>NC_000079.6:16271074-17008574 GCF_000001635.26 Mus musculus
GTGAGTGGGCCAACCCTGAGCTTGTGGTCCTGGGTTCTATAAGAAAACAGACTGATCAAGCCAAGGGGAGACATTCAGTAAATAGCTCCCCTCCATGGCCTCTGCATCAACTCCTGCCTTCAGGTTCCTGCCCTGTTTGATTTCCTGCCCTCACTACTTTTGATGGTGAGCTGTTATGTGGAAATGCTAAAAATAAACTATTTCCTTCCCAAGTTGCTTTTGGCCATGATGTTTCATCACAGCGACAAAAACCCTAACTAATATGTACCCTCACCAAGGGTAAGTAAAAAGTATCGAAGCCATTGGAGAAATGCTGTGTTTTTGGCAAGTCTGAACCTATGGTGATGAGATTGCTTGATGCTTTCAAATATTCTATTCAAATTATTTGATTTGCTTCTCCTTTTGATCCTTTTCGCATTCTCTGGGAAACTCAAAACCATGGTGAGGGTATGTGCTGAGCACTTGTTTAAAAACTTGAATTGTAACGTTTTTTTGAAAAAAAAACTTTGATAGCAGAATAATACATTGAAGTGAGCTTGGGGTCAACAAAACTGTCTAAATCCTGTCACATGGAAGGGATGGTCTACAGCCTGGTAACTTAATATTGTAACACTCTCCAAATCAACTTAGGCTCCCTAAAACTTAAAATACTTATCCTCTCTTGAACTTGTCTGAGCATAATTGACTTTATATATATTCCAGTCTCACCTTCCAAGCATCAGAATTCTGCCACAATATTAAATATATTCATATTTATAGTACAGTCTTCATAAATGTGGACACCATAGTCAAAAGCAACTTGGATTTGAGGTTATAGGCCATCACTGTGACGAAGCCAGAGCATGAAGTAGAGGCAGGAACTGAGGGGCTAGAACTGAAGAAGATACCATGCAGGAACACAGCTTACTAACTTACTTCTGGCATGCTTTTTTGTTTGTTTGTTTGGTTGGTTGGTTGGTGTGTCATGGTGTGTTGGTGTGTTTTGTTTTGTTTTTACCTTTTTTTATTGGATATTTTCCTTATTTACATTTCAAATGTTATTTCCTTTCCCAATTTCCCTCCTTCCTGGAAACACCCTATCACATCCTCCCTCCCCCTGCTTCTATGAGGATGTTCTTCCATCCACCTACCCACTCCCCCTCCCCACCCTCGATTCCCTTACACTAGGGCATCTACCTCACCTTCATAGGACCAAGGACCTCTACTCCCATTTTTTCTGGCTTATCTGATTTGTCCATAATGGACTCTGTCCTCCTGTGACAATTAGAAATCAAGAAAACTCCTCAGACATCCCCATAGGCCAATCCGATAAAGGAAATTCCTCAGTTGAGCTTCCTTCTTCCCAAGTGTGTCAAGTTGATTCTCTGTCACAAAATGCAACCTCAGTACATGATACATTTGATGATGGATAGCCTGCTGAAGGACAAGCTTCTTTCTACAATTTTTATTGGTGACAATGCTCAAACAAGCAGCTCTTAGTTACAGATGACCAAATAATATGTAAGCTTTCTACCAGACATAAATGTGACGACTAAAAGACCACAAGGGGAGTCTCTGATAGAAAAAGAATAGACCTTCAGAAATGACTTTATTGGATCCCTTATCTAACTAGTGGCCGGGCATAGAGAAAGTGCCCTATATATAATTAGGGAATAAAAAACTACTTCTCTTATGCATTTGTTGGATCATAAGTTCATAGATGACTGCTACCTCCTTATTTAATGTTAAAGTATATACTAAATAACCTCTTGACCTGCTCCCATATGAATCAGAATCTTATTTTTCTCTTGGTATAGAAGAGTGATAATTTGACATGACCAGCTTTGAGGCTGACTGCGCCCTCATCCCTGCCTTCCTCATTAATTTCTGCAGACTTCTCATTAAGTATTTTCACATGTGCTTAGTGCATCTCTACTATAGATTGATTCTCCATTGGTATTTACTTTTTAAGCTGGAGTGAGGTAGTCAGTGCATTTGTAGCTCAGTGATTACCTCTCTAGATCCCTGCTCATATTGCCTTTTCAGTAATCCAGTTCTGTTATATTTACATAATATATAGAGCATATGGATGCTATTCATAATAATTGTTGAATAAGTTAATAAATTCCTCATATTATCTTTAGAGTCAAGAATGAAGTGATGAGATAGTTATCCCATCCTCAGAATCCCAACAGCCTTGATACTATGGACATGATGTGAAATACCAGCTCTCTAGGGTCTATTCATCTTCTGAAGGTGAAACTTTTTACTTTGAACAGCAACTCTCCATTTGTCCCTTCTTCAAGTCTGCAGCAACCACCATTCTGTCTGCTTCTATGAATTTGCCTGTTTTAGATGCTTCCTGTGAGTACAGTTGTCTTGGTCCTAGTTTCTATTGCTGGGAAGAGACACCATGATCACAGTAATACTTATAAAGGAAACCATTTCATTGAGGCTGGTTACAGTTCAAAGAATCACTCCATTATTGTCACAGTAGAAAGTGTGGTGGCATGCATGCAGATATTGTTCTGGAGAAGGAGCCAAGAATTCTTCATCTGTATGGGAAAGCAGAAATAGAGAGTGCTACTGGGCTTGGCATGAACATCTGCAACCTCAGAGCCTGCCCCCAGTGACACACTTCCTCTAACAAGGCAACACATCCTAATACTGCCCCTTTCTAGGAGCCTATGGAGGCCATTTTCATTCAAACAACCGTAACAGTCATACAAAAGTAGTTTTTGTTATTCTGTTCTGGCTTATTTCATTTAGGGTACTGTCTTCTAGATTTAACTATGTTATATATGGCAGAATTTACATTTTTTAAAGCTGAAAATGCTTCATTGTATAACAGATTCTCCTTCATCCATTGATCCATCAATAGGTTTTGAAGTTGCTTACGTATCTTGGGTTTTGTGACTATAGCAGCAATGAATAAAGCTGACAGCTCTCTAAAATCCCAATCTCAACACAGGATAAACACCCAAAAGTGCAGTTGTATGAGCATACAGTGCTTCTACCACCATACTGTTTTCCACATTGGGTGCCTAGGTTTTCTTCCCTTCCAACAGGGGTATAATGGTTCTGCTCTCTCTCTTCATTATGATGACTATCATCATAGGTATGATGATAGATGATGATATATGACAGTATGAGTCTAATTTCCATTTCCCTGATGATTACTGATACTGACTATATACTTGTTGGCTATAATGATACTATATGCTACTTCTCCTGATGACATGTGAGTAAGAATATATTCATCCCAGATGGGAAACTAACAGTTGACAAAAAAATATTCTACCAGGGCCTATCTTATTGAGCTAAACAATTCACTGGGATTATTTTTAGGAGGATGGTGAGGTGTCATATCACTAATCACCCAGACACAAGTGAATCCTCATGAATGCTAAAATGCTGGCGCTCCCTGCACAATCTGTGAATGGATCCACTGAGGAGGCTCTGCCTTCTCAGCCACCATTCACTCCTCTTGTAATCTCAAAGAGGGATTCATGGGTCTCTCAAATGTGAACCTTCTGATCCTCAAGAATCTTCCTCCACCCAATAGAAGGAAGTATTTCAATTCAGAGCAAAGAGTTATCTTTGGTCATTCTGCACCTACAAAGTCTTACTTTCCATTGGTATTAAAGGAATGAAAGACTAGTTTTCCTCAATGAAAGAATGTATCTGTCTTGCAGATAACCTTCAATGCTGTATGTGTAGAAACATCTGCATAGAGTGGACTCAACTGATGTTTCATGCCAAATCCGGATTCCCTTATATACATTTGTATCATTATGCTAAGCTGGGAAAGCAAGACTACACCCTGCAGGAGAATGCAGCAAGCAAGCGACCTGTAGCAAGAACATGGCTCAGAAGAAGAAGAGTAGGAGCATCATAGTGATAACAAGTGAAGCTTTCTGTTGTTATCTCAAGCTTTAACTCCTGTATCACTCTGCTGATATTCCTGAATCTAATAGGTTCTCACAGGACAATGCTCTCCAGAAGAGGAAAAAGGTTATATACAAAGTGATGACATCCTTATGAGGACACATAATCTGTCTGCATTCCTTCCAAAATTGCTTGTCTTGCCACTCTCATAGCCAGGCAGTGTACTTTGCTGCTAGGAAACTACTCAGTGCTAAATAGGGCTCTGGCTTGGCCAGGTCCCTGGCTGGGTGGGGGCCCTCTTACCCCACTGTGCAGCTGTAGGATCTGAGCATCTGCAGCCCTGCCCTCTCCCAAGGGCCCCGGCAGCTGCTGCTAGTTATTCCTTGGCCTGAAGCAGGGGCCAAGCCTGGGCATAGCCATACCTTCATGTAGCCTGACAGACTGTCTGGCTATACAGAGAAAGGAGCAGGAGGATCTAGAATAAGATGCTCTGATCCAGACTTAATTTGCTATTCCTTGTGGTTTTTCAGAGGAGACCAACCCAAGTTTGTCTAAATCCTCTGGATCAAGAACTGGAAAAACAAAACAAAATAAAATAAAATTAAACAAAAATTTCACTTCTTGTTCCCTTGGTTGCAAACTCTCAAAGGACAGTAGAAGAGCTGAGCTCTCTGGAGGAAAAAAGTTAGACCTCTCTCAAATTATTTCCAGTACTACCTCAGAAGTGTGGTGTGTAAAATTTAGGCTATGATGGAGACAAGGTATTGGTTCCTACTTTGTATGGTACAGAGCTAAGAACTGATACTTAGATCAGACACAGTTGCTGTGTTATCTAGTTTTCTATTGCTATAACCAATTACCTGATATAATCAACTTATAAAAGAAAAAGGCTTATTTGGGCTCAGTTTTATGGTCCATGATTAATTGGTTCCATTGTTTTGGGCCTATGTCAAGACAACACATCATGGTGTGAGCATCCATGCAGTAGAGCAAAACAGCCCACACAACCAGGAAGTAAGAGAGAAAAAGAGAAGATAGAGTCCCACAATCCTCTTCAAGAGCCTGTACCCAATTATTTAAGGACTTTTCAATAGGTCCTATCATTAAATGGTTCCACCTCTCAACTGTACCGTCCCCAACATTAAGACTTTAACAAAGCCTTTGAAGGACATTTAAAACCCAGTCTTAGCATCTGGGTTCTCCCCCTGACTTCGATTATTAACTTATATTCTGTGGTCATTATAGCCTTTAGGGAGTCCAGAAAGTCAGTAGTTCAAAGTCGAATATTCTATATTCATCATTTTCATTACTCAAAAATGTCATGGGGGTTTCCATTTCTTTAAAAACTATTGTGGTAAAATGAGGTCAACTTTTGACTCAAGCTGTGGCAGTCTTTTGTTCCTATCATCCGGATTGCAATGCTTCATAAGCGACCTATCTTACTAGTGCTTAACTCTAAAGTCAATGATCAATAGGAGGACAAGGGGAAAAAATGAGTATTTAAATTCTAGCATTTTACAATGGGCAATTTAATTCGTCCTTTGGAATTCTAATGCTCATTTAACCATGTAGGAAGAAACAAGGAACAAAAGATGCAAGGAAGGAAGGAAGGAAGGAAGGAAGGAAGGAAGGAAGGAAAGAAAGAAGGTAGAGAGAAAGGGCAAGATAGCAAAAGGGGGCTGAGAAAAAGGAACTGTTAAGTAAGTTGTTAAAATAACTAGTGTTTAGCTCAACTAAAATGCAAGTTCTCAGTCATGTCTCTCTTTAATAAATTTTTTAGAACAGGAAATATAAAGAGGCTAAAATATTATGTACTATTATCAACATACCAAACTCAAAACTATCCATATCTTTTCTGTTTGTTTCTAGTAACACAGCATATATTAGTAATGCTAATTCATCTAGTCCTGTCTGGGAATCTGTTCCCTTGAATCATGACCATATCTGGCATCCTGTCTGGTGGGGAAGTGCTGCTTGTCTTCTAGACCTGGATCTATAGTCTTTATAATATACACATAGATATGCAAATGTATAGATGTATGAACAATATCTTTCTAATAGCAGTTTAGTAATCACATAATTTATAGTAATTTGTAATTTTTAACTGGTGATGTGTGCATCATTTGAGTGCTACCTCCTTTTCATTGAAAATTATGGGTTTATCTTTTATCTGAAGATCTATTAGTCTGCATGATACATCCTGTTTCATCTTCCCATTCCTATATAAGTAATATTTTTAAGGCCTGATGCCTGGACATCATTGTACAAATACACTTGTGCTCATACTTGAGAATTTCTTTATGAAATTTGTTTAGAAGTTAGAATTCTGTAGACACTTTTGGTTTTGTTAGATAACCACAGAATTCTTGCCAAAGCATTTATAGAATAATTTATTTAGGCTTATGGTTCCAGAGGGCTTGAGTAACAGAGGCAGCAGGCAGGCACTTGAAACTAGAACAGGATATTGAGAGCTCATGTCTTGAACCGTAAGCCCAAAGGGGGGAGGGGAAGAGAGGGAGAGAGAGAGAGAGAGAGAGAGAGAGAGAGAGAGAGAGAATGAGAGAATATGAACCAGACATGACATGAGGTTTTGAAACTTCACAGCCTGCTCCTAGTGACATATTTGCTTCAGCACTCCTAGACCTCTTCAAACAGCACTATTAACTGGGGACCAAGTGTTCAAATACATGAGCCTATGGGAGACATTCTTATTTAAACCACCACAGCACTCTTACCACTTTATAAAGACTGACAGCAGAAATCAATGAAATACCTGCAGATAAAATGCTAAGAGGAATAGCTACTTTTGAAGGGCAATTGTCAACAGTTACCACGATTATATATACATATCATGGAGCCAGTGGCTTCCATTCTGATAATCTACCCTCCAAGGCAGAACACACTTGCAGAGTGTACTCTTTGTGACATCACAAGACTAGGAGATGTGCATTAACAGCACTTATAGAACACATAATGGCAGGAAATGAAGTAGAGAAGTAGGAGTTAGATTTCTTGATTATATTTTATCTTATTTTGCTTTTAAAACCACACTAAAACAATATTCATAAGGACAGACAACACTATGAATGTATTTTCTGGATTTCCCTTAAACTCAAATTATGTAGATATTAAACTCAATTATTAAACACATCATACAGATATTTAATTGTCACATACTTTATATTAATCTACGTCAATTGTCTTTAATAAAAAATGTTGATCAACATGCGTATTATGGCTATAGTGATGATAGTAAGAGTTTCCGCTTATAAACTCAAATCACAGGGGACAACTCCTCGTAGTCTTAAACATCTGGTATTAACATCTTAACTACATGCAGACGGTCTGCGGAATATAGTTGTACGTTAAAGCCCTGTCCTATGTGACCATAAAATGACAATGGTGTGGGCAGTGGTCTGTTTTAAGTCCCCTCCTCCCTTATCACATAGCACATGTTAATTTTGATATTAATAGGAATTAGTTTTATAGTTTCACTTACTGCACAGCAATGGCCTTTTACCTACCCTTTCCCTTTTCATTTTCCAGGAATCTCTACTCTACACTCTACTCCCTAGAAATCTTGAGCAGTTCTGTGTTTGAATGAACAAGTTGGGATTTAGGATGGCCCTTGAATTCAGTTTGACTCTTATTCTTTGAACAGTATCTCTGTTCCCCTCCCCCAAATACCTCCTATAATACTGGTTTTATTAACTTCTTTCACAACCTTTGATTTTTGGGTGTGCCTGACTTATTCTTTCTTTCCAGGCACTGGAAAGTCGTCATAACAATAGTAAGTACAACAAACCATTTGGGGCATGGCTCCTTTGGATCTGGAGAAGAAATAAAGTGCAAAGCTTTGTAACTTGTCTGGTGCCCCTGGGCTGCAGTGAAGTTAAGACTTGAATTTAGAGGGTTGTGAATCCTCAAATTCTCTCATCTATTAAATGGATGGTTTCTTCTGAACTCTAAGGAAGGACTCGCACATTTTTTTTAGATAGTTTTCCAACAGATGGACAGCTAGGGACTAGTGGATTTTAGACTTAAAGGCAGCTTTGCCTGGTTTTCAGGCCATATATGTCCTTTCCTTTGCCCATCTTTGGAGGCTTGCTCATTTCTAAAAACTCACCTCCATAGGAAGTAGACTTACTTTTCTAGAAATTTTAATGGCATTTTGTTTATACAGTTTGGTAATTGAAAAATAACTGCTTTGTCAGCTGGGAGACCATCTCCCCACCCTTACAACACATAGCAAATATAAAAAATAAATAAAGGAATTAGGAGACAGAACTTTGCCTGAAATTTTCTTAAATTTCCTATCCCATCATTTTCCATGGCTCAGGACCTGGGAGGCAAGGGTGGGTGTTTATCATCACCGAGAGTGGGAATACGGTGGAACCCATGCTAAATTGCAAGTTCTCTGATGTCCTCATGCCAAGAAAGTTCTGGGTGATAACAGGTATATTGTTTCTTGGATATTGAATATAAAAGAGTATGTATCTCCCTAATCCAAAAAGAAGACACAGCTTTAGAGTCTAATCAGCCTCAAAATGTCTTTTTTGCTGGCAGGGCAGAGGTCTGTGAGGTGCCAACCAACATCTTAAGTTAGGATAAGTTCACTGCCACTGTCACACACAGTAGGGATGGGCACCTTGTCCCTTAGCCAGACACTAGGCTGAGATCTTACCAAGCACCATAGTCTCTATCCTAATATAAAAGTGTTCATATGTAGTGCAAATGAGGCTCTCCAATGTAAAATCATCTATTTAATTCCAGACTTTAAGTGAACTTCCAAGCAGATATTTGAGTCTCACTTCTTAGTCACTTTCTTTGACTACTTTACTATTAGCAGAAAATAGATGCAGATGAGTAGAGTATTGGGTAGCATAGAGACGACAATCACTTCAGGTTTATCTCTAGACCTTTGGGCTACCGTAGATCAAAGGGGTTTATACCTGCTCTTGTTTTCTACCCATAACTTTCTTTGTATCACTTTTACTGTAAACCAGTGGGTACACACACACACACACACACACACACACACACACACACACACCCCTTATCACGGTCAGAATATTTTTTCTTCTCTTTTTAAAATTCTAATTCAGGATTGCAGCTGTAGAGCCACCTCTCCAGATGAGCGTTCAGTTAGCTTTCCCCCTATCAGTGTGCGGCTTAGTTGTTGCCTGCTGTTCTGGGAAAGGTCTATTCTCCCTCAGAGAGTCTGCTTACTGTGAAACTGAGCAATTATCAGTGTGGACATTGGATCAGGTTTTCCCTTTGCTCCCTGGACAACATGGTTAAGATAAGATTATTATGTGTTTCCATTTCATCCCATACCTCAGTTCACTAAGAACAACTGTTAATTTTCAGTAACTTCTTGGTTTATGAATAATTCAATAAAATTTAAACTCCAAAGTAATCCATCTGTAAAGTATAAATTCACATTCTAATTCATAAAATTATGGTGAAAATAAAACTAAGCAACCTAAACAGTTAAGAAAAGTACTGCTGCAGAGGAAATAAATTACTCAGCACAAGTCACCAGAGAAATAAAGTTGTACCCATTTACCTGGGTCCTTTTGTTTGTGTCAGATAACAAACACAGCATATGGCGATAGCATATGCACCTAGTTCAAGTTTGTTGTGGGGCTATTGTACATCGATTAGTTCAATAACTCATTATTACACAATTGCTAAATTCCAGTAAGTCCACTGATGTCTCTCATCCCAAGAAGGTTCTTTAAATCAGATGTAGCATTTTGGCTTGATACATTTGGGATCTCAAGTTTCAGCAACTGCATGGACCTAAACATGTGGTATCTGAACCTCTTAACAACTGAATTTGCAACAGGTGAGACTCAAGTTATGCCTAACCAATTTATGTACTTCATGGACATTGCTGTTATTATTATGTTCCCTTCTTAGGACGACCTGGAAAGCAGAATTCACACTGCCAGAGTGACCTGCGTGCCCTTATCTATGTTCAACAAGTGGTTCTCTTTACTATTCCCATGGCAACAATGATAGTTTCCTCATTTTCAGCAGGGTAAAAATGGGCTACAAGGCCCACCAGACACTGTGAAACTACTCTGAGAACACAGGATGAATAGAATTATGAACTTCAGGATTTGTTGGATCCAACATCACACATATTATAAGTGGGTGTCATCATCAAAGCTAATAAATTTTCCTGTCCCATGCCCTAGAGACCTTGATGGGTAATTTTTGGGCTGCTTTTCTGTTTAAGGCAGGAGGAAAAGTTGTATAAGAGCAACATGTCCACCAGTTTTTGAATCTGTGGAAGATTTTGTATTTATCACATGGTCCTAATTAGGCAGAGAAGCAACCACAGTGTTGCCTCTCTAGTTCCTCCCCTCCTACATTTACCCCATCTCTATACCTGTAAGGATACTAAGTTGATTGTCCTCTGTCTTTTGTTTTAACCAGGAGGTTCAAGAAGTGTTATCATTAGCTTTAAAATCTGTCTCGACCCTCTTAGGTAAGATAGCTTTACCTAAAACGGTTTGTGTGTAATATGAGCTAGTCTGATGTGTTCAATCATCTAGACAAATACTGCTTTATTCTGGTATATTTACACAAGTAAGCTCGAAGTATGAGATAGAAGAAAATCAGAACTTTTAAAATATATCACCTCACCTGTAATTACTGCTTTTCTCAGTGTTACTCGCAACCCTTTCCAGCCTCACTCTTAAAAGCATCACTGAAGTTTGGCTCTAAAAATGGGAGTATTATAGCCTTAATGTTTGAAACTCACCTCTAAGGGGGTTACTAAAGTAACAATCCTGAGTGTGTAAACTCTGATCACCTTCCCATTCTTGCATGGGATCTCTAAGGCAGGGTGTGGAAGAAGGAAAAATGTGAAGGTTTTGCTAGCTGTGGTTTCCAGTATCATGTTCTGTTTGATAATCCACAGGGCTAATATTGCTCTACTGAGTAGAGATTTCTGAAACAGTGCCACTATCAGGTAGATCAGATAGTTGGCCAAAGCTTTGGCACCAAAGAGACTCAACAAATATATTTCATCACACTGACCCTGTGCTAACAGCAACTCTATGTGGATAACCTCATGGGAATGGAAGTTGAGAAAGAGCTATTTCAAGGCTGCAAATGCCTTAATCTCAGCTCTGTTCAAAATGCAAACATGCTGCTTTTTATGCTCTCAGTAGTAAAACAAATCTGTGGGATTTTTCAATCCTCAGCATGGGAAGGTAGAGAGAAAAGTGAACAAGGAGAACCTGACGTGAACTGTCCACAGTCACAATAGAAGGAAGAAAATCAGGGAGTCAAACATCTTTTTTTTAAAAAAGGGGGAAATAATAAATTAAGAGGGCAAAAATATAGCAAATTATCTGACTAAAGGAGGGTTAAAAAAACGTATTTTATTTGCAATTCCAACACTCAGTTCTTTGTTCAGAAAACCTAGAGAAGTGCCCTGCAGACTCAAAGGCTCCTGAGTTATCAGGGAGCTGTTTCCGGGGGATGTGTTCACCCACTCAATACTGCTGCTTGAATAAAGGCAGAAAGAATAGTGCAAAAAAAAATCTGTAAAAACAGGCCAGCACTCCAGGCTTTGTTACAGCAAAAATGACATTGGTATAATGGAAACCTCAGGAGATAATGGGGTAGACTCAGCCTAGCCTTGGAGAGCTTCCAGGAGGGACCCCTAACTCTTCTAAAGCCAAGGAACTTCCTCATGTCCACTGGCTCTGGGTACAGCCTAACCTGTTATGATCCAGCTGTAATAAGGATGGCAGCCTCCTGGAAAACTCTCTCCCTGGCTGAGATTGTGGAGTCTAGGCCCCATGGTCAGATAGGGGCAGGAACCCAGCTACAAGGACAACAAGACTGAGAAATTCTTATCTTTTCCCTTGCCTTCAAAGTAGCAGTGGAAGGCTTCCATAGCCCTGGTCTCCCAGAATCTGCAGGGTGTCTGTCTGAGAGAGACCCTGAATTCTTCCTGTCTCTTCCACCCTGTCCTTCTTACCAATAGATGAATCTAGAGAGACTGAAACTCTTAAGTGGTTTTCAGAACACTGGGAAAGAGGCCCCTAGTCTCCTTTCTCTGTTAGTCATTACAGAATGATGGTTCTCCACAGACGATTTAAACAATGTGGTAGCTTTGCTATGACTGTATAGAGTGATTCCAAACCTATTGAACTATTTTTTTAATTGTGATTTATTTGTGTTCCTTAATTGAAACAAAATGGTACAGGATTCTACAATAATGGTACCAAGTCCTTCAGCCCACAATAATGTGCAATGCTACTTTTTTTTTCTTTGTCTTTTATGGGGTCTGGCTATTTAAGTCCATCCTAACTACTTGTATGTCTGGGTGTGACATTCCAGATTGGATACAACAGAGAGAGCCCTGCAATGCTCATTTCTAAATCCAATCCTAACAGCCTTGTTATCTTTGTCAGAACAACCTAGTAACTGCTTCCTCAATGTTTTAATTTAGATTTCTGAGATACAAGAGGAATTTAGATGTTATTCCCCACCCCCACTCCACCTTAAATGTGTGGCAGCCTTACTGTTTCTAGGACAGGGCTAAAAAGAAACAGATCAACCCTCAGTGAAGCCCTGGAATGTTATTCTAAGGCGCCTTCAGATTTCCATCCTTCTGTACAGTATTGAGCCTCATTTGGGGCTATAGCTCACAAGAAAACAGTTGTGGCAGAGCCAGAAGATTGAAGACGCCCAGGCGATGGGTGACGATGAACAGGAGGCAGCTAATTGTTTCAGTTCTGCAGCATTGGGAAGTTGTAAGCAAAAATGGAAAAATGAAAACTGTTTCTTTTACTGTAAGTCTTGAACACAAACATTTTAAAGCCCCTTGAGCAATACAATGTATCTTTTTATACAGCTTTTGGGAAGGTAATTGATGCATATTAATGTAGGAATTATGTATGTGGGACTGAAAGCCCAGGTATTTTGATGAGTGGACACTTCCTAAATGAGGCATTGGGTAGTTCGTAATGGCCCAAAATTCTCTTGTAAAAACATATATACATTGTAACAATTTCACTACACTGAACATGCTTAGAGTCTAAAACACCTTGACACCCCCATTCTCTCCTTGAGGAAGTGCATGGTTAATGGCCAGTACACCAGATATCTAATACAAATTCTAAAAGACAATGAGCTACTGTGGTAGGGTAAATGCTTCTTTCTCTGTCCCTTTGCCAGCACACACTGTTTCTCAGGTCACTGCTTTGGTGAGGTTCCTAGCAGCTGACAAGCAGAGCCTAAAATTTAAGACATTCTTGGAAGGTTAAGGCTCCCTTTCCTTGTACTTTTAGTGAAAGGGCCTAAGCTTGCCTTAGGGAATCACCAAAGTAAAAGAGGCTGGAGCATCGATCTGGGGAATTGCCGCTTTCTTATACTGGTGGACTGTGGTCAGCAGAGTCTCACGTTTTGAAATTGTATCATAGAGATATGATAAAGCAATGTCTTGAAATCTTGAAAAAGGAGGAGGAGGAGGAGAAACAGGGGAAGGAGGAGAAGGAGAAAGAGGAGGAGGAGGAAGAGGAAAAAAAGAAGCAAAAACAAACAAACAAATCAAAACAAAACAAACAAACAAACAAAAAGCCCCAGAAAGCATCAACCCAAACATGAGCGATAGGAGAGAGAGGTGGGAGCTTGGGAAGAAAACATGGTGCGGGTTCAGTTAGGCAGCTTCTAAGTGTGGAGCACTCTGAGTTAGTTTCAAAAGCTAATTGTAAGCATAACTATTGTGATTTGTGTAGAAAGATTCAATAAGGCTGTCAAAAGAATTCCATATTAAGTGGTGCGTGCTTGGGGAGCTCTTAATTCATCTGCTTTGGGGTCAATTTATGCCCTTCCTTATTCAGGTGTCTTTTAGTTGTCATGGTTGAATTTTTCTGCATCAGTTATAGCCATCTTACCATTTTTTTAAAGGAATAGTTATAATTTTCTGCAAATTTTAGCAGAGGAAGAACATGGGAAGCCAGTGCCCACCGTCTTGTCAGAAGCAGCCCCTGATTCTGACACTGGACTTTCTTAGTCCCTCAACATGTTTTGGATTGGCACAGAATATTCAGCTTGCTTCTATGGAGAATAAAGTCTGTTTTTGAAATCAAGGATTTTCCCTAATGGTATTCTTACCACATAGTCTATGTTTGTCTGCTAATTGTACCTGGTTGACCAAGGGAGAAGGGACTGTGCCTGCATGGTGGAGGAGATGACACTCGAGGAAACCAAGAAGCAGGGAAAGATCAAACAGTCAAGGGTTTTAGGTTTTCAGTTTCTCCCTCTCTCCCTCGCCCTCTATCCCCACCCCTCTTTCTGTGTCTCTGCGTGTGCATCTATGTGTAGTTATGGGGTTCAATTGTTGTTTGCTACCAGTATGTATTCCTAGTTACAAATTAAGTCTTTTTTTGGAGAGCAAAGCCTAGGCTTTGATTCTTCTTTTCTTTTCTTTCTTTCATTTCTTTTAAATGCTCATAAAGGAAAATGTTCTCCCAGATATTTCTACTTAGAATATGGCTGCTCATTCTTGTTCAAGACTAATATTTTAAAGATGTGTCTCCGGGATATTCAAAACTGATGGATTTGAGCAGTTAGATTCTATATTTGTAAACTACTTATGTAACTTTTTACACCTTTGATTTTGTTATTGGGTCATAAATACCTCTCTGAAACTGCTACAAGCATTTATTTTAAAAGAAAACTAACATCCTATACATTGTGCAGTTTATATATGCTATATAAACTTTGCATGCCCCTATGTTGAATACAAAATAAATCCTTCAGTGTAGTGTATGAATTCAACCAATGTTCAGATACTTAAAATTTCTCCTAGATTTTACAAGGAGGAAACTCCTGGTGCTGGTATTGTAGTATCTAGCTCAGTGTCCTAGAACTCAGATTATACTGCTGGTAAATGAGTGCCCAGTATATGTAAAATAATTTTGACCTAAATCTGAAGCCTTGGACACAAACTGCTAGTACTTACAGAAATAGTGATACTAAAGCACACCTTGAAAAGAAACTCTTTCACTACTTAATCATTTGATGGTTTACAGCTTTTCTATGTTAGTAGGAAATGCTTATTCACTTGCCCAACATCAAGTTCCTATTACCTTTCTCCCTGTGACATCTTGAATTTTTTGGAAGGCTACCTATCCTAACATCCCTTCTACTGCTGTCTCCACAACTCCTTCTTCCCACAGCCAGTGTATGATAAAAGTGAAACTGTTTGTATTTTGTACCCCTGGCTGAAAAGTTGAGTTTAAAATATAAAAATGAACAAAAAGGATATTTACACAAGAGACATAGTTACTGCTTACTACATGAACACAGATCCAGGCAAACTAGATCCACACAGTAAAGGGCTTCAACGAGAAAAATAAGAAACAAAACTATGTGAGTTTTGAGCTTATGGGAAGCCATTTTGACCTCATAGAAGAAGTAATGCTCAAAAATTAACTGAAAAGTTTTAAGATCTTGTGCTGGTTTAAATGTAGTGATGAAAAATAGACAAACTGGGCACACTGAATATTGTCTAAAAGCTTAATGTGTGGTATTGCCATTTACCAAAGTGAAGAAAAATCAGACACGGAATTAAAAGGAAATAAAAGCAAATAGCAAGACTCATCTGCATAGTAATGATGATTTAAGTGTAAACACATAGATATTTGAGTCCTCAGCATTTGATTGATCACTGAAGCCATTGGTTGGAGGAGACAGGAAGACTGACCCCTTGAACATGCTAACATGTATACCCTATGGGAAAATAGATGCTGACCAACTAAAGTGGCTTAATGGCTCCTGCCAGTTCTAGGGTGAAATTTAAGCTCTTCTATATACTGAACAGTTTATGTGCTCTCCCTTTATAACCCTCCAACCTTTGCTTGACTGACTTGTTTCTTGGAGATTATATTCTAGTAAACCAAACTCGTCAGTTTTCTCTCAGTTCTCACCTACTACGAGTCCTGAAAGTGAGAAGTAATAGATTCCTTAAAATTTCAGAATAAGGCATTGTAGGGAGAAGGAGAATCCACTTTTCTGTCTCTCGAGTTAATAACCTTTTAAAGTAGGCCCCTTCCTTCATCTTCTCCACAACCTCCTTCCACTCTGTAGCCTAGGTTGGGTAGGTTGTCATTGTATATGGTCATCAGGATAAAACCCTCTGGTGGTGATTCTAGGAGTATAGGTCTCACCCAGGCATCAGGGGAATATGTCTTAGATTTTAAAATGTTGCTTTAGTTCATTTTAAGTTAAGTTAGCATATTTCCCAGACTGCTAGAGGAATAACAATGACAATAATATTAATAACAATAATCGGAAAATATATCTAAAGATTTAGGGTGAATGCTTGTCTGTCTTAAAGAGCAATTCTCAAATTCATCTGGAAAGTCAAAAATCCCAGAATAACGAAAACAAATCTTAACAATAAGAGAACAGCTGGGGGAATCACCATCCCTGACCTCAAGCTTTACTACAGAGAAATAGTGATAAAAACTGCATGGTATTGTTATAGAGACAGACAGGTTGATCAATGGAATAGAATTGAAGACCCAGAAATGAACCCACATACCTATGATCATTTGATCTTTGACAAAGGAGCTAAATCTATCCAATGGGGGAAAAAAAAGACAGCATTTTCAACAAATGATGCTGGTTGAACTTACTGTCTGTATGTAGAAAAATGAAAATAGACCCATATTTGTCATCTTGTACAAAGTTCAAATCCTAATGGATCAAGGACCTCAACATAAAACCAGATATCTCGAATCTAATAGAAGACAAAGTGGAGAAGAGCCTTGAATTCATTGACAGAAAGGGAAATTTCCTAAACAGAACTTCAATGGCTCATGCTTTACAATCAAGAATTGATAAATGGGACTTCAAGAAACTGGAAAGCTCTTCTGTAAGGCAAAGAAGATAGTCAATAAAACAAATAGGCAATCTACAGATTGGAAAAAAAATCACTAACCCCACATTTGATGAAGGCCTATTATCAGAAATATATAAAGAACTCAAAAAGTTAATCACCAAAAAACCAAACAACCCAATCAAAAATGAGGTATAGAATTAAACTGAGAATTCACAAGTGAGGAATGTCTGAGAAGCACCTAAAGAAATGTTCAAAGTCCTTAGTGATCAGAGAAATGCAAATCAAAATGACCCTGAGAGCCCACCTTACATCACTCAGAATGGCTAAGATCAAAACCTCAGGTGACAACACATGTTGGACAGGATGTAGAGAAACAGGACCACTCCTCTGTTGCTGCTGGGATTGCAAAATGGAACAACCACTCTGAACATCAATCTGGAGGTTACTCAGAAAAATGGAAATAGATCTATCTGAAGACCCAGCTATACCACTCTAGGGAATATACCCAAAAGATGCCCCACCATGCCACAGGGGCATGTGATCCACTATGTTCATAGCAGTCTTATTTGTGACAGCCAGAAGCTGGAAACAACCCAAATGTCCCATGACAGAAGAATGGATACAGAAAATGTGGTTTATTTACACAATGAAATACTACTCAGCTATTAAGATCGAGGATATCCCCAGTTTTACAAGCAAATGGATGGAACTAGAAAATATAATCCTGAGTGAGGTAACTCAGACCCAAAAGGTCATGCATGGTATGTACTCACTAATAAGTGGATGTTAGAAAAAAAAAAAAAAGGTACATAATACCCAAGATACAGTCCACAGAACTCAAAAAGATCAACAATCTGAAGGGCCCAAGTGAGGAAGCCTCTGACCCACTTGGGAGAGAGAAGAAAGCAATCACAAGTGGGGTGGGAGGGAGGGACCTGAGAGGGAAAGTGGATGGGGGAGGGGGAAGTTGGAGGGAGAGGGGAACTTGGTCTGGTATTGGGTGAGGGAAAAGGACTGAAGCCTCAGGGCCAGCAGAAAGAATGGAAACAGGCAACTTCAGGAAATATCAGGTTGGGGGACCCTCCAGAATGCACCAGAGACCTGGGAGGTGAAAGATTCTCAGGGCACAAAAGAAGGGGACCTTATGTAAAATGCCCTGACCATAGGGAGAGGGAACTTAGAGAGCCCACCTCCAGTAGGAAAACAAGATATCAAGTGAGGGATGGGGTTGCCATCCCACAGTCAC
This sequence comes from Mus musculus, assembly GCF_000001635.26. Lineage (NCBI taxonomy): Eukaryota > Metazoa > Chordata > Mammalia > Rodentia > Muridae > Mus > Mus musculus. The sequence continues at coordinate 16,289,068 of NC_000079.6, forward strand.
AATTCTGACCCATAATTGTTCCTGTCTGAAAGAATTACGTGGATGGAAATGGAGAGGAGCCTGGGGAAAAGAAGGTCCAGCAACAGGCTCAAAATGGAATCCAGATCAAGGGGAGGTCCCAAGACCTGACACTATTACAAAAAGGGACCTAACGTGATTGCCCTCTGAAAGACCCAGCAAGCACCTTAAAGAGTCAGATGCAGATGTTTGCACCTAACCAATGGACAGAAGCAGCTGACCCCTGTTGTTGAATTAGTGAAGGCTGAATGAAGCTGAGGAGAAGGGTGATCCTATAGAAGGACCAGCAGTCTCAATTAATCTAGACCCCCAGATCTCTCAAACACTGGACCACCAAACATACAGCATACAACAGTTGATATGAGGCCCCCAACACACATACAGTAGCAGACTTCCCAGTCTGTGTTCATTCAGAGATGATGCATCTAACCCTCAAGAGAATGGAGGATCCAGGGAGCTTAGAGGTCAGGTGGGGTGGGGGTGGGTAGTGGGAACATCCATGTGGAGACGGGGGGCCTGGGGGTGGAGATATAGGATGTAGAACAGTTGGAGGGTGGATGGTGGGTACAAAATATGAAGTGTAAAAAATAAATTAATTAGATAATTAATTTACATAGACTGAGGTAATTTGGCTACCTATAATTACTTTCCAGTGCAAGATCCAGCCATGAGCCAACTCTGCACTATTGTCTTTTCTAATTGGCTTCATTTCCATGGCAGCCAGCACTCCCCGACACAGAACATGTCCTCCTTGCACTGGAGGGCACGCAGAAGACAGGCTCCCACATAGGGTGGCCAGATGTCCTAGATTAAACAGCATGACACAGGAGCTGGAGCTACTGTCTGTCCAGTGTGTGCAGACATTCTGGATGGGATGTCCTTCCAGACCTAGGCTCTTGGAACTGTTTGAAGGGAAGACACTCTTGTCTTTCACCATTTGGGCCTCAGGAGGCAGAGGAATGAATTGTGTTGGCCCAGCCCTGGGGAGTACTTCATTGCCTTTGTTTGAAAGGAAATGTTTCCAGTTCTATAAAGAGCTTTCCTTTATTCCTCAGAATACAGGAATGATACAAGCTTACACACTTTGTAAGACTTCTAAAGGAGACATTCCTGAAAGTTTGCCACTTGGGATAGATTACTAAAAGATCCCAGGGAGAGAAGAGGAGATGGGGTACTACACAATGCATCCTGCCCCAAAGGAGACACTGTCTTCTGCACATGAACAGCCAGAAAGAGCTCTCTTAAAGTAATATGGGAGCTGAAGACTGGCAGACGTTTCTGGGCATGGCCAGAGTGCCACCTATTCACTGGGCTCTAGAGCACCCAGAGGCTCTTGAAGCCCTCATTAATCATAGCTTTGCCTTCCAGAGAAGAAATGTGTTTTTTATAAGCTGGTCCTTATGAATAGGGCTGATTACAAAGCTGTAAAAGTCAGACATGAATTAGTGTGCAGAGTCCCTAAAGTCCCCAAATGCCACACCAAGGCAGGACTTTTAAGTGCAATTATAACTTCTGGAACCAGCATAACATGATGTTCTGCATTTGAAAATCTGAGAAAGCATCTGCATGAATTTCTTATTCCATTTGCTATTTGCATACTTGCAAAATTTAAAAACCTGCTTTGGCATATGTCAGGAAAAAAAACTACAAAATCTTTTTTTTTTTCAGAATAATGGAAGGAAAAAAATGCAGTGTAAATATTTGTGTCAAAAGCTTGATAAGGGGAATGCCTGCCCCCGCTCTTGGATTATAGTTTCTGGCTCTCCCAAGCATGGCAGTTTCACTGGACAAGCAGTTACAAGAGAAGTGCAAATGACCTGAACTTATTAGGAAAATGCTTCCATTACTAATTGAGTGGCAAAACTGAAACTTGGCCTTCACAGTCACTCTTCATTGCCAGATAAATGCCCAGTGGATTCTGAGTGGACCCTGGCATTTTCCCAAGCTGGAGCTTTATGTCAGTATCTTTGCCACTGTGCCCCCCTCCTCACTGAGACTTTTTCTCTAGGATCCTTGAAACTGTGCCCAGTAATTTGTTCCATTTTAACTATGGCAAGCAAAGAGACTCGCTTTGCTATTTTTACTTCAAGGTCTTAGCTCTGGAGCTGCACCATCCATTTAAGTATTCGGCATTGGTTGATGATGAAGGTAGTTGGAGGAAGTTAGTTGGATTTGAACCTTCCTGTCAACTAACTTTGACTTAATGTTTTTAAGCATATAGACAACAGACTTTTTACAAAGCAAGTCAGAGACATTTTTGTACACCTAGAGATGGGCACAAAAAAGAAACACATGAGTGACCAGTAGTGAATAGATAAGAGAATCATGATTTTCACCCAGCTGCCTCAACACACACCTCCATGGATGTTCCTGCATGTGCATGAACTAATCATGATACTGTCATGTGCCTACCTTAAGAGAAGTGCCCTTCTGCAAACTAATATACAAAGATAAATCGAATATAGGGTCTATCTTTTCTAAACAAACAAACCCCTCATCTTTCTTATGTCTCTACTCATGGAGACAAAAGCAGAAAAAGTTGATAATGTCAAATGTTGGTGTTATCATGGAGGAGTGAGGGAAAGTCAACAACACCAACCAGGAGGATTAACATGGTCCTGGCTAAAAGCCCAGCCTCCAGTAGGTAAGCGTGCATGCAGATGTCCTCATGCAATGATCACTCCCTTTCTGCATAGGACTCTGGACTTAGCCAGGAAAAGAGGACATGACCTGTTTGGATCGCTGTCCCAACGGGCAAGGTCATAGTCTATTCAGATTATCTGTGAGTAGCCTTTCCCTTAGTTACAGTTGGGCCACAGGAAGTACCTCGAACTCACTGTCTCAGGAAGTCCCACCTGACCTGTCCTTCTTGCTATCACAGTGCAACTTCTAGCAATCATTTTTAAAGATGAAGAATGCTTCCCATTTCTGGCCTACACAGATGCACCAAGAAGTCTTCTGATGCCAAAGCTCGCTGAAAATGTAAGGTAATGATTAACTCAGTAGGAATTTCACCTGCAGAGAGTTAACAATTGACAGCTAAGACAGGGAGATGCTCTGGAATAAGAAAGGCATGGTGAAAAGTCTGGTGTAACTCTGATAGGCCTGCCTTTATATGTTCCTTGACCTTATTCCCTTACTGCTTTTAATATTCTATCTTTATTTAGTGCATTTGTTGTTCTGACTATTATGTGTCGGGAGGAATTTCTTTTCTGGTCCAGTCTATTTGGAGTTCTGTAGGTACATTTACACAATGGAGTACTACTCAGCTATTAAAAAGAATGAATTTATGGAATTCCTAGGCAAATGGATGGACCTGGAGGGCATCATCCTGAGTGAGGTAAACCAATCACAAAAGAACTCACACGATATGTACTCACTGATAAGTGGATATTAGCCCAGAAACTTAGGATACCCAAGATATAAGATACAATTTGCTAAACGCATGAAACTCAAGAAGAACGAAGACCAAGGTGTGGACACTTTGCCCCTTCTTAGAATTGGGAACAAAACACCCATGGAAGGAGTTACAGAGACAAAGTTTGGAGCTGAGAAGAAAGGATAGACCATCTAGAGACTGCCATACCCAGGGATCCATCCCATAATCAGCCTCTAAACGCTGACACCATTGCATACACTAGCAAGATTTTGCTGAAAGGACCCAGATATAGCTGTCTCTTGTGAGGCTATGTCAGAGCCTAGCAAACACAGAAGTGGATGCTCACAGTCAGCTATTGGATGGATCACAGGGCCCCCAATGGAGGAGCTAGAGAAAGTAACCAAGGAGCTAAAGGGTTCTGTAACCCTATAGGTAGAACAACAATATGAACAAACCAGTACTCTCCCAGAGCTTGTGTCTCTAGCTGCATATGTATCAGAAGATTGCCTACTCTGCCATCATTGGAAAGGGAGGCCCATTGGTCTTGCAAACTTTATATGCCTCAGTACAGGGGAACACCAGTGCCAAGAAGTGGGAGTGGGTTGGTAGGGATGTGGGGGGTGGGGAGGGTATGGGGAACTTTTGGGATAGCATTGGAAATGTAAATGAAGAAAATACCTAATTAAAAAAATTTTTTAAAACAAGAAAGGCATGGTGATCAGCTGGTCCAATACAATGGGAGTATGCGAAAGGAACCAGTGGCAAGTGCAGCCAGATGTACTGTGCTAGCATGCTTTATGTAAACCTGCTTTCACAACTGGGCTAAAGAGATTTTCTGTCCCCCATTTGGGAAAATGGAAGAAGAGAGGGATTGCTTACGTTTTCTGAGGTAACACTGATGAGAAGTGGCAGAGACAACTCAGTCAACTGGCTCTGGAGGCCAAGCTCTATCTGTGATGCCCTTGGCTGAGAAGAAGTGATAGATAATCTCAGACAGTGGCTGTAGGAAACTCTTCAGGTCTCATTGTCTAGTTGGCAGTTCTTACTCTGTGTCCTTGCCTGAGTCCAGGTTGGTAAAGAAACCCTATTATTTTGAGAAGACTTCTGTATTAAACATCAACAATCCTGCTTGCTTAGATTCTGGTCTTCCTGGTTTCCTCTCTCCTCATAACAAGAGGGTACCCAGTTGATAAGGCTTTTTGTAGCCCTAATAAGCCTGTGCAGTAACTGTGCCTTTGGGAGTTTCTTCCCACACTCCATTTCTCCATGCTGCCATTGCTTTGTTCTTCTTTTGTTTTTGATGAGACTGGACATCTAATAATGAGTGTCTTCCCACCCACATGGTTATTTGTCAGGTTCCTTTTGAGTATCCCTTCCTATAGGTAGCAGTAATGACTGTCCACATGATAATAAGCACCATCCTCACAAATCTCCTTATCAGATTTCCTTTGAGCTGCCATAGAACTTGTTGGGACCTAGTTATAGAATTCCTCTTAAAGCTGTGTCAATTCCCTCTTCCATATGACACAGAAGTACCCTCCTTCCAACCTTACAGTGCTAAAATATTCTTATTTTCCATAGCTTTAGTTATCAGGGAAAAACTCCCTTAAACTAATGGGAAATAACACAGTTTCCAGTTTTGCTTTCTATAGCCACAGGAAAACTCAGTCTTGAAACCATAAAAATAATAGTGTCCTAGAGGAGGACACCTCACACAGGCCAGAACAGGGATGTGTGCATGGAAAAGGTGAGTTCCTGGGCTTCGGCAATTAAAGACCCTTCATTCTTCCTTATAATCCTCTAGTGTTTTCCTACTGCCTGCTCTTCTTCTTTTCACTCTCTTTCCTTCTTTCCTTTGTTAATTCTTTCCTTGCTTGCTTGCTTGCTTCCTTCCAGTCTTCTTTTCTTTTTTCATTTCTTCTCTTTTATTTTTGTAGCCGGGACATCATATAGCCCAGACTGACCCAGAATTAAGTAGCTGTCCTTATTTCTCAAAATCCTCCTGCTTCAGCTTCTTGAGTGTTATAATAACAAGTGTCTGCTGCATGTCTGGCCACTTTAAAATGGAAAAGTTACTGGGAAGCAAGGTCTACTTAAACAAGCTACTTAAAAAAAATGCTTTTAAGAAGCTATGTGTGGCCTCATGGAGATCTGCTAAGCCATTAAAAACAATGACTTCATGAAATTCACAGGCAAATGGATGGAACTAGAAAATATCATCCTGACTGAGGTAACACAGTCACAAAAGAACATACATGGTATGTACTCACTAATAAGTGGATATTAGGCAAAAAGCTCAGAATACCCATGATACAACTTACATACCATATGAAGGTCAAGAAGAAGGAAAACCAAAGTCTGGATACCTCAGTCCTACTTAGAAGGGGGTACAAATAATCATGGAAGGTAGATTGGGCAGGACTTGGGAGGGAGAGAGGAGAGTGAGAGGAAAAAAGTGGGGCAGGATCAAGGAGTGGGAGGAGACAGGGGTGATGTACAGAGGGTCAGGAAATTGAGCAGAGGTGTGTAGCAATGGAGGATGGGAAACTGGGGGTAGCAACCAGAAAGTCCCAGATGCCAGGAATGCAAGAGGCTACCAGGACCCAGCAAAGATCACATTGCTGAAATGCCCAGCAAAGGGGAAAGAGAACCAGTAGAGACCATTTCCAGAAGTTAGGCATGTCACCCAGTGAGGGATGGAGCCACCCATCCATCTAAAATTTTAACACAGAGTTGTTCCTGTTTGAAGGAAATACGGAGACAAAGAGTGGAGTAAAGACTGAAGGAAAGGCCATTCAGAGACTGCCCTACCTGGGGATCCATCCCATATGCAGCTACCAAACCCAGACACTATTGCTGATGCCAAGAACTACTTGCTGACAGGAGCCTGATAGAGCTGTCTCCTGAGAGGCTCTTCCAGAGCCTGACCAATACAGATGTGGAGGCATGCAGCCAACCTTTGGACTGAGTGTGGAGACCCCAATGGAGGAGTTAGGGGAAGGACTGAAAGAGGTGAAGGGGTTTACAACCCCATAGGAAGAACAACTATATCAGCCAACCAGCCTCCACCCCCCCAAACCCCCGGAATTCCCAGGGACTAAACCACCAACCAAAATGTACACATGGAGGGAACCATGGCTCCAGCTGCATATATAGCAGAGGATGGCCTTGTCTGGCATCAAAGGGAGGGGAGTCCCTTAGTCCTGTGATGGCTTGATGTGCCAGCATAGGGGAATTCTAGGGTTGTGGGGCAGGAGTGGGTGGGTGGGGGAGCACCCTCTTGGAGACAGTGGGTGAGATGGGGGCTTTTCAGAGAGGAAACCTGGAAAAGGGATAACATTTGAAATGCAAACAAACAAACAAACAAACAAACAAATAACAAGAATATCCATAAGAACCTTAGAGGCCAATGGCCTCATTTTTAAAGAAGCCATCTGAGGTTAGTAAAAAGAACAAGAATTATAAGTAGCTAATTGCAGTGGCCATAGGGAGGCAGTTCATTCCGGATACTGTACATGAGTAATGAAAATAAGAGACTGAAGTCAATCTAACAAGTCCCAATGAATTATGACAAGAAACTTTGGACTAGAGGGCAGCAGTGGACTTGTACTGGAGACAAGATATGAGTGAACAGTTTTCAAGTATGACACACATTTTTACGTGGAAGAGTTAAGAAAGATGAAATGGAAATTTCTGGTTTCTTTGAAAATAGTTGTGTATATTAGTTTTTTTTTTTCTGGAAACTGTCTTGTGAGAGGATGTTTTACTGAAGCAGACATGTGAGAGGGCATGTGATATTTTGCTGAAGCAGATGTTTGAGGAGGTATACTATGCTTGGAAAGAGGATAAATGGAACCCCACAAACAGTGAAGGGACTCTCTTGCTTTACAGCACCATGTTTTTCTGGTTTTCCCTGTTGTTTTTTGCTGGTCATTGCTGGTCTACACTTCATATAGAAAAATGCAGTAGAGAATGTCTCCTGGTAATCTGGTTGATTTAAGGCCACTCCCACTGACCCATGCTGATTCAGCTGAGCCTTGGGGGTTTTGCTGGATCATGTCACCACTACTGATTCACGTTTGGTGTTTGCTATTGGAGTGGAATACTGGTATCCTGACCACAAAGATTGGAATTGCCACCAAGGAACTCCTACTAAAACAATCCACACCCCTCTTGTTCTATTAACCATCTTTTACCCCCTACCTTTGGTCAGTGAGCTAGAAGGAAGGTTGATACACATAAGAACCCTAAATAAAGTAGGTTTAGAAAACAATCTAAGCCTACAGAAAGCATTTAAATGGAACCATATAAGGGTATATATATGTATATGTATATGTATATGTATATGTATATGTATATGTGTATATATATATATATATATATATATATATATATATACCTTTATATGGTATACTTATGCTTCAAAAATATTATTTGAAACTTGTAAAAAGGAACTTTCAGGGAAAGGAATGCTGTTTACATTTTATTTTATTCTAATTTCCAATTATGCACTGATACTTCCTATGTCACCAAAACCCACGAACATTAAAAGTGTCCACTGAGCAGACAATCACATCTCACCTCACCCTTTGGCCTTTTACATTTGATCTGATGACCACTGTTAGCATAAAAAAAAACTATGAAAACACTCACACACTGATTTCTGTTGTTTATGAATACCTCCATTAGTGTATAGCCTAAAGTATTAGAATTATTTGGTTGGATAACATAAACATTGGCTTTAGAGTAACTGATAAAACTGCAATAATACCTTCCTAAGACTTTGGAAACGTAGACCATTCCACAGGATTTCATGTAAGAGCCCTTTTCAAATAACCAAGTCCAAACCCTCATCTTCAAAATACACAGTATTGAGCTAATTTTATACTTGTGGCTGCTTTAACATTTTAAATTTGTTGATAAAAAATGACATTTCTAAAAACACACAAACTGTGATTATAATAAAATTTTATGGAAAAAATAAGTAAATGTCCAAAAGAACAATACCATGAAAAACAAATATTACATCTTTTAGAGCAATCTCTCCTTACGCTGCTAAATCTTACTCTTAATCTATTGTAGATAGAGCCATAGGCAAGTTCTGCTAAATAAAGGATAATTTTATAATGGCTTATTAATTGGACATGAGCAAAAGAATCTCGGGTAAAGATCCTGATTCATTTTCATATAACAAAAAGTGACACAATAACATGAAAAATGAAACAAAATAAAAACTCATAGCATGCACCAAAGAAGAAAAACTGTTGGTCATTTCAAGTATAGATATAGGTTCTTAGTTTATTATTAATTCCCCAATCCAGAAAAGTGACTAGAATAATTGTTTTAAAGTCAGTTTTATATCATACAATGAGTTTAATAATAAAAAACTTTGATTATACTTTTAATATCAATTTTTAAAATTGTGAAATATAAGTATAAAGATGTAGCTATAATAATAAAGAATAACTGTGGGAAACTTATATCCAAGGTAATAATTAGGATTCAGGTATCCAGAATACTATTGCCACAGTTGTAAAATATACACATACTCATCTCATTTGATACAACAAACATAAATAGAATGGTAAACACTATGCATGCAAAATCAAATGCCTGATTACTCACAGATGGTATGGTTGTGTATGGAGAAAACAAAATAGAATAGTACAGGAAGGAAAGCAATCAAATAACCTGAAAGTGAACATGGTGCATTCAATTTGGCTGGCTTCAGGTGAGCTCAGTTCCATTAATCTGGGATTAGAATGTCTCACAATGGTGGTCATTATGCTCAGGGCCTTCCATAGAGTGCTGCCATGTTCAAATATCACCCATTGATGTCTGTTTATGGACTTCTGGGAATTCTACAATTTCTCTCCAAGTTCCCTACCAGTGAAATATGCAGCTTGGGTAGAGCAAATATATCTGTAAAGACAGTAGAATATATCAAACATCACAGCATAAAGTTAAAATACAGAGAAATACTCATGAATTTGAAACTTTAGGGGGGGGGAAGGGACATTTTTCAAATGCAAAGAACTCTCCTATTTTGAGAAAACAAATGTCAAGGAAACAGAAAATCTTCTGAGTATAACAATATACAGTGTTGATTTCTTCAGGGTTGAAATTATCAACTTTAGTACAAAGTCTTGGTGATAAAGCATACAGAAGAAATTCTGGTTCTGAAAATGACATTAAGCTTAAGCATTGCATAAACTATAAATGGCTACACTAAATACCTATGTAGGAGGTAAGAAAAGACTAGATATACTACAGTGTAGGCAAATAGAAAGAAATGAATTTAAAGAAAAGCCATGTAAGCTCAACTCATAAAATGATGTATAACAAACATATAACCTATAAACTAAAGAAACACTGTAACTAGCTAGCTAAATAAATAAATACATAAATAAATACATAATAAAATAACTTTTTACTACATTAAGTGGTTTGTGTATTAAAGACATACACAATGTTCAGTATAGTTCTAGGACTCATGTAGAAGAGCATGAACTAAAAAGAAATGAAAAGGTCAAAGTTACTGGATAACCTTTCAGAAGGGTCTAGTAAAGCTCTATATCCTACAAGACTGCCTACATAAAGACAGGCTTCTTCAATAAGGAGTAGAATAAATGGTACAGATAATTGCCACAGCAGTTAAAAGAACATACTACTCTTGCAGAGAACCTGACTTTAGTTCCCATAACCCACATTGGTGTTTCAAAACTACCTGTAACTCCACCAAGAAGAGGATCTAATACCTCTGGTTTCCTTGGTCTCATGCTGACACACATTCACACACATACACATACTTAGAAAGAAAATACACTTTTTAAGTAAGAAGTAGAATAAAGTATACAAATACCTGTTGTGTGCAGATAGCAAAACAAATTAAGACTAATAAAATAATTAAATATGCTGTATAAGAAGGTGGCTAATACATAGCAGTGAAATAATGCAAGAAAAGATAAAAAATATGCAGGTGGGGACTTGCTACAAAACCATTAGGTCCTGATTCCTTCCTTCCTTCCTTCCTTCCTTCCTTTCCTTTCCTTTCCTTTCCTTTCCTTTCCTTTCCTTTCCTTTCCTTTCCTTTCCTTTCCTTCCCTTCCCTTCCCTTCCCTTCCCTTCCCCTTCCTTCCTTCCTTCTTTCCTTCCTTCCTTCCTTCCTTCCTTCCTTCCTTCCTTCCTTCCTTCCTTCCTGTCTGTCTGCCTGTCTTCACTGAGAGGGGTGTTGCAGTGTTTTCCAACTAGGGAGTTGAGAGGGAGAAGTAGTGGATGTCTCAGCAACTGGCCAAGTGACTTGCCTATTATGGAGATAACTAAGTTGGAAGAAAAATAGGGCTTAGAAGAGAATATAAATCCCATTTAAGGCCAAGAGTTTGAAATCTGTGTAAATAACCAAAGTGGTCAACACAGTTTGATATACAGCTTTAAATTCAGGGGCAATGTCTGGGTTGAAGACATACATTTTGAAATATCTGACTCATAGGCTGGGTTGCCAAAAGTGTGTGAGTGCACCAAGGAAAGGATCGCTAGCTTTGACTAAACCCTGAAGTATGAACTCAGGAAGACAGGGAGAATCTGTAAGAATGATAACAAGGCAAAAGTGGGGTTGTGAGCCAGACAAACGCTGTATTCCAGAAGCCAAGCAAGGGCAGAGACTCATGAAGGGTCTCAATTATCCAATGCTGCTTATCAGTCACAGGAGATGAGGGTGACAGAGGGCCATTCACTGTACCTAGAAAAAAAAACTCATTGCTGTCTAGCACAAGATATTCTTCAGATGAGCTGTTGGCATGTCAGTCTGATTGGACCAGGTTTAAAAGAGAAATGAACTCAGAGATAGCAAAGGAAAGTCATACTGATGAGTTTCCCTGTAAAAGAAAGAGAAATGAACTGCCAATTTGAATTAGAAGAAAGGCCAAGATAATATTCTCTTTTACATAGCTTGCTTCTATACTCAGAAGAAGTATAAAGGAGATGTCATAAGGGCAGGTGGAGAAGGCTTGAAGTATGTATTTGAATAGGTGAGAGAGGTCAGAGATTTCTTGTTTCTTTGATCACCTGCACCTGTCAGAGCACACATGGAGGATGAAGCTCATCCAATGTAGAGGTCTACAAAAGAAGAGGGAAGTGCAGGACAAGGTTAGAAATAGTACAAGTACACGGCCATGGAAGAGCAGTTCCACAGCCTTACCTCTCTGTGCTTTCCAGGCCAAGAAAAATTAGGTGATCAGTGAAGAGAGATGAAAAAAGGATTCAAAGTTTAAGGAACAAAAGAAAACCTGGTAGTAACCAAATAAAGGGAAGGTGAAATCTGGGGCAATGTATGGTAGGGAGAGCTAACATTTTTCCTTTAAGTTCATGGTCATTAAGTACAAGTGACAACCGTAAGCAGAGTAACAAGGAATCATTTTGCTCATAGTACACCAATATTTTAAAAATAGGTAATGAAATATCCATACTTGCCAATGATCTAAGAGATATAACTGGGGCAATCCTCTTCATTACATTAACTTCCTATGGTCACCAACTTCTTCTCTGCTCTCCATCCCTTTCCCCAAAGGGTGCTTCAACTTCACATGTATCAGGTAACAACCCCACGAGTTAGGCATCATCAATATTACTCTCCTTTGGTACACAAAAGAAGAAAGATCAAGTATTTTGCTACAGTAAATGTCAAGGTTGAGAACTGAGTGGATACAGGGTAGATCCAAAGATTATATTCTTCCTTAACATGGCACACTCTTAGATTTAGGTCAGTAAAGGTCACCCATACACTGCAGAGAGACAGAGCCTGCTGATGCATAGCTGAATAAGATTGTTTATAATATAAATTGAGTATTATGTTGTATAATAAGGATAAATACAATAGCAGTGAATATAGAATTCTTATGTGTGTTACATTGCCTAGAGTAAATTAAACACATACAATTTAATGTGCTTTGGATATAATTTTATTTAAAAGGAAGAAGTTTGCTGTTATGTTTGATGAATACATAGCTCTTCAAACTTGGATTCTGGTTAATTTTCCCTGGAAATTTGTTGGAGATAGATATTCAAAATCCTGGCAGGATTTGCTTTATTTTCTAAGCTTAAAGTATTTTTAAGACCAAATGATATTCTGTTATAGTCAGTTAAAATGAAAATTGTCTACAGAAGAGCCAGCATAGCTTACAATTATACCTATAAATTTTTTTGGAAAATAATAAGCTTTTTTTCTAAATTTTGTTCCATGAAATACTGGACAACAGTGAAATAGAAGCAATATGGCTTCCTTAGGCAACTTCCTAATGCATTGCCTAATCATTTAGACTCTATCTGCTTCTTCTCTGTATAAACAGAATTGGAAAAGCTCTATGGAATGGTTATTTGTATCTCTAGTGGAGCTAGTCTGCTCACCTACAGAAATGAGCCATCCCCCCACAAGCCTGCCATTGGATGTCTGATGTTAAAATCAGAAAAACCAGGATAAAAAAGGGCAAAGGGATTACAGTGATTAATTTCAACTCATGCCCCAGAAAGAAAAGGTTTCTGAGAGACCTCCATGTCAGTCAGATCTGGCAGAATTTCTTTCTTCTCCCCACATATTGTCATTTGGATTTATTTATTATGAAACAGCCATTTCAGTTCTATGGCCAAAGCATTAAGGAGAACCAGAGTCAGTTCTTCAGTGCATAGTGCTTGAATTTGAAGCTTTAGATGCCTCTATTTCATTAAGTGTGATGTGTGCATTGTAAAAACTTGTCTACACAACAGGCTTGGCCTAATGTAAGGTGTGTGCATTGCTATGTTTGTGAATTAAATCTCTTTCTGATGTTAGATTTATTGAACATTTCAGAAATACTAAGACTTGCTGGAAGAGGTGAAGCCAGTTCTAACCATTTCTATTGCTGTTACAAAACCCTATGGTCGGCCATCAGTGGAAAGAGAGGCCCATTGGTCTTGCAAACTTTATCCGCCTCAGTACAGGGAAACGCCAGGGCCAAGAAGTGGGAGTGGGTGGGTAGGGGAGTGGGGGGGGGGTGAGGACATGGGGGACTTTTGGGATAGCATTGGAAATGTAAATGAAGAAAATATATAATTAAAAAAAAAAAGAAAGAAAGAAAATTTACTGGAGTAGAGGACCTAAGAAAATAAAGGAAACTGTTTTCTTTTAATCATAAAAAACAAACAAACAAACAAACAAACAAACAACCCCTATGGTCAAGGCCAGTTATAGCAAAGGAATTTATTTGTTCAGATCAATAGGAGTCTATGACAGTGTAGAGGCCTAGCAGAAGCAGTCGTCTGAGAGTTGGCATCTCCAAATCCAAGCACAAATCTGAGGGTGATCAGCAAGTAGACTGGAATTACAAATACTCAAAGCCTGCCTTAGCATCACATCTCTTCCAAAAAGCTGCACCTCCCCAGAGCTACAACCTCTCCAAACAGCACCACCTGGAGATGAGTGCTCAAATAGCTCATTATGGGGAGACATTTCCATCAAAACTACCACACGAGACACCTAGAAATAGATATAAATGGTAGTGAGCATACTACTTAAGTTGTTATTGACAAGGAGGCAACTATACATGTGAGTTTTATGCAGATGTGCCTGAAGCTCTCCCTAGAGAAGCTCAAATGGCGGTTTTCAGGAGAATGGTTTAACAAAGGAGTAATAAAAGCCTTACTGATGAGGCAGTTTTGAATGAAATTGAAAATGCTGTCAACAGGTGACCAGGAGAAAAGAGGGAACATTGCTCTTATTCCATAAGGTAAGCACGTTCAGTGTGGGTATGAGGAGGAAAGTAATACAGACATAGCTGAAAGTTTGAGTTAGCTCATGAAAGCCAGACCAGTGGATTTTATTCTTAATGTTTAGCTTCTCTTCTGGGGATGAGCTACTGACCCTTGGAAGAAAACAAGGCACATGATTAGAACACTGCTAGGAACCCTAAGGAGCAAATCTGATCAGAAGAAAAAAAGGAGATAGATGCTCCAGTGGAAAGGCTACTAGTTGTTTGTTGGGAAGACTGAGGATCTGAGTTTGACTGGTGACAATAAGAATGGTAAGAAGAGAAATATAGGTGGGGCAGGGGTTTTGGAATTTGCCTGTGTAGGGATAAATATTTAGCTCGTTGTTTGGGAGACCTGGAGGGAGAGAGTGTGACACCAGCCTATGGTGAGGGCCTTTTTGCTGCCTCATATCACAGTGGAAGTGAAAGCGAATGCAGGACAGAGATCAGATAGGCCAATCATATATTCATAGTGAATCTACTTTCTTGACAACATCCTTATCCCTTCAGTAAATCCCTTTGGCATGCATACGATTTGTCAGCCTCATCTCTTAATATTGTTTCATCAAGGAAGAAATTTCTAACCCATGAATGTGGCAGATGAGATCCAAGTCATAACACCTCATTAGAGCTATGAAACTTATAAATATTATGAAACAAACCTAAGCAATTCTAATTAGATATGTCTTGGCTAGATGTCAGGAATCAATACTATTCTGGCCTATTCTGTACCAGATCATGAGTTACCTGATCAGAAAAACAAACAAACAAACAAACATAAAAACCCCAAAACTTTGGGAGATGATGGATTATATATACAAAAAAGTACACACTATACACATAGACACACAGACACACACACAGACACACAGAAACACACACACACACCTTAAGGTAATTACAATATATATCATAGATTCTGATAGAATCATCCACCTCAAATCCCCCCTCCCCCTGCTTATACTTAGTAACTCTGGGCTTGCATTTCCTTGAACACTCTGTAACAATGTTGACTGTAGGAACTACTGAACCCTATGCTTTTACATAAGTCTTTTTGACTTTATTGTTGCTGCTAGTGATAATAATAAGACTATAGATCTGAGCAAGTCTTTCTTTCTTCATCTTTAAAATGGAGAGAACCGAATAGGCTACGTTTATGATCCTTTCTCTGAGGCTGCAGTCTTATGAGTTATAATTATAGTCTGAATACATGTTTAAGTGTTATAAAGAGTTTTAAGTGAGATTTCACTAGGGCATTCTTCCAAGTCTTGGCTCTGTCCTATCTTTTCCACTCAGTTTTAGTTTAAGGTTCACAGCCTTTCCAAGCATTTTGTTACTAGTGAGATGCAATTGGTAATATTGACTGCCAGTGTGATAGATTAAAAAGTACCTGCTTGAGGTTTTAGTAAAGTTCATCTCTACATACGTCTGTTATGCTCATTTCTGCGACAGTTAGGTCCTAAGGACTCTGACACAATCAACAGATCACTGCATTGTGGGTTTATAGACTGTTGATTGGAATATGGACATTGAGTCTAGTTGGAGTAAATTGTTCAAGGGGCGAGTATGTCCTTAGCGGTTGTCTAGCTCTGGGTCCTTCCTGTAAGCCATTTTCTCTACTTCCTGACTGCCATGATATGGGGTGTTCAGCTCCGCTCCACCTTCTCTGTTATGATGGACTGTTCCTCTGAAATCATGAGTCCAAACAAATGAGTCCTATTCTTAAAGTTGTTCTCGGAGAGTTGGTCAGTGTGATAAGAACAGTAGGTGAAACAAGGGGGACGGCAAGAGCCCTGAAGCAGCAGTAACGTAGAGAACTCCAGAATGTACTTCTGTTTTACAACTAGACAACTTTAGCTTAGTCTAGATGGTTCAAAAAAAGCAACATTTCAATTCTTAAACCTGGGAATTTCTCAGTGGTCTGTCCTTCTGGTCACTGCCTTGCTCATTTCTCTGATTCTGCCTCTCTACTGTATCTGTGCTGGTATGAATTTGAAGGAAATGAGTGCTTGCATTTGTTTTTATCTTAGTTGGCAAATTATGTATATGTTAAGTTAATATTTTCTTCATATCTTGTTTTTTAAATAATTTTATAGCCTTATTAACATCTTATGAAAAATATAGCATCATGCTCTTTTTCTTTCGTAATTTTCATTAGAGAAAAATTTACAGATAACTGTTATATAATGATTAATATTTGATATCAATTTCACCCCCCTCCCCTGATTAAAACTAACAGCAAAGGTTTGGGGTACTACCAACTTCCATCACTCCTTCCCAGCCTGGTCCATTTGATTCATTATATTTTTCTGTCTCATCACAATGTGGACTTATCAGCCTGTAGGCCTCATGTTGAATGCCAGATCTTACACACCTCTCCCTGGGGAAGTAAAAACACAGTAGCAGAGTTTAGCAAGCAAAGCTAAAGCTTCAACCAGTTGCCACTGCCAGAATAAGAATGACCTTCCTGACATATTTTCTTTCTAGAACGCTTTGGGTTATAGCACTTTTGTGGGCTTTTAATAATAAAAGCTTTTGGTCAAATCAAAAACCTTAAGCTAAATCTGCCCCTTTCATTTTATGAGTCTTACTAAAAACTGCAAGAAGAGAATTCTACATTAACCATTTGAGTGGGAACAGGGGAAGATGAGTGTTTTTCATTTATTTCTCAAGTGCATTCATGCCTATTTCCTGCTTTGTCCAACTGAGCTAGAGTCAGTAGATCATTACTACCCCATGTGCTGTTAACACCTCATGACCAGTGCATGGGCCTCACAGACTCTCTTTGCATTTGACCTTTCTAAAAGCATGCTTATAGACCTATCTATTATGTCCAGAGCATACTAAATGATGTCTCTTTGTAGAGCATGTACCTGGCTGAAAACTGCTCACAAGGACTTTTAGCTGAATTTTAATGTTGCATACCTTGGCTAGCTCTAAGTAGCATACCACACAGAAGGAGATTAAGAATGAGGGCAACCATTATGCCCAAGTCTAGAAAAAACACAGAAAACATATATGTTTGATGCTTTACTCCTCAAACCATCAGCTCTATAATCTCTCCCTTCAAAACATCTGAAACTCATTTTGATGTTTGTCTACTTGGTGGTAACCCTAGCCTAATTTTTTTTAACCTACTTTAGCCACTGCTAGCTACTATACTAAAACATCACATTCTAGAGGCACAGGACTTTTGTTTTCCACAGTTATCTCAAACCATAGATTGTGTGGTTAAGGTCTGCTGATACCCTCTTCTCTAATGACCATTATGAGAGCAGTCTGTTTTCATAGTTTAACCATTCTCAGAATGGCTGTCTCATAGCATACTCATATGGGAAGTCGGGAATTTGAAAAACAAACTTATGGGGAAGATGTATGCAAGCATCCAGTCCAACATACTGCCATCATCACTCTGAAAGCCAATCTGTCTTGGTTTAATTTGTGACCTCCCGATTTATTACCTCTATGTCAGCTAGCACAACAGGTTTAAAATGTATTTCTGATTATATCTTTCTCTGTGAAGTTATAAGCTGTGAGCATGACCCATCAGATCTTCACCAATCAGGTCGCTGAAAATAATATGGTTGCTTCTTCTGCCACAATCTCAGATATAATCCAATCTTGTCGTCCCAACTCTTAGGATTTATTTATTTGGTACCTACTCATACAGACTCTAGCTTCTTTGCTTAAAGTTTCAGTTCTCACTCTCTATCACATACTCTCATCCCCAGCCTCCTTTTCTTCTTATATTTTTTTTATTTTTTCATTTCTTAGTATACATTACATGTCATTGTTTTATTGTCTTTATTTTCTTCATCTACCACATGCATGGTGCTAAAATTTCCTCTCTTCATCCTTCCTTCCCTCTCTCTTTCTTCTTTCTTCCCCTCAATATACCCTGCATTCCAACTTCATTGATAGCACCTAGAAAAATCCCCAACATATCACAAGTGTCTTCTAAAACTATCTATTGATTTGATGACCTTTGGTTGCACAGATTTTTGTTTTGTGAGCTTATCATCAGTAGCTATAGTTTATAGAGTATTTCTACTATATTTATACATACACACACACACACACACACACACACACACACACACACACACATATATATATATATATATATATATATATATACATACATACATTTATAGCATTTCAGTAGGAGGTAGCTTTATAAAAAAATAGTCTTGTCTGTAGAAGAGCAGGAGAAGGCAAGACTACATATTTTCTTCATTATGCACCCTTGCCACATCACTAAGTCATGCTGCATAAAATTCATATTTATATTATGCTGTGCTTTTTTAAAGTTTTGTTCACTATTGTAATTAAATAATATGTTTGTGTCTCTTGACCACCTGCATTCCTCATAGATAAAAAATATGGAATAAAGACCATGTTTATTTACTTTTCTTTAAAGTATCTGTGTATAAAGTGCATGGGATGTTTTACACATCAATGCAAAAGAGTAAGAGGTTATATTAAGCATCCTGATTGACTCCTTTTCTAGTTTCAACCAGAAAAAAACACCAATGCTTAAGAGAAGTATGACTAAGGGAAAACTCCCCAGAAAGTGTTAGATCCGTGTCTTTTGAGAGAAACCTCAAAATTTCCTGCCTCTATGTCTTTTCCAAAACTGCTAAATTCTCATGGAAATAGGTCTGATGGAACTCAGCTGAGGGTATTTTTGTATGTCCCATCTTCAGCATTGAGTGGCTGTTTCTTAGGGTCTGATAAGGAACTGGATAGCTGAAAAAGGTTTCACACACGTTGTTAAAAACTCTTAAGGCAGAACCAGACAACAATATATATTTAAATATATAGTTTAATAACTAGTGAAAACAAAGATGGACAGATGGCATTCCACATCAAGTAAGCTCACAACTGCTTATAGTTCCAGCTTCTAGGTATCCAAGGCTTTCAAAGCCCTCTTCTGTCCTCTCTGGGCACTCACATACATTAGTCACCTTCACATATACACATAAATAAATAATAAAATAAATCTCTAAAAATAGTATAAAATTTGTCATGGTTCATCTGCATATCCTATGAATAACAGCAGTGATCAATCTGACAAGACATGTGCAATCCTGGGGGTAACCAACAGCTGTTTGATTGGGCCTAATGACTACTCAATAGAATGGAACTCTTCTGTTCACATAAAACTCATCACTAACCTATAGCTGGAGAGGACATAGACCCTAGAGGAGAGGTTACCATTACTGTTTTGCTAAGTCAGTATAGTATCTAACTGCCTTCTAAATATTTATTCTTGCACTCATAGATAAATGTTACTTTCTCACCTCAGCAAAGTTTTCTTCCTTCCTTCCTTCCTTCCTTCCTTCCTTCCTTCCTTCCTTCCTTTTGTTCTTTCTTCTTTGTTTTCCTCTTCCTCCTCTTCCTCTTCTTCCTCTTCTACTTCACTGAAGATGGAAAATAATACAAAGAATCACAAGTAGTCAAGATGCAGAGAATAAGTGTCTATGGATGGCTCAGCCCCAATGAGACATCTATAATATAACCTCTACAAATCCAAGGTTTGGGTCATATCTTGAAATTGTAAGAGATGTGGGGGGTAGGGTGGGGATGAGAATTTCTTCTACATAGTGTGTTCAAGACAAGACAGTGACTATGCACCCATAAACTCTTAACAGTATGGTTGCCTTGACAAGACCTGGAAAGACCACATCAGTGGACCTGCTGACAAGGAGTGGGGAGAGGCTCATAAGACCCTACTCTAATTGAAGAAATCCATAGGCAGTGGTTACTGTAGAAAGGAAAGTCTGTTTACATCAAGAAGTCCCTGATAGGTCACCCAGCCTAAGTGGTCATCTCTAATCCTATGTACATATAGGTAACACTAATTGGTAGGATGTATATACATACATATATACATACATACATACAATACATACATAAATACATACATACATACTCTCACATATGTATAAGATTTAAAAAATATGTAATTAATGTGTATGTATATAACTAAGAAGGAGACATTGCTGGGATGACCCAAGAAGAGTGAGAGGGTGCAGAGACGGGGATAGAAGTAGTAGAGTGTATGGAGATGTGAAATCCTGAAAAACAATTTATGAACAAAAACATTTTAAAATGCATAAAAATTTACCTTAAAATCCATGCAGAGTGAAACATGCTGGAAGATAAGGGTTCAGAGCATGTCCTGTGGTTCTTGAGTAGGAGGATGGATATTGTTTCTCTCATTATTCAGGTTTTGCTCTAATATCACAGAGTTTTTCCTGTTACTACAGTGAAGCCCAGATGGTAGAAGCTTAGGAGGAAGAAGATAGTTGTGATGAGCTTGCAACCTTTTGATTGCCAGCTTCCATAGTTGCCGACTCAACTTCTTGCCTTTTTCCATCTCCTACAGCATGCCTGTTCTGGTGAGTGGGAAGAGTAGCTTCAGGGGACTCAGATCTGCACATCTCCTGAGAGGAAATTCCCCCGGTCCAGGATTGGTTCCAAACTAAACTGCTTGTCTACACACACACACACACACACACACACACACACACACACACACATACACACTGTAACTGTCTTCAGACACACAAGAAGAGTGCATAAGATGGTTGTGAGTTACTGTGAATTGAATTCAGGACCTCTGGAAGAGCAGTCAGCACCCTTAACCACTGAACCATCTCCCCAGCCCTAATAATATCTTAAAGTGACTACTAATATACATATACATTTATGTCTTTTATGAGCAGAGCCATCTTCATAACTTACATTTGGTTCTTCCATTCTGTAATGGGTTAACTTCTATTCTGTACGTTTACTGGTGGAAATTATGCATGGCACTTCTCACCATTTTCAAATGGTTCAAATATGTAGATACAGATTGATATATATCAAATATATTATATGTCAACTTTAATCTATATCTATTTCTATAACTCTACATCTATATCTATCAGCTTATCAAACCTTCACAGGAAATAATTCCTTTATTCTCTAGGAACTCTTATCATAACCTGATGTTTTCTTAGGATGATTTTAGTCAATGTAATTTACATTCTATGGGGTTTCTTAAGGACTGGAAGTACTCATTATTTGGGGAGATATAAGTATTTACTACTACAACTGTTTATTATTATTATTATTACTATATCATACCTGAAAACCAGAGCCTCCCACATACCACATGAGCATTCAATCACCGAGCTGCACCTCTAGCACTGGAAAGGCTTTGTAAGAATAATAAATAGGAATAAAATCAAACAAAACTATAAGAATGTCATTTGTCAAAGTGCCTAACAGACACCAACCATGTGGTTGATCAAATTTCATCTAAATATATGTAATTATTATAATAGTCACAAGACAATCAGACTGTGAGTTATAGCCAGGAAATATGAGCAATAAGTAATACTACCCCAATATGGTATAAACAAGACACTAGTCAGTCCCAGCCTCAGTGGTTTCAACTATATATCAAGCAACAGAAATGTCCTGGAGGATCACATGATGAGATGCTGTCTTCTTAGGAAAACCAACTTTTACTCTTTTGTAATACTGACTGTAATGATTCTCTAGTACCTTGGAATTCTCTCTTCTTTTTTATCATCACTGGCTAGTTTCATCAACAGTGAGCCAATTTTAGCACTTTCAACATATTAACAGCCCTAGATTATTGTGAGAAATGCAGGCTTCATCTCCATTCAGAAGCACTGAATAAAAATCTGCATTTTCACACGATAGATTTCCATGTTTGCTGTGTGCTGTATTTGATGGTCCTACTGTTCATTGAAAGCTAACCTTTAGTAGTAGCCCTGAAAGTTAACCTGATTTCACCATCTAGCTTTGCCTGGATTCTGTGTCTTAGATGTTGTTTTGTCCCTGAGGATAGGTGTGCTGGAATTGTATTGTTACTATGGTGGGAGCTTTATAAAGTGGGGCTTATGGGGAGCAACAGTATCATGGAAAGTCTGTGCCAGAAGGGGTTACTGCTGCTCCACTCTTCTACTGTTGTTACTCTTTTAAGCGTAGATTTTTACAATGTAAAACCTTCCCATATGGACTCATGCTGTTTTGCTCATGCCCAAGACTAATCCTATTCCTTCGTTGTTTAGATACAATTGGATGAGTTTTCAGGACTCGTACATTTTGGACTTTTCCACCACCAGAATAATGAGGCAAACAAATCTCATTTGGTTTTAAAGTGCTCAGTTTTCAATATTGTGCTACAGAACCAGAAAACAATCTAAGACATTGATGTTTTAATCTATGCTGCTTCTAGGTTTTAGCTTATCTTCTTAGAAGGACAGGCTTCTGAACATTGGACATGACTCACAGATGTCTTTTTCACATTGCTCCACCCAGCCTTATGGCTGTACTCTTTTGACTACCCATTGAACCTGATATCTTAAAGGCTACAAGTTTGCAGAAATCCTATCATAGTATTTCATTTGACATAATTTGCCTAACTACACATGAATATTTATTTGATATTAGGCTCCAGTGAATATTCTGTCCAGACTTTGAATCACAAATAAAATCTTCATATCACGAAGGAAAGACCAGGTAAGAGTCTCAGTACAGCAACACACACACTTTCCCTGTTATTAGGTCCAGTGTGTCACTATGAACTATTCTGTTTAGACATCTTGTAGTCTAGTGTCTGTCATTGAAAAACTCATCAATCTATAACTGTCACGATCATCTGAAGCCTGGTCCGTGGTGGTTTTGAACACATGCAAATAAGTGCATATTAAATTTTAACACTTTCAAATCCTTTCTAAGGTTTGGTATGACTTTGTCCCATTTGAAGTTCAGAAAGCAAGGAGACAAATCCTGAAAACAATCACAGCACCTCAAAACATGGTTGAAAAGCAAGGGACAAAAGGAGGCAGGAGGATTACAGTCAGCTAATTATGCTCTATCACTTCAAGAAACTTAAAATAATTTGAACTGCTCAAGCTTATTCACCAATTGCTTGCTTATAAATTATAGCAGCCATATTCAATTTCAGAAAACAACCAAGTTGAAACATCAAGAAGTTTTGTGTAAATGTACCACATTTTCTGTATCCATTCCTCTGTTGAAGGACATCTGGGTTGTTTCCAGCTTCTGGCTATTATAAATATGGCTGCTATGAACATAGAGGAGCATGTGTCCTTTTTACATGTTGGAGCATCTTCTGGGTATATGCCCAGGAGTGGTATAGCTGGGTCCTCAGGTAGTCCAATTTTCTGAGAAATTGCCAGACTGATTTCCAGAGTGGTTGTACAAGTTTGCAAAACCACCAGCAATGGAGGAGTGTTCCTCTTTCTCCATATCCTTGCTAACATCTGCTGTCACCTGAGTTTTTGATCTTAGCCATTCGGACTGGTATAGGGTGGAATCTCAGGGTTGTTTTAGTTTGCTTTTCCCTGATGACTGAGGATGTTGAACATTTCTTTAGGTGCTTCTTGGCCATTCTAGTTTCCCCAGTTGAGAATTCTCTGTTGAGCTCTGATACAGCTGTCTCCTGAGAGGCTCTACCAGATCCTGACCAGTACAGATGTGGATGCTCTCAGTCAACCATTGGACTGAGCATAGGGACCATAGTGGAGGAGATAGGGGAAGGACTGAAGGAGCTGAAGGGGTCTTATCTGGCATCAGTGGGAGGGAAGGCCTTTGGTCCTGTGAAAGCCTCAGTGTAGAGGAATAGTGGATGGGAGGGGCACCCTCATAGAAGCAGTGTAAGGAGGAATGAGAAAGGGGGTACAGAGGGGAAACTGGGAAAGGGGATAACACTTGAAATATAAATAAATAAAATATCCAATTTAAAAAAAGAAATTTTGTACTCTTGATTGTCTTTGTTTTTACCATTTATCAATTTTCCTTTAAAGCATTGAAGAACACTTGAGTATAAGAAGTATTAGTGCATACAAATTAACACTGTTTATTAAATGTCATTTTTAAACTCAAATTTCAATTTGTTACTTACAAGGGTAAAAATTCAAGTTTTACTGTGGATTAGAGGATGCATATCAATCAGGTTCTTGAGATTTCTATACCAACTGAGAATTCTATGATCCGAAATCAAATTTTAGATGATGTACTTAATTTCCTTGTATTTGGCAGCTATAGAACATTCACTTTATTGCCATATAAATGACATATAGTTTATTCTACATGGCCAAATGTCTACAGGCAGTTAATTGGTTTTACAGAGCTGTTAAAATAAATCAGAAGTTCAAAATGCTGGAAAGGTGGCTCATCATTTAGGAGCACTTGTTGCTCTTCAAGAGGACCAGGATTCAATTCCCAGCACCCACATGAAAGATCACAACCATCTGTGACTCAGGTACCAGGAGATCTCATACCCCCTTCTGTTCTGAGTGACATTGTGCACAGACATATAATCAGACAAGATAACCATACACAAAATTAAATTATTTAAAAATCTGAAATTCAAGATTTTAACTGAGTTGTTCTGGTGGCATAGGCTTATAATCTCAGTGATTAGGAATGCTGAAGCAGGGGGATTAAAAATGCAAGGTCAGTCTGAGCTATAGAGTGAATTTAAAGCCAGCCTGAGCACCTATTTTTTTTAAAGGTAAGTAAAAAATGAGTAGTGATGTAACTCAATGGAAGAGCTCTTGTCTAGCACACAAAGGTCTCATATTTTCTTGGTATTAAAAAATATCCCAAAAGGAAATGGAATTATTTTCATAGTTTCCTGATGATTCAACAAGTCACTGTTCTTCTAGACACCTGTTTACAGATTAAGAGTGGAGAGAATGTTGCTAGAATCCTGTCCATTAGAACCCTGAGCAGGAGAAGAACAAATGCCTATGCCTAAACTAATTCCTAGCAAGAAGGCAGGTGTCTTGGCTGCTTCGCAATTGCTATGACAAAACCCTACAACCAAAGCAACTTTAGAAGAGTTTTTGGAGGAAGAGTTACAGTTTCAGATCATGAATCCATGACCACTATGGCAGGAGGCATGGCAGCAGTAGGCAAGTGTGGCACTGGAATAGTAGCTAAAAACTTGCATCTTGATTCACATAGGTAACTGGTAAAGTCTTGAAACCCCAAAGCTCTTCCAGTGACACATGTCCTCCCACAAGACCAAACTTCCTAATCTTTCTCAAACATTTCTGCTAACTGGGTATTCAAACACATGAATCTATACTGGAGGGCTCACTTTCCTTCAAACCACCAGAGAAGGGACTCATATCACAGCATAGGCAGGTAAGTATCAATGCCTCATCTGGGAGATAGGTGCCTGTAACACAGGGTTCCCCAATATCAGGACAAAGCTTGCCTGCCCTGGACACCCACAGGGAAAAATGCAACTTGATATTTAAGTGAAAAAGGTTGCATTAAAAAAAAAATCTCACAACAGCCCCTACTAAAAGAAAATATGTGTGAATGAGCTGAAGGGCACATGGATAAAATTTCCACTAAAATATACATCATTTAGACTGTGGGGGGTAGTGTTCTTGGAAAACCATGTTCCAAGTTTTACCAAACCTAAACTTTGGGGAACAAAAAAAAAAAAAAAAAAAAAACAGTTTCAGAGTGTTGACAACCAATAACACAGTGAAGCTCACTGTCGGAATACAATTTGAGTGTGGTTAGCTGACAGTTTGGAAAGCCTGTGGTATGGCCTCTGATGAGTCAGCAGTTCTGGCCACCTACAGTTTGAGTGTATTCTGACTGCAGTTTAAGCACAAGACCAGAAAGAGTGGAGATGGAACAGGAGGAAGTGAGCTTCATAATCCCATTGACATTGACGCAGTCCTCTACAAACAGAACTTTAGTTCTTCTAATATATAATAGTTAGTAGATCTATTTGAAATGTACTACATGCTGGTATCCAGTGGTACTTATTACACAGTAGAGGGACAAGAGTTCTGAGAAACCTTGCCTTTGAGAACCCTATAGCTCACAACTGAAAGAAGGCTTGTGCAGGTGAAGGTGAATGGCTACATGCAGCATCTCTGGTGGTAGTGGGAGCAGAAAAGAGGTTCTTGCATATGCCTGCCTGCCCTCGAAGTTCAGTCCTCCTATACAAAATGCTTAAAGGTATGAGTGAAACTGATGAGACAAATTTAGCATAGATTCTTCAAGGCAAATTAAGCATAGGTCCTCACTAGGTTTGATTTGTTTGTTTGTTTGTTTTTTGTTTGTTTGTTTTTTCGCATCAGGGTTTCTCTGTGTAGCCCTAGTTGTCCTGTAACTCACTCTGTAGACCAGGCTGGCCTAGAACTCAGCAGTCTGCCTGCCTCTGCCTCCCAAGTGCTGGGATTAAAGGTGTGCGCCACCACTGCCCCCTCACTAGTTTTTGAATCTACACATCTGGCAAAGAAAGTTTAATCCATGGGTTTCTAAATCATTTATCCTTATGCATCCTAATGTGTTAAATAAAGTTCAAGAAAACTTTCCCTTTCCTTCCTCTCTTCCCCTCCCTTCCTCCTCTGCTTTCTTCTTTTCTTCTTCCTTCTTTCTAAATCTACCCCCCTTTTGAAATCTCTCCCTGTAAATCTCTCAAAATCTCTCTTCTTCTTTCTCTCTGTCAATAAGAACTTTATTGAGCTAAGTACAAGGCTCTCTAAGAGCAAAGGAGTGATGAAAGCCGAGCGTTGTGAATCCCTGAAACTCAAATGGCCTTTGAGTTTGACAACCCTGGACCAAACCCAAACAGGGCATGATTAGTGCAATCTCTTGCCTCTTATCTAGGTTATGGCCATTCATCAAAAACTACTTCCAGGAGGTATTTGGATTATATGTATTCCTATTAAACCTTCTTTGAGTTGCCATATAATGCAATGGTCCAAAGGCTAGGGATCCAAAATGGTAGTTTAGTCTGGAGACATCAATCAGAACTGTTTGAAAATTGGAAAACTGGTCTTTCCTTGCTTGTAAATGTTGTTCCTAATGCCCCCAAACAACTGTTAAAAATGTTCTTTGGGATTTGACTAAGATTCCTGGGGATTTAAGGTACCGGCTGCCAGATTGTTAAAATGCATTAATGTTTACAGTGATTATGATTATGAGATCTAATAATAAATACTCGCACATGCTGGAACACAGCCCAAATCCCACTGTTTCACAAGAAAGTCTCAGCATAAAGCCACAGTTCCTGAGAAAGCTCCATACAGGAGATTCTGAGAGCATCTAGGCCCACAGATTAGCCTGCCAGCAGGCCAATCAGGTTCTCTCCAGACCTCAAATGCTTTATAAAATAAGACAAGAAAAATATCCATTTTAACTGCATCTTTTCATTTCTACTAATTTGGATAAGCTGGATGTATGAAAGCAATGTGTTTCAGATTCCAAGAAACATCTTACAAGTTATAGAAGTAGTTGCAGTCAGAAGTGACTCCCAAGTGCTACTGCCCAGGACACAATTCGCTCCCGTGTGCCATTTTGACCTTAAACACAACCCTGAGGCCACTGAGGCCACTCTCACCACCCTTTCATCTATCCAAGGATGTGGAGCTCATGCACTCAAAGGATCTTGGCTCCAATGAGGTCCAGGTCAAGGTCTGATTCATTGTGGGCCAGATACCTCTCCTGAGCTGCCAGATCACTTCCTAGGATTGAGTCAAAGTCCAAAGAAGCCAAGTTCTTCCAACTACACAGAATGCAGTTCTAGGAATACTTATTCAACAGTACTGTTATGGGCAGTATGAGCAGTATGCCAAGTCCAATATCCTCCCTGGACTTTACAACATAGTGATCCTCTGTGCACACATAAAGGATGCTGATTGCTCTATTTCTAGCAGAAATCACACACACACACACACACACACACACACACACACACACACACACATACTTGCATGCACACATACCACACATATGTAAACACACACAGAAATAGACACACCACACATACATGCATACACATGCACAAACACAAATATGCATAAACACTCACAAACACACACACACTAGAACAAACAAACAAACAAACAGCACCACTAAAATAGAATTTTACACATTTTGGTGACATACTTAATACTCAGGTACTAGTCAGTCATTGTACCATTTTCTCTTCCTAGTCAGGAAAAGGCTTTAAAATGTCTCTTATAAGGGCAATGATAAGGACATTGAAAATCATCTGACAGTAGGAAAACAGTTTAGAGACAAAAGAGGTTAAAACTCAAAAGTCCTTTAAAAAAAAGTGAAAAAAAAAAATCCTGAGAAACTGCTGAACTTTTAGAGCTCTGGAAATCTCAGGAGTATTGAGTGTCTCTTTTATAGGAGAAAGGACCAATCTGTACCCCACGCTAATACCGTGGGCTGCAGAAGGCAAATGTTTACAAACTGTGCTGGATTGTTTAATCCAAAACCTTTCCCTCCTGTCTCAGGATTGTATGTCTACATGAAGTTCAAAAGGCTTTTAAAGATAAGGTGGGCCAGCAAGCACCCAGAGAGCCAATGAGAGAGCTGTTTGCTTGTCAACCTGATATGGCCTGATTTTACTGATAGCCAATCCACAGTTTGAAAAGTGATGAAAGAAATTCTAGTAGGGGAAAATGTCAGAGTGATCCCTGAAAAAGACCACTGGCAGAAGCCAGAGGGAGCCGCAGAAGAACAAAACCTGCACTGTGACTCTTCATAGACCAGTGAGCGGCTGCACGTTGAGTTCAGAACTGGGGGATTCTGATAGTATAGTCTGAGCAGAGGGGTGAAGCCTCTCACCTTCCTAGTTTTCTTTTTTGGTGTGAGGAATGGATTCATGAGTCCTTTCTGATTTGCATAGCTGTCAAATGACATATTTCTTCATATTTCCTTTAGTGAGATTTTTTTTGGAAGGAGGTAAAATACCTTATATTATTTGAAGTTTTCATGGCTTTAGGATGGTGTAATTAATCTACAGTTGATTGTTCAAATTTCTAAAAATGAGCAGGTCTAAGATGAGGTAGCTCAGTGGTAGAGTGCTTACTTAGCTCATTGCTCAGCTTCCATCACTAGCCATTGGTTCCCTAGTAAGGATCCCAGCCCCACGAACCCCTCCACCATCCATGACTGTGCCTGTACCTGTGAGTGAGGCTGATGTGAGGTCATTACAGCAACCTCCATGCTCCATGAAATAGATTACAGGAAAATCCAGCTGTATTATTTTATTTTTGTCAAGACTAAACAATTTTCATTAAAAACAAAAAGGCCAAGAGAAAAGAAAATCCAAATGGGATAAAAAACAAAATCCAGAAACTTATTGAAGAGAAGATAAATAAATAAAACTTTGCCACAGCAAAGGAGCTCCTGTCCACATTTGAGGAAATGATCCATTGATTCTAAGTCCATATTTAAACAGTAAGTATTTTTTTTTCTTATTGCCTAGAATGAGGGTGTATATCTGTAATTATAACAATCTGGAGTCTGAGACAGAGGAAAGTGAATACAAGCTAAGTCTGGGTAACACAGTGAAACAGTCTCAAAGGGCAACAAAATTGTTGCATACAGCTTATTGGAAATGAGATTTGGGGGGGGTATGAACCAAGAAATTGGCTGTACTATCTTTCTCCCTAATTCTACACAATTCCATTTATCATTCATGTTAGAACTCTATTTTGTACCTAGTAACTAAGGTTTGGCATTGTATTCTAGTGAGAAACACAACACATCAAATTCACCACTCACTATGATTCCACACCTTTGAAAGAAATAGGGAAGATTTTGCATTGATTCCCTAACCCCATTATCTTTAGCCATTTGCATCCAATGTAAACACTCTAAAGATGGAACAAAGCTCTATATGAGGACTTACACATTGGTCCTTATCAACATGGGTCTGATAGTTGTCTTATTACCACTGAAACTTCCAAAATAAGTGGCTTTGCCTGTTTGCAGAAACATCTGGGAAATAAATAAAGAGAGAGAGAGAGAGAGAGAGAGAGAGAGAGAGAGAGAGAAGGAAAACTGTCAGGGAATGCTGAAACATTTAGCTGGGCTATGAGCTGGAAACTGTGTAGCTAGCTCCTGCCATCTTTGATGGCATATTACAAGTCAAGAAGAAGACAGCTCTGTTTTTCACACGGTGGTATGTATATCCATTTGTTCCTGGAAGTGACATTGTACTGAATAGGTGGCTAGAGTGTTCTTTCCCTCTTTTTGCTTATTTTAAGTTTGTTTGATTAGGAAACAATTCTGAGTAGCTATGCCTGTGTAAGGAAACTGCTGATGGCCTTCCAGACTCTTGAGCTCAGACACAATCCCTTCAGGTAGGGCCAGACCTTTTAGTTTCTGCATGTACCTCTGCATGTCTTCTAGTGCTGTTGTATGTGCTTACTTGACAGCGAGATCTGGAAACTGGATATATCTGAACATGGCGAGCATAGGATTAAAGAGAAGAAAGGTGAACTGGGAATTAAACAACATGGCATGTACATAACATCCATTTATGACTTTGGGGATGGAAAACAATAGACAGAATTCTCAGCACAGGGCTGAGGTTTCCACTGCAGGATTCCCAGGATCATTAATGAAAATCGTGTGGCTGGGTCATGTCACATCTGCTCAGAACTCTGCCTGAAGTGTCCTCATTGTGCAAACGTTGGGAGCTCACAAGCACTGGGTTGAATTAGTATGCTCTTCTCTGGGTGCCAGTCCTTGCCTTGTTCTTTCAGTCCATCTATTTGAGCATGCGCCTTTGCTTTTATTTTGCTCTGTTTGCCTCAGGTTATTTTTGAGCCATCAAAGAGAAGGGCAAGGCACAAAAAGAGAAAGAAAAGAATGATGGCCATCAAATGTATCAGTTCCATTGCCACTGGTGTGGTACTGTCCTTTGTAGGAAGATGACTTAAATTGGGTTTTGTACAGTGTGACAGAAATAAGTTGCCACCCTTCTTACCACCTGAACTTGATTCTTCATGAGAACTTAAAGGCTAACAGAACCCATCGTGAAGAGCACTGGAGAAGACTCAGGGTGTGACGCTCTACAACACTGACACTGTCCACTTATGAGCTGTCATATACTGACTGGGGTCAAAGGCCTGAACTGCCATAGAAAGCATAGGGTGGTGCTTATAAAACAGCATCTCTAGTACCATGTACTTTGAAAACAAAGAGCACCATTTAGCTCTGTCTCCTTCCCTTGTGCTCTGTATCTCTCATCACTCTGATGCCTCAAGTTGCACTTCTCACGTGGGCTAACAACAAAGGGGAAGGCTCCAGAGAATTGAATCCTATCACTGATGCTGGGACCTGGCTCAAAAACAAGGAGAAAATTCCCTCCCAGGATCTGAAGTGCTTTTCTTTTTCCTGGTAAGCTCACCTCAGCATCAGAAGTTATAGCCAAGGTTTTTCTTTGCTTCCTTTGGTTTCTTAGCATATGTGAAGGCACCAGGCAGACAATGCATTGTTCTCATTCAAAACTGGGCCGACATACAGACTGGAGGTTTCGTTTCCTGAAAACCTATTATTCTAGATATTTTCTCATGAAATTTGATTAAGAAATAAAAACATCCACTTGTTCCTGTTTTGCTTGACCACTTTCACAAATTTGTGATCTACCTCACAAAGCCAAAAGGAATGACACACACGAAAGAGGCAAGATTCTACGAAGGGATTAAAAAAATAGGCTAAAATAAAAAGAGAAACCCTTTTAGAATACACAAAGGATTAAATAACTCTGATGATCTGTCTGGTGAATTGAGCCCCCAGAGAAAAGTGTCAGGTTCTGGAGACTTTTCTCCAGTTTTCTAGGGAGAAGTTTTCTGAATTCCCAAATGCTAGTTTACAGCATGTGATCTGTAGTGCCCTGCAAACCACTTCCCTTGTGTGATCAAGGCCCTGGGTTCAACACTGAAAAACATGAAGAAAATCAAGGTCCACTAGATGGCTCATTTAGTGCTTATTTGTCCCACAAGCACTAGGACCTGAACTTGATCCCTGGAACCCGTTTGTAGAGGAGAAAACCTGCTTCAACAAGCTATCCTCTGCCTGTCGACACATCTGTGCTAGTAGGTGACTGCATTCACACACACACACACACACACACACACACACACACACACACTGGCACACTGCAGGGAGGAAGAGAGAAAGAGAAAGATACAATAAATTTAAAATCTTACACTTTTAAAGAAATACAATGAAACTCAGCATTTTGAAAAGGTGCTCCCATTGACCTTTTAGTAGGAATGATCTTTATTTTTAAAAACCTAGAAGGAATATTAACAATTTTACTTCCTAAATCATGTATCTCAGGAGAGAAAAATCAAATGAAGAAAACGAGTCTTTGTGTGTAATTGAGGAATTTTTGAGTATTCTTATTTTTTCAACTTTATTTTAACAGAGAATTTAGATCTCTTGCCTGTGGGAGATGGGTGCTATGGTGGGAATTATGGGGATAATAGGGCAATGGCTGTAACTGGGAGGAAGGGAGAAAGGTAATAGACAGTGAGAGAAAAGAATGGGTGATAGCTAACAATAATGATGTTTTAAAAACCCATACAGAAAGGTATTATTTTATAAGCTTAATTAAAATGTATGCTATATGTACATGAGTGTGTACACATATATGTGTGTATGTGTATACATTTTAATATGATAACACCTAGGGTGATGGTGCTTTCCTCCAAGAGCCACAGACTAGATAACAAAATAATCTCAGTGCCAGACATAGGAAATTTCCTATTGCATTATTGGTCAGAGAAATATGAATACAAGACTCTCCCAAAGCAATCTAGGCTTTTGTCATTGCCTTTGGTTCACTTCTAGAACATGAAGGTGATGGTTTGTACTTACTCGTCCCAGGCAGTGGCACAATAAGAGGGTGTGGCCCGATTAGAGTAGGTGCATCACTGTGAGTGTGGGCCTTAAGACCATCATCTTAAGGTCTTTTCTGAATGGTATATCTGGGGCTAGGGTGAAGAGACTCATATTGATTACAGCTTCCTGGAAGTCAATCTTCTCCTAGCAGCCTTCAGATGAAGGTATAGAACTCTCAGCTCCTCCTGTACTGTGCCTGCCTGGATG
Source organism: Mus musculus (assembly GCF_000001635.26). Taxonomy (NCBI): domain Eukaryota; kingdom Metazoa; phylum Chordata; class Mammalia; order Rodentia; family Muridae; genus Mus; species Mus musculus. The sequence continues at coordinate 16,322,188 of NC_000079.6, forward strand.
TTGCCATGTTCTTACCTTGATGATAACAGATTGAACTTCTGAACCTGTAAGCCAGCCCCAATTAAATGTTGTCCTTATACGGGTTGACTTGGTCATGGTGTCTGTTCACAGCAGTAAAACCCTAAGACAGAAGTTGGTACCAGGGTCTGGGCTATTGTTGTGATAGGCCTGACCATGTTTTTGTTTAGTAGAATGTAGATTTGGGGACTTTAGATTTGGAAAAGCCATGAAATGTTTTAAGTGGGGCTTAATGAGCCATACTAGTAGGAATATGGAAGACGTTGTTGCTGTGAGTGATTTGAACTATGCAGACCTAGCCCAAGAGGTTTCAGTGGAGAACTTCAGTATGTGGCCTAGAGACTGTTTTTGTAATATTTTGGTAAAAAGCATGGCTGCTTTTTAACTCTTGTCTGAATGGTATATCTGGGGCTAGGGTGAAGAGACTCATATTAATTACAGTAACAAAGGAAATCTCAGAAATGACCATCATATACTTCATTCTCTGTTTAAGTCTCATGAAGAGCATTTTGAATATGCATAGCAAGCTTAGAAAGGAAAAATATAAAACATATGGTTTGACTATTAATGGGGCATCAGGAAGTGGAATGGAGCTGAATCCTATGTTCAAGGATATTGAATTAAAGGAGTGGTGACCTTGGAACTGTAAGTTGAATAAAACCTTTCCTCTTCAGCTTGCTTCTTGGTCATGATGTTTTGTGCAGGAATAGAAAATCTGACTAAGACAGAGGGTGTGGCCCTGTTGGAGTATGTGTGTCACTGTGAGTGTGGGCTTTAAGACCCTCATCCTAGCTGCCTGGAAGTCAGTCTTCTAGCAGCCTTCAGATGAAGATGTAGAACTCTCAGCTCCTCATGCACAATTCCTGCCTGAATGCCACCATGTTCCCACCTTGATGATAATAAATTGAAACTCTGAACCTGTAAGCCAACTCCAATTAAATGTTGTCCTAATAAGGGTTGCTTTGTCACAGTATCTGTTCACAGCAGTAAAACCCTAACTAAAACAGACCTGATTGTTGAAGGTATCACAGACCTTGACACAGGATTTAGAGGAATCAAGCTGGAACTAATCTGGGAGCCTCCTCCTTGTGTGACTATCTGTTTTCTCCTATGTGTACATATAACTGTACTAATTGAAGAAGATGGAAAGGGAGCAAGAAAAGTGTTGGATGTGGAGAGAAAGAAGCAGAAATGATGTAAACTGTTCATGTAAAATTTTTTATTATTATTCTTTAATCTCTTTTTGCAGTCCAGGCCTTATCCCCCTCCAAGTCCACTCTCTGACTGTTCCTCATCCCATACCTCCTCCTCCATCTTCAAAAGGATCTCCCCAAACCCTGCCGCCACCTCACCAGACATCCCCACTCCATGGGGCCTCAAGTCTCTCAAAGGTTAGGTGTATCTTCTCTCATTGAGGCTAGACTAGTGAGTCCTCTGCTGTATATGTGTAGAGGGCCTCATCCCAGCTGGTATAAGCTGTCTGGTAGGTGGCTCAGTGTCTGAGAGATCTTGGGGGGAGAGGGTCCAGGTCACTTGAGACTGCTGTTCTTCCTATGGGGTCACCTTCCTCCTAGTCTTCTTCCAGCTTTTCCCTAATTCAACCACAGGGGTCCCCAGCTTCTGTCCATTGGTTGGGTGTAACTATCTGCATCTGTCTATGTCAGCTGCTTGTTGGGCCTCTTGGAGGACAGCCATGCTAGGCTCCTCTAAGCACACCATAGCATCAATAATAGTGTCAGGTCTTGGAGTCTCCTCTTGAGCTGGATCGCAGCAATTTGGGTCTGTCACTGGACCTCCTTTTCCTCAGGCTCACCTCCATTTTTGTACCTGAAGTTCTTTTAGACAGGAACAGTTCTAGGTCAGAGGTTTTGGCTGTGGGATGGCAACCCCATCCCTCCACTTGATGTCTTGTTTTTTGACTGAAGGTGGATTCTACAAGTTCCCTCTTCCCCCACCGTAGGGCATTTCATCTAAGGTTTGTCCCTTTGAGTCCTGATAGTCTCTCACCTCCCAGGTCTCTAGTACATTCTAGAGGGTTCCACCACCTCCCCACCTTCCAAGTTTGCCTGTTTCCATTTTTTTTTTTTTTTTTTTTTTTTTTTTGCTGACCCTCAGGGATTCAGTCCTCTTCACCCCACCCAATCCTAATCATGTTCCCCTCTTTCCCTCCATGTTCCTTTTCCCAGACAGGTCCCTCCCACCCTGTCCCCTCCTGTTATTTCTTTCTTCTCCCTCTCAAGAGGGATTGAGGGGTCCTCACTAGGGCCCTTCGGCTTGTTAACCTTCTTGAGTTCTGTGGATTATATTCTGGGTATTCTGTAACTTTTTGGCTAATATCCACTTATTAGTAAGTACATACCATTGCATGTCCTTTTGGTCCTCAGAGTTACTTCATTCAAGATGATATTTTATAGTTTGCCTGTAAAACTCGTGTTGTCTTCATTCTTAATACCCGAGTAGTATTCCTTTGTGTAAGTGAACCACATTTTCTGTATCCATTCTTCTGTCATGGGACATCTGGGTTGTTTCTAGCTTCTGGCTATCACAAATAAGACTGCTATGAACTTAGTGGCATGGTGGGGCATCTGTTGGGTATATTCCAGAGAGTGGTAGAGCTGGGTCTTCAAATAGACCTATTTCCTATTTTTCTGAGGAGCCTCCAGACTGATTTTTAGAGTGGTTGTATTTGTAATCCCACTAGCAATAGAGGAGTGTTTCTTTTCTCCACATCCTCTCCAACACACCCAGGCAACTGAGATTTTGATCTTAGCCATTCTGATTGGTGTATGGTGGAATCTTAGGGTTGTTTTGGTTTTCATTTCCCTGATTATTAGGGACTATGAACACTTTTTAAGTGCTTCTCAGCCATTCAAGATTCTTCTTGAATGCTCTGACCCTCTGTTGTGAATGCTCTGTTTAGTTCTATACCCCATTTTTTGATTGGTTTTTTGATTTCTTGGTGGTTACCTGAGCTTGTCATTGATTCCAGAACCCAGAAACTGTTCTATTCTTGTTGCTGCATGCCCTTGAGTCCAGGTGGGTGAAGGTGCTTTTCTCCACAGCTGTAATGTGGATCACTCTCACTGCATGCTGCATAAGGCAACTCATTTTTGCATTAACAGGTGAACTGCTTTGAACTGCTTAGCCTGCACCTGTGGAAATGACTTTCAGGAATTTTTAAAATTGAATCTGCTCTAAGGTTTTAAGGAAAGCTATTTAGTTGGGCCGTGCTTGAAACTAGATGTCTTAAGAGGACGATGTATTTGGTGTTGAACCCAACCAGAGGCCATGGGGATGTTAGAGCTCAGTGATTACTAAAGTCACACACACAGCTGTGGAGTTCTTTTGTTTTAACGTCAGGAAAATAATGAGAACAACTCAAATCATGTGGGAACAATTTGACCTTGTGAGTTACTGGGACCAATGAAAGGGGGATATGTGATTTGCAAATTCTGTTGAATAAGGCAGGCTTTTAAAATGCTACTGCCATGTTCAAATGCACGCTTGTGTGTTGGAAGTGTCCTCCACATATTGAAGGAGAAGAAACCCTTCATAGCTACAAATAGAAGGCTAGAAAATGCAAGCAGCTTGTCCTGTAGCCAATGCTCCAGATAGAAAGGAAGAGCTTCCAATACTGGAGCTTCCGTACTGTCAGCTGCATTGCAGAGGCTTGCTCAATTGTCCTCACACACTACATGTTGCAAGCAGCTGCCAGCCAGCAAAAGAGACCACAACAGGCACATTTGTAGACAAGATGACACCTGAAGAGGACTACAGAACACAAACAACTTCATGCAATGCCACTGTTTTCTTGGACTTGTCTTTGTCAAGCTGGCAGGGAAGCTTGCAACACTGAGCCAAGGGAGCGGTGGCCCCCTTGGAGAGTTTGGAGTGGGTCTCTGAGCATTTGAACATGAATGGGTGGTGATGTGGGTAAAAGGAAGAATGAAGACAACACTACTGTAAATGCCAGATTTATGGTTAAGCAGACAATAACACAGAGGAACAGAATTACACAATTTTGTAAGAATGGATCTTTAACTAATTTTGTAATAGAAGAGCACAATGGGACAAGGAAAATCTATTACAGGGTATATCAGTCCACCAAAAGATGGAGAGTTGAAAAAAATGTGTTTGTTCACTAATGATCAAACAAAATTAAAGTCACATGCCACACTGCAGTGGACAGGGCATGGCAATAGAATCTTCTCCGGTATATTAAAGGGAGTTGTTTCACAAAAGATCTACAGAAGAGGAAAAATAAAAATTAAATAGAACCTACTCTTGTCTGAATAGCTGTCTTCTTGCAGAAAGAAAAATATAATTCAAGGTAAAAACTAATAAAGCTGTGTGTATCTACTGAACATCACAGAACTCTCTGTAGGAGACATTCCTTATTATTGTCTCAATAAAAGAACCAATCATTTCATCTGTGTCTGGTTGTCAGAGGTTCAAAGTTTGTTATATTTTATTCCTGGAAAAGAAACTAAATCAAAAGATTGTATTAACTCAGAAGAGATTACTGTAAAGAACAGAGCTCTGTTCTGTCTATCTATCTATCTATCTATCTATCTCTACCTACCTATCTATCATCCATACACCTACCTACCTACCTATCTCATAGCAGAATAAGGATTCACACAGAGACTACATAGAAAAACATATTTTTAACTTACAAAGTTGATAATGTTTCTAGGACAGACTGTAAACATGGTCTTGTTTTCTGTGCACATAACTGTAGCTGTCAAAAATGTAGCAGCCTGGTCCTAGGGATAACATGAATTGTCTCAATTAGTTCTGAAGACAATGTGTGCATCTGTGTACGTGTGTGTGTTTATTTGTTTGTATGTTTTTTAAGTAGTAGCTTAAGGAGTATTTTAGTCAGGATTTCCATTGCTATGATAAAACACCATGACGAAAAGCAACTTGGGGAGGAAAGGGTTTATTTTAGCTTATAACTCTCAGGTACCACTCCATTACTGAAGTCAGATCAGGAACTCAAGACAGGCACCTAAAGGGATAATGCAGAAGTCATGGAGGAGCACTCTTTATTGCTTTGTTCTCCATGACTTGCTGAGCCTGTTTTTTTATACCATCCATCCACAATGGATGGGCCCTCCCCCTCCCCCAACACAGTAGAAATAAAAAATAGCTCAGGGAATAAAGGGTCATTTAGCTAAAAATTTTCAGTTACAGTCTATCTCTGTAGGGAAGTCAAGACAAGGACTTGATGTAGCTATTTCTGTCCACAGGAAAAGCAGCGTTAGAATGCATCCATGCATGCTTACTCTTCAGATTGCTTTCCCTTATGCAGTCCAGGGCCCCAACCATGTTTTGTTTTTTTTTTTTTGTCACCCACACTTAGGGTGAGTCTTCTCCCCTTAACATGCCTTAGGAAATCCCTCACAAGCATACTCGTGGATCAACACAATCTAGATAATTCCTTATTGAGGTTATCTTCCAAGATGATTCTAAATTGAGTTACTAGCTTTAAAGTTGACAACTTAAAATCACCATCACAGATTCTATGTTGGAAGCTTAGCCACTAGAGGTGAGGTAGCCAGAGAATAACTTAACAACCTGTGTTCTGAATGCACTCTCCACAGTTTACTGTCAGAAAAATGCACCCTGCAGCCTACTAGCAACCTATGACTCACCCCACCCCCCAGCATTAATCTACATGAACATCCAACTCCAAACAATGGCATAAGTTTCTGGTATTCTTAGTCACCATCAAATACATAGATTCTATTCAAATGTATTTCCAATAAATCCAGATATAAAGATACCAAGGAGGCAAATCCAGCCTGAACTAGTTTTGGGCATGTGTATAATAAGGCAAATTGTATCCTTTATATGAATTTTTAGGAGAATCTTCTATTTACTTTCTTGTGTCTATGAATAATTGGGCAAGCACTTGACTAAAATCAAGTATATGTAGGAAGGGACATTTTTGATAGAAAACTAAGTTTTTACAACTCAATCTGCCAATTAAAACAGACATCCATCCTTGCTATATCTCATGGCTATCAAACTCTCCTATCATGAGTCCCATAATCAGAAGCCCCAAACAATATTCAAGTTATCCAGTTCTTTTCCACTCACTGTCACTCCTGAAAATGTATCTGAACATGTCTTATATTTTGTTATGAAAAGTTTCCTTGTTCATGTCACAGTTTGTGTAAACTTCTATTTCAATTCCCTGAATAAGAGGTCAAAGCCCAAGAAATTCCTGGTTCAGATCCTGACCACAAGGATCACAGAAACCTATACAGAGAGGGCATATGCAGAGCAGGAGACCCTGAGAATCATGTGAAGGGAAATCAAGGCCTGTATTTTCCAGGTGAGCACAGCTAAATCCATCCAATCTGGAGCTGCCAAAGAGCTATTCATGTATACAAGTTTATTTTGGACTCTTATCATAGCCTTCAGCTGTTGCAACTACATGATCGATCTCACGGGACTCTTACGTGACAGGACCACATTTCACTAAGTCCTGAGAATCAGTTAAATACATAGTTTATAAAGCAACAACAACAACAACAACAAAAAACCAAAAAACAAAACAAGCAAGCAAGCAAACCAACCAACCACCAACCAAAACCTCTCTAAGCTCAAGGGAGATCTGGTAAAGGGGAGGATTGTGGGAATTATGATTGGAGAATTGGAGAGTGAGCAAAGAAACAGGTGGAAAATAGCTGATGGTGGTGGTGGTATAGGAAACTAGAGCCATGGAGTAAGCAGTGGCTTGATTGAAGGAGCAACATGAGCAGGTTCTATATGTTTTGAAGACAGAGATTATTGCCAGAGTGCATGTGAGCTATTCAAGAGGGAAGAAGTATGATGAGTGGGGTACACTTTTGATATTGGGCCATGTTCCACTACATGGAAATCTGTCAAACTTCAGTTTGTTCCCACACAAAAGGGCTGGACAGGAGAGCAAAGCCTCTTATGGCGTGATGAGTGATAACAAAATGATGAGACATCACAGCAGAAAGAGGTGGTCCATCCCACAAAATTCCTGAGCTGAGAGGTATGGTTCCAAGTTTCACGAAGGTAACTGTGGTCTCCCATGCAGGCATGAAGAGCTCCAAACTGTGGACCGTACTTGAACCCCAGCTCACATCCTCAGCATCCCATCTGTATAGTCAAACACTCAGCCATTGTTTTGCTTTCCCAAGATTCAAACCCATTTAAGTTGGGTGGGCAGCTTCTGTCCCTCAAATCCCCACAACACATAAACAAAGCAGAAGTTCAATGAATTCAATCAACCCTCTCTGATGCACTTGGTAACTCCCTACCACGAAAGCTTCCCAGAGCCAGCTTCAAGCTTCCCTTCACAAATCCAGGGGTGGTTCAGAGATTAAAGACAGCATTCCTATGTGTGAAAAGCTGCCTTGCTGACTGCCCTGTTTCCACAGGAAGCAATGCATTATTTCTCCATCTGGTATATGTTAAATAGTTGTGAAAATACAAGAAATTCCTGTGATTTTTTTTTTTTATCTTGACAGTCTTTGCACTATTTTGGACTTTTCTGATTTGTATTATGACATTTAAATTGTGATTAAGCAAAATAACATAATATAAAATAATTTTTAAAAGTAAAATTCGGTCATTCCGTGTGAAGCTTTCCTCACCCCTGTGCAAAACTAAGGACATGTTTATAAACAAAAAATGTGAGAAAACAAAACTGAAGAGTTTGCTTTTTGAAATTCAAGGAGTTGAAACTGGATCTGTCATTTTAAGTTGTTTTATAAATATTTTCCAAGCATTTGCTTAACCGGTTGGATTCTTCATAAAACAGAATCATAGTGGCTGACACTATGAAACATAACACTACTCGGCCAACTTCTTTGTTATCTAGGTGAAGAACCACATGGCTATAGAGCTTGTGAATTTTCAAAAGATCATGCAGGAAACTCAAGGCAGAGTGCATGCCTCAATCAAAACCTCACAATTCTCAGCTCAGGATTCCTTTAATGCCAACCTCTGCACCTTGGGAGCCAATGGCTGCAACTCCTCCACCAAGGGAATGAGATTATCTTGTAATGGCGAGAGGTTGCCCCACCCGGGGATCCATCCCATAATCAGCCACCAAACCCAGACACTATTGCATATGCCAGCAAGATTTTGCTGACATGACCCTGATATAGCTGTCTCTTGTGAGGCTATGTCAGTGCTTGGCCAATACAGAAGTGGATGCTCACGGTCATCTATTGGATGGGACACAGGGCCCCCAATGGAGGAGCTAGAGAAAGTACCCAAGGAACTAAAGAGGTCTGCAACCCTATAGGTGGAACAACAATATGAACTAACCAGTACCCCCAGAGCTTGTGTCTCTAGCTGCATATGTAGCAGAAGATGGCCTAGTTGGCCACATCATTGGGAGGAGAGGCCCTTGGTCTTTCAAAGATTATATGCCCCAGTACAGAGGAATGCCAGGGCCAGGAAATGGGAGTGGGTAGGTTGGGGAGCAGGGTGGGGGGGTATAGAGGACTTTTGGGATAGCATTTGAAATGTAAATGAAGAAAATATCTAATAAAATATGAAAAAAAAAGAAGAGAAGAAAAGAGCGACCTCTTACTGGGTCATATTGTCTTCCTCTCTATGTCGAGAACATAGAAAAGTGTTCTATGGTCTCTGGTGGAGCATATAAAAGAACTGACATGATTGATCCTGAAAGTCATCTACTAACTATAACTTCCTGTTACTAGAAAGATAACATGGTGATTTAATTAAGTTTAAGCCTAACTTGAACCCTGATTTTTTTTTCCTCCTATTAGGGTGATGTGGCCTCATCTACCTGTTCTCCAAACTTTTTACATGTTAAATAAAAATAAGACCCAAACTATATAACTCACAGGACTCTTGGAATGATGCAGATTAACATTTCAAAAGCTAAGAGCACACTTGGCCCATATAAAACATCATATAAGTATCTGATCAATGAATCCTCATGTAAGTTAAGATTCACAGCACAGTTCCATTTTCTTAAAGTGTCCCTACCATTTTAGGGACACTTCTGCCCTGTTAGCACTGCCTTTTTTGACTAGCTCCATACTACTAGGTCTAATATTCTTGAATTTATTGTTCATAGGAAGAATCTGAAGCCAGCAGAGTAGCCTTGTTCATGACTTAGAATTCCATGGACTCAATGTATATGTTTTTTATTATACATACACATGTCTCCCGATGATATGAACTAATATTTGAATTCACGAAGCTCATTCATGATTTCAGTCAATCAAGTAGTACATACTAAATACTCTCTAATGGCAAACACAAGCTTTTTTATTAGCCTACATTTGTCATGGAAAGTAATGGGCTCTTTAAGCAGAACTCTAAGCCACAGTCAGAAATACTCCAAGATCAAGAGTGTCAAATCTGGTTAAGAGTGGGTGGTGCAAGTTAAGGTAGAGTAAAGTTAAGTAATAAATAACAAAAAGAAAACAGGACTAGTGGCTAGTTGAGGCATTTCCCAACTAGTTGAGAAATGGAAAGAAATGCAAAAAAAAAAAAAAAAAAAAAAAAAAAACTTAAAAATATGAAACCATGATCAACCTGTAAGGATTGGCAGGATGAAAATAGGAATCTAATTAAAGTTCTTGAAGTCCTGAGATCTCTTCAGATTAACATTGCTAAACCTAGAAGACTGGATTAAGCCTAGAGCCCAGCTGCAATACAGACCTACAAGCTGCCCTGAGTGCTAACAAGAAAGGATGGTCTCTAGGTCACAATTGTGATATGCATAGCAAAGTAAAAAGGTACTGTGTCAGCACCAGAGAAGAAACGCATGTAGTCCATCACCAGAGATCTCAAAGGAACAGCAGTTCATACCACGGAAAAGGCCCTCAGCCAAGAGCCTTATAAGAAAGCCTGACACCAAAGAGTAACAGTACCCACATCATTGAGGTAAATGGGGATTCTCATAAAACCATTGGGAGTCTTAGTTTCATTCAGTCTCTCCTAGAAATAGAAGATTGGAATGAAACAATGTCTCTCAAACATACTAATGTGTGAGGAATGTCCAGAATCCCACCTCCATACAAAAACTTCCGAGAGACAGAGAATTATACTCTCCCAAAGATGAACTCCCTTTTTGTTTATCCAGAATAAACTTGTTAGCCTTGAAAGTATATCTATATATGAATACGTGTGTAACAATAGTAAAGACAAAGAGGCTGTCAACACAAGGTCGGGTCATGGGAAGGGTCTGGGAGTACCTGGGAGGGCCTGGAGATGGGGAAGGGTAAAGTGATATAATTCTATTTCAATTAAAAACACATTGTGAGGGGCTGTAACTGAATGTTCCTCTGCTAGTGATTGTAGGGATGCAATATGAAGACTCAAAGAGAGAAGGGGACAAAAACAATCTCTGGTTAAGGAATTCTGTTGAAGAAGGCTAAAGTGCTTAAGCAAGAGTGTCACATTTGCACCAAGAACCCAGAAAAGATAAAGCTGCAGGATGTCTCTGGCCTACATGAGCCTTCGGGCCAGTCAGTGACACAGCAAGCAGTACTGGGTTAACCTGAAAATAGTCAGACATGGGAAATAAATTTGAAAACAACTATATGGTTTTTATTTTTCCATGACTGTGGATCAAGCAGCCTGAGAAATCCCATAGATTCTAAGCATGCAAAGGGTAGCTGTGGGCGACCACCTCTGGACATGAAGCTCCCAAAGAATAGCTGAGAGAGAGCCTCTGGGGGTCCTAGCTATAGCGTACACTCTGTAGTCTCAACATGACATGTGGATAAATGTAAGCAGGCATGAAATCAGACACTTAAACCATGAAATTTGTTGACTGATGATTTCCACAGAGTCTCCCATCAGGCAGGAACATCAGGATGTAGCCTCAAGGTTCTAGCCCTTACCCCTGGAAAGAACCAGATAATTGGTTGTATTCTGTGTAGTGGGACAACTGGTTCAAATTTAACTGAAGATTAGAAATGGGTTCTGCCAGTTGACTGGAAATTGGCAGTTCTTTGGCCCTTCTACCTCCATACATGCTGCTCATTTGTCTTGGTCTCCATGCCTTCTGCAAGCATTCAGGAAGACCTGTTTGCTGTGTTTGTACACAGCATATTCACTGTCCCATGCTGGAAACAAAACAAAACAAAACAAACAAAAACAAAAAACAAAAAACTCCCTAAAAACAGTTGTTGCCCCAGTCTGACAGATCCTCAGAAATAGTGTTCTTAGGGGTCAAGTCACCCCTAATTAGTTTAAAAAAAAAAAACCAAAATAGTATTGATCAGCAGTTAATAGTCCTCAGAGAGTCAGGCTTTCTGCTCTGTGTTTTCCACATTCGAAACAGAAATACAAGAGAGGAGGAAAACAAACTAACAACAACAAAACAAAGATAAGCACAAAACTGCAAAATCTGATTTCTAAGTAGTTTCCAAAAAGTTCAATAGAGAGAATTGCCTCATGTTGCAAAGCTAAGTTGTCCAGTTCTGTCTATGAACTAGATGATCCTCAAGGACTGGGCAGAGGTTAGTAGATACAATTTTATAAATGGTCATTTTTATGACTACTTTGGGGTTATATTATGTAAAAGACAGGAAAAAAAGTAACATTTGAACCTCCATCTTTTTTTTTATTACGTATTTTCCTCAGTTACATTTCCAATGCTATCCCAAAAGTCCCCCACACCCTTCCCCCCCCCCACTCCCCTACCCACCCATTCCCATTTTTTTGGCCCTGGCGTTCCCCTGTACTGGGCCATATAAAGTTTGCCTGTCCAATGGGCCTCTCTTTCCAGTGATGGCCTACTAGGCCATCTTTTGGTACATATGCAGCTAGAGTCAAGAGCTCCGGGGTACTGGTTAGTTCATATTGTTGTTGCACCTACAGGGTTGCAGATCTCTTTAGCTCCTTGGATACTTTCTCTAGCTCCTCCATTGGGGGCCCTGTGACCCATCCAATAGTTGACTGTGAGCATCCACTTCTGTGTTTGCTAGGCCCCGGCCTAGTCTCACAAGGGACATCTATATCACGGTCTCCATCTTTTATTCTGTTTTCTATTTTGGATGGCAAGAGAACCCAACTGAAGACATAAGATAAAAAAAAAAAAAAAAAAAAAAAAAAGAAGTTCTCTGAAGACCTTCCATCATCTAAACCAAGAAGCCATCATTTCTTAAGCACCAGATGCCACAAGTAACTGCTTTTGCCCCATCCATGCCCACTTATTAGTTTTCCCAACAAATGATCTGTCTCATTTCTCAGAGGGTTGGATGTGGTTGATGAACAAACACAAGGATGAATAAGCAGGTGAGCAAACTGACTGACCTCTTTAGAAATATGTAAAGTTAGCCGGTAAAGCCACTCCATCTCAAATACCTGAAAATGGTCACACATTAGGGGTTTTAAGAATAGGGAATGTATCCTTTGCTTGTTCAACTTAGAAGAGAAAAAAGTTTCACATTCATTTGAAGTGTTCTGAGAGTGGTCCAGCCTAATGGGAGCTATTCATTCTGATGAGAAAAAAAATAATTTGTGAATTTATCTTGGGTATTACGAGCTTCTGGGCTAATATCCACTTCTCAGTGAGTGCATATCATGTGTGTTCTTTTGTGATTGGGTTACTTCACTCAGAATGATATACTCCAGATCCATCCATTTGCCTACAAATTTCATAAATTAATTGTTTTAATAGCTGAATAGTACTTCATTGTATAAATGTACCACATTTTCTGTATCCATTCCTCTGTCAAGGGACATCTGGGTTCTTTCCAGCTTCTGACTATTAAAGGAAGACCATAGTGTGGATACTTCTATCCATATTAAAAGGGGGAATAAAACACCCATGAGAGGAGTTACAGAGACAAAGTGTGGAGTAGATACTGAAGAAATGACCATCTAGAGACTGACTCACCTGGGGATCCATCCCATTTACAATCACCAAACCTGGATACTGTTGTGGATGCCAACAAGTGCCTGATATAGCTCTCTCTTAAGAGGTGCTCTGCAAGTGCCTCAGAAATACAGAGATGGATACTCACAGCCATTTATTGGAGTGAGCATAGGATCTCCAGTGAAGGAGCTAGAGAAAGGACCCAAGGAGCAGAATGGGTTTGCAGCCCCATAGGAGGAACAGCAATATTAACTAGCCAGTATACCCTGAGTTCCCAGGGACTAAAACACCAAACAAAGAGCACACATGGTGGGACTCATGGCTCCAGTTGCATATGCAGCAGAGGATGGCTTAATCCAACATCAATAGGAGGAGAGGCCCTTCATCCTATGAAGGCTCTATGCCCCAGTGTAGGGAAATGCCAGGGCCAGGAAGCAAGGAAGCCAGGAGTGGGTGGTTTGGTGAGCAGGGGGAGGGGGAGGGGATAGGGGAAGGGTGGTTTTCTGAGGGGAAACCAGAAAAGGGGATAATGTTTGAAATGTAAATAAAGAAAATATCCAATTAAAAAAAACACAATTTGTTCTACGGAGTGTCTCAATAGTAGACAGAACTAAAAAAAAAATAAAAGATCTAGGAGCCCCAAAAGACAAGTTCAGGGTACATGTTTTCTGTATGTCTGGATTTGTGCAGTAAGATTCAGGCTTCACAATTCTCTGTTGTCTATTTCAAACATCCTTGGAATTAGTTATTCCTCCTCAATAGGCTCCTCAACCCTACCTTCCAACTCCTCCCCCACTCAGACCTCTGTCCCTGTTATTTCCTCTTTCCCTTCATATCACGTGTGTCCTGCTATCCTATTGTGTGAATATACATCCCCATATATATTATAAGTACACATTTATTAATAATTATTGTCAGTAACAAGATCAACAATTAGTAGTAAATAATTAATAGTATATTAATAAATATATTAACTAGTATATGTGTAATTATGGAGATATGAGTAATTACACACACACACACACACACACACATATATATATACACACATTCATATGGGCATACACATTTGTGTATAAGAGTTTAATTTGTGTTACCCTAACACAGTTAACAAGGCTTGTCCTAGAAATTATCTTGTGTCAAATATAAAGCTAAAGGCCAGTTGTGATGCTTCTGAATTCAAATTTTTTTCTAAACTTCTGTATTAGGGTTCTCTAGAGTCACAGAACTTATGAATAGTCTCTAAATAGTAAAGGAATTTATTGATGACTTACAGTCTGCAGTCCAATTCCCAACAATGGTTCAGTAAAAGAATTTATTGATGACTTACAGTCTGCAGTCCAATTCCCAACAATGGTTCAGTAGTAACTGTGAATGGAAGTTCAAGGATCTAGCAGTTACTCAATCCCACACGGCAAGCAGGTGAGGGAGCAAGAGGGAGTCTCCCTTCTTCCAATGTCCTTATATTGTCTCCAGCGGAAGGTGTAGCCCAGATTAAAGGTGTGTTCCACCACACCCTTAATGCCAGATGACCTTGAACTTGGAGATTTACTCTTTTGGAATCCATAGCCACTATGGATTCCAAAAGATCTCCATACCAAGATCCAGGTCAGAAACTTCTATCTCCAAGCCTCCAGATAAGGGTCACTGGTGAGGCTTCCAATCTGGATTGTAGTTCATTCCAAAAATAGTCAAGTTGACAACCAGGAATAGCCACTACAGTTGAGCTGGGAAAAAAAATGAAAAAAATTCCTTTGCTGAACATTACATTAATCAATTCTGGGTAGAAAATAAGTTTATAGTCTAAAAAAAGAAAAGATGGAGAAGAAGAGGAAGAGGAGGAAGAGAGAGAGGAGGAAGAGGAAGAGATGGTGGTAGAGAAAAAGTACAAGAAGGAGAAAGAATAAAAAAAGAAAAGAAAAGTTACTCAAAACTGCATAGTTGTTAAAGAAAAAGCTCAAATGACTGACATCTATGTTCATGGAGACATATAACATGGCAGAATAAAAGGCTGGCTTATTCTAGATAATCATCAAAGGATTGCTGATATGGATAAAGTGTGAGGAGACTGAATTTGAGAAGTGATATAGAAAATGGGTGCTGGCTGTGTTAAGTAGATGGAGGGAAATAATTCCCAGGGTTAGTGAAGTACTAAACCCATGCTCAAAGTTTTCACTTAAGACAATGTTACCAATTTCTCAGTTGCTTTTTATCCATCTGTATTATATAACTAATACTATTGTATTAATATAAACCACATCAATTTCTTGATTATGTACACAATATTTGTAAAAAAAAAACAGATTTTGTAGAGTCATATAAAATCAGCAAAAGAAATCAAATGCAGAGATTCAGAAAACAGAATGCTAGATTTAAAAAAAAACTTGATTAAACTATAGGGAGCCACAAAATTAATATGAAAGTTAACATGTCATATAATATCTGCTTAAGTAAAAGAGGAATGACTCTGGGTGTGTTGGATTTCTGTTACCGTGAAGTGATCTAACAAAAAACAACTTATAGCTGGAAAGGTTTTGTTTGGTTCACACTTTTGAACATTCCAAATTGTTATTATTTTGAGTCTAACAAGGCTTCAACAGAAGTACATATGGCAGCAAAAATATACAGGAGAGGAAAAAAAGAAAGAAAAAAAGATTAATTTCGTAGCCAGAAAGTAAGAGAGAAGAGTCAGTGACAAGGGGTTCTCAAGTCCCTTTTCAAAAACTCTCTAGATTTCATGTAATTTTCACTTCTGCCTCATATAGAAGGGAACAAACCTTTAATGTAGAGACTTTTGCCACCTTGCTCTCCACTGAGATTCCCTTGTACCTAAACTTTTAGAAATCTTTCTTTATCAATTAAGCAATGAATCCCAAACCTATTATACTAATGTGAGTGAATAACAGCTATGAATCAACTCTTATCCAGGCCTCTGCATTCTGCCATAATTTCCATGTAATAATAGAATGTCCAAATTAATTCCTCTTGCCCTTAAACTATACCTGAAGCCTAGTACAAACAAGAGCACCATCATTTTACCAGTTCCACTTCAAACTCAACAATGCAACTGAGCCCCATCTCATCCATTTATGCCCTCCTTTTGGTTACTGTGACCTCTGCATACCAGGGCTATCCTGACTTCAGCCCAGCCTCCTGTCTCCAGTAAGAACTGGCTTTTGCATATAGATTCTGTAAGAACTGTCTTTCCTTTTTAACTGGAAAAATGATCAGAATGCTTTAATTGACTATTTAATCCCAGAAGGAATTCTCTTTCAATGCATGGCTGCCAAGTAGATGAGCAACCCCATGACAGCAGCAGATAAAGCATGGTCTCTAAGTATCATTAGAGGATACTGAGATGAGCACAGATTGATGTGTTGGAAGGCACATGTTGACAGGACAGATGACTTTAAGCCCCTTCCCAAGGCCAAGGAGCTGTCCTTTGTCTGAGGGTTATGGTAACGAGGGAACTTCTGATTAGACAAACTCATGTAATTGCTCACTGGACCTAAGAAAGATCAACATGAACAGGCTCCCTGATTCTCCAGTGCAAGTTATAGAATTCAGTTTTAAGCATTATTTCTGTTGTCACACAAATGTAGCTGCTTGCATCCAGAGACTAGGAATGCATGTCTCAACCCTTTGTACTGTTCTTCTAACAAGGATCTGGACCACATAGGAAGCTGAGACACTTGGTTTAATCTTCATCATTTTCTCTTAGATGAGATTTAATAGCCAGTACTGCCAACCCATGACTCTCATTTCTTTCTCATCTTTCCCATTGCCTTGACTCATCTCAATTCAAAAGCTCTTGCCATAAGGTCTGAAAGTCATTTAGCAAGCCCAGGTTAAAGGATAAAATTGCAACTAGGCTAGCCTATAGGTAATCACTTCCTATGGGATGGAATCAATGGGGTACAACTAGATCTAGCATCAAACTGCAGAAGTTTAACTATTGTGAGTATTGTTTCCTCAGTGCATGAAACATCTTATTGGAAGATGGAAAAACTTAGCTTCAAAAATGGTATTTGTCATCATAATTATCTGGCACATAATTTAACTTATGTAAAATTTTTATGTTATAAAACTAGAAAGAGTGTATTAATAAAAGGGAAGTATGTGATCTTTGACATCAGCCAGATGGAGGCATCCTGCAAGAGGATTTTAATGAATGACTCTATTGGTGATTAGGGAAATTTCTAGTACTAGGATGGTACATGCACTATTATAGGGACTTTTTAATAATATGATCAAGAGAAGGTAATGATAGGAGTGAATATGATCAAAGTACATTGTGTATGTGTGTGTGTGTGTGTGTGAAGAAGTCATAATGAAATCCATTATTTTGTACAATTCATACATGCTAACAAATGGAACAATAAGATTATGATCAACATGCTATACAGATGGCTCAAAGAGCAATTGGTGTCTTAGCCTGCCCTAATAATGCAGTGGAGTCTGACTTGGGACTTCTATGTATGCCAATTATAAGGGTCATCTCGTGAAAGGAATAAATATGCATGTCCTTGAGCTTCAAGAGACGTACTCTATCAGAGTCCTCGGGGAAGGCCTTAAGAGCATAAGTATTTAATGCCTAGGTACATCTCAGAGAGAATAACTCACTTCTTACTTAACCCAGTCATCACTGACAGCTTATCAACTAGTTAGCTTACCCATCTCTTCACTCTATAAAGTGCCCTTTGAGTTCTTTACTTAATACACATATTGAGCTCCTACTATGTTATTTGTTATTAATAATCAATAAAAAACAAGGGAAGGCACTGCCTGCCTTTGGAAGCTTGCAGTTTGGTGAGAATGTCACAGAAATGAGAAGGTGTGTAGTATGTCACAGTGAGGGGGAAGGCCACCTATGATGAGGTTGCTGAGAGGGCTGCAAGCTATATCTGCTTAGGTAACCAAGGAACGCCTTAGTGAGGAGGAAGATGAATTAGGGTTTTTTTTCTTTTTTTTTAAAGTGATGTTGCTAGGTGGGAAGAAGATGTGCAAGGAAAATTATTCATCAAGAGTCCCGGCCTGGCAACCCTGAACATTGATGCCATCCTAATTCTAAACTTCCGTGGAAGAGACAGTAAGGGAACAGACAGAAGATGAAAAGGCCTATTGATCAGGGAATGTGGATTTTATATGACAAAAAATAGGGTGTTTTGCATTTTTTCTGAATAACAATCAGAGTAATGATATGATCAAATTGTTTTGTGAGAACACAACATTAGAGACAGGGAAAAGTGTGCTGCATGCCACAATAGTAATGAGGCAAGTGGGAAGATAAAAAAAAAAAGTGTGATGGGCAGGCTGCATGAAAGAACACTGTACCACTGCCATCATCCTGCTTTGTAATGATAATTTATTGTACCTGAGATGTTGGGATAAACTCCACTGACACAAAGCTCCCCTCAGCAGTGTTTTTGAAACACCCTCACTTAGGTTCTCAGTAAAATAAATAGGTCTTCATAAACAAAATGCTTCATGCTATGCTACTGGATCAGGGAAAAATAAAAACCACATTAATAAATGAAGTAATTGCAATTTGAGACCCTGGGCAATATGTCTAAGGCCCTAATCTCAGAGCCATATCAATTCTATTTTTAATTTTTCTCTAGCTTCGACTTCACTACTGAAAAGAAGTTTCACAACTGATGTTCAATATAGCAACATAACTGCACAAATGGCATGCAGTGCACATGTGAGCGCGTGAGAGAACTTACTGTGGATGATAACATGTCAATGCACAGCACTCAAGCAAGTGCAGCTGATGTCAAGGAAGGCAGCACAGGAATCCGAAATTTGTGAACTTGAAGTTCCTCTGAGAAATGAAAACTGTGAAAAGGAAAAGAAATGTTGAAGTGTGATCCTGATGCAGCAAGTACAGAAACCACATCCTGCCTCCAGACAATGCACCTAGCAAATTCAATAGCCCCAAACTCCCCATCTGCACACAGATACTTTCATCTCTGAGCAATAATAAGGATTCTTCCATCCCACAGAACAAATTTACACAATTTCTATGGAAGTGTATCTCACAGTATATCCTAGCAAAAGAATGTAGAAGGGTTGGTCTGGTCTAAACTGGAATCAGATACATGCACAGTAACAGAAACTGTCCTTCAAGTGAACTTTTAGAGACATTCTCCAGTTTAGAATCTTATGCCTCTTCACAAGTGGGCATGGCTTTGATCACCATCAGGTGCATCACAGGAAGTAGCATGAGAATTGGAAAAAGTGGCTATCTCAACCTCGCAATCAAAACTCCTTATTCTCTTGAACCCAACACAATGAAACCCAAAATGACAACTGAGACAACTGAGAATCCTCATTTGTGTGGGCTGCTGTGAATATTACTAGTGTGTCCCTCTATAACATGCACTATCACATCTCTCAGAATAAAGTTCACTTCCTACATTTGTATGTTTTTGAGCCTTGATTTTTATTATTATTATCATTCTTTGGATAAAAAGCTGAGGACTTAGGAACACCCAGCCACAGGTAGGATCACTGGATCAAGACTTCTCATATATGGATACATGCCAAACCACACAATTCAAGATCCGTTTTTTAAAACAATCATGTTTATACATTATTTCTTCTCCCCTTTAAATGCTTTCATATACACACACATAGTAATTAAAATAAGAGGTAAAAAGTAAGAAACCTAAAGATTTCTCTTTTTATCTCATACGAAAAAGCATCTTTGAAAAGAAATAAAGGTAATTTTAAAAATCAGATACTTGAAACTACTTTCATAAACCAAATACTTTATTGTATGTATATACTGTGTATGTAACACTGGAATGTTCCCAGTTTAAGGATTCCTTGGATGTGTGCTTATCTGAGCAGGAAGGGCTGCATGACTGTGTTGCTTGTATGGGTCACATATCATGTCTATTTCCAACTCAAGCATCTGTATATCCCAAATATTTGATTCAGATCAGCAAACTCTGTAGAATGAGTGGCATAATGCCAGGTTATCTAGCAGTACATCTGTTTCCAAGCAAGGGCCCTCAGCACTTCTGAGATGGCAATTGCAGAGAGTTCCTAGTTGGCACTTGACCTTCTCTTGCTATGAGGAATGGCTGCATGTGTTGCATTACCCTGCCCTCAAATCCCTGCCTTTTACACTTAATCAGCTCTGTTTCTGATAATTGAGTTTTCCCAAGGGAATGGAAGGACCACTGTCTGTTCAGGCCCCATCTTCTAGACTAAATATGGCAGACGATGGAAAAGCCAGAAGCCTTGTCAGCCTGTTGTGACCTGCTCAGGGCCTCTGCTCTTCCAGTGACCTCAGATAGTAGTGATGTTCGGTAGCCTCCAAATTCCAGGGGCTTCTGTTTCTTATGAAGGACGATCTCACAGGCATGGTCATTGTGTCATAAAGTCACCGATCCAACAATCTCCTCACTGATAACCTTGGCCACTCTGGCTTTATCTGAGGAGTTGGAAGGCCAGTTAAGTCTAAAAAGAAAAACAACTAACTTCATTTGCACAGAAATTATAGACCAGTGAGACTACAAATATACACTTACACTTCACACTCTGAAGTATTTCCTTTTAAGCTCAAACACACAGCAGCTGAGTTACTTAAAATTCATTCTCCTGCTGTAAAATGCCAAAAATGTCTATTGATTGTAACCATGCTGGGAAGAATGTCATTTTCTTATACACTGATCAGGGGAATGCAACTTGGGGCACCCTATTTGGATAGCAGTGTGACAATACCTCACCAAATATCACATGCGCCAACATTTTGATTGAAAAATTACACTTCCAGAACTCTTCCCCGTGGGATTCTTAAGTGTGTACTACCAAAGCTGAGTCTGTCTTTTGCTACTTTGCATGGAGTGCCCAAATATTAGTTAGATTTTCATTTTGAAAAGGAGTATGACACATTATTTAACACTTTGCACTAGCTACTGACAAAAAGTTTCCAAGGTATTTTAACAAGTTAAAAAATAGCTCTCAAAATTCATTTATATAATGGGATTATATTATATAACAGGCAAACTTGATGTGTTTACAAAGTTTCTCTCTCACACACATACACACACATGTAAGCATATGCATACATACACACACACACATACATACACACACACACACACACACACACACACACACACACACACGTATGCACACGGACAACAACAAGATGTAGTCAATTCTGAGAGGTTACCTACTGTTGGCAGAAGTAGGATTAGAAAATTTTTTTAAAATGTAGCCTGTATGAAATACTGAATTGTATTATTTGGATTCAAATTAATATTCATGATACAATATCACAGGAAAACTAGAGGCATCTTCTCCGAGTTTGTGTAGTGTAGGGGAATGGTAGCTGACCATGTTCCCACCAGAGAGCAGGGTTTTGGATGTGCCATGTGAGTGCCGCACACTATAAATGCATTTCCTTACATTGTTTATTTTCTTCCTTGTGCTTTTGGCATTCATAAATACACTGCAAATGTTTTGAGAATGGGAAACGTTCTCTTTGATCCTCAAAGTACTGAAAACTAGGGACGATTTCCAAGTGGAGTGCACATTAGAGATGGATCTTGAAAAATGAGAGTTTGTTAGCTGAAAAGAAATGTTCCTGCCAGGCCTAGGGTCTGGAAAGTGTAGTAACAAGCCATTTTAGGAAGCCACAGTGAGGCCAAGAGGGTAAGGATGCAAGGCAGTCTCAGCCTTGTGAGCAGAGCCAGAACAGGCTGCTTCCTCTGCCAAAGCCTTGGCTCCTATGACAGGCCCTGCTGGAAAGCAACATCCTCTTGTATGAGGAGGCTATGAAAATACATGTGAGTAGGGGCAATAGTGGAAATTTTGTCCAGGAAAATGACAGCTTTCCAGTGATTTCAACCCAGAAGATGCTTATCTCTCATAGAGAGAGGGTCACAGGTCTTGGTAACTCGAAAGAGAAATGAGAAGCTCTTATCCTCATGTCAGTTTTCCTATCTCTCTCCACACTCATAAAGCATTCTATATCCTAGCTCTAGGCAGAGACCAGAGAAGTAAGTTGGTGATTGGAGTCCAAGACACCCTGGCACTTCCCCTTGTGCTCTTATATGCAATTTTTTTCTTTTTTCTTTTTCCTTTACTCTTTTTTAAAATTAATTTATTTTTTAATTAGGTATTTTCTTCATTTACATTTCAAATGCTATCCGAAAAGTCCCCCAGACACCCCCTCCAACTCCCCTACCCACCCACTCCCACTTCTTGGCCCTGGTGTTCCCCCGTACTGAGGCATATAAAGTTTGTGAGACCAAGGGGCCTCTCTTTCCAATGATGACCAACTAGGCTATCTTCTGATACATATACAGCAATTTTAAGTCTTTCACCAAGAGTAAGAGCCTTGCATTGGATGTGGCTGCTCACAACTGATGGGCAAGGGTTTTCTAGGCTTTGAAGCTGTTGTCCTACTCAAAATGATTTCAGCACACTTTTCCATGGAGCTCAACTTTACCTTAGCATCCATTTGATCTTTGCTTCTGCCTTTTGTTTATCTTCGGATACTTCTCTTTCCTTTAGGTTAGCTGACTTGCTAATGAGGCAGACAAGCCCAGTCATTCCAGCATAAAACCTGTAGGCTCACACATAGGTAAACTACCATTTCTAGACAAATTTCTCCAGGGCCAGAGCAATAGTACTTCTGCAAGTGTTCATTCAGTAAGTGACTCCCAGGAAAAGAGGAGGCAGAAGAGAGAATGGGGGAGAAATGGAGAGGAGGGCAAAGGGAGGGAAGAGGAGAGGAAAAAGATACCGGAGAAAAGAAAAGGCCCTTTGTTCAGCTTTTTCCCAGTTCTATTGTATAAATCCAGTGCCAAATTTAAGCCTACCTGTCAGTGTGCAAAGACAAAAGCAATCACAGGCCAGTGGGGGAAGACAGACAGGAAAAAAGTAGACAAAGACTTACATATTGTATATGTCATGGTGATATGGTTATAAATGCATTGAAGAAATAGGAAAGATAGCAAGAAGGGCTAAGTATAGTGAGGGAAGGGAAAGGACAAGGCTTCCTTTTTCCAGGGAGTGGGGTGAGACCCAAAGAGAAGCCTGAGAATAAATTAAAAGGCAAGCAGAAATCTTGTGCAAGAGCTTTTCAGGCCAAAGAAACTGTAGGTGCAAAGGACCTGAGGCAAAGCTCCTGCAGGCATGATAGAGGAAGGGCTGGGGCCTATGCACTGAAGCACAAGGATTCCAAGCCTCTTCATTTGGAAGGGGCAGTGCATTGCCTCCACAAATTTGTTCTTTGTTTCCGTTTGCCTTTCCAACAACACCAAAAAATGTTTCTACATGAAAGAACAGTTAACATTATTGCTTTTCATTTTCCTTAGAGAGGAAATGAAGTCTATAGAGATTAAATCAAAGGCTTAATTACAGATCCAAGATTATGATTGGTCTCAGTTTTATATACACTGTAACAAAACCCAGTGCCAGGCAAGTTCCTGCCTGGCCACGAACTGGGTCCGATAACCACATGTTGGCGGCTTCATGTTTTTGTTAAACATCTGCAGTTCTCCATAACAGAAAATGTCCCCCTGCATCCATCAATAGTCGACTTTCAAATTTTTTGATGTGGTTTCCGTTAAACAACCATCTCTTCTGTAGTGAAATTATGATATCATTTGTTTATTTTTTAATGCATCCAACAAATAGACCATAAATTATGTTCCAAAAATTGTTCAGGGAACTAAGATATAGCTGTGGATAAAATAAGTCTCTGTGCTACCCCCATGAATGCTGAAGGTTAATAGAAGCAGCTAACATGCAACCAGTATTCCTATTATTGCATATTAGAGCAGAGTGCATAGTGCATGAGAAATCAATGTACCAGACATGAGATGGTTTTATTTAATTTTTCACAATTTTAAGACTTATTAAAAGTGAAACAAAACAAGTAACAGCAGTGAATGTTAATATTATAAGCAATAAAACTCCTACATTGGTTTGAATTGTAACGCTTCTCTGGAAAAATCAAACACAATACACGAAGTTGGGCTGTTGAGCAGCCTGCTCTGGCTGGACACACTTTGCTCATTAGCAGGGGAAGCATTGGTGAGAATGACCATGGCAGGACGGGAGAGATGGCTCAGCCATTAAAACCTAGGCTCACAACTAAAAATATAAGAGAATGAACAGGGGGGGGTTGGCATTCACTAGGTGAGAGTCACTGTCTCAGTCAGAGTCTGAATCAAAATAAAATCAGGCCTCCTTTTGAGGGTAAGTGGAGACTGCTTTCTAGAGCCTCTCCCCGAGAGGAGAAAATGTCCCCAGCTGAACATAACTAGAATTCTGGAGACTAGTAAGAAGTGGGCATCCTAGGCTGCCCCTCCCATTGGAATAACCAGATGTAACTTTTTTATTTATTATTTTTAGGATGGGTGAGTACTTTGAAGTCACTTCTCATGGTCTTTCTTCTAACCATAATTGCAGTGGGGAACAATGGGTATCTTGGAATGAAAGAACAACCTCTCTCAGGATAGCCATCTAGAACACCAGCCTACAAAGTGGAACCTTGGGCCTCATCTGGTACCTCCTGCCTGTTCCTGGCAAGTACTTGTGGGAGAGAAATTATAAGGTTTGTTGGATTTTGGGATTCAGGCTGAAGAGACTGGAAAACCAAAGGTTCGCCTGGTCACTAGGGTCTGATATTCCTCCCTTCAAAGAATTTCTGAGACAGGATTTGACCTTCTCATTATGTCAAGTCCTCAGTCAAAGCATCTATCCTTCAATGGTCACAGCCTGTATTGGTACCACTTGTCAGAGTCAAATCAGTTCTTTCTTCAAGTTAGGCCATGCAGCTCACCAGGACTGTTTTACCACCACAGTATTGAAGGAGCACACTTTTTATGATAGAGGAATGAAAAACAATGAAGAGCAGAAAAGAGGACAATACAGCAGGAGCCAATAGCCAGGAATCTTCTCCTAAACTCTCTAGGGTGGCCAAGATACAGAGCTCAGGAGGAAGCAATAGGGGAGAGAGAGAGAGAGAGAGAGAGAGAGAGAGAGAGAGAGAGAGAGAGAGAGAGAGAGAGAGAGGTGTGAATAAGCTATTGGAATGGATCCCCAAGTCCCCACCAATGGTGGCAAGGGGGAAGTGGATGAAGGTATCCAGGAAGTTGTAGGTTTATTTGAAAAGGCATACAGCAGTTTGCATATCTGTTGCATAGAGGGCATGATGGAGGCAGTGGGTACTGAGATTTGAATGTGAAATACCCCCTGCAGGCTATTAGAACTGTCGGGAAGGTTGTAGAACCTACAAGAGGACTCTGTCTCTTCACTCATGAGGTGTTTCTCGAGGTTTGGCACCCTAGCTCTATTTCCTATCCATTGGCTACTGCTTCCTGGCTATAGATAGAATATGAACAGCTATTTCATGTTCCTGCTGTTATGCTTGTCCCTCATGCTCTTTACACTATTCCTTCTCTGCTGCCATGCTGTCTCTACCTTACCGGACTGTATCCATGCCCCATTTCACTTGCCCCATTTCAGTTATTTGATCAGAACAATAAAATAAAACACAAAACAAAATAGAATAAAAAAAAGTAGCCATGGACAAACTGGTTAGGAAGTATCAAAGCCATTAAGTTTGCATCCCAAATTTCCTATATATAAAGAGCTTTTTTGAGAAACTAATATTGTAGTTCATTACATCAAATCATTTTCATGAAGATAAAATGAAAATACAAAATTGAAGAAGTAAAAAAGGAAGAGGATGAAAAAAGGAATTGAGGAAAGGATGAGGAA
Source organism: Mus musculus (assembly GCF_000001635.26). NCBI lineage: Eukaryota > Metazoa > Chordata > Mammalia > Rodentia > Muridae > Mus > Mus musculus. The sequence goes on from NC_000079.6 coordinate 16,347,815, forward strand.
GCAGTGGAAAAAGAAAAAGAGGGGGAAATGTCAGAGAAAGGGAGGAGAGGAAGGTGAGAGGAGAAACAATCAGACACAGACATTGCTATTTAGAAAGACTCCAGGTATTCAGTGTGGACTCCCATAATCAGAAGTGTGGGATATGCAAAGCTTTCCTTGCCAAAAAGCCAACACTGCTGAAATGACAGAGTACATAAACCACATCCCAGTCAACAGCAGTGTGGGACACCATCCGGCCACACACACAGAAAGCAGGCTCTCTGGACAATGTTATAGGAAGTAGAGAATTGCTAATTCTCAGAAAATAGATATAAGTGGGGAGAGGTCTGGGAATTTGAGAAAAGACATTTCAAATCATTTTAGCTTGTCTAAACCAGATGGAAGAGACGTCCTTCTCTAACAGAGCAACTTGAGAAAAAGCACATGCCCGCAGCACAGCAAACATTTGGGTAGGGAATAAACTGGGGTGCATGTCCGGGGAAGCAATGTTACTGTAACCTGTGATCTTCTATCAGCATGTAGCAGGGTGCTCATTGTCAGCTGACCTCCTCAGTAGTTGGCCAGTTGGCTGGGTATTTCTCAGTAAGGTGGCCTCATTCCAGATGGGGATAGGGCTAGAGTCCCATAGTGTGGAGCTTCCAGTTGTAAAATTCTAAATGTGAAGATTTGATGACCCAGTTGAAACTTGCTAGTTGTGGCTTTAGGCATTCCTCACATTAGATTAGCCAGGACCATGGCCTCTGGTGAACTGTTTTCCCCATCTTGGTAGTATAAACTTTACCCAAGGCCTATAGAGAGATGTCTTAGTCCAGGTTGAAGAAAGGGTGTGTTAGCCGAGGTGCAGGTGGTAGCTTCTTGAGCTCCAGCTGAGACTACCATGGATGCTGAAGGGTTTGGGGAAAACAGAGGCAGAGGGAACATGGGTTTGCCTGTAGGCCTACCTGGTGGAAATCCCCAGAGTTCTCTTGGTGAATATATTTGAGATATTCTCAAAACCTGGGAGGCTGTCAGTGGGGAGATAAAATAGACAATGTCATAGAGAGCGGAGAGCAGAGAGGTAGAGACAGATTCCAAGATGAGCAGCAATAATGGTGGGATCATGCTCCTTTGAGAATTTTTTTTTATAGCTAATGAAGTTATTCTAAACTTCAGTGGCACACAGAATCCTGGACCGCATATGTATGGCGTGGGAGACTGAAAAGAATGGTTCGTGAGGAAAGCATAGTAACATAGCTCCAGGAATCACTATGAGTCAGATCTAATTCCCAAAGAGTGAGGAGTAGATATCTTATTTGAAACAATTATCTATCCTTAGGTTTTTAATGTGTGTATATTATGTCTACATATGTGTGGTGTGGAGCACAGTCCTATACTTACCTTTCAAGTGCATGAAGATCAGAGATGACTTAAAATGTTGATCCTTCCCTTCCCCCTTGCTGGTAGCAGGTTCTCTTGGTTTGCCATTGCATTGCATATACCAGGCTAGCTGGCTTGTGTGTTCCCATGGATTCTTCTCTTTTCCTTTCCCATCTTGCATTAAAGGCAATGGAATTACAGACATGAGCTACTTACTACCTGTATTTTACAAACATTCTCTGAATCAGAATTTAGCTTCTTACACTTATGTGGCAAGCACTTTACTCTCTGAGCCACTTCCCCAACCCTATCCTAATTTTATTTAAGTCACAAAGCTGCAAACCAGCTAGAGGTTACATAAGCCTGTGGCTTCTATTGTGACTATAGAAGGATCATGTTACATAGAGGAAATAGACCCAGAGTCAGAATGAATCCTGGAGTTACTGACGAGGTGTTAGTGTTAATAATAGCATAATATGTAGCAGAACCCAATGCATAGTAAGTGGTAAGTAAATGTTGGTCATTGACAGGCTAGCTAGTCATATGACACTTGACATGTCACTGGAAGTCTCTCTAGGAGAAGCTGGGACTGAATTATAATCTGATGCACAAAGCAGAGTTCATACCTCTTTCTGTTACAGCCCTCACCTTGAGGGCCGTTCTTCAGTCTGGATTTCCTTTCAGCCTAGTATTTTCTGCAGAACTAGCTATTTTACAAACACTGCTGCATTTTCTTGCATTCTCATCTGGGAACTTTCTGAACATCCAGTCTTAACTAATTAAGGTTAGGCAAGTTGGGAGGATTCACCAAACCCAGTGCTGGGGGAGGGGTTTGGAAGCTAGCTGTTGTTCTATATTTTAATGCTTTCTGATCATTTGACTTTCTGTCCCCACCTATTTTTCCCTGTACAGAACTGTTTGTAATAGAAGTTTTTGAATGAATCCTCACAATTTCTATTGTATGAGAAGGGATCTCTGGAGCTATCGCTTTTTGAACTCCTCTACAGTATCTCCGGGACCCAGTCAGCTCCACAGCATTTCTTCACATTTGCTACCCACTCTGCTTAAAGATAAAGATGCTGCTTTTTTGGCGCTTGGAGTTGTCTGTAGGAATGGAATCTTCAGTTCTTTAGCATTTGACACAACACCATATGCCTTTTTCAGAATTTCCTAGCATTCAACTGCTGTTCAATTGGTGTCTTTTCCACAAGCTAAGTGCTAAGATTGAAATTATAGATTTGGTAATAATTCTGTTTCTTCCATCTTTTTACAGAAACAGAACCATTTTTATAATAACTTCTGGGTTATGGGTATCTGAGATGGTTAATATGTCATTTTTATTTTCTAAATCAAGTGGACATGAGCAGGAGCCAGCAACTGGTTCCTTCAATCCCAAACACTTCAGAATAAACAAAAATTGCATATGGTCAATAAAATTTAAAATATCTTATTGGAATATTTACTTGTTCTGATAAAATGTCTATTATCTTGTAGATTTTTAATTACCTTAATGAAGTATTTTTCTTTAATACATAAAATATCTTATACATGTACTTTAATTCACTTTTCACATTTTAGGTTTTGAAGATCTTTTTAAGTTACACATAATCAACACATATTCAGTACTGAAACAAATATTTAAATTCACTTGATACTTTTATTTTGTCCATGTATCCAACCATCAAATGCCAGCATTCTTAGTGAAATTCTAATAATGTTACAATTATTCTATTACTACTACTTCTACTACTACTACTACTGCTACTACTATACTACTATTCTAATAGAATTACTATTATATTATTACCAAAGCAAATACCTTCTACAACCTTACTGATATTCCAAATTTAATTTATTCAAATAAGGAATTAACTGATTATGATGAACTTACACCCTGGACTGTGAATCTACTCCCAAGAGGTGTTGTAAGCTAATGATGTTGTTAATCTTGTTTGTTGTTCTTATTAAGGAATCAGAACAACAATACATTTTTATTAAGCCTCTGAACTCTTTTTCTTCCTGTCCATTCCCAAGCCTGATATAATAACTGGGATATATATTTATTTATTTATATAAATATAAATATAAGTGTATATATAATACATTTTGCATAACTGAATAAATACAACAGACACCATAACACTTCCTATTATTGATTCTGATTATCAATCTGAATCCATGTCTATACCAAGCTTATTGCCTGAATGCATATGGAATGAGTGCAACTGTTTGCTGCCTCCCCCATGCCCGACTCCCAGCAGTGCTGAAGCACTAACCTTTGAAGGTGTGATGGTGTGCTTATTTGTAAAGGAATCCTTATTAATGTAATTATGCTAAAATGGTAACATGAGGCCATTCAGGAGTGAGGCAGGAACTGAACCTAACAGTGTCCTTGTAAGACAAGCATACAGTAGGCAAAGAGATAGAGAAAGGAGGGTGGTTATGTGTTGATGACTGGAGTGAAATAGCTTTAGAACAAGTCAGGCTGAAGAAAGCCAAAGAAGGTCAAGTAGGGCTTAGGATGCCAAGATGGCTGACATCCCAGTGATATAGGGGTAAGAAGGGACAGCCTATGCTGAGTGTCGTGCCTGTTTCTGGGCTGTGTGAGGGGAAGGATAGTCAACCTCAGGACAAAGAACAAACATTTGCCAGCTGTCAAAGAAGCAGCAAGAGCTACAAAAGAAACACACCTCCCAGTGTCTTGGATGAAAGCTATGGCTTTTGACAGTCAGAGCCTAGAATAAGATGAAATCTGAAATAAAGGTAGAAAGAAGCCCTTAAAAATTACCACAACAACCAGAAACAGCTGGTTTGACAGTGCTTCCTTGACTGGTCTTCAGCTTCACCTTAGTGCATGCCATCATTCAACCAATCAAAGCCAAGATAATTTGTCAATAAGCTGGGGCATGCTTGAGGCTTCCCCATCTTGTTTCTACAAAACTCTATGCAAGAATAAGGTATCTCCCTGAAAGTTCCTGCAGCAAGACTCAGAGTTGAAGCTTCCTGCAGCTGAAGTTTCTGCCCCAGGCAGGGAATTCTTTAGCTCCAGCTTCCAGGGCTCAGCTAGTGACTACAGGAGAAAAGAGTCACACCTGTCTCAGCTACCAGGAGCCTATGCTTTTCTCTTGAAGGACTGGTTTTGACTGGCATGATAAAGCCCTCCGGGATTATAGTACAGCAATACTATCTTAGTATTGCTAACTTCTTAGTAATGCCTGCTGAAGATGGGCAGCCTCAATACAACCTCTCTCAATTGACTTCTTGTCATCAAGGTCCTTAGTTCTTATTCTCCTCTTGAAAGGGCTATTTCCATGGGAAAAATATTTATTTTTCTTTTTATGATGTCTTATGTTCATTCCATTCTTGAAAGGAGGATAGACATAAACAAGTTGGAGACAAGAGACAACCATTTCAAGGATATCAGCTTACATACATACCATTGTTGGCAAGCACACCCATGTATACCTATGCACATGCATGCACAAACACATATGCACCCCCACACACCTTATTACTATTCACATTTAATTTAATAGTCATTCATTTATGTGTATATATGCATATGTAAGATTTTACACATATGCTTACAAACATAACTATATTTTACTCAGCTTACAAAAATATCCTATTTTAAAAATTCAATGCTTTTCAAACTTTATTCATGAAAAGCCATCTTGATTGTCATATCTATGCCTAAATTAGTAGTGTTATATGATTACTATAAATAATTGTCATATGGAGGAGTGTTCTTCTTTCTCCACATCCTCGCTAGCATCTACTGTCAACTGAGTTTTTGATCGTAGCCATTCTGACTAGTGTGAGGTGGAATCTCAGGGTTGTTTGATTTACATTTCCCTGATATCTAAGGATGTCGAACACTTCTTTAGGTGCTTCTTGGGCATTTGAGATTCCTCAGTTTTCCCCTCTGATTTATTTTTTTCTTTGTTTAGCTCTGTACCCCATTTTTAATAGGGTTATTTGTTTCTCTAGAGTCTAACTTCTTGAGTTCTTTGTATATATTGGATATTAGTCTTCTATCGAATGTATGGTTGTAAAAATCTTTTCCCACTCTGAAGGTTGCCATTTTGTTCTATTGACAGTGTCCTTTGCCTTACAGAAGCTTATTATTATTATTATTATTAAAAAACCCTCATATTGTAAAGTCAGAACTTAACTACTTATGGAAGGAATGGGCTGTCTAAATAAAAAACTGCTGATACTAATTTAGGTGAATAAACAAAGCTAGTTAAATTACGCATCCTCACTTTCTGATTTATAATCTCCTTGCTGCTGTGACAAGCCCATGCAGCATGAATTTCTTGAATGCCATGACACCTGTGAATAGACTCAGAATGTTAGATGTATACTTTAAGGGTAAGAGAACTATGAAACTTTTAAAGTTATGGCTAAAGTTGGAAAGCATTCTTACATTGTTTCACACTCAAGTTCTTGAAAAGCACTGCCTTGCCGGGCGGTGGTGGCACACGCCTTTAATCCCAGCACTTGGGAGGCAGAGGCAGGCAGATTTCTGAGTTCAAGGCCAGCCTGGTCTACAAAGTGAGTTCCAGGACAGCCAGGGCCTACACAGAGAAACCCTGTCTCAAAAAAACCCAAACAAACAAACAAACAAACAAAAGAGCACTTCCTTAATTAAAATAGATGGATATAAATGTTACTTCAGGGGGCTGATGAGATGGCTCAGCAGGTAAGAGCACCCGACTGCTCTTCCGAAGATCCTGAGTTCAAATCCCAGCAACCACATGGTGGCTCACAACCATCCGTAACGAGATCTGACTCCCTCTTCTGGGGTGTCTAAAGACAGCTAAGGTGTACTTACATAGAATAAATAAATAAATAAATAAATAAATAAATAAATCTTTTAAATAAATAAATCTTTTAAATAAATAAATCTTTTAAATAAATAAATAGACAAACAAACAAATAAATAAATGTTACTTCATGTCAGTTATAGTTGTATTTGGAAATTTATGTGAGGTATAGGTGACTCAATATATTCTAGACACTTGCTGCTGTACAAGTATGTTTTGTATACAAAACACTGCACAAAACAAACTTTTATTAACTCTTCTGCTGCCAAGGTCCTTGGTGTGTGTGTGTATGTGTGTGTGTATTATGAATGTTTTCTATTTTGTACATGAAAAGAGTTCAGATTCATTTGATGACTACAGTCTGTACTGTACTTCATGAATTATGTAATATTCATGGATCAATATATACCACTTCAAATATTTTGACTACTATAAACCCTAATACATATGCATATTGCCCAAGTAATTGAAATACAGTTTTGTTAAACAATTTCAACTTTAAATGTATTTTTTACAGTTTTATAAGTTTTTAGAGAATATCATATACACTTTGATCATATCACACTTTTTCCAAATATCTCCCTGATTTATCAAATTGTATTCTTTTTTCAAAGTCAATCCAGTCCAATTTGTGCTGCCTGTATACTCCTGGATGTATGGCAGTCAATAAGTAGAGACTACATTTGAACCCTTTGGTTTAGGAAACGACTTTCAGAACAGGATCCCAGTAGCATAGGCATATGATCAGCATTTAATAAACAGAATTTCATGAAACTAAAATGCTTCTTACAGCAACGGACAACATCATTCTAGTGAAGAGGTGGTTGTCATTTAAACCAAAGGGCTTATATATGGGTATGTACATATTTTGTGAAGCTTCTATAGTAGTAGTCTTCCATGTGACAATTTCAAAATGTCTTTAGAGTTAGTTACTCCTCTCTGTATTCCATCTACCCAGCCTTCCTATGCCTTATCTCAATTTAAGCCTTTATTGTCCTTTTAGTCCCCATTAATCCTTATCATATTGTATTTATCTCCCCTTTGTGAAAGCACTATGGGCATTCCAGATGAAACACAAATATATGAAGAGTCAAAGGTAATATCCACAAATAAGAAAAGACATGCTACACTTGTCTTCTGGGTCTGGGCTACTGCACTCACAATAATTATTCCCGGTTCCATCCATTTAGCTGTAAATTTCATAACTCCATTTTTCTTAATAGCTAAATGCTAGTTCATTTTGTAAAAGTACCAGATGTTCGTTATCCATTCATCAGTTGGTGAACATTAAGATTGTTCCCATTTCCTCGTTATTGTGAACAGAGTAACAACAGACTTAGATGATCAAGATATCTCCTTAGTAACATGTAGAGTCCTTTGGGCATATGCTTAATAGTGCTATAGCTAGATCATGTGGCAGGTCTATTTCTAGCTTTTTGAGGAACCTCCAGACTGATTTCCATAGTGGCTTCACTAGTTTTTGCACTCCCACAAGCAGTGAATAAGTGTATGTCTTTTCTCTACATCCACGCCAGTATTTGTAGTCATTTGTTTTTGGATCTTAGCCATTCTGAATGGGGTAAGATAAAATCTAAAAGTAGTTCTAATTTGCATTTCCCTGATGGTTAAGGATTCTGAACATTTTTAAAAATGTTTCTCAGCCATTTGTATTTCATCTTTTGAGAACTCCCTGTTTAGCTACATGTCCCATTTTTTAATTGGATTGTTTGTTTTCTCAGTATTTAGATTTTTACTTTTGTATGTACTAGATACTAACCCTTTGTCAGATGTATAGCTCTAAAGCTTTTTCCCCATTCTGTCTGCAACTCTTCACTGAAATAATGGCATCATTTTGCTGTTCAGTATCTTCTTATGAGGTTTCATTTACTAAGTGTTGGTCTTATGCCTGTGCTTCAGGGGTTCTTGTTCAGAAAGTCCTTACCTATGCAGATGAGTTCAAGTGTATTCTCTACTTTTCCCTCTATCCGATTCAGTGTGTGGTCTTGGGTTGAGGTTCTTGGCCCATTTGGAATCCACTTTTGTGCATGCTGACTGAAAATTTGGGAGTTTCATTATGCTATATATTGTTATCCAGTTGGACCAGCATGACTTGTTGGAGATAATGTCTCTTCTCTGATGGGCAGTTTTGGCTTCTTTGTCAAAATCTAGGTGGCTGTAGAAGAATGGGATTATGTGTGGGTACTCAATTCTATTCCAGTGATCAATATGTCTACTTTTATGCTATTATCATAGTGTTTTTATTACTATGCCTGAATAATTTAACCCAAAATCTGGTCTGATGATCCCTGTTGCAGTTTCACTTGTTTCATTAATTTACTTGTGTTTAATTGTTCAGTGTTGTTCCCAATAAATGGATTTTTGTGTTTCCATATTGTGTTGGCTTTGAATGAAAAATGTCTTCATAGTCTTGGGCATTTAAATACGTGTTCACCAGTTGGTGGTACTATTTTTATAAGTGTAGGTGGTGCAGACTTGCTGGTTGAAGTGCTTCACTGGGGGAAAGGTTTTGGTAGTAAATATCCTTAACTGATTCTAGTTTGCTCTCTATCCCTCATGCTTGAAGTTCAAAACATGAACCCCCTCCTTTCTGTACCTCCTGCTGTGTCTGTCACTGGCTGTCATGATTCCCTGCCATGATAATCTTATTCTTCTGAGTCCATACAATCATTTTTCTCTATAGAATGCCCTCATTATAGTGTTTTATCACAAAACACAAAGTTAACTAACACAAATATAATTTAATATTTGTTTGATTATTTTGGAGAATTACATCAGAATTTTGAGGGGGATCGATTTAAATCTGTAGATTGCTATTGGCATGATGGTCATTTTAGCAATATTCATCCTATGGATCCATTAGTGTGGGAAGAGTTTCTATCTTTCAATGTCTTCTTCCGTTTCTTTTGTCAGTGTCTTAAAGTTTTCATTGTACAAGTCTTTCACTTCCTCAGTTTTCTTTCAAGTTATCTCTTAGGCTATTGTGAATGGTGATGTTTCCTTGGTCCTCTCTCAGCGTGTTCATCATTTGTGCATAAGATCTGATCTTTTGTGCATTAATTTTGTATTTTGCTACATGGCTAAATGCGTTCACCGGCTATTGAGGTTTTCTGGTAGGATTTTTAGGGTCTTCTATGTACAGAATTGACTTATCTACAGATAAAAATACTTTAATTCCTTCCTTTCCTAAAAAGATTCCCTTCATCTCCTTCACTCATCCTACTGCTTTAGCTATGCCTTCAAGTACTATATTGAACTAAGTGTGGAAGTTTTGATGTTCCTGCCTTATTTCTGGTTTTAGTAGAAATTCGGATTTTCTTCATTTAGGATGATGTTGGCTGTGTGCTTACTGCATATTGACTTCTTTATGTTGTGATATGTTCCTTTTGTTCTAAAATTCTCTATCATGAAGATATTTTAAGTTATGTCACAGGTCCTTTCTGTATTAAGTAACATAGTAATGCGGTGTCCACCTTTGAGTATATTTACAAGGTTGTTTATGTTTACTGATTTGTGAATGCTGAACAATTCTTGCATCTCTGTAATGATGTCAGAGATGAATACTTGATCATGGTGAGTAGTCTTTTGAGGTGTACTTGTATTCAGCTTTCAGGTATTTTATTGGTTATCTTTGCCTTCATTTTCATTAGAGATATTGACCTAGACTTTTCTTTTTATATTGGATCTTTACTCTGGTTTTGATATCAAGACTATATTAGTTTCATAAAATTAATTTGGATTTAAAAACGTTTTGCAGAATAACTTGAGGAGTTTTGATGTTTATTTTCCTTTTAGGTCTTGTTGAATTCTGTACCAAAACCATATGGTCCTAGGAATTTTTTTTCTTGGTATACTTTTAGTTACTGTTCTGTCTTACTGGGTACCATAGTTTTATTTAATCTATTAATTTATCTTGGTTTATCTTTAATATATCATAATTATAGAAACCCATATACTTAGATTCTTTAACTAAGAATCAGAGGACTTTAACTTTTAAAATATAACCTTATGACTTTCTGAATACCTTCAGTATTTGTTTTAATTCCCCTCTTTGTGTCTTTGTTTTTAGAAATACATATCTTCTCTGTCTCTCTCTTTTGGATATTTTGAATGAAAGTTTATCAAACTTGTAAATTTTTTAAAAAAAATTATTAATTTTATTGATTTTTAAAAAAGATTAGTTTGTTAATTTCAGCTCTGATTTGGACTCTCTGTTTTGGGAAATGTTGTTTTTTTCTTTTTCCCCCAAAGCTTTCAGTTATATCATGTGGTTGTTAATTTGCTATTTGAGACATATCTCATTTTTCCTCTTATATGTACATATTTGGTGGTATAAGTTTTCCTTGCAAGACTAACTTTAGGGTATCTTGAAGATTTGGGGTGTTTTGTTTTTTCATTTTCTCTCTATTGTAGAAGATTTTAATTTTTTAAACTGATTTCTCCCCTTAGTCCAAGCCAGTTATCTTCAGTAGTGTATCATTAGTTTCATTGAGTTTGTGTACTTTCTGTTATTTTTATTACTGTTGATTTTCAGGTTTAATCTATTGTTTCCAACTACATTTCAATTTTCTCATGTTTCATGACATTTGCTTTGTGTCCTAATATGTGCTTAAATTTGGAGAAAGTTCCGTTGTATGCTGAAAAGAATGTCTATTCATTAGTGTTTAGGACCTAAACTTTAGGTGGTATGTTTTCTAGATACCTTTTAGATCCACTCGCTTTATTTTGTCATTTAATACCAGATATTTTTTCAGGTTAGTTGTCTTTCCAGATGACTTGTACATTGGTGATACTTCAGAGTGGAATATTGTCATCACTGAATATCACTGCACTGGGGTCAATCTGTGGTTATGGATATAATAGCTTGTCATAAGTATTTACAATTCATTAAGTTTATTGTATCTTCACAGAAAGAAGAAATGTGTAGCAGTCCCCTTCATGAATTCAAACACAGTTTAGAGGTCTGAAGGAACTTCTGTTGCCCAGGAGATTAGAGGGAACATGGAAATAGTAAATAACAGAAGGGCTAAATATGGTGTATTCCTTGCAATACACAATAGGCAGCTGGAACATATTTTTGTATTCTGGTAAACACAAAATAGCCAGGAAATTTTGTCTTTAGATACCATGATTTTGGATTATCTGTAAATTTAAAGTATAAATATTAGAGGATGGGAGAAAGAGAGAGAGAAAGTAAGAGACATACACATACTGAGAGAGGGAAGGAGAGAAGGGAGAAAATGAGGGAAGGAGAGATGGAATGAGGGGAGGGATGGAGGCAGGAAGGAAGAAGGAGTAGACTTTACAAAAGACTTCAGTCAATGTGACAAGTGTACACTCTACAATTTATGTCCAGAATCCTGTCTCTGAGAATTTACATGATTCCTGGAATATAACAGTACATGATTACCCAAACTGAAATTAATATAAACTGACCTCCTGCCATGTGGGCAATTATAGCATGTTCCTTTGGAACATAAGAGGATTTAGTTTGCTTGTATTGTATCCATCTATTATCTATTATTGATGTTCCCAAGCTCATGTTATCTAAGAAGTTTACAAAGTGCTGTGAGCAAAGAAATACTTCCCTGTTCTCACAGGAGATGTGACTCTTCAGGGTGGACAGTGTTAGATCTCTGATCTCAACTTAATTTGAAAGCATTTGAAGGTGTGCACTTAGTCAATTAAAGAGCAGTCTTTAAAAGCACACACAGCAATTTAGAAATACTGAAATACTAAGTGATACTTTTTATGGTTCTTTCCTTAAGTCAAGTCTCTTCCCAGTCTTTTCCATGCAAACTCTCCCTGCTACAGTTCTGTAATTTAAGGCACACATGGTTTGTAGCAGAAAAAAGTCTTTCAGTCATGGGTAGATTTTTTTTGGGGGGGAGGGGTGGGGGGCGTGCCGAGGCTGTGTGCTTAGATGGAAGTTGTCTTTCAAATTTTGCTCTTTGAGGTGTATAGGACTCAGATTGCCCTCAAGGTGAAGCAGACTTCTCCAGGCCACCAGGCTCTGTGCAAAGCACACCATGAGCTTCTGGTTCATTTCCTGGAGAAATGACCAGTCAGCAGAGACATAATAGTTTGTAGCCTCATTCAAATTTCGTCAGTAAAAATGAACAACATTAGGAGGTGAAAATCACCAAAGGTCCACACGACCAAATAAAAACTTAGTTTTCTTTAACAATACAACTGCTATCCTCAGGACCAAATCCCATTGTTTTTTATTTTGGTGCTTGGCTATTGTTTGAAATCTCATATACTAAATATTTTTATTTCCTTCTTCTATTAGACTTTCCTCTACTCTCAACCTTTCTGGATATGGTTAAAACTTGACTGATTTATGAAGCTCTTTAAAATGCTTGCTGGTGTGCTTTTGTGGAGGTGTAGAGTGCTGTCCTTGTTTATTGGTGTATTTCATTGGCTGTTCCCATGTTAACATTTTTAGTATACTTTTTCAGAAGATTGAAGGATGCTGTGGGGCCATAGTGTTGTGGTCTGTTAATCCTCACCAGACACTCACAGGATTCCTATGTGACCTTTCCTCCACTCTCTTTGAGTAACTTGGCTTCTTTAATCCTTAGGAGGCTGCGTGCCATAGGTCCGAATTTGAAAAGAATGATTTGATGTGACTTGAAAGTGGGTAGGTGGAAGGAAACCCAGAGGAATCATTATAACAAGACATTCAGAATAGTTGCTATAAGCAGATTTCTAAAATTCTATCTTTGCAAAATTCATGAAAAGTAGCTTTGTTTTATATCTGGTTGCCCAAAGCTACTTTCTTGATTTTCATATTTATTGATACTTTTTTTTTCATTTTAAAAGTTAGTTCTTCAAAAATATCCTACTCATGTTTTCATCATATTCAACCCCCCCACTCCTCCTTCATACACCTCTCTTGCTCTTGTCTGTCCATCTGTGTGTGTGTGTGTGTGTGTGTGTGTGTGTGTGTGTGTTTATGTGTATGTGTGCATGTGTGATTGCACCATTGAGTCAAATTTGTATTGTTGATCATATAATTTTGGATGTGTGGATTTCTACTGGAGCATAGAACTACATTTTTTAAATTTAATTTTATTTTTCTATTAATTCACTTTACATCCTGCTCACTGTACCCCTCCCAGTCACCCTTCCCATAATCCTTCGCTCATCCCCCTGCCTGCATTTCTCCTCTGAGAGGGTGGGGGCCCCCACCCTGATACTTCAAGTGTCTGTGAGGCTAGGTGCTTCCTCTACCACTGACAATACACAGGGGAGCCAAGCTAGAAAAAAACATATCCCATGTACAGGAAACAGCTTTCATGATAGCCCCTGATCCATTTGTTCAGGACCTACATGAAGACCAAGCTACACATCGGCTACCTATGTTCAAGGAAGCCTAGGTTCATCCTTTGTGTGTTCTTTGGTTGGTGAGTCAGTCTCTGAGAGCCCCAAGGTTCCACGTTAGTTGACTCTGTTGGTATTCCTGTGGAGTTCTTACCCTCTTCAGAACTCACAATTGTTCTTCCTATTCTTCATATCCAGAAAAGAAGCCCAGTGGAGTGACAGAGACACCAACCCAGCCGCAAAACTTTCAACCCCAAATTTATCCTATCTACAAAAAATGCAGGCACAGAGAGATGGAGTAGAGACTGAAGGAATGGTCAACCAGTAACAGGACCCAGTTGAGACCCATTACATGGGCAAGCACCATTCCGTAATACTATTAATGATTAAGGAGCATATTGTCCTCTGAGAGGCTATGCCCAGCAGCTGACCCAGATACAGACACCCACAACCAAACAGTGGATGGAACTTGGGGACTCTTATGGAAGAATAGGGCTACATTCTTAAAGTAAACTAACTTTTCCTTTCCCAGCAGCTGTCAGTTGCCAATATCTTCTCAGGTAGTGGTGGGACTTTATATCCTTCTCTCCCTTCTCTATGTTGTGCTTTGGTCTGGTGTGAGCTTACATAGGTCTTGTCTATTTTGTCACAAACCACTCAGAGTTTGTATGTGCAGGTAACTTGTTGGGGCTAGAAGACAGTTTTCTTAGAGTCATCCAGTGTCTATATTTTACATACTTTTTGTCAGTGATCCCTGAGCCTTGCTTGGCAGGAAAAAATGTGATATAGAGCCCCATTTTTATTTTCACTTACAGATGCATTTTTGTCTTAATTTCTGCCAAGCAGCTATGTTGCTAGTTAAGTGCTCTATTGGCTTTGATTGATTTAAGGATTTTGCTCACATCCTCTAAGTGTAAGTGATACTATGATGCACAATAAATGAATTCATTAATGACATTTATAGGATATTTGCTCACTTATATATTTCTCTCATACAGTTTGAAATTATTTGTTACAAAAATGGAAAATGTATGTCTTGGACACCCAGCATTATTGAAATATAAAAAATGTTCTTGGGTGCATCCAAAATTCATTGTGAAATGATGGGAAAGAATTTCATTTTTATTGTTTTTATCCATGATAATAGCCTACCATACACACCACACCAATCTTAGGCTTTGAAAGAATTTTAATTGATTGCTGGTGGTGGGTGGTGGGTGGTGGGTAGTGGGTGGTGGTTGGTGGGTGGTGGTGGTGGAGGTGGTGGTGATAGTAGAGTTGTTGTTATGGTTCATGGTGATGGTGTGATGGTGGAGGAGGTGGTGGTGGTAGTGTTGTTGTTGTTGTTGGTGGTGATAGTGAAAGTGAAGGTGGAAGTGGAAGTAGAGGTGGTGGTAGTAGTGATGGTGGAGTTGGAGGTGGAGGTGGTGGTGATGGTGATGATGGTGGAGGGAGTGGTGGTAGAGGTGGTGATGATGGTGGTAGTAGAGGTGGGGTGAGGGTGTAGGTGAAGTGCTGGTGGATGTGGTGATGGTGGTGCTGTTTGTCTGTGGTGGTGGTTGTGGTGGTAGTGGTGATGGTGGTGATAGAGGTGGAGGTAGTAGTGATGGTGGAGATGATGGTGGAAGTGGAGGAAGTGGTGGTGGTGGTGGTGGTGGTGGTGGTGGTGGTGATGGTGGAGGTGATAGTGGTGGTGGTGATGATGGTGGTGGTGGTGGTGATGATGATGGTGGTGGAGATGGAGGGAGTGGTGGTGGTGGTGATGGAGGAGGTGGTAGTTGTGACTGGAAATAGAGATGGCAGTGGTCGTAGTGATGATTGGAGGTGGTGATGATGGTGGTGGTGGAGGTGGTGATGAGGGTGAGGGTGGAGGTGAAGGTAGACATAGAGGTAGTGGTGGTGGTGGTGGTGGTGAAGATGGAAGTAGAGTTAGAGGTGGCTGTGGTGGTTGTGTTCATAGTGGTGGTAGTGATAGTGGTGGTGGAGATAGAGGTGGTGGTGGAAATGAAGGTGGAGGTGGTGGTGGTGAGGATGTACGTGAAGGTGAAGGTAGAGGTGGTAGATATGGTGGTGGAGATAGAGATGTGGTGATGGTGACAGTGGTGGCAGAGGTGGAGATGGTGGTGAGAGTGGAGGTGGAGGTGAAGGTGATGGTGATAGAGGTGGAATTGTTGGAGGTGATGTTTTCTTTTGTGAATCATGATTTTTTTCATGTAGCCAACATTGGTCTTGAAATGGAGTTCGTTCTGCCTTTGCCACCATTCATACCTTACTTTAAACGTTTTGTTGTTTTGTTTTGTTTTGTTTGTTTTGTTTTGTTTTGTTTTAAACTTCATTATAAAAAAAATGCTCCCAACAATAAGCACACATGACTTTTAAAATTATATGCACTTAGAGGTCAAATGATTTGGTATTCAAGCACGACAATCACATATCATAGTCTCACTGCCCACCTTCCCCAGTTTAATACATTTCAGTGAACAAATGAGTTGCAAATTCTCACTTAACAGGGAGTATACCTGGACAATTAGGTGCTTATACTGTCATGAAATGGAAAATATGCTAAAACAGTTATCATAATTATCATTTCTAGAAATTGTGAAACAGTTCACAAAAGAGCAGAGGAGCCATTTTAAAACCTGGAAAGTCATTTTTAACAGTGGGAGAGTTATTTGGATATTTTCCTTCCTGTTGGCTAAAGTCCACTATAATGGCTTATTGGAACTCCAAATGTTTTTTAATGGTAGTTGAGTTTTACTCTAAGAATTATATTGCCAGAAATCATATATCAGATTTATGGGAAATGAAAATTAAAAAGAGCTGATCCTTTGGCTTACATTTAACCTGAAAAGTTCAGAGACACACATTGCACATAACAAGAAGAGAAGAATCTCACCCTTCTCCCTTTTGTTCCTGAACGTGGGCACAGCATGCTTGCCTAGTTTGGGTAAGCAGCATACTTACATGGGCCAAGCTTTTATATGCATTGTGACTGCTAAATATGGAAAGGCTGAGAACATGGGCAACAGATGCAAACAGCACAAGCAGGATGACATCACTGTTCATTCCTACCTGCTCCTTGGGGCAGATGACCTAGCTTCCAAGGATCTTGATTTCTTCATTTGAAAGAAGAGGGTAATACTAATTGCCCATGCTTTGTCTTGACTGTGGTAAATTGCATTTCACTCAGTGCTAATGGTTTGGTTTCTAAGATATTATTATTGGTAAGTGAGGCAATCTTAATAGCTATAACCTTATGGAAAGTTCTTATGTCATTGGGAATATTCTTGTAAATAGAACAGTGGGACTCTTATCTCTTGTTTTACTTTCTGCTTCCTGTTCAAGATGCAACATGTACTCCAATGTATTCCTTTGCCATGATCTACTGATTACACCTTTTGTAAAAAGTTAAAGGCATTGGGATTACCCAACTATAGCCTCTGAACCTCCAGACTTGATTCAGTTCTATTTCAAAAGTAGTCCATTAGGGCATTTTTGTTACAATACCAGTCTGCCTCTTAGATTTTCTTGAAGATTAAATGAGATAAGCCCAATTTAAACCTAATTTGTTTAGAACCTTTATCTGGTAGAAAATGCTACAAATTTTGAGGTCCTTGGTGGCAAGGAAAAGCAAGAAAAAAGGGGGAAAAAAGGAATGATGTAAAGGTAAACTGGCAATGCAAATGGTCATTTGGGATAATATTGTTTCATCTATAAAGAACTGCTTTTATAAATGAGAATCAGAGGAATGCTTATTTGACCAGAGGCATTTAAACTAAATAAATTTAAGGTTAAAAAAAATCATCAGGACATGAAAATGCAAGTGTCTTCTATAAAGAAGAATGCTTGCTATTAAATTGTCTAAGTAACATTTGTTTAATGATAATACCATGACTGTGGAACAATAGGGAAGTCTTAAGATTTACTTTTATTCATAATGAAAGTGTTGTTCACAAGTAGACCATTTATCTATGGTATTTCAGAGAGGTGTATTTGTGATTAAGTCAAAAGAAGTAGTCATTTAAGGCTATGGCTTTATATTTCCTTGGATTTCAGGAAAATGATATTAGTATAAGTTTAATCCTTAGCAAAAATTATGCAAGTTTAAGTGTTATCATATGACACATAGTTATTATATGATATATATGATGATATAGAGCTTACACAATCAAAAGTAAACTCTCTTATCAGACCATAGTCATGGTGCTAGGGAGATGGCTTAACAGGTAAGATCACTGGCTGCCCATTCAGAAGACCCAGATTTGATTCTTTTTTTTCCATTTTTTATTAGGTATTTAGCTCATTTACATTTCCAATGCTATACCAAAAGTCCCCCATACCCACCCACCCCCACTCCCCTACCCACCCACTCCCCCTTTTTGGCCCTGGCGTTCCCCTGTACTGGGGCATATAAAGTTTGCGTGTCCAATGGGCCTCTCTTTCCAGTGATGGCCGACTAGGCCATCTTTTGATACATATGCAGCTAGAGTCAAGAGCTCCGGGGTACTGGTTAGTTCATAATGTTGATCCACCTATAGGGTTGCAGATCCCTTTAGCTCCTTGGGTTCTTTCTCTAGCTCCTCCATTGGGAGCCCTGTGATCCATCCATTAGCTGACTGTGAGCATCCACTTCTGTGTTTGCTAGGCCCCGGCATAGTCTCACAAGAGACAGCTACATCTGGGTCCTTTCGATAAAATCTTGCTAGTGTATGCAATGGTGTCAGCGTTTGGATGCTGATTATGGGGTGGATCCCTGGATATGGCAGTCTCTACAGATTTGATTCTTAGCACTTAAATGGTTAACTCGAAACTCTCTGTAACTCTAGTTTCAGGAGCTGTACAACACACAAACACTCACACACACAAAACACACACACATACACACACACACACACAGATGCAGCCATACACATAAAATAAAAATGTCTTTAAAAGATATGAGTGCACCAGGTAAGAATTCAGTGTTTCAATCACTTTTTTTCATTCACATAGTTTTTTAAAACATTGATAAGGCATTAGAAGTATTTTAAAACCTAAAGCCTGATATAGCTGACTCGTGTGAGGCTATGCCAGTGCCTGGCAAATACAGAAGTGGATGCTCACAGTCATCTATTGGATGGAATGCAGGGCCCCCAAAGGAGAAACTAGAGAAAGCACCCAAGGAGCTGAAGGGGTCTGCAACCCTATAGGTGGAACAACAATATTAACTAAGCAGTACCCCCAGAGCTTCTGTCTCTAGCTGCATATGTATCAGAAGATGGCCTAGTTGGCCATCATTGGGAAAAGAGGCCCCTTGGTCTTGCAAACTTTATATGCCCCAGTACAGGGGAATGTCAGGGCCAGGAAGCAGGAGTGGGTGGGTAGGGTAGCAGGGTAGGGGGAGGGTACAGGGAACTTTCGGGATAACAATTGAAATGTAAATAAAGAAAAAAAAGAAAATATTTAATTAAAAAATAACACCCAGAGCCACTGTAAAAGTACATGGGAAGCACTGCAGAAAAATTTAAAACATGGTTAATAAAAAGTGAAGTTATCTTTTATACTTTAAATTTTGCTTCTAAGTTAGCACTTATTTGGGCTCAATATAATACGATAATTCTCTTGTAAAATTTAGTTTACACTTAAAATACAGAAAAGTAAATCATTCTTTATTCTTTCATTCTCCCCTGGAGCCATATTATAAATTAATGTAACTTATTTAATTTTATGAAACACTTTGCTTCATTGATTCAATTCCCCAATTAGTTATATTGTGTGAGTTCTATTATTTCACATATTCACCATTCGGGGGGCGGGGAACTGTAGCAGATAACTTTGTAGTAATCTATCATTGTTCCCTTCCATATATTTCTGCAAACTAAATTGGCAAGTTAAAGAGTATCCAGATTTCCATGACTTCTGCTTGGTGGTGATATATTTGCAAATGTTTGATTTATAAATAGTTCACAACTCAGGCCCTCATTTTCCCATTAGTATTTCCATTAGTGTTTGGCTTACATATTTTGGTTGGCTATATGTGTGCTGGAGTGCAGGCAGACCTGTGGATTAGCTTCTGAGTGCCTCAGTGTGTAGATGTCCGAAGAGCTACATTTTTTCACAATCAGATATCCAATATTGTTAGGAGAAGATATAGCAGAAAGCTCAATCTGAGAGCTTCAGTTGGCATCAGTGCATAAAATTGAACTCCATACACAGTCAAATGTCGTAACAAATAATATTCTCCTCATAATGAACCCTACCCAAAGCATACTTGCTTTCCTTAACATGAAAGGAATTTATTTATAAAGCCTGGCAATGCCATGGCGTTGTTCATTTCCCTGCCAGCCCTTCAGGAGTACAAGTTCAGGGATGTAGATGAACTGATGGGTGGGTGGGAATTTGGAATCATTATCCAGAGAGATCTTGTAAGAAGGGTAATGTGAAGCCTGAATAAGATAGAAGTGCTCATGGGTGTAAACTGGACGAAGAGGACCTCTTCAGGTACACTGAGGACAGACACTGTGTGGCAGGAGGAAGGAACTGTAAACAGAGCTGGAAGACTGTTGAGAGAAAGGTTTCTTAATTACACCATTTAAAAAAAATTTATAATGGGAAGTGTATTAGTCAGGGTTCTCTAGAGTCACAGAACTTATGGATAGTCTCTAGATAATAAAGGAATTTATTGATGACTTACAGTCGGCAGCTCAATTCCCAACAATCGTTCAGTCACAGCTGTGAATGGAAGTCCAAGGATCTAGCAGTTACTCAGTCTCACGCAGCAAGCAGGCGAAGGAGCAGGAGCAAGAGCTAGACTCCCTTCTTCCAATGTCCTTATATTGTCTCCAGCAGAAGGTGTAGCCCAGATTAAAGGTGTGTTCCACCACACCTTTAATCCCAGATGAAAGGCGTAGCCCAGATTAAAGGTGTGTTCCTTAAACTCGGAGATTCAATCTTCTGGAATCCATAGCCAATATGGCTCAAGATCTTCAAACCAAGATCCAGATAAGGATCTCCAAGCCTCCAGATAAGGGTCACTGGTGAGCCTTCCAATTCCGGATTGCAGTTCATTCCAAATATTGTCAAGTTGACAACCAGGAATAGCCACTACAATCCACCCCTTGTCAACTTGACACAAATAATTTCTCATGTTCACATGAAACAATAACAAGGTTGTAAATACGCCTAACATGATATAACTATCCCTCGTACAATCGCAAACGCATTAGTAAATTTACAATGGGCATTCATATTACTTTATAATCCTCGTTTCTGCAACTGGTTACGTGGCCTTAATTGGTATTTATAACTACCTTCCTCTACTACCCATTCTGTATTTCCTTCTCCTTCAGCCAGCACCTCAGCAGGTCTTGGCTCTTTTCCTGGAGGATTGACCCATACCTTCATTCCTGATGGATCTGCGTTCTTTGTCATCCTGCTTGGATTAGGCTGTTGTAGTTTCCCATTGACTTTAATCACAGGACATGGTAGTACTAAGAGGCGCCCTAAGGGATCTCCTACACTCCAGACATAATCTTGCTTACCACCATTGTGAAGAGGTAATCCAATTTCTCCATGGTAATCTGGATCTATCACCCCTCCTAACACTGTTATTCCTTTTTTAGCCTGTTGGTTTAAGGGCATTAGAAGCCCAAAATGACCAGGGGGAAGTCTGAGCTTCCAGTTCAATGGAATGTTTGTTGTAGCTCCTGGTAGGAGGACTCCCCTCTCTGGAGCCAAAACTTCTAGGCCAGCAGAACCTAGAGTTATGGGGACAGGAAGCAAAAATTTTCCTAGAGGGTCACTAGGAGTGATAGTAAGTGGAACTATTCCGTTTTCCACCCCTTGATTCCTGGACCCATGAATCCTGGCTATGGGTGAAACTGTACCATATATCGAGCGCTGATTCAAAGCATATACTGCCTTCTGAAGAACTCTGCCCCAACCTTCCAAGCTGTTACCACCTAATTGGCGCTGTAACTGCGTCTTCAAAAGGCCATTCCATCTTTCTATCAGCCCAGCTGCTTCAGGATGATGGGGAATGTGGTAAGACCAGTGAATTCCATGATCATGAGCCCACTGTCGTACTTCTCTGGCTGTGAAATGAGTTCCTTGGTCAGAAGCAATACTGTGTGGAATACCATGACGATAGATGAGGCATTCTGTCAGTCCGTGAATGGTGGTTTTAGCAGAGGCATTACGTGCAGGAAAGGCAAATCCATAACCAGAATAAGTATCTACTCCAGTAAGAACAAAACGCTGTCCTTTCCACGAAGGAAGTGGTCCAATGTAGTCAACCTGCCACCAGGTTGCTGGCTGGTCACCTCGAGGAATGGTGCCATATCTGGGGCTCAGTGTTGGTTTCTGCTGTTGGCAGATCTGGCAATCAGCAGCAGCTGTAGCCAGGTCAGCCTTGGTGAGTGGAAGCCCATGTTGCTGAGCCCAAGCATAACCTCCATCTCGACCACCATGGCCACTTTGTTCATATGCCCATTGAGCAATGACAGGGATGGCTGGGGAGAGAGGCTGATTGTCCACAGAACGGGTCATCTTATCCACTTGATTATTGAACTCCTCCTCAGCTGAAGTCACCTTTTGGTGAGCATTTACATGGGACACAAATATCTTCACATCCTTTGCCCATTTGGAGAGATCTATCCACATACTTCTTCCCCAGATGTCTTTCTCACCAATTTTCCAATTGTGATCTTTCCAAGTCCCTGACCATCCAGCCAATCCATTGGCTACAGCCCATGAGTCAGTGTATAATCGTACATCTGGCCATTTCTTCTTGCAAACAAACTGTAATACCATGTGTACTGCCCGAAGTTCTGCCCACTGTGAAGATTTCCCTTCACCTGTGTCTTTCAAGGTTGTCCCAGAAAGGGGTTGTAATGCTGCAGCTGTCCACTTCTGGGTGGTGCCTGCATAACGTGCAGAGCCATCAGTAAACCAGGCTCTAGTCTTCTCCTCTTCGGTCAGTTGATCATAGGGAACACCCCATGAGGCTATAGGTGCATGCTTGGCAGCAGATGGCATTGTAACAGGAGTAGAAACCATAGGCATTTGAGCAACTTCTTCATGTAACTTGCTTGTGCCTTCAGGACCTGCTCTGGCCCGATCACGTATATACCACTTCCATTTGATAATAGACTGCTGCTGTGCACGTCCCACTTTATGACTTGCAGGGTCTGATAGTACCCAGCTCATGATGGGTAGTTCAGGTCGCATAGTGACTTGGTGTCCTATTGTCAGACGTTCAGTTTCCACTAAGGCCCAATAGCAGGCCAAGAGCTGTTTTTCAAAGGGAGAATAGTTGTCTGCAGATGATGGTAGAGCTTTGCTCCAAAATCCCAAAGGCCTTTTCTGTGATTCACCTACAGGGGCCTGCCAGAGGCTCCAAACAGCATCTCTATCAGCCACAGACACCTCAAGTACCATCGGATCTGCTGGGTCATATGGTCCAAGTGGTAGAGCAGCCTGCACAGCAGCCTGGACCTGTTGAAGGGCCTTCTCCTGTTCCAGGCCCCACACAAAGCTAGCAGCTTTCCGAGTCACTTGGTAAATAGGCCTAAGTAACACACCCAAGTGAGGGATGTGTTGTCTCCAGAATCCAAATAGACCCACTAAACGTTGTGCTTCTTTCTTGGTTGTAGGAGGGGCCAGGTGCAATAACTTATCTTTCACCTTAGAAGGAATATCTCTGCATGCCCCACACCACTGGACTCCTAAGAATTTCACTGAGGTAGATGGTCCTTGAATTTTGGTTGGATTTATTTCCCATCCTCTGATACGCATATGTGTTACCAATGAGTCCAAAGTGGTTGCTACTTCCTGCTCACTTGGTCCAATCAGCATAATGTCATCAATATAGTGCACCAATGTGATATTTTGTGGAAGATCCAAACGATCAAGATCCCTTCTAACTAAATTATGACACAGGGCAGGAGAGTTAATATATCCTTGAGGCAAAACTGTGAAGGTATACTGTTGGCCTTGCCAACTGAAAGCAAATTGCTTCTGGTGGTCCTTATGGACAGGTACTGAGAAGAAGGCATTTGCCAGATCAATAGCCGCATACCAGGTGCCAGGAGATGTGTTAATTTGCTCAAGTAACGAAACTACATCTGGTACAGCAGCTGCAATTGGAGTTACTACCTGATTTAGTTTTCGATAATCAACTGTCATTCTCCATGATCCATCTGTTTTCTGCACTGGCCAGATAGGAGAGTTAAACGCAGCTGTCCACTATAATAACTAGAATCACCTTGTCTCGGGCGATTCAATGCTGCCACCTGGCCCTTGTTACCTCGGAATCCAACTAAACCCAGTGAATTTAATTCATCTAATTGAGCAGAAGCATCTCCAATGCTAAGATCTGGCACAAGGAAAAGGGAAAGAACAAAACCCTTCAAATGTGCTGGTGCCCCTCTCACCAATTTGCGTCTTATAGAGCTGGTGAAAGGCATATCTTCTGGACCTTCCCATTGTGGACAATTATGCTTTACACAATATATCCACTCTAGCATTGCAATTTCCCTAAGTCTTAAAATCCCTTCATCAACACTAAGCCATGGAATATCAGGCATCTCCAAGTCATTTCCAGTAGGCCATCTTTTGATAAACACCTCAGCCAACCATTCAAACAAACTTTTGACACCTTTTTTAACTATGCGAGCTTCCGTATTAAACCTAGAATCTCTACTCAGAGGACCCATGTCAATAAACTCAGCCTGCTCTAGTTTTATGTTCCTTCCACCCTTATCCCACACCCTTAAAATCCATTCCCACACATATTCACCAGGTTTCTGCTTGAATGAATTAGCAAACTCATTAAGCTCCTTAGTAGTGTAGCGAATTTCCTCATGGACTACACTTTCTACCTCCCCTCTAGGAGCCTGTTTTGCTTTGAGTCTGGTTACAGGTCTAGAAGAAACTATTGGTGGGCCGTGAGCAGACTCTGCAAAATTAATTTCCTCATGTGGGGAAGGCATTATTTCAAGAGGTGGGGCTGAGGGTACTACTTCCTCAGGTGGGGCAAACCCTTGAGAATCTGAGGATTCAAAATTCTCAGCTTCAACATGGTCTTCCCACACATCCCCATCCCATGTTGTAGGATCCCATTCTTTGCCAATTAGAGCCCTTACTTTAACTGTCGACACACTCTGAGGCTGAGACTTGAATTTTCGCTGTAGTTCAGCCAACCTTACAATGAGAGTTTCTGTTTGATTTTCTGCAACTTGAGCTCTATTGCTACAAGAGAGAAGATTCTCCTCAAGGACACACTTAGCAACTTTTAGATCGTTTACTTGTGTCTGGAGCCTTTCGATTTTATCACACAACTCCTTCCTTTCATTCATCATTTTTTCCACAGATACTAAGAGCAGCCAGCCAGTAAAATCATTTTTCGATTTTTTCCCCATCTTGTAGAAAGCTTTGTGCACTGAATCACCTAATTCATTAAGAAAATCAAGGGCATTAGCTTCTTTAAGTTCGGAATATAGTTTCAACCATGGGTCTTCAAAATTCTCTGAGCTCCCAGGAGGGAGAGAATCTGGAGAGGTTTCAATAGTTGAAAGTGCTGGTGGATCAACAAGCCAATTCCAGAATTTTAAAAGATTCATCCTTGTACTTCTGTTACTCTAGAACCACTTCTGGTACCAACTTCTGTATTAGTCAGGGTTCTCTAGAGTCACAGAACTTATGGATAGTCTCTAGATAATAAAGGAATTTATTGATGACTTACAGTCGGCAGCTCAATTCCCAACAATCGTTCAGTCACAGCTGTGAATGGAAGTCCAAGGATCTAGCAGTTACTCAGTCTCACGCAGCAAGCAGGCGAAGGAGCAGGAGCAAGAGCTAGACTCCCTTCTTCCAATGTCCTTATATTGTCTCCAGCAGAAGGTGTAGCCCAGATTAAAGGTGTGTTCCACCACACCTTTAATCCCAGATGAAAGGCGTAGCCCAGATTAAAGGTGTGTTCCTTAAACTCGGAGATTCAATCTTCTGGAATCCATAGCCAATATGGCTCAAGATCTTCAAACCAAGATCCAGATAAGGATCTCCAAGCCTCCAGATAAGGGTCACTGGTGAGCCTTCCAATTCCGGATTGCAGTTCATTCCAAATATTGTCAAGTTGACAACCAGGAATAGCCACTACAGGAAGTCATAACATTTAAGTACTTGGTATCTGAGCTGGCAGGAGTGTTCACACATCCTGGTTTAGAAAACAAAATGGCATGCTATGTGCTGAAAGTTTAAGGGAACCCATTCCTTGGGATTAAAAAGTTGTGTGCTCCCAATGGAATTCAGCTTTCTGTTTTGTTTTGTTTCCCAAGTGAGGAGCATCGTCTTCGGAAGAAAAGCAAAGGGGAGAAGCTTTAAATGACTGATGAAAAAGGACTGGGAAGATGTTTTGGACATCAAAAAGCTCTTACAAAACATGCTATTAATGATTTAAGTGTAAACGAATAAAAAACACATGGATAACATTTTCTTTTAAAATACCCTTGGGTTTACAAACTTAAGGAAAAAGTAAATGGCCAAGAATGCTTTAGATTTTGTGCAATGACAACAACAAAAGCAGAATACATCTTGAGAAATTTGGGACACCCCAATTGCTTTTGGGGCTTTCTGTGCTCAAAGGAGGATGAGTATTTTGATGATTGAATTTTCCTGTATCCAGTAGCTCTGGTCACCTAACTACCTCAAGGTATGACAACCTCTTCACAAAATGTACACATTGATATCAGACTTTTGGAGGAACACTTGGGAGGACTTTTACTGACAACACTGGTTGCATTTCCAAATTCCCAAGCTACTTGAAAATCCAACACTCAGCTGTAAGTAGTAACTTACAGAGAACAGAGGTAAACCCAAAGTACACTGTGTAGAAGAGGAATAGAATTTATAATGTTTTATATGTGCAGTCCATCTTCCAAGCTTGTTATTGTGAAAGTACTTGTAACTTGGATGTAAAATAATGAGAGAGCATGAAGATACATAAACATATCATTGCCAGCACCAGGCAAGCTTCTGTTCATTTTATCTTGTGTAAACAGCAATGATTCTGATTGTGCCTTCTAATTCATATGTGATAAACACTTTGTATTCCTTCAGGAAAAGAGTCTGTCTTAGCTGCAGAAGCTGTAAAAAGTACCATAAGGAGTTTATCATCACTATCAGTTTTTCTACTTGTGTACAGAGGACCTGTATAACTGCAGTGTCTTAATTATGGTTTTACTTTTGTGAACAGATACTATGAAAAGGAAGCTCTTATAAGGACAACATTTAATTGAGACTGGTTTACAGGTTCAGAGGTTGAGTCCACTATCATCAAGGAGAGAGTATTGCAACAACCATGCAGGCATGGTACAGAAGGAGCTGAGAGTTCTATGTCTTCATATGAAGCCTGATATCAGAAGACTGACTTCCAGGCAGCTAGGATGAGGGTCTTAAAGCTCACACACACAGTGACACACCTACTCCAATAAGGCCACACCTACTCCAATAGGGCCATATCTTCTAATAGTGAAACTCCCTGGGCTGAACATATACAACCATCACGTGGAGAGAGCTGGCATTTTCTTCAAGGTATAAGAACATATCCTCTTTGATATAATGGTGCTGTGTTATCAGTGAAAAGTTTCATCCTCACTCTTTTGTTACCAAGTAACAAAAGTTCTTTCCTCAGTTAAGTTAAAAACCATTTACTATTGTCCATGCAGGGCAGTTTTTTTAGAAACACAGGAGACCATGGAGTAGCCTATTGGCTTATATGTGAAGTGGTTTTGTGTTTAAGGAAACAATGGAACATGTAAATCCAGTTTAGAACTATTTAACTAACACAGTATATTACCTGAAAATTCAGCATTTCTCACAGGCATTAGGCAATGGAAACATTCAAATAACCAGCACAACTTTTATTAATGGAGAAAACATCTTTTGTCTTAGAAGGGTTTCCACTTAGCTGATTTAGCTTCAGCAGTGTTCATGGGTACACACACAACATTGGGATTGAAGCACATGTACTTCTTAGGCACATCATAAACATTTAATCTTCATTTTCCTTCCACTTACCTGCTCCGTTTCTCCCAGAGAACATCATCAGTGTTTCTCTCATTTCTCAGTGACTTTCAGGTCCTCAAGTCTGTTTTAGTCTTTAACTGATTCAGCTCAGATGAAATGGTGACATGTGGGACTGAAACTTGGCCACCATGTTTAATATCAGTCCAGACCGGCCTGACCATCATTGGCTTTTTCGTCTCCCTCTGTCTCTCCTTCTTATTTTGGAAGTATAGTGACTTTGTTAAACATAATTACATAAAAGTAGATTGCTGCCTTATGTCATTAATGATCCTCAGTGTCAGCCCACTTTCAACTTTGCCAGTTTTGGGATTGTGAGTATGCTATTCTATAGTATTCTTGTCTCTAGGGACTCTCATAACCTTCACTACTCTTGAGGCTACTATTTAATCTCATAACCTCACCTTAAGCATATTTCTTTGTATTCTACTTTCCCACCAGAAGTGTGAACCAGCTCAATCTCTTTTCTTTCTTGGCAAATCAGAATTAGTCTTATATCTTCTTTTGTATCCATGGTCAGGACCCAGGGTGCGCTGTTCTTATCAAATGGCAGCATCTACAGGTCACTCTTGCTCCTACCTGTTCCACATCAATCAATCAATCAAATATAATCTTTAAAATGTTATCTTTAGACATACCTTGGGTCTTACTTAACCTTTATTTCCTTATTCTAAATGAACATTTGGATCTTTTCACCTTCATAAAAACAAAAACAGTAGGAAGCCTTCGGGCACCTCTGCATCTACTGTGAATCATCCTTCTAGTCACTGTCCAACTCCTTAAGAGTCATGTCAGACTTATCCTTCTGGCATTGAGTCAATATTATCTTCTAGCTCCATGATGCTCTCAATTTGCCTCCATCTTCAGTCATGACTTTTTGATATCTTACCCAATATGTTCTAGGATTTAGTGATACTATATCAATGCTTTTTGTGCCAGATCTAGTGGTGACTTTTACTGCCCTGGAACATGAATTCCTAATAGTACTCACTGGCTGGCTTTGACTATCTTCTATAACTACATCCTCTTTATGTGCTTTGTACTGCATCATCCAAATGCCTCTTTGCCATCTTCCCTAGGACTACATACTCTAATGTCTTACCCACTAAGGTTGAACTGCAATTTGTCCCCTGACTATATATTATTCATTTTTCTGACCACTGTGCCCTTGCCCTTGCCCCCGACACTCACATGCATGTCACTGATAAATTTTTGTGTCCATTCATGCTAGTGTCTCATTTCCTGTTTTGTCCCCAAATTTTCTTCAGCCTGGGACCCAGCATATTGCTCACAGGAAAACGTTCCTGACGTCCCAAGCTGCTCCTTTTGTTCTTTATGCACTTAGCTCTGTTGATATATCACCTCTTCTGCTCTCCCCTTGTTGTTTACATACCCATCTCACCACTGTGTGCCTCTGTAGGACCCATGTGAAGCTTAGTGATTTTTCCTAATGATATATCAATATACTTCTTAATTGATAGGGATTTGTCTCATGTGACTTTTCACACAATTATTTATTTGTATAAACTAAAACAAAAAACAAAAATAGATGGAATGCAGCATCTATTGGCTTTGCCTTGACTCCAACTGCAGATTGGAAATATTAAGAAAAAAGTATCTATATTGAATATATATATATATATGTATGTATATATATATATATATATATTCTGTCATTATTGTCTGTGTAATAATATCGTATAACAACCATTTCCATTGTATAAACTAAATTTAGTAATCTATAGGTGGTTTAAATATATATGAGAGTAAAGAGATTCTTGGGTTATATGAAAGTACTATGTTATTTCATAAAAGATGTTGTACTGGCTAGTTTTATGTTAACTTGACACAGCTGGAGTTATCACAGAGAAAGGAGCTTCAGTTGAGGAAATTCCTCTATGAGATCCAACTGTAAGGCATTTTCTCAATTAGTGATCAAGGGGGAAAGGCCCTTTGTGGGTGGGACCATCTCTGGGCTGGTAGTCTTGGGTTTTATAAGAGAGCAGGCTGAGCAAGCCAGGTGAAGCAAGCCAGTAAAGAACATCCCTCCATGGCCTCTGCATCAGCTCCTGCTTTCTGACCTGCTTGAGTTCCAGTCCTGCATCCTTTGGTGATCAACAGCAGTATGGAAATGTAAGCCGAATAAACCCCTTCCTCCCCAACTTGCTTCTTGGTCATGATGTTTGTGCAGGAATAGAAACCCTGACTAAGACAGATGTTAAAGATGAATGAAAGTATGTTGAAAGTATGGAGTGTTTCTCTAAGAAAGATACATTTTGAAAGAAGAAAATGAAAATGAAACTCAGAAGATAGATTTTCAGATTAGGCCTCTTAATGAGTTAAAAAGTTATTGTAAGAGAGCTTCACTTTAAGTAAAATTGTCCCGATGTATTCACAGGCCATTGGCTCCAGCTCTGCATGTATATATTCAAATCACAAATAGTCAAGACCCCTAAATAAAATGATGTATTATTCATATATTATACAGTGGGCTTTTGAATTTATATATTTTGTGAGGTAACTTTTGAGCTTTAATCTCCCCTTTATCATAAGGATGAACATTTATTCCTCTGCTCTCTTCCTTGATCTCAGTATTGTATCTGCCATATAAAATACTGTAAGCATTCATTAATGAAAAACAAGTGAGTGAATGAATGAATGAATGAATGAAGAATGAACTAATGGGAATCTAAGATTATCCAGAGGCAAAATGAACCCTAGTAGACTATAAATTCATGAGACTTGGAAATTGACCTTACTGTAAAAATGAGAAACAAAACACTTCCACACAGATGTGCTCTGGGTTAGCAAAGAGCTTAAGTAGACTTTATGGTGTTTACAAGAACAGAGCCAAAATGAATCCAATCTTTTTTTCCCCCAGTTTGCAAACTTTCCCTTTTTTTTATTTGGAAAAATATCTTCTTAGTGCATGTTTGCCTACAAATGATGTCTAAAGCAAGAATCAAAGTCTCAAACAAGAACCCAGGGCCTCCTTGCATGAGCAATAGGACTATTGCTTGGCTACTATCTCCTTTCTTCTTTGCCAAATCAGAATTAGCCTTATATCTTCTTTTGTCTCCACGGTCAGGATCCAGGGTGTGCTGTTCTTATCCAATGGCAGCATCTATTGCTCCTACCTGTTCCACATCAATCAAATATAATATTTAAAATGTTATCTTTAGACATACCTTGGGTCTTAACCTTTATTTACCTATTCTAAATGAACATTAGAAGCATATAATGTTCTATCAGCAGAACAGATAGCCAAGGTCCAGCATTAGAATGGGACCATTGAACCACAGTGTTGTGCCTCAAGTGTTTTGCTTCTCTTACTGATTGTTGCTCTGCATTTGCTGTCTAACTTAAAGGAACAGAACTGGCCCTAGAGAGCAGCTCAAAGGGGGCCCTGTAATCAAAGAAGCTGGTGTAGTTTACATTGAGAAAAGTGTCACTGCCAGACTAGAAAGTTTAGAGAATAAGTTATAAGACATAACTTTTAAAAATTATGTTAATATTGTAACTACATATATATTTTAAGTAAATTTACTCCAATACTGGATCATAAATTGGAAACTTACAGTACTTAAAGTTTACTAAATCAATTAGGCAGCTATCTGTAATCCTAGTTATAAGTGGTAAAAGTTTGAATTGTTTCACTCACTTCCATTCTTATTCCATGATAGAGTCTAAAATATAAAATGTAAACTTATATACACAATACAATCATTAGAAGAGCTAGGATCAAAGAGTAATAACAGAAGTCACACAGGGGACAGAAGACGTATTAATTAAACAAAAGAATAACTCTTACAAAATAATTATAATTCAGTCTTAAATTTGCTTTGATATTTTCAAGAGGCCAAAGTAAAAAAGTATACATAATCAGTTTTGTAATTTATTCTTACATATAATAACAAATTGGTATTTATTTGCCTCTAATTTTTCAGTTTGCAATCATTTTCACACAAATCTGAAGGTCCCATGTTCATTCTCTATAGATATGTCTATTAACTCAAGTCAGCTGATAAGATCTTCTATGATAAGGAAGTGAAAATTTATGCTGAAAAGCATCCCCCTTTTTTCTTTAGAGAATAATCAACTTAAATTAAACTTTTAAATTTTTGGTTTAAGGCAGCCAGCATGTTTCAATAAAGTTGCCAAATATTCTTAACGGAAAGGAAGCATTGCAAGATATGACAAACAGGAAAGCTAAACAAAAGTCAACAGAGCCACAAATCAGACATTTATGGGAGGAAACGTTCCGGCTCCACAGCCAAGCCTGTAGCTGCAGCCTCCAAGACAGACCATGTGAACTTGAATGTGCACAGGGAAGCCTGCCGTGCAATCCTCCACACTGGCATAACATGGGCTTGGGTGCACTATCAGCCATGAGCACTGTAGTCTGCAGCATAAGGCTTTCAGAAAATGAGAGAACACTAGTTCCCTAGTTATGTTGTTACATGCTAATAAAATTTGGAGACGACTAGACATGTTTTTGACACGACACACAAATAGTGTCTTATTTTGTTCCATATTTGCTTTCTTGGAGTCAATATCATCAGTTTTATTGAAACAAACACTGGAGGTTCTTTCTAGATCTTTCCTGGAGGACACCTCTGTGTGTTGATGGGGAGCAGGTTTTGTATTACAATGACAAAATACCTGAAAGAAAAAAAAAACTGAAATGGAGGAAGGGCTTACACTGTCTCATGGTGTCAGAGCTTTGAATCCATGTATCTGGCTTGTGCGCCTTGGGGCATGTGGTGAGGCAGAACATTGCAGTGAAAGCACATGGTGGGACAAGATGCTTACTTCATTCTCATTGGGGGAAAAAAGGGAGGAGAGGGAGCCTGAGTCTTGTGTGTTTTTCAAGACCATGCTCCTAATAGCACATCTTCCTCTGAGATAATATCCCACCATGAGCCGAGGGGCAAGCTTGTGCCACATGAGCTTGTGGGCAACATTTCTGACTGAAACACAAGTGAGGAAGCCACAGTCACAGGATAAAATATGGAATCTCTAGGGCAGTCACTACCTAAAAGCCTCGGGGACCAAGCAAGAAACACAAAGGAAGCATATTGGTGCATTTTAAGAGTCTAGGCTTAGACTATTTAGACAAAAAAGAAATTTATATTTTCAAATGAAACATCATAATCTGTAAATGTTAATTGCAAATTCAAACATATTAATCTTTCTTTGGACCAGTGCAATTCTGTGAAGTGAAGTTTTCCATTAAAAACTCTTTTCAGAAGAAACTGAATCTTCATGAATTGAATTTCCCTAATAGAATGTTTAAAATTGTGACCCCTGATTGTCTGGCCACACACCAGAGCATTTCCTCAACACAAACTGGACTCCATGGGAGAAATGGAAGGAGAAGCAAAAAGAGAAAAAAGGCTGATGGTGGAAGGGATGAGAGAGGGGGAATGTTTAGTAGAAGCTCAAAGATGCGTGAGGAGGAGTATGAAGGTTGGTGTTAGGGAGGGTGATGCAGACGCTCAAAATGCATTGCCTGAAATACTTAAATAATTATTAAAGTTTTTAAAACTGTACTACACAAGTGAGAAATATATTCTGTGATAGGGATTTTGTGATTCTGATCTAATTAACAACAGATATTATTTACTTTACTAATAATTTATGTGACACCCTATGATAAAGACCATTGTCACCAGGACTTAGCTAAACTAGTAGCGAGTGTCTTCATGTGCAGCTAAGCTAAGTTAGGCTGCTGCTTTTTTCCAACATAGATATGATCTAGCAGCTGAATGAATATAAGAGTATATAAGGTTGGGACACCCTCAGCAGAGAAACACATAAAAGTTAGGCTGCAGAAGAAGCCAATTTGAAAAAACCTGAGAAAAGCTGAGGAAAGGATACTATTAAAGGGGGGAATATTGACAGGTCAGAAAAAGTATCTTTGGTCTTCTGGAAGCACTGGGAGACAACTTCAATAATAAAAATAAATCTGAATATTTGGACATGTTTCTTCTCCATTCTAGAATGGTCTATAAAGCTACTCCGCATGTATAACTATTCTCTAAAAAAGTTTACTGTCAATTATACGACCAGTAATTGTAGCTCCTAGAGTCAGGTTTAGATCAGGGAGACATGACCTTTGATGGGAGGAGAGTCAGATCATAGTGGAACCTACAGAGCACCTCTCCTCCATGGGAGAGTATGATAAGTTCTAACTTTTCTCTAGGCTCTTGGGGCTTTCCAAATTTCTCACAAATTCATCCTCCAAACAGCTCTAATCTAGAACAAAGGAACAAAGGAGATTCTGAGAACCATGATGCTAGACCTACAATAAGATTAACCAGCACAGTGGGGATTCAAACATCAATATCTATTGATTGGCCATGGTCATTGTAGCTCAAACTCTACTACAAACACTGAGGAGATATCTTTGCTATAGAGGAATCTATCCAAAATTAAGAAAGGGTTGATAGAAAATTTGGTAGCTTTTGTTACAAATTTTGTTTTATGTTTCAGGAAAGATGATCAACTCTATAATTTAGTTTCCTCATCAGTATAATGGGCCATATAATTCCAGAGTTTCACAAAGCCATCTCAGTCTGAAGGCTTAAATACAGTCTCAGGAAGCATACAGTATAGCCCATGGGAAAGAGAACTATTTCTAATGTAGTAATTATTGCAGCTCTAGGATCACCAAAGGTATCTAGCACTTGAGTAAGTAATCGTACCATATTGATTATCATATTGATTGTACTATTCTGAAGGTTGCTTACATGTCCATGAGAATGTAAGGGAATAGAGAAGCTAATATGATAAATAGACAATGTGGGGTTTTTTCCTCTTTCTTTCTTTCTTTCTTTCTTTTTTCTTTCTTTCTTTCTTTCTTTCTTCCTTCCTTCCTTCCTTCCTTCCTTCCTTCCTTCCTTCCTTCCTTCCTTTCTTTCTTTCTTTCTTTCTTTCTTTCTTTCTTTCTTTCTTTCTTTCTTTCTTTTTTTGTTCCTGATTTCTTTAGAGGCTGATGGAAATGAGTGTGTTTGTTGTCTGCCAGGACACATTTAAAATGAATTAGTTTTTATTTTCATGCTTTAAAAATTCTTGGAATAAGCATAACATATTCTATAAAGAAGGATTTTTTTCATTCTTTGTCTAAAAAGTGTACAGTTATGTAAGCTTCCTCAAGATACAGTATCCATTTTATTGTCATTTAGCATCCTATTTCAGAGTAGAATCCAGCTTGCCTCTAATGAGGGGAAGACAAGCACACTGACCACACACACTGCATCTTACTCCTTAAATGCATACACACACTTTTGGTAAAAGGCAGGGCATGACTAGGAAAAAACAGACGCATTCCAAAAAGACATTAGCTAAACAAAAGTCAAGTCCACCAGGCAAAGTCATCAGGAAATTAGCTAACATAGTTTCTCCCATTCAACAAAAGATAGCAGGCACTTGTCTCAATATCTCCTTTCATCCCTGAAAGCTTTAAAATTGATTCATGGTTTCATCACTACAACAAAGAAACATTGGATAGATTAAAATCAAGTCTTTTTTTAATTTGGATATCAACAGCAAGAATCCCACCCAGGTCTTGCTAAAAACGACTTTGGCTGACGTTATGAAATGCTTCCTCAAGCTCTTCTTTAGCCAAATGAGAAGTCGTCTGGAAAGGATTCATCCTTTTAGTGTACACAGAAGATCTTCTTCTTGGATCTATAAACTAAGTCTTTAAATTCCACTGTAATTACTTCAAAGACATAAATAGAGCCGATACTATTTCTGGCATCCCAGCTGGCTCTTTAGACAAGGTACACAGCATTTTCAAATAAAGCTTCCACAAAGTGTGTAGGTATTCTAGCAACAGAGAGATGCCTGGAAATTCTGAAACACAGTGTCTAAAAAGAATGGCTTCCAAAAATGATAGTGTATAAGGCAGGCCCCTTTCTCCATTTTCATCCTTGGAACAGCTGTTAGGATTTCTTTTCTTCCTAAGGCCTGAAGTGTATTCTGTTTTCAGTACTACTGTGGCTTTCTTCGAAAGTTCTGTGCACTGCCACTATGTACTAAGATGCTTGCATACAAAGTTGTACTAAGGGAAATGATGCAGTCCCCAGTCTCATGTCTTAATTATTAATCTATGTAATTTGAATGATTTATTTCCAAATACAGAGCCTCACAAAGTCATCTTGGTGTTAGTATTGATGAATACAAATACCATACACATTTTTAGAAAACAAATACTGCCTATATCTTGCACCCTTTCCCGATGGATTTGGACATTTGCATCCTACAACTTCTCCTATGTGGCATGTTTGGCTTTCTTTTTGTAATAGACCTATAAACTCTTGAGCCGTCACATCTATTTGATTCTCCCATTATTTTAGACCACATTTGTTTGCCTTCTGAAATTTGATTTTAGATTATAGACACTTGTTTCAAAAAGTTTATAGAATTAGTTTCTAGATATTATAGTTGTCTTAAATTATTTTTCCTTTCATTTTTAATATTTCTTTATTTTATATGTGGGGGCCAGACATGCATAGTGCACATCAGAAGTCAGAGGACAGAGTCAGTTCTCTCCATCAATTGTATGACTTCTGTGATTCAAAGTAGGGGCACCAGACTTAACAACAAGCAATTTAATCCAGCAAGCCATCTCTCTGACCTAATTCTTGATTTAATAGTAAAAATACCTGATCCCAATGCAAAAAATGTGGGCACTCTGGGAGAAAATACATAAGGTAGACTCTCTGTTTCCAAATTCCTCATTATTCATCATTGTCTGATTCACTTCCCTGTAGTGTAGATGAGACCAACCCATGCTTCTAATTAACAGATTAGGGCAAGGGGATCATAGATCAGGCTCACTCTTAGGTATAGGGTTTTTTTGTTGTTGTTGTTTAATTCCATTTTTGTTGTTATAACAAAGCCTCAAATTTGGATTTCTTATAAAGAAAGATATTACATCCTCCATGGTTTCAGAGGCTAAATATATACAATCATGTATTTCTGTATGTTTGGTCATTGGTAAGGGTGTTATAATAAAAAGAATGAGAACATCCTATGCTGCATGCAAAAAGACAAACTCAGAAGCCAGGACACTAAGCTAAGCTGGACTATCAGACTTGTTCTTTAATAGCAACCCATTCTCATGGGAACCCACTCCTCAGTGTTAGCACTAATCCCTTCCAAGGACAGCACCAAAACCAAGTACTATTGGAGTTAAAAAGTGTATCTAAACCATACAAAATGTGTCCTATCACACAAGTTCTAAGGACCTTCCCATGGGTTTGGTATAATTAGGGACCATGATAAAGAAACTCAACTAGCAAGCCTTGCTAGAGGGCTACCGAAATTGTGTACAAGCGACAGGGACCCAGTTCAGCCAAGAGCCCACAAACACACACAGAAATAAATTCTACCAAACTTGACTCACCTTACATGTGAGTTCCTCCCTCTTGGAATTTCCAGAAGAGAAGAAAGCTTAGTTCATATATTGGATACAGCCCTGTGAGACTCTCTTTGGGCTATTGGCTGAGCTAGACCAGGGCCAGACCTGACCTTTAATGCACTTCCCTTGAGTGTAGATGGGACGTACCCATGCTCCTAAGTAACAGATTATGGCAAGAAGATGGTAGATCAGGATCACTTTTAGGTATGGTTTTAATATTTAAATCCATTTTTGTTGTTAAAACAAAATCTTGGGAAATACATGGAGTTCTTTTTAAGTCCCTACATGTGTGCAATTTGTTGGATAGAAAAAGAAAATTAATACATTATTGCACTGGAGACTTTGCTTTTTACATGAATAAAGCCTGCCAAATGAAGAGTACTTCTTTTTTTTTTTTTTTTTTTTTTTTTTCCATTTTTTATTAGGTATTTAGCTCATTTACATTTCCAATGCTATACCAAAAGTCCCCCTTACCCACCCACCCCCACTCCCCTACCCACCCACTCCCCCCCTTTGGCCCTGGTGTTCCCCTGTACCGGGGCACACAAAGTCTGCGTGTCCAATGGGCCTCTCTTTCCAGTGATGGCCGACTAGGCCATCTTTTGATACATATGCAGCTAGCTTCAAGAGCTCAGGGGTACTGGTTAGTTCATAATGTTGTTCCACCTATAGGGTTGAAGATCCCTTTAGCTCCTTGGGTACTTTCTCTAGCTCCTCCATTGGGAGCCCTGTGATCCATCCATTAGCTGACTGTGAGCATCCACTTCTGTGTTTGCTAGGCCCCGGCATAGTCTCACAAGAGACAGCTACATCTGGGTCCTTTCGATAAAATCTTGCTAGTATATGCAATGGTGTCAGCGTTTGGATGCTGATTATGGGGTGGATCCCTGGATATGGCAGTCTCTACATGGTCCATCCTTTCATCTCAGCTCCAAACTTTGTTTCTGTAACTCCTTCCATGGGTGTTTTGTTCCCACTTCTAAGGAGGGGCATAGTGTCCACACTTCAGTCTTCATTTTTCTTGAGTTTCATGTGTTTAGGAAATTGTATCTTATATCGTGGGTATCCTAGGTTTTGGGCTAGTATCCACTTATCAGTGAGTACATATTGTGTGAGTTCCTTTGTGATTGTGTTACCTCACTCAGGATGATGCTCTCCAGGTCCATCCATTTGGCTAGGAATTTCATAAATTCATTCTTTTTAATAGCTGAGTAGTACTCCATTGTGTAGATGTACCACATTTTCTGTATCCATTCCTCTGTTGAGGGGCATCTGGGTTCTTTCCAGTTTCTGGCTATTATAAATAAGGCTGCTATGAACATAGTGGAGCATGTGTCCTTCTTACCAGTTGGGGCTTCTTCTGGATATATGCCCAGGAGAGGTATTGCTGGATCCTCCGGTAGTACTATGTCCAATTTTCTGAGGAACCGCCAGACTGATTTCCAGAGTGGTTGTACAAGCCTGCAATTCCACCAACAATGGAGGAGTGTTCCTCTTTCTCCACATCCTCGCCAGCATCTGCTGTCACCTGAATTTTTGATCTTAGCCATTCTCACTGGTGTGAGGTGGAATCTCAGGGTTGTTTTGATTTGCATTTCCCTGATGATTAAGGATGTTGAACATTTTTTCAGGTGCTTCTCTGCCATTCGGTATTCCTCAGGTGAGAATTCTTTGTTCAATTCTGAGCCCCATTTTTTAAGGGGGTTATTTGATTTTCTGAGGTCCACCTTCTTGAGTTCTTTATATATGTTGGATATTAGTCCCCTATCTGATTTAGGATAGGTAAAGATCCTTTCCCAGTCTGTTGGTGGTCTTTTTGTCTTATAGACAGTGTCTTTTGCCTTGCAGAAACTTTGGAGTTTCATTAGGTCCCATTTGTCAATTCTCGATCTTACAGCACAAGCCATTGCTGTTCTGTTCAGGAATTTTTCCCCTGTGCCCATATCTTCAAGGCTTTTCCCCACTTTCTCCTCTATAAGTTTCAGTGTCTCTGGTTTTATGTGAAGTTCCTTGATCCACTTAGATTTGACCTTAGTACAAGGAGATAAGTATGGATCGATTCGCATTCTTCTACATGATAACAACCAGTTGTGCCAGCACCAATTGTTGAAAATGCTGTCTTTCTTCCACTGGATGGTTTTGGCTCCCTTGTCGAAGATCAAGTGACCATAGGTGTGTGGGTTCATTTCTGGGTCTTCAATTCTATTCCATTGGTCCACTTGTCTGTCTCTATACCAGTACCATGCAGTTTTTATCACAATTGCTCTGTAGTAAAGCTTTAGGTCAGGCATGGTGATTCCACCAGAGGTTCTTTTATCCTTGAGAAGAGTTTTTGCTATCCTCGGTTTTTTGTTATTCCAGATGAATTTGCAAATTGCTCCTTCTAATTCGTTGAAGAATTGAGTTGGAATTTTAATGGGGATTGCATTGAATCTGTAGATTGCTTTTGGCAAGATAGCCATTTTTACAATGTTGGTCCTGCCAATCCATGAGCATGGGAGATCTTTCCATCTTCTGAGATCTTCTTTAATTTCTTTCTTCAGGGACTTGAAGTTTTTATCATACAGATCTTTCACTTCCTTCGTTAGAGTCACGCCGAGATATTTTATATTATTTGTGGCTATTGAGAAGGGTGTTGTTTCCCTAATTTCTTTCTCAGCCTGTTTATTCTTTGTGTAGAGAAAGGCCATTGACTTGTTTGAGTTAATTTTATATCCAGCTACTTCACCGAAGCTGTTTATCAGGTTTAGGAGTTCTCTGTTGGAATTTTTAGGGTCACTTATATATACTATCATATCATCTGCAAAAAGTGATATTTTGACTTCCTCTTTTCCAATTTGTATCCCCTTGATCTCCTTTTGTTGTCGAATTGCTCTGGCTAATACTTCAAGTACTATGTTGAAAAGGTAGGGAGAAAGTGGGCAGCCTTGTCTAGTCCCTGATTTTAGTGGGATTGCTTCCAGCTTCTCTCCATTTACTTTGATGTTGGCTACTGGTTTGCTGTAGATTGCTTTTATCATGTTTAGGTATTGGCCTTGAATTCCTGATCTTTCCAGAACTTTTATCATGAATGGGTGTTGGATCTTGTCAAATGCTTTTTCTGCATCTAACGAGATGATCATGTGGTTTTTGTCTTTGAGTTTGTTTATATAATGGATTACATTGATGGATTTTCGTATATTAAACCATCCCTGCATCCCTGGAATAAAACCTACTTGGTCAGGATGGATGATTGCTTTAATGTGTTCTTGGATTCGGTTAGCGAGAATTTTATTAAGGATTTTTGCATCGATGTTCATAAGAGAAATTGGTCTGAAGTTCTCTATCTTTGTTGGATCTTTCTGTGGTTTAGGTATCAGAGTAATAGTGGCTTCATAAAATGAGTTGGGTAGAATACCTTCTACTTCTATCTTGTGAAAAAGTTTGTGCAGAACTGGAGTTAGATCTTCTTTGAAGGTCTGATAGAACTCTGCACTAAACCCGTCTGGTCCTGGGCTTTTTTTGGCTGGGAGACTATTAATAACTGCTTCTATTTCTTTAGGGGATATGGGACTGTTTAGAAGGTCAACTTGATCCTGATTCAACTTTGGTACCTGGTATCTGTCCAGAAATTTGTCCATTTCGTCCAGGTTTTCCAGTTTTGTTGAGTATAGCCTTTTGTAGAAGGATCTGATGGTGTTTTGGATTTCTTCAGGATCTGTTGTTATGTCTCCCTTTTCATTTCTGATTTTGTTAATTAGGATTTTGTCCCTGTGCCCTTTAGTGAGTCTAGCTAAGGGTTTATCTATCTTGTTGATTTTCTCAAAGAACCAACTCCTCGTTTGGTTAATTCTTTGAATAGTTCTTCTTGTTTCCACTTGGTTGATTTCACCCCTGAGTTTGATTATTTCCTGCCGTCTACTCCTCTTGGGTGAATTTGCTTCCTTTTTTTCTAGAGCTTTTAGATGTGTTGTCAAGCTGCTAGTATGTGCTCTCTCCCGTTTTTTCTTGAAGGCACTCATAGCTATGAGTTTCCCTCTTAGAAATGCTTTCATTGTGTCCCAAAGGTTTGGGTACGTTGTGGCTTCATTTTCATTAAACTCTAAAAAGTCTTTAATTTCTTTCTTTATTCCTTCCTTGACCAAGGTATCATTGAGAAGAGTGTTGTTCAGTTTCCATGTGAATGTTGGCTTTCTGTTATTTATTTTGTTATTGAAGATCAGCCTTAGTGCATGGTGATCTGATAGGATACATGGGACAATTTCAATATTTTTGAATCTGTTGAGGCCTGATTTGTGACCTATTATGTGGTCAATTTTGGAGAAGGTACCATGAGGTGCTGAGAAGAAGGTATATCCTTTTGTTTTAGGGAAAAATGTTCTGTAGATATCTGTCAGATCCATTTGTTTCATCACTTCTGTTAGTTTCAGTGTGTCCCTGTTTAGTTTCTGTTTCCATGATCTGTCCATTGGTGAAAGTGGTGTGTTGAAGTCTCCCACTATTATTGTGTGAGGCGCAATGTGTGCTTTGAGCTTTACTAAAGTTTCTTTAGTGAATGTGGCTGCTCTTGTATTTGGAGCATAGATATTCAGAATTGAGAGTTCCTCTTGGAGGATTTTACCTTTGATGAGAATGAAGTGTCCCTCCTTGTCTTTTTTGATGACTTTGGGTTGGAAGTCAATCTTATCAGATATTAGGATGGCTACTCCTGCTTGTTTCTTCATACCATTTGCTTGGAAAATTGTTTTCCAGCCTTTCATTCTGAGGTAGTGTCTATCTTTTTCTCTGAGATGAGTTTCCTGTAAGCAGCAAAATGTTGGGTCTTGTTTGTGTAGCCAGTTTGTTAGTCTATGTCTTTTTATTGGCGAGTTGAGACCATTGATGTTAAGAGATATTAAGGAAAAGTAATTGTTGCTTCCTGTTATTTTAGTTGTTAAAGGTGGCATTCTGTTCTTGTGGCTGTCTTCTTTTAGGTTTGTTGAGGGATTACCTTCTTGTTTTTTCTAGGGCGTTGTTCCCGTTCTTGTATTGGTTTTTTTCTGTTATTATCCTTTGAAGGGCTGGATTCGTGGAGAGATAATGCGTGAATTTGGTTTTGTCGTGGAATACTTTGGTTTCTCCCTCTATGATAATTGAGAGTTTGGCTGGGTATAGTAGCCTGGGCTGCAGTTTGTGTTCTCTTAGTGTCTGTATAACATCTGTCCAGGCTCTTCTGGCTTTCATAGTCTCTGGTGAAAAATCTGGTGTAATTCTGATAGGCTTGCCTTTATATGTTACTTGACCTTTTTCCCTTACTGCTTTTAGTATTCTATCTTTATTTAGTGCATTTGACGCTCTGATTATTATGTGTCGGGAGGAATTTCTTTTCTGGTCCAGTCTATTTGGAGTTCTGTAGGCTTCTTGTATGTTCATATGCATCTCATTCTTTAGATTTGGGAAGTTTTCTTCAATAATTTTGTTGAAGATGTTTGCTGGACCTTTGAGTTGAAAATCTTCATTCTCATCCACTCCTATTATCCGTACGTTTGGTCTTCTTATTGTGTCCTGGATTTCCTGGATATTTTGAGTTAGGATCTTTTTGCATTTTCCATTTTCTTTGATTGTTGTGCCGATGTTCTCTATGGAATCTTCTGCACCTGAGATTCTCTCTTCCATCTCTTGTATTCTGTTGCTGATGCTCAAATCTATGGTTCCAGATTTCTTTCCTAGGGTTTCTATCTCTAGAGTTGCCTCGCTTTGAGTTTTCTTTATTGTGTCTACTTCCCTTTTTAGGTCTAGTATGGTTTTGTTCATTTCCATCACCTGTTTGTATGTTTTTTCCTCTTTTTCTGTAAGGACTTCTACCTGTTTGATTGTGTTTTCCTGTTTTTCTTTAAGGACTTGTAACTCTTTAGCAGTGTTCTCCTGTATTTCTTTAAGTGATTTATTAAAGTCCTTCTTGATGTCCTCTACCATCATCATGAGATATGCTTTTAAATCTAGGTCTAGGTTCTCAGGTGTGTTGGGGTTCCCTGGACTGGGCGAAGTGGGTGTGCTGGGTTCTGGTGATGGTGAGTGGTCTTGGTTCCTGTTAGTAAGATTCCTCCGTTTACCTTTCGCCATCTGGTAATCTCTGGAGTTAGTAGTTATAGTTGACTCTGTTTAGAGATTGTTCTTCTGGTGATTCTGTTACCGTCTATCAGCAGACCTGGGAGACAGATTCTCTCCTCTGAGTTTCAGTGCTCAGAGCACTCTCTGCTGGCAAGCTCTCTTACAGGGAAGGTGCGCAGATATCTTGTATTTGGACCTCCTCCTGGCCGAAAAAGAAGGCCCAAAACAGGACCTTTCTCAGACACTGTGTTGCTTTGGCAGTTCCCAGGTGGTACAGACTCTCACCTAAGCAGACTAAATTCCTAAGTTCCTTGGAGTCCCGGGACCAAGATGGCGACCGCTGCTGCTGTGGCTTAGGTCGCCTCCCCAGCCGGGCGGGCACCTGTCCTCTGGTCCGGAAGGTGGCCGGCTGTCCCCGGCCCACACAGGGTGCTGCCTCAGCGCCTCTGTGCTTCTGCCTGTTCCAGAAGCTGTCAGGTTCTCTGGTGCACCCTCTCACCTGTTCAGACTAATTTCCTAAGTTCGGCGGGTCCCGGACCAAGATGGCGACCGCTGCTGCTGTGGCTTAGGCCGCCTCCCCAGCCGGGTGGGCACCTGTCCTCCGGTCCGGAAGGTGGCCGGCTGTCCCCGGCCCACACAGGGTGCTGCCTCAGCGCCTCTGTGCTTCCGCCTGTTCCAGAAGCTGTCAGGTTCTCTGGCGCACCCTCTCACCTGTTCAGACTAATTTCCTAAGTTCCGCGGGTCCCGGACCAAGATGGCGACCGCTGCTGCTGTGGCTTAGGTCGCCTCCCCAGCCGGGCGGGCACCTGTCCTCCGGTCCGGAAGGTGGCCGGCTGTCCCCGGCCCACACAGGGTGCTGCCTCAGCCCCTCTGTGCTTCTGCCTGTTCCAGAGGCTGTCAGGTTCTCTGGCGCACCCTCTCACCTGTTCAGACTAATTTCCTAAGTTCGGCGGGTCCCGGACCAAGATGGCGACCGCTGCTGCTGTGGCTTAGGCCGCCTCCCCAGCCGGGTGGGCACCTGTCCTCTGGTCCGGAAGGTGGCCGGCTGTCCCCGGCCCACGCAGGGTGCTGCCTCAGCGCCTCTGTGCTTCCGCCTGTTCCAGAAGCTGTCAGGTTCTCTGGCGCACCCTCTCACCTGTTCAGACTAATTTCCTAAGTCTCTGTCTCTCTTCTTTCCTCCCTTTCTCCCTCCCTCAGACACACCTGAAGAGTACTTCTTAAATTTGATTCTTTTTGGTATCTCTTTTGTTCTTTATCCTGAATCAAAGGAAATATTTGGGATCATAGAATTTTCACCTAAACTCACTTTATCACATGATAAAATCCTGATCCTTGAAAAAAAATTGGACATTTTATATTGACATGATTATGTTCATAAGTATGTCAGTAAGGAAAGACTTCAGTTCAAATATAAGTCACTCCATGTCATCCAAGTAAATGATAAATTTAAAAATTTGGCACTTATTAATTTAGCAGATCCACTGGCTTCT
Organism: Mus musculus; assembly: GCF_000001635.26. Lineage (NCBI taxonomy): Eukaryota > Metazoa > Chordata > Mammalia > Rodentia > Muridae > Mus > Mus musculus. The sequence continues at coordinate 16,392,394 of NC_000079.6, forward strand.
TTAAAACCCAAAGCTAAGAATGTCATGAGATAGGATGCGAGGACTATAGAATAATTTTCCCCATCGTGCTGTAACCATCTCTCTGATGTCCTCACCAATATATTTTTAACTTGCTTTGACTTATAACATTCTTTGCAAAACTATGAAACTTCATGAACCTAATTCTATGTTAGATTATGAAATTTCTGGTTATTTAAAATATGTGCTTCTTGGTCATAGTTATTCAAAAATTGCCCTGAACTAACTGTCTTATTCCCTTTAAAAATTCTTTATAACATATTTCTAGAGAAAACTTGATAATAAAACTTTTTTTGGTGAAAATAACTTTGGAACAATCTTTGTTAGGAAGGCACAGGGACCATCATTTAGTCACTGGTCCAGTCATAGTCATCTTTAAGGACTCATAGTTGCACTGGCCTTCCTTTGGGCTTCACAGACATTTTGACTATAAACATTTCATCTTGGTTATAGTTGCCATAGTAACTCTATTACTAGTCCACTATTGAAAAATCTCAGCTCATAGGCCAAATTTTACTTATAGCTGATTTTTGTAATACATTTTTATTGACGCATGGCCATGTTATTTTGCATGCCCATCAGCTGTTGTGGGTTATACATAGTACAGTATAGGGCTTAATTCAGCAAAGACTTTATGATTCAAATGTCCAAACTGTTTATTATCTATATTACTAGAATTTGGATAAATGTGTCCCAAGGGTTTATGTGTGAAAGGTTGGATCAACAGGGCAGACAGTAGAATGTTTCAGAGGTAGGGCAAGTGAGAAGCCTTTATGTTATTGATAGCAAGTATTTGAAAGAGATCATGGGAACCCAGCACTCTCTTATAATGTAAGTTATTGCTATGCTCTAATCTCCTGTTGATCATCACAAGTTCAAAGGCAAAAGGTCTAGTTGACTCTGATCTAAAAACTTTAAAACCAAGAGCTAAAATAAATCTTTTCTTTGTAAAAGGTTGTTATATCAGGTATTCATAACAGCAGTGGAAAGCTGAGTAACAGATACATTTACAAAAAAAGTAAATTGTGGATCCTTTTCCAAGTCATGATTTCATGAAGAGAAAAATGTATCTATGTGGTTCAAGAAGCTAGCAAGCACACAGTAGATCCAGTGTTTGTGAACTAGTGAATTTTGTTTTATAAAAAGATGCACCAAACTTCTGAAATTCAAGATTTCAGCATTTATTTCTAAATAATACTGCCCTCCACCCCAAGGTTTGTAGAATTTTGTCAGACTGTGGCTGTCAAAGGAAAGCATTCTGTCTTCATCCTTGTGTGACACAGAGAATGGAAAACAGAGCAAATGCGGCTGGCAACTAGAGGACATTCCAACCCTTCATCACAAAGCTGTATTTACACTAAATTGTCATTTATTAGACAATTTCACATTACTTTTTGAGTCCATTCTGTTTTTAGATTCATGTCAAATCTATCTTCAAAAGGCTGATGGTATATTGCTGCCCAAGAAACCTTTAAATTTCCATTTGTATAACTTATTTTGATGTTCCCTTGTCAAAAACATGAAGTTATTATGTTCCAGTAGTAAACATGTTCAAAATCAAGTTAGCTGCTCATCTCTCAATTCAAGATTATATTATATATATAAAAGCTATATCATGGTCTTAATCTTTATAAAATGCATCAGAATTGTCAAAGAAAGGCCAAGTGTCTTAAAATTTGGGGGGGAATCAAGGAATTTGAAGAACTCCTCCAAGGAGTGGTTCTTTTCCAAGCCCTATGAATTTTTTAGTATCCCTGTGATTCACTCCCAGTATTTCAGTACCCTGAGATTAATTGGAATGTCTCCTTCACTTGTCCAGTCATAAACTCTCTAATGCCCATATGGGATGTATACAGTGATTGTAACCACTGAAAACAAAGCAGAACAAGATGTTTGCTGCCAATACAGAGTCTAAAATGAGAAAATTCATAGCAATTTTTATGGCCTTCTCAATCAAGTATATTGCTATATCTTGGTATGCAATTCAAATTACTACAAAGTATTATCTAAGGGCTCTGTAAATAATTGCATTAAGACCATAGGGACTAATTCATGTATAAGACAGTATGTGCCCAGTTTTATCATAATGCTTGGGGAAATTTTCCAAGTTAACTACTGAGTGTTTCCATAGGAAAAGACTCCAATTTTGAACAATGCCTGCCACTTGGAGATACCTTTAATTCCAGCACTTAAAAGGCATAGGCAAGAGGATCTCTGTGAGACTGAGGCAACCCTGGTCTGCATAGGGAATTTCAGGATATCCAGGGCTACATAAGAGACCCTGTCTCATAAACAATCAAATACTAGAAAAGAGAAAAGATTGTTCAAATTTCATTTTTCAAGTTCTTTCAAATTCTTGTCTTTTGTTGTTTAATTACTACATTGTTTAAAATGTTGGCTATGTAGGTCTTTCTAAAATGCTCTAAAATACTTAGAAAATAAGTGTGTTATTCTCTGTAGTTATGTCTTCTTCTCCAGTGAGAACAGCTGCCTAGTCTAGTGATCAGAGCTATGTAAAAGGAAAGCTTTGAAGATGCCATGTGAGTTTAAAAAAAAAGGCAATGTAATTGGTTGGCAAGGGTAGGTACTATTGTAGATAAAGAATTAACCAAAAGCAGTAGGATGCTGGAGGGGAGAGGACATTGTCAGAGTTTGTGTACATTGCAGCACATAAGACTTTTTACACAAAAGATACTTTTCTATGGTTTGTAAACTATTTTCTTATAGGCTGGTGTCTTTAAACTAATTGATCCTTAGCTTTGTCAGGCTGTGGCACCTTTGGACAAGGTATGTAGGGCAATGGAGGTCAAGAATTTGTATGACAGCCTAGCCCTGATTCTGGTTCAAGATCTCTGTTTCCTGATCTAACAAGATGTAATAGGCCATGTAACAATTTCCCATCACTATGGGCACCATCATTCCAACAGCCATGCCTTCCCATCATGAAGAGTAATAAGCTTTAGATCATTAGCTAAGATTCGTCCTTCCTTTATCTCTTTGTTTCTGCTAGGTGCTCTCTCAGTGATGGAGCTAACATAGACATCAGTACTCAAGTAGTTAGATTGTGGTCATCTGCAAATGTAGTTCACAGAACTTTTGAAACAACTTTGTATGATAAATATAGAAAATTTAAGCCTGTTTACTAGAAAAACTTTGGAATACTATAAGAAGAGCTTAATAAATTCTAGTATGTGTGCTAATAGTACTATAACCAGTAAAAAGCTTTGGTAATGAGGTTTCAGAGTAAACAAGGGTTCTTTTGGAAATTGAACTAAAGATCTCCTGTGTTATATGATGGTATCTGGCTATCTGATGCCTGTTTCTTTAAAATATGAGTGAGAAAAAAAAGACTGATTTGTTTGACAGAAGAGATCTTGTGGCATAACAACATTCTATTGTATTGTCATTGCTCACTGTTGTTAGCCAAAACTATAGTGAAAGAGAGCTGACAATGGAGCAAAAATCCCTCAAAGGAGTTTGAACTTGTTAAAATTGCAGACATGGCAGGAGCTTTGAGTGTTAATTAGGATAATGTCGATAATGAGAAATCAAGCATTCTACACCGGGACATTATGAATAGTGCCTGAGGGCAAATCCTCACTTAGAGATGGCTTAAGGATATAAAAATGAACATTGAGCTGGGTGGTCGTGGTGTACATCTTTAATCCCAGCACTTGGGAGGCAGAGGCAGGTGGATTTCTGAGTTCAAGGCCAGCCTGGTCTACAAAATGAGTTCCAGGACAGCCAGGACTATACAGACAAACCCTGTCTTGAAAAACAAACAAACAAACAAACAAAACAACAACAAACATTCATTTGAAAAGTTTTATCTGTGTTCCATACAATAGATGACTATGAGCATCCACAGATACACAGGGCCCCAATGAAGGAGCTGGAGAAAGTACCCAAGGAGCTAAAGGGAGTCTGCAACCCTATAGGAGGAACAACAATATGAACTAACCAGTACCCCCTAGAGCCCGTGTCTCTAGCTGCATATGTATCAGAAGATGGCCTAGTCAGCCATCATTGGGAAGAGAGGCCCCTTGGTCTTGCTAAGATTATATTCCCCAGTACAGGGGAATGCCAAGGCCAGGAAGCAGGAGTGGTTGGATTGAGGAGCAGGGCAGGGGGAGGGTATAGTGGACTTTCAGAGAGGAAACGAGGAAAGGGGATAGCATTTGAAATGCAAATGAAAAGAATATCTAATAAAAAATTAAATTAAAAAAAAAGAAAAGTTTTATATGAAAGAGCTTTTTGGATGATTGTTCCTTTAGAGCACCCAATTAGAAAACGGCATCCCAGGAAAATGTTTTCCCCAAATCAGTCACAAAAATATACATGGTCCCTGTTAGAACTATGGTTCAAATGGACCAAGGTATCATAAGCTGGTATCAGAATTAAATGGTGTCAATGTAGTTTGGGTTTTAAGGCAAGGGATTATTTTATTTTTACAAAATATAGTATAATAAAGACTTTCCCGAGAATTCAGGAATTCCCGAGAGTTCAGGCAATGTGTTACAGTGTCAAATTCCCTAAACACAATGTCTTAGGGGCTATTGCATGAAGCTAGAAACATAAAGCATAAATTGCATGTTATTCGAGATGCCACAAAGACAGTACATTTGGTATGGAAAATCACGTATTTGAATCACTTATTTTACTTTTTAAGAGAAAGCATATATATTCTACAAGTGGCAGGAAAAGAAAGGTGGGTCTACTCAAGCTGTTATAAAACAAATAACACCAGGAAAGGGTTAGCAACTGGAAATCTGGAAATGGGGCTAAAGGGTTTGATGTTTTCTCCGCTTAGTTTCATACTTGCTTTGGTGCAGTATTTCCCTCTTATCCCCCAATTCCTTCCATTTAGAATGGAATTGTTTCCTCTGCACTATTGTATGTTGAGAGTATGTAGGATATATGTGTATATATATATATATATATATATATATAAAACATAAATTGTATCTATTTTATTTTTTCCTAACAGATATCACATCTAGAAGTTTGTCCTGAGCCTGAGAAGAGATTTTGATGTTTTAAAAATTTTGGCACTGTAAGAGTATAGAAAGTTTAGAAGTTGGACTTAGTCCACTTTGCTCTATGGGATGGTGATGAACTTGTAAGGGACAGGGCAGATGGTTATTGCTTGAAGGTGAGACGCCTCCTGTAGGCTTTGCATGTATGTACAACTGGTCCACAGCTGGTGATAGTTTGAGGGGAGGTCATGGGACCTTTTGGTTATGGGATCTCACTGTAAGATACAGATCTCAGGTCTTGGCCAAGCTCTCCTTACTGTTTTTCTGAAATGTGACAAGTCACTGATCAAACTCCTGCCACAGCAGAACCAGCCAGCTGAACCACTAGTGCCTTTGCCACAAAGAAGGACTATATATACCCCTCTGAATTATGAATGGGAATCAAGCCTTCCTAACATTGTCTTTGTCAAGTTCCTGGCTACAGTAATGAGAAAATGAAACAGCACAACATTGAAGATCCGAATGGCTCTCCAAGAAACATTTAGGATTCCCCACGAGACTTAATATTTCTCAAATAACCTTCTGTAAAGCATTTATCCCAGGAAGAGCGCTGGAACAGAGAGTATTTAAGGAATGAATGAGACTAGACAGTAGTTGCTTGTATTTTTGCTTATGTTTTACTTTCCATAAACAATACAAATTTCCAGAAGACCAATGTATGCATCTATAGATCTCTAGTCTACAGAAATCTCAAAGTTAGTATTTATTTTAAATCCTTTGGGTTATATAAAAGATTATCTCTTGAGGTTTAAATAACTGTTACACCAACTAGCTATTTTCAAATACCACTTATGGTCCTATGCTCCTATGAATATATATATATATGTGTGTGTGTGTGTGTGTGTGTGTGTGTGTGTGTGTGTATGTGCGTGTGTGTGTTTGAAATGCCTGTAGAAGATCTGTTGGCTGGTTTCTACATCCAATTGCTTAATCCAAATCTGATCTTGTTTCTAATGTCAAGAATTGTCAAATAAATATCTCAGATGCAAGCCTACATTTACAGGCTTCTTATCTTTTTTGCATAAGGACTTAATCCAAATATGTGTAGAGACTTGGCCAGGATCCACCCATGGCCAAGAAAGCCAGAGATGTCCCTCATACTTCAAGGAGGTCAACAGCAACATTAGATGGCAGTTTTAAGGTTGACTTTGCAATTCAATGTTCTCTCTCTCTCTCTCTCTCTCTCTCTCTCTCTCTCTCTCTCCCTCCCTCCCTCCCTCCCTCCCTCCCTCCCTCCCCCACCTCTTTCTGTCTAGCTTTGTCTCATTCAGTAACTTCAATCATCAGTAAAGCATCCCTTTCTTCCTGGGTCTCATTCATCTTAGTAAAACTGAATTTAATTACTACTTTTTTATATCTATTCCTCATCTTTCCACTTTGTACCATCAGTGTGTGGTGGGGAGGTGAGTTTTAGAAATCAAAAGCTCAAGATATTTTTTAATGAAGAAATCAATCTACCATTTGTGAAGGACCAGAATTCTAGCTCTTTTAATTTTCAACTAGACAAAGCTTGCATTATATTCCCTGTCAGATGATTCTGCTATAGGTACACTCTTAGTTTTCTAAATCCAAGCAGAACTAATTTCCTAAAATTATCTAGAATGAAGACATAAGGGTACTGGAAGCCCTTGGTTGCAAACCCAACTTATGGATGGTATCAATTTCATGATTCTCAGAATATGGTTGCAGGAAGTAAGGCAAGGAAGGAATGAGCATGATGAAAGCTAAGGAGTTAATGGCACCACTTAACACTACTGAGCTCTAAATATCAGGGATCATGGAATTAGTCCAGCTATTAAAAATTTTATGTCATCAGTACCTTTTAGAATAGATTATACTATCAGACTGAGGCCTTCCATAACTATGTAAAAGAAAGATAGAGCAATATCAAACCATGAAGAAGCATGAATGAAATGGTCCTTGGGAACAATGACTGAGAGGAGCAATAGAAGGAAGTAGACCCTTCATGAATACCTCTATCCCTTTGGCCACAAACTTTGGCCACTGATCCTACTGCCCTCTGTAGAGAAACCTAGAAAAGAACTTGAACATCTGGAAATGTTTTAGTTATCACAAGTTTTATTAACTTTTCAAAGAGTAACTTAAAATAGAGTGAAAAGTCAAACAAAAACAGTGCTTCACTTGAGAAAGAACAATCTTCCTTTTATGACTGTGCTCATCTCTCATTTGATAGGATTACTCAGGAAATGTACCACTATTTTGATTTTAAATTGCTCTAAAATATGTTATTACACAAATTCAAGTCAGAGTGAATCTCTGAAGAAAAGAGAGAAAATAATAAAAGCTGGTACGGATGAGTATTTTGTTACATTTCTTCTATTCTCCTTTTGTTACTTGTATAAGTCAGGAAAACCCATCAATCAGTAGTATAATTTTTGGAAAACATTTCTGAAAATGTTATTTGAAGTATCCAGCAAGCCTGGGGTAATCTGGCTGTCAGATGTTGGCTCAGTGATTGAAGATGTATAAAAACAAACCAAGTGCTAATATCATCTTCCCGTCTGAATTTTTTTCTAGAATTACTAAAATAGATGAGAGTATTTACATTGTGTTCATGTTTTTCTGTAACTTAATATGCTATTTAATACAGTTTTTGTGTTTTCAGATCATTGCTCTAGCCATCATCCTAGCACACTGGAGCACGTGGAAGACACTCCTGAGCATGTGCCTCCTAACATACCACCTGGATTTGGTCTTGTGACTGACCTTCTCGTGGTTTCAGTTTTCTTTGGTTTAAACATAGAAGCAATAGGACAGAATGTGGATGTGGATGTGGATGCTGACCATTGAGACTGAGAGTGGTAAAGGAGAGATAAAGGTTAAACATGACACAGTGCCTAGCATCTGATGTTGCCACGCATGTCAGCATTCAAAAGGAGACGATTTAGGAACATCTAACTCATCAATGAGGGCACGCATCTCTATGGAAAAAATCATAAATATCATTGACAGGAGACTATGATACCCCCCAAAAGAAGAGCATTCTGTCAGGTTTGTTAGTCTTTTTATTTATTTCTCACACATTGATTTTACTAAACTGGACATCAAGGCTCAGGGAAGGTAAGCGAGTATCAAGATTAACACTGATCCTTTAACAGGAGGAAAAAAATCAAAACTCATGTGCCCTACCACAGTATCTAATATTCCATTCTGTTAAATTTAATGTTTCAAAAAGTGTGTTAATCTGAGAGAAAGCAAGGCATTAATGGGAACAAAATTGATAGTCATGTTTAACATCATAAGACAAAGGCTTGAGCATGGTCTCACAGATCACAACAGCTAGTTTCACTAACAAAATACAATCACAAAGAAATAAAATTGATAGTAAAGGCTCTTCCATATTAATATTATATTATCACTATATTGCCATAGTAATTGTATATGTAATTAATACTACCTAATTTGTTAAGAGGAATATCATTGAATCCATAAAGGCATATCAAACTTCCTGCCATGCAAAAATTTATTAACCATCTGTCACTAATGCAAGGCAGTCAAACTGGAGAGCTACTGTTAGAGGTATAAGGCACCCAGGGGAATTGGTTAGAAAGACCCTGGCTATAACTGAAGAGGGTACTTTAGCCTCACATGGTTTTATACTGGTTCATAACCAAGCTTTGCCCTGTTAGCACAAATTCTTAGTTGTACTTTAATATCTGTCCAGGCTCCTACCTCTCTTCTGTCTTTGGATTCAGCCTTTGGAGAAACTTGTACAATGTTAATAACTTTGATTATTTTTAGGATCTAAATTTTGCTCAGGTACAGGAAATAAAGTTTCTATTGCATCTAATGACATTATGTAGCAAAATGGAAATCAAATGCAATAATTTGAATATTAAAATTCATAACCATAAATGTACAGAAAGTTTATATTTCTACCTAAATTAATTATCATTATAAATAATAGAGAAATGCAATGGAAAGAAAGACTACAAACTAGGGTGTGATACTTCATGACTGTTAACTTGAATAGATTAAGACATTCTAGGAGGTTAGAAAGTCCACCTCTGGATATGGCTTAGAGCATTTCCAGTGAGCACTAGATCCTGAGGGTTTTGATCTAATGAATTGTTTAACATACTGAAAGATCAAAGTTTGAATAATCCACAGATAAGTGACAGAGCAGCAGAATTAGAGATTGCTGTAAAGACATAAATCACTAGAGTGGTTTCCGTGGTGTCTCTATCTTGCTCTGAAATCTACTAATAAAGTTGTTTTCTTTCAGGTAACAAAACTCTGGAACTTAATGCAACTTTCAAAATGCAAATATATCACATTCCCATTGTTAGATTCATTGATGAATCTAACTATTCATCATATTATCGTGAAACAGAAAGCCTCCAGCTCAGTGCTCCCTGGACAGAAGAGGATCCCAAAATCCCACAGCTGATGAGAGCTTTGCGAATCAGACTTCTAGCTTCTGCACTGTACTGTCCTAAGATGTTCAGTGAGATCTTAGAGTTCAATGGAAGGCCACTTATCTAGACTCCCAGAAAATGTCAGAAGATCTGCCAAGAAACCTTTGTAGATAAATGAGCTCTCTTCAGTTTAGTGATCTGAAGAGGAAAAATCATTCCTAAAATGTCTACCCAGGAATGACATAATCCCTTGAATTACCAGGTTAGTTGTTAGAGCATGCATATAATAACCATTCCTTAAAAGTTTTGAGGGTAATGTAAAGAAATTAGCAATGGTCTCCATTTATATTGCCTCTTGTTTACATCACTGCTCAGTATAACCCAGGACCAGATGTAGTTTATCAGCCTATCTAGGGCATAAGTCCCATTTGCCAGTCATTATTGAAGATGATAAGCATGGTCCCTGGGTGTATCCCTTTGTATCTGTTATGTTTATATCATTGTGACAAATTACCAGAGAACATACAGAAAGGAATTAGAGATTTTGGGTCAGTTTCAACTGCACAGTCCACTGTGGCTGGAAAGACATGATATAGCAGAACAGGTAATATAGTGAACAGCAAGAAGAGCAAAACTTCAATAGACAGGCTTCAGGACAAGAAAAAGGCACTGAGGATGCCATTTTACTGACTTCCTAATAGCCTACTTAAGACTTTAATACTTCAGTGTATTAAAGCATTAGTTATATCAAAACCTACATGCTCTAATAATCAACACTTTGTGAGTGTGTGTGTGTGCGTATGTGTGTGTATATCCTCCTTGGAAGTTGAATTTTCTAAACATAACTAAGAATGAAAATTTAGCTCATATCAAAGCAATGTTATTTCCCAAACCCTGAGGCATTATGAATAACTGTAAGAAAGATGAAGACAGTGAAGTAGAATATGGGGCAGTTGCATATGACCAATCCCACACTTGCCCTCTTCATCTTTTGACCTTGAGGTAGAAACAGGGCTTTGGTCCTTTTCTCAGAAAGAAAACACATCTGCCTATGGACAGTGATCAGCCATTTCCTAGATATATTAACTTCCTCAAAGATATCACTGTATTATTTATTTCACATATCCATTCAAAGATTAAATATTTGGGGATAACTCAGGTAATTTTTTAAGGTTATATCTAGGGAGAAAGACATAGGGCTAGCATTTGGAGAGAAGTTGGGAATGAGAGAGAGAGGGCAATATGCCAGGCAATACCAACAAATCATTAAATTATTTTAGAATAAAAACAAATCCCTTATGAGAAAGGGTAGAAATGAACTAGGTCATTTATTTGCCATAACACTTAATCAAAAGTAAAATCAAACAAACAAATGAAAAAAAAAAAACCAAGCCAAACCAAACCAAAACAAAACAAAAATTTACCTACAGTAAAGGGAAGTTGAGGTTCCTCTCTCTGCTCTCTCTCTACTACAAATCTATTTCTCTGGAACAGAACTGTGCATGCAACTGTCTTCCAGCATGGCTGGTGTTCATGTGAGTGCCACTAGTGCCTCTTTCAGCAAAATGAGATGTTTCTCATGTTTGTTTCTCTTTACAACTATTATTGTAGAAAGAATGCTATGAACTAAGACCAGTTCCAAAATAGAAGTAAATAATAAAAACAATTGCAAAACACACTGAAAAGGGTTTAGATAATGAGTGCCCCTGGCAAGTCCTCAGTGTGGTTGTTAACCCAATGGTAAGGGACAGACATTAGGCAAAGATGACAGGATGTAATTAAGAGGCAGATGTGGGTTCAAATCCTGACTAGTCCTGACTCTGATTGTCCATTTGACCTTTATTATTACATATTATCTTCTCTGAACTTCACTTCTCAGATGTGTAGAATAAAACCAAGCAATGAAAATTTTATAGAATTACTGTGAACTTCAACTTAATGTATTCTTTTGTGTGTGCGTGATAGAGTCTGGCATGTCAAAGAGGTTCTAAAACCATACACGAAGGCAGAACGCTCCTCTGTCACAAAGCCAGACAAAAAGGAAAGAAGAAAAGAAGGAAGGAAGGAAGGAAGGAAGGAAGGAAGGAAGGAAGGAAGGAAGGAAAAGAAAGAAGGAAGGAAGGAAGGAAGGAAGGAAGGAAGGAAGGAAGGAAGGAGAGAGAGAGAGAAGGCCAAGAGGGAGGAAAGGGAGAGGAGAAAGAGGGAGAGGAAGGCAGGGAGAGTTGGGGGGGAGATGGGACAGATTGGGAGGGATGATTATATTTGGTATGAGGGCAGGACTTCCTGTATGGCACATTCATGCTGGCAAATTTCTACCTATTGTTTTCATTTCCTGTACTCTTTGGTCGTTACTCCAAATATAGTTTTTGTTTTGCCCTAAGGTTTTGATTAAACATTAATAAGTTTCTTTTGTGTGCATGCTCCTACCCAAGCCATTTTCCTTACCACCTCTAAAAACCTGGAGTCCAGCAGTTAGTATGTACCCTTCTGCAATGTTAAAAGTTGATTCTTCAATTTGTGCTTATACAGAACAGATAATCCCATTCTAATTAAAAAAATAAATAAATACAAGTACGCATTAGCAATACCCTTTGAGTAGCCAACCTATTACTACTTTTTATTCAGTAGTATTCATTTTTTAAAAATGTATATACAGCTTTGGTATATGCAGCTTTCATTTTCACATCTCGCTTTAAATCTCACAGATTAATTTTGTGACTGTTTCATAATTTATTTTTTCCATGCCATTATCGGTGGATATTTGTTTTTAAGATTCCTGTTTTGAGCTATTTAGTCTAAGTGTCCTTGGCAATGTCCTCTGTGCATATGTGCCTGAGCTCCCTGCAATGTGGGGATGCTGAGTAGGAGCATCTGCACATCTGTAACCTCACCAAGTGATGCCAAGTGACCATCTGAAAAGGTGGAAGCCACTCAGGCTTCTGCTTATAGCATATGTGGTGTTTGAGCCTCTTTGTTCCATGTCTTTATCCACACTAGTTACAATAGAGAAGGCCTATCCATCACATTAGTTGCAATAGACACGTTCTACCCATCAGATGAATAAGAATTTGGACACACCCTTACTTTTATAATTTTCTCAAATTTACATATTAGTTATGTTACATATTTTGATTTTCTTTTGAGTAAAGTGTCTGCCCACATATACTATCAATTTTAGTTATTTGTTAAATAATCTGGAGACCTTTCCTCAACTTCTTGTTTGTGTCATCTAACTTTGCTCATAATGTTTGTGTGTGTTTTAATATAGTTCTTTTTTCATTAATCTTCTGAGAATTTATATAATGTATCTGGATCATATTCATTCCCTTTGCCCATTACTCCCAGATCTTATACCATCTTTTACCCAGCCCACTTCAGGTTTCCCCCAACCTTCTATCATGTCTAGTTTGTCTTAGCTGACTATTCCTGGTTAGGCCCTAGCATGTGGTCAATATACCAGGAGTCAGATCATTAAAGAAATCCAACTGTACTTCTTGCAGCAGCAGCTCAATGACAGTTGCTCCCCAGATGTCTGTAGGTTGTGTGATAACCACAAGTTGATGGTATCTGTATTTTGGTATGGCATCAGTCAATTCTCCACTTGGGGTTAATATACATTTATTCATATTCCTCCAGAATAATGTCAAACAACATCTCTATATTTTGACCAGTAGTCGTTTTCTGAGATAGTCTTCATTCACTGCAAATAGAAGCTTCTTGATAGGAGTGGGAGCCAGACATATTTGTGGGTATAAGGATAAATATTTAGAATGCATTTCAGAACTATGCTGGGCTAGTATAGTGGCAGTAGTATGTTTTCTTCTAAGATCCATGACCTCACTAGTCCAGATAGTTGGATAGGAGAGATCCAATACCAGCCCTGAATTTCCTCCAGTTAAGTGTGTCATAAGTCAAATTATATCATTGATTACTGCAAATGTATGAGTGCTACAACTATACTTTTAGGAGTATCTTGCAGTGCTGGTAACTGTGGTACAGGTATTACACAGGGTAGGATTATTTATTGCTTTTCCCCTTTGGCAGGTTGCACAGCAGCATATAGTCCTATGAACAATAGCCCTTAGGGAAGAAGCACTCTGAGAAGATCCAGCGTGAATCTTCTGTTTTGTGTCTAAATACATGGTTATATTTTTCAATGGAGACTTACTTTCCACATTTGGTTGGCTGCCAAGGACAACAACAATAACGTATAGCATTTTGGTAGTGTCTTGGACTTTCCTGACCACCAAATCAAAAAAAAATATTTTTAGATTTTTATTGGGGGGTTAGGTAGGTGGCTCAGGAAACCATTGTCTCCTGAAGAAGCACAACTTACTTATATATATATATATATATATATATATATATATATATATATATATACATTTATTGTGATATATGATGCAATCTTAGGTAAATATAAAATAATGTTTTCCTTATGTTTTTTCAAACATCATAGATGTTACTTATTCCCATTCTTCATCTTTTCTTTCATGTTGGCCTTCCTACTCTTCCCAATTAAAGTCATCCTCCTTGTTTTTCTTATTTTTACATTCATGTCACTTGTATTCCAGTATTCTCCTCTCCAGGGACTCCATGGCCCCTTTTTATATTCTCACTTCTTGCATTTATTTCAGATTTTATGCTCACATCTGAATATTTGTTGCTAGAAAACTAGATAAAAGAGAACACATGATCTTTTTCTTTCTGTGTCTGAATTATTTCATTCAATGTAATGTTTATTAGTTTCATCCATTTAACTGAGAATTTAATTTTTCTTTGTAGCTGAATAGTATTCCTTAGTGTAAATGTACCGCAGTTTCATTCTCCATTTATCAGCTGAAGAGTAGCTAAGTTGTTTCCATTTGCTAGTTATTGCAAATAGAGCTGCAGTGAACATTCTGTCCTTTAAGTGTATGTCAAGTAATGATATAGCACAGTCATGTGGTAGATTTGTGATTCTTTGTTGTTCTCGCCATCGGTTTTCAGAGCAGCTGCACCAATTTGCAGTATTTCCAACAGTAATCAAGGGCTCAGTTTTTTCACATCCTTTCCAGCGTTACTTACCAGGGGTGTTGTTGATCTTAAAAACTGTGACTAGGGTAAAATGAAATCTCAATGTCATTTTGATTTATTGTTTACATATTCAGTGTAATCCTCCTCAAAATCCTCATCTTATTCTTCACAGAAATAGAAAATAATTCTACAAAATTGTCATTTGAAATCATAAAAGACCCTGCGTATCTTAAGTAATTCTGAGAAAACGAACAATGATGGAGGTATTACAATTCCACGTTTGCTTAGTCAGGGTTTCTATTCCTGCACAAACATCATGACCAAGAAGCAAGTTGGGGAGGAAAGGGTTTATTCAGCTTACACTTCCATACTGCTGTTCATCACCAAGGAAGTCAGGACTGGAACTCAAGCAGGTCAGAAAGCAGGAGCTGATGCAGAGCCATGGAGGGATATTACTCACTGGCTTACTTCCCCTGGCTTGCTCAGCCTGCTCTCTTATAGAACCCAAGACTGCCAGCCCAGGGATGGTTTCACCTACAAGGGGCCTTTCCCCCTTGATCACTAATTGAGAAAATACCCCACAGCTGGATCTCATGGAGGTGCTTCCCCAACTGAAGTTCTTTTCTCTGTGATAACCCCAGCTGTGTCAAGTTGATACAAAACTAGCCAGTACACACGTTTTAAGAACCATTGTAATAAAAACACTAAAACAACAAGACAATGGCATTGAAACAGATGGTAGGTCAATGACACAGAGTAGAAGACCCAATCATAATTGCACATAAATGCAGCATCTGATTTTTTGACAATGATGCCAAAGACATCCTCTGAAGAAAAGATATCGTCTTCATGAAATGGCACTGGGAAAACTAGATGTCCTTATTCAGAGGAGTTAAATTAAACCATTATCACCTTGCACAAAAACTAAATGCAAATGGAGCAAAGATTTAAATGTGAAATGTGAAATCTGAAACCGCTAGAAGAAAACATGCAGTACTGAACAAGACACAGGTGTGGGGAAAGGACTCTCAGAATAGCATTCCATTAGCCTGGGAAACACTTAACATATAGGACGTCATAAAATTAAAATGCTTTTATACAGCTAAAGAAACAATTAAGTGAAGATGAACCTTACAGAGTGGGACAGAGTCATTGTCAGCTATACATCTGACATATGGATTAATATCCAGAATATATGAAGAACTCAAAAAACAAAGGGTCAAGAAATAACACAGTTAAAAAAACACGAGCTACAGATTTGGACAGAAAGTTCTCAAAGAAGAAATAAAAATGGCCAAGAAATACCTTTAAATGTGTCCAACAACCTTAGCAATTAGAGAAGCACAATTTAAAATATGTCAACAACTATGCCAACAGAGATATGAATAAAACTTTCTAGGATCATGATGTGATTTTAAACTGATAGAGTTGGAATTTTGAGGCATGGGTATCCCTCCCTACCTTGATAAAGCATAACTTTCTGAGTTAAGAGTAATATAAATAGGGAACTTAGGAAATTAGTCTGAACAGGTTAGAGGGTGCGCCAGAGAACCGGACAGCTTCTGGGACGGGCAGAAGCACAGAGCCGCTGAGGCAGCACCCTTGGCAGGCCTCAGACAGCCGGCCACCGTCCAGACCAGAGGACAGGTGTCCGCCTGGCTTGGGAGGCGGCCTCAGCCTCAGCAGCAGCAGTCGCCATCTTGGTTCCAGGACTCCCTGGAACTTAGGAATTTAGTTTGCACAGGTGAGAGTCTGCACCACAGAAGCTGACAGCTTCTGGGAACTGCCAAAGCAACACAGCTTCTGAGAGAGGCCCTGTTTTGGGCCTTCTTCTTCGACCAGGAGGAGGTCCAAAAACAAGATATCTGCGCACCTTCCCTGTAAGAGAGCTTACCAGCAGAGAGTGCTCTGAGCACGGAAACTCAGAGGAGAGAATCTGTCTCCCAGGTCTGCCGAGAGACGGTAACAGAATCACCAGAAGAACAATCTCTAAACAGAGTCAACTATAACTACTAACTCCAGAGATTACCAGATGGCGAAAGGTAAACGTAGGAATCCTACTAATAGGAACCAAGACCACTCACCATCATCAGAACCCAGCACTCCCACTTCGCCCAGTCCAGGGCACCCCAACACACCCGAAAACCTAGACCTAGATTTAAAAGCATATCTCATGATGATGGTAGAGGACATCAAGAAGGACTTTAATAAATCACTTAAAGAAATACAGGAGAACACTGCTAAAGAGTTACAAGTCCTTAAAGAAAAACAGGAAAACACAATCAAACAGGTAGAAGTCCTTACAGAAAAAGAGGAAAAAACATACAAACAGGTGATGGAAATGAACAAAACCAAACTAGACCTAAAAAGGGAAGTAGAATCAATACAGAAAACTCAAAGTGAGGCAACACTGGAGATAGAAACCCTAGGAAAGAAATCTGGAACCATAGATTTGAGCATCAGCAACAGAATACAAGAGATGGAAGAGAGAATCTCAGGTGCAGAAGATTCCATAGAGAACATCGGCACAACAATCAAAGAAAATGGAAAATGCAAAAAGATCCTAACTCAAAATATCCAGGAAATCCAGGACACAATGAGAAGACCAAACCTACGCATAATAGGAGTGGATGAGAATGAAGATTTTCAACTCAAAGGACCAGCAAACATCTTCAACAAAATTATTGAAGAAAACTTCCCAAATATAAAGAAAGGGATACCTATGAACATACAAGAAGCCTACAGAACTCCAAATAGACTGGACCAGAAAAGAAATTCCTCCCGACACATAATAATCAGAACAACAAATGCACTAAATAAAGATAGAATACTAAAAGCAGTAAGGGAAAAAGGTCAAGTAACATACAAAGGCAAGCCTATCAGAATTACACCAGATTTTTCACCAGAGACTATAAAAGCCAGAAGAGCCTGGACAGATGTTATACAGACACTAAGAGAACACAAATTCCAGCCCAGGCTACTATACCCAGCCAAACTCTCAATTACCATAGATGGAGAAACCAAAGTATTCCACGACAAAACCAAATTCACACATTATCTCTCCACGAATCCAGCCCTTCAAAGGTTAATAACAGAAAAAAACCAATACAAGAACGGGAACAATGCCCTAGAAAAAACAAGAAGGTAATCCCTCAACAAACCTAAAAGAAGACAGCCACAAGAACAGAATGCCAACTTTAACAACAAAAATAACAGGAAGCAACAATTACTTTTCCTTAATATCTCTTAACATCAATGGTCTCAACTCCCCAATAAAAAGACATAGACTAACAAACTGGCTACACAAACAAGACCCAACATTTTGCTGCTTACAGGAAACACATCTCAGAGAAAAAGATAGACACTACCTCAGAATAAAAGGCTGGAAAACAATTTTCCAAGCAAATGGTATGAAGAAACATGCTGGAGTAGCCATCCTAATATCTGATAAGATTGACTTCCAACCCAAAGTCATCAAAAAAGACAAGGAGGGGCACTTCGTTCTCATCAAAGGTAAAATCCTCCAAGAGGAACTCTCAATTCTGAATATCTATGCTCCAAATACAAGGGCAGCCACATTCATTAAAGAAACTTTAGTAAAGCTCAAAGCACACATTGCACCTCACACAATAATAGTGGGAGACTTCAACACACCACTTTCACGAATGGACAGATCATGGAAACAGAAACTAAACAGGGACACACTGAAACTAACAGAAGTGATGAAACAAATGGATCTGACAGATATCTACAGAACATTTTATCCTAAAACAAAAGGATATACCTTCTTCTCAGCACCTCATGGTACCTTCTCCAAAATTGACCACATAATAGGTCACAAAACAGGCCTCAACAGATTCAAAATTATTGAAATTGTCCCATGTATCCTATCAGATCACCATGCACTAAGGCTGATCTTCAATAACAAAAAAAATAACAGAAAGCCAACACCCACGTGGAAACTGAACAACACTCTTCGCAATGATACCTTGGTCAAGGAAGGAATAAAGAAAGAAATTAAAGACTTTTTAGAGTTTAATGAAAATGAAGCCACAACGTACCCAATCCTTTGGGACACGATGAAAGCATTTCTAAGAGGGAAACTCATAGCTCTGAGTGCCTCCATGAAGAAACGGGAGAGAGCACATACTAGCAGCTTGACAACACATCTAAAAGCTCTAGAAAAAAAGGAAGCAAATTCACCCAAGAGGAGTAGACGGCAGGAAATAATCAAACTCATGGGTGAAATCAACCAAGTGGAAACAAGAAGAACTATTCAAAGAATTAACCAAACGAGGAGTTGGTTCTTTGAGAAAATCAACAAGATAGATAAACCCTTAGCTAGAATCACTAGAGGGCTCAGAGACAAAATCCTAATTAACAAAATCAGAACTGAAAAGGGAGACATAACAACAGATCCTGAAGAAATCCAAAACACCATCAGATCCTTCTACAAAAGGCTATACTCAACAAAACTGGAAAACCTGGACGAAATGGACAAATTTCTGGACAGATACCAGGTACCAAAGTTGAATCAGAATCAAGTTGACCATCTTAACAGTCCCATATCCCCTAAAGAAATAGAAGCAGTTATTAATAGTCTCCCAGCCAAAAAAAGCCCAGGACCAGATGGGTTTAGTGCAGAGTTCTATCAGACCTTCAAAGAAGATCTAATTCCAGTTCTGCACAAACTTTTTCACAAGATAGAAGTAGAAAGTACTCTACCCAACTCATTTTATGAAGCCACTATTACTCTGATACCTAAACCACAGAAAGATCCAACAAAGATAGAGAACTTCAGACCAATTTCCCTTGTGAATATCGATGCAAAAATCCTCAATAAAATTCTCGCTAACCGAATCCAAGAACACATTAAAGCAATCATCCATCCTGACCAAGTAGGTTTTATTCCAGGGATTCAGGGATGGTTTAATATACGAAAAGCCATCAATGTAATCCACTATATAAACAAACTCAAAGACAAAAACCACATGATCATCTCGTTAGATGCAGAAAAAGCATTTGACAAGATCCAACACCCATTCATGATAAAAGTTCTGGAAAGATCAGGAATTCAAGGCCCATACCTAAACATGATAAAAGCAATCTACAGCAAACCAGGAGCCAACATCAAAGTAAATGGAGAGAAGCTGGAAGCAATCCCACTAAAATCAGGGACTAGACAAGGCTGCCCACTTTCTCCCTACCTTTCAACATAGTACTTGAAGTATTAGCCAGAGCAATTCGACAACAAAAGGAGATCAAGGGGATACAAATTGGAAAGGAGGAAGTCAAAATATCACTTTTTGCAGATGATATGATAGTATATATAAGTGACCCTAAAAATTCCACCAGAGAACTCCTAAACCTGATAAACAGCTTCGGTGAAGTAGCTGGATATAAAATTAACTCAAACAAGTCAATGGCCTTTCTCTACACAAAGAATAAACAGGCTGAGAAAGAAATTAGGGAAACAACACCCTTCTCAATAGTCACAAATAATATAAAATATCACGGAGTGACTCTAACTAAGGAAGTGAAAGATCTGTATGATAAAAACTTCAAGTCTCTGAAGAAAGAAATTAAACAAGATCTCAGAAGATGGAAAGATCTCCCATGCTCATGGATTGGCAGGATCAACATTGTAAAAATGGCTATCTTGCCAAAAGCAATCTACAGATTCAATGCAATCCCCATCAAAATTCCAACTCAATTCTTCAACGAATTAGAAGGAGCAATTTGCAAATTCATCTGGAATAACAAAAAACCTAGGATAGCAAAAACTCTTCTCAAGGATAAAAGAACCTCTGGTGGAATCACCATGCCTGACCTAAAGCTTTACTACAGAGCAATTGTGGTAAAAACTGCATGGTACTGGTATAGAGACAGACAAGTAGACCAATGGAATAGAATTGAAGACCCAGAAATGAACCCACACACCTATGGTCACTTGATCTTCGACAAGGGAGCTAAAACCATCCAGTGGAAGAAAGACAGCATTTTCAACAATTGGTGCTGGCACAACTGGTTGTTATCATGTAGAAGAATGCGAATCGATCCATACTTATCTCCTTGTACTAAGGTCAAATCTAAATGGATCAAAGAACTTCACATAAAACCAGAAACACTGAAACTTATAGAGGAGAAAGTGGGGAAAAGCCTTGAAGATATGGGCACAGGGGAAAATTTCCTGAACAGAACAGCAATGGCTTGTGCTGTAAGATCGAGAATTGACAAATGGGACCTAATGAAACTCCAAAGTTTCTGCAAGGCAAAAGACACCGTCAATAAGACAAAGAGACCACCAACAGATTGGGAAAGGATCTTTACCTATCCTAAATCAGATAGGGGACTAATATCCAACATATATAAAGAACTCAAGAAGGTGGACTTCAGAAAATCAAATAACCCCATTAAAAAATGGGGCTCAGAACTGAACAAAGAATTCTCACCTGAGGAATACCGAATGGCAGAGAAGCACCTGAAAAAATGTTCAACATCCTTAATCATCAGGGAAATGCAAATCAAAACAACCCTGAGATTCCACCTCACACCAGTCAGAATGTCCAAGATCAAAAATTCAGGTGACAGCAGATGCTGGCGAGGATGTGGAGAAAGAGGAACACTCCTCCATTGTTGGTGGGATTGCAGGCTTGTACAACCACTCTGGAAATCCGTCTGGCGGTTCCTCAGAAAATTGGACATAGTACTACCAGAGGATCCAGCAATACCTCTCCTGGGCATATATCCAGAAGATGCCCCAAATGGTAAGAAGGACACATGCTCCACTATGTTCATCGCAGCCTTATTTATAATAGCCAGAAGCTGGAAAGAACCCAGATGCCCCTCAACAGAGGAATGGATACAGAAAATGTGGTACATCTACACAATGGAGTACTACTCAGCTATTAAAAAGAATGAATTTATGAAATTCCTAGCCAAATGGATGGACATGGAGGGCATCATCCTGAGTGAGGTAACACATTCACAAAGGAACTCACACAATATGTACTCACTGATAAGTGGATATTAGCCCAAAACCTAGGATACCCAAGATATAAGATACAATTTCCTAAACACATGACACTCAAGAAAAATGAAGACTGAAGTGTAGACACTATGCCCCTCCTTAGAAATGGGGACAAAACACCCTTGGAAGGAGTTACAGAGACAAAGTTTGGAGCTGAGATGAAAGGATGGACCATGTAGAGACTGCCTTATCCAGGGATCTACCCCATAATCAGCATCCAAACGCTGACACCATTGCATACACTAGCAAGATTTTATCGAAAGGACCCAGATGTAGCTGTCTCTTGTGAGACTATGCCGGGGCCTAGCAAACACAGAAGTGGATGCTCACAGTCAGCTAATGGATGGATCACAGGGCTCCCAATGGAGGAGCTAGAGAAAGTACCCAAGGAGCTAAAGGGATCTGCAACCCTATAGGTGGATCAACATTATGAACTAACCAGTACCCCGGAGCTCTTGACTCTAGCTGCATATGTATCAAAAGATGGCCTAGTCGGCCATCACTGGAAAGAGATGCCCATTGGACACACAAACTTTATATGCCCCAGAACAGGGGAACGCCAGGGCCAAAAAGGGGGAGTGGGCGGGTAGGGGAGTGGGGGTGGGTGGGTATGGGGGACTTTTGGTATAGCATTGGAAATGTAAATGAGCTAAATACCTAATTAAAAATGGAAAGAAAAGAAAAAAAAGAGTAATATAAATAATGACAACTTAATAACTGTCACCAAATTTTATTACTTTAGCATATAAGTAGCGATCATAGTTTCTAAATGTTTGGTACTATGTTAGGCAACCTGGTGCGCTGAATATTAGTAACTGGCTGGCAGTGGGAAAATTCCAATGCTTACTGATGTACACAAATTCTGGGGATAACCTGGAACTGGTCGATGGGCTCAGTTCTTTGAATACTTAGTTCGAGAGGGATAACTCAAGGACTCCCTAAATTTTCTTGAGAGGTAACCATTGGGAAAAAGAGATTAAAAAGTGCAGCCCCCAAGAATAGTCATGATATGACTATGTTTAATGTCACCACAGCCCTCTACCTAGAGATTCCTGAGGGATGTCATCACTGCAGAGGAAAAAATTTACCAAATTTCCAGATCACCTTTACTTCTTGGTTTGCACTTGTAGTTGCTCAGAGGGACCGGTCGTGGTCAGCACCTGCCTATAAGCAATTCACAAAATTAAGAGAGTCTGTTTCTGTAGGCTTTCACACTTGTGCACCTTACAACATTTTCATTATCATTTGCTCTTTTAAGGATTTAAGATGTAAATTATTTTTGTGTGTGTGAAGAGAGATTTGTCATCTTTCTTTCCTATACTGTCTCCATGGGGCATTGCTCAATGGCTTGTCAATGAAAGTTATAAACTGATGATGGCTATCAATTTACAATATAACTATGCTTAAATGTAAATTCCTCACCCAGATAGCTTAGTGTTCTTCAGAATCACATAGGTTTCCTATGACTGTTATCCAAGCCACTGCTTGTCATATTCCCCTCTCTGGAAGGCTGTACTTCAAATATTATTATTTCTTTATTTTTACATTTTCAACTTATTCTTGCCTTGTAGACCTCTGTAGATGTCTGGACGTCTTGCTCTTTGCCAAGATCCTGAAAATGTTCTCTGGGCCTTTGTAGGGGGACACATTGCTATATTGCTAGAGTGGGAAGGGACTAATGTAGTAGAAGAAGCATTGAGGGTCAATGCACCTGTTTAAATAGCAGTTTGGAAATATGGGCTCAGGTGATAAATATACATTGTCATTGAGAGGACAAGAGACACAGATGGTGTTTGACATCTCCACATAATGGAAGAGGAAATTAATGAAGAAAATAGATAAGTCCTATATAATTCTTGCACTATCATGGGGTCACAAACTAGAGGACAGTAAGGGACAAATCTAGATAGCTATATTTTGGGACAATATAGTACTATTTTAGTTAAAAGTCAGTGACTGTAGTTGAAAAGAAATG
Organism: Mus musculus; assembly: GCF_000001635.26. NCBI lineage: Eukaryota > Metazoa > Chordata > Mammalia > Rodentia > Muridae > Mus > Mus musculus. The sequence continues at coordinate 16,415,848 of NC_000079.6, forward strand.
TTTAATAAAGGCAAACACTCACTTTTCTACCAAATGCCCACTACTAGTCCATTTTGCTGATCAATGCACATATTCATAGTCCCCCCCCTACCTCATTTAGATTTGAGTTTGGTGACTCCAAGAGTAATTGGTGAGATTAGATAAAAACACTATCACTTACTCTTTAATTTCAACCATAGACTATGAAGGTTATGAAACAGAGGAGAAAACTACTTTAGAAAATAGTTCCATGGCTATATGCAGAACTTCTGGCTGCTGAAGACTCAGCTCAAAATATGAGAAACCTTTGCAATCAGTGCTAAGATACACAGAATTGGACAGGTTTGTTGCTTCAGAGCCTTGCACCTGGTATATAAAGCAAGTGGTTAAGGGTAGAATGAATGAAAAGAGGACTGGAGAACTAACATGTAGTCATCCCTTGACATGTGCAAGATTCAGTGTCAAGGGTACTATGTCATTTAATCCTCATAAAATATGTAAAGTTGGCATAATTATCTAAAGCTGTCAAATGTGGAAAATGTAGCTTACAGTGGAAAAATAGCTTCTTTAGGTCCCATAGGTAAAACTGACAGCAGCATTATTTGAATCAAAACTCCAATGGATTTAAAACTGTGCTATCTTTATTGTATACTGTGTTTCTGATCCCTACAGCTCCAATCTCTGGCATCTAGCCAAAGGGTACATGAGGACAGTGTTGGTCAGTCTGAACGGGTGTACAGAAGTGCCTTTTAAAGATGGTGTGTGTGTGTGTGTGTGTGTGTGTGTGTGTGTGTGTGTGTGTGTGTGTGTTAGCAACCAGCAAGAGCTATGGGTGAAGTGCCCATGGACTAGTCAGTCCCCCTTTCACCCCCATATGCCCTCAGAGTCATTGCCTCCCAGATTTTTCTAACTTTACTTCCTACAGATAGCATTTAGCTTTCATAAAATCCACCCAATTCGTTATCTGCTCAATTTCTCCAGATGTTTCACCTCCCACTCCTGCCTTTCTTAATGACTCTAGGGGTTTGATTACAAGCAGAGGAAAAACTGTCAGATTATTCTTGGCTCTGTTCCTTTTCTTCTCTCTCTCTCTCTCTCTCTCTCTCTCTCTCTCTCTCTCTCCTTCCTTCTTTCCTTCCTTCCTTCCTTCCTTCCTTCCTTCCTTTCTTAAATATATTTTCAAAGCTCTTAATTTTTCTTGGGTTTATTACTTTGCTGAGAATTATGTTCAACAAAGTATGTTCATTATATGTATCTCCTTCGCTCACTCCTTCCATATCCTTCCTCCTTTCCAACCCACTAAAATGTGCCTATATTTTGCTTTTAACCCATCAAGCCCAATCTGTGCTGCTCATATATTCTTGGATATATGGCATTCACTGGAGTGTGGTTAACTCCTTAAAGAAACATCGTTAAAAAAAACTGATTCACTCTTTCAGTAGCTATCAATTTCCAATAGATCTTTAGCAAGAGTTGAGAATACATGCATATTTCTCTTCACAAAGCCAAGCAAAATTTAATCTTGGCAAAGGGGAGAGTGTATGTATTCCTGCCCCATCTCAATTGCTGGAATTTATAGAAGCAGTTGCACTGCCATGTTCAGAATCACTGTTTTCTTGATGTTACCCAACTCCTCTTACAATCTTTCTATACTCTTTCTTTTGATGACCCCTGAGCCTTGGGAAGAATGGGGTTACATGTATGTCTCATTTAGAGTAATTAATTCCACAGTCTTACTTTCTGTTGTCTTGACCAACTGTGTTGAGTCTATGCTATTCACTATAGACTCTATGCTATTCACTAAAAAGAAATGAATGATTAGGATTGGCAGATGCACTAATTTGTGTGTATGATGATAAGACATTAGGTGTCCATTTAATATTATGTCTATTTAGCAAGTAATAGTAGGTTTGTTATTAGGCATAGGACCCAGCTAATCACATGGTTTTTGGACCCAGTAATGGTACCAGGTTAATTATACCTTAAGGGTTTAAATCCAATCGGAAAGTAGTTGGTTCTTCCCATGATATTTGTGCTGTTATTGTACAAATAGACATTGTTACAGTTTAGTTTTTGTTGTAGCTCATAGGATTTGTAGGTGGGTAAGAGCGGTGACTCTTTTCTTTTCTGCTAGCACAGCACCTTTCTGCACTCTAAAACCTAGCCAGTAGAGATAAAGGTTCTAGCTGAGTACAACCTTGATTGCTCAGTGTTCTGATTTAAACATGTGGTATCTTCACCAGCAATGTTTTGCCATAAAATTCAGGGTGTAATCAAGAGGACTGGCAATAGCTTATGTTAGAAGAGTCTATCAGACTTTACTTGCCAACAGCTCCAAAATGGCTAGTCCATTTCTGGCAGTAGGCTTTGTATTTGCTTCCTCATGTTCTCTAGTTTGAAATTGTTACTTAAATATAGGGTGACTTCTTCTAGACTCTATTTTGTATATGTATGCACACTCTTTAGGAAGATTCTATATGACTTTTTCAAAATCTCTTTCATGTTAATTATCACTCTTAATATTTCTTGTTTTACACTGACCTCTTACTCTCATCCTCATTTAGCTTTTCTTGTTACATGATTCCCCTTAACTATTTATCCCATTGTGTTCTGTCTTCCCTCATATCACCATAGTACCTAATTTCCTGACCTCTGTGGGTATTTGAAAGAAATTACACATATCTGAATACTCAAGACTAATATCCAGATATGAGTGAAACATACAATGTTTATTTTTCTGGATTTTGGTTACCTCACTCACAATGATTTTTGTCAGTTTCATCCACTTATCAAGAATTTTATTATTTCATTTATCTTTTAAAATATTTTTATTATTTAACTAAAATATAATTTTATTGTTTCTTCTCTCCTACTCCAATTTTTTCATATATCTGTCCCTCTCTTCAATATTTATGTCTCTTTTTCTTTAATTGTTGTTACACATGTGTACACATACAAATATATATATAATATATACATACTTCTTGCTGAGTACATTTACTATTGTTTGTATAATATAAGGCTGACCGCTCAGCAGCAGATAACCAATTTAACATTCATGCCTGGAGATGACTAATTCTATCTCTCAGCACTATTTGCCTGCCTTCAGTTCTTTGCCTAGATGTCTAAAATGTCTTTGACATTTTTCTCATTCCATAGCATCTCAATTTGTACTGCCATTGCTTAGGTCTTGTTTAAGCAGCCATACTGTTAAGGTATTGTATTGTGTAGCTTCTCTTTCTAGTTTAAGAAACCTAGTTTTTCAGCAGAAATTCTGGTCCTCTGTCTCTTAAAGTTTTTCTACCTCCTCTCCTGTGGTGTTTCGTGATCAGTAGATTTGGGAGTTCAGTTGTAGATGTAACCATTGGGTCTGAGCACCTGGCAATCAGGTGTTAGCCACAGTTTTGATTAGCTGTGTTTTTCTGTAATGGTCTCCATGTGCTGCAAAGAGGAGCTTCTTTGATGAGGCACAAGACCCAGAAGTATCTGTGGGTATAAAGATAAGTATTTCTAAAGCACTTAGGAATTGTACTAATTTAGTAAAATGGGAGTAGTCTGCCTTCCTCTAAAATTTATGATCCCAATAGCTACTGGTAGTTTGATTATGATTCCATTTCCAGACATGATTTCCCTTCTGTTGAGTAGGCCTTAAGTCCAATGGGATAGCTGCACACATATCTTGGACATAACGAGCCACTTGAAAAAGGGGGTTTCTCCTATTTAATACTGGAGCTTCTGCTAGAAAATGTGTGGATCTTAGAGGGATCATTGTCAGGTCAAGGGAATAACTTCATTTAATAGTCTCTCTCTCTCTCTCTCTCTCTCTCTCTCTCTCTCTCCCATGTGTGTGTGTGTGTGTGTGTGTGTGTGTGTGTGTGTGTGTGTGTGTATGTGTATGTGTATGTGTAATTTTTAGTAAATAAAAATATTATTCCTTATGGCTTTTAAAAAAATTCTTAGTGATATTTCCTCTCCTCTCGCTCTTCTTCTGTACTGAAATTCCTCTCACCTCTCCAGGTAAAGCACTCTCACAATTTCCCCCAATTCCCTTTCATAGCACTAACATCCTGCTGTCCTCCTCTAGCATTCCTTTTCCCCAATACAACAGCCCCTTTCTTTTTTCTGGTTTTCACAATCTGTGTAGAAGGGAATCTTTGCCAGTTATACATATGACGGAGTATTATAACTAGAATATATAAAGAATTAAATAAAACAGAGTCAAGAAAACAAATGGCCTAATTAAAAAACAAGCTATGTGTCAGAGCAGATAATTCTCAAAAGAAGAAATAGAAATGGCTAAACAATATGAAAAAATGTTCATTATCCTTAGCAATTAGGGAAATACAAATTAAACCAACCTTATGATTTTATCTTATCCCAGTTAGAATGGATAAAACTAGCAAAATATTGAACAAAATGCTTGAGATAGCATGGAATCCTGGAGACAGATAGGGTAATGGGAAACTTGTCACCATTGGTGGGATTTCAAACTGGTACAGCCCCTCTGAAAATAAATGCAGAGAATCTTGACATATGCCCACATGATGATGTTCTACTCTAAATAAACATGGCTTGCTCAGTCATGTTTATTGCTGCTATGTTCAAAATAGGTAGGAAAATGAAATAAAATTAAATGCACTTCAACTGAGTAAGAGGAATGAAACTGCAATACATATACATGGCAGAATACTGTTTAGCTCTAAAGAAAAATGAAATTATTAAAATTGCTATTAAGCTGATGGAAGTAAAAAATATATTATTGAGTGAGGTAACTCAGACACAGAAACATAAGTCTTGCTTGTTCTCTCTCATGAGTTGTTCCTAGCTCCAAATTCACAGATAGGAGTATACAACCTGGAAAACACACACACACACACACACACACACACACACACAAATTTTGTTTTTCTTGATAGTTGATTAGTATTCAGCTGTGTAAATATACCACATTTTCATTATCCATTCATCAGTTGATGGGCACATATGTTGTTTGCAAAGTTCAATTGTAAATCTTTCCTTGTAGATCAATTTATTTTCTAATTGTTGAATCTCAGCACTAGAGTTGTGCACTGTGCACAGGGCATTGAAGGACATTTATTTTCATCCAACTCTATTCACCATGAAAGTTTTACTATTGACTCTGTGTAGGCTATGTCCTTCATTTCTAACATGAACAATGAATCCCAACACTACAGTTTCAAGGGAAGACTGGTATAACTACTTGAGGACTCTCATCCAGGCAGAGTCTCTTAGTCCACTAGCTTATAACTTTTTGTACGGGTGCAGAAGGAATCAACAATTATATCCCTTCGATCATTAGGGAATAGGAAATAAGGCTGTATATCATTGTTGATGTGACAGGAAACATAGCCAGAGTATTCTTTGTGTTCTGTTTCCATCAGGAGAATGACATAGAAACATAAAAAGTGAAATGAGGCTTGGGACTTTCTGAATTATTCCATAAATCCCACCTAATCCCACTGTAACTCTGCTCACTCTCATGGAGGACCTATTTGAATCTCCCCATCTAGCTGGGACAAGATTAGATAGTTCTTAGACAAATGTGGACTTTAGTTTCAAGACCTACCTAAATGAATGCATCAGTGGAAGTAGGCAGTGGAAGAGGCTGTTCTTACTCAGTGTAGACTCACATTGTTGCCATGGCTGGAGGTATTTTGTCCAGGGTATAATTTTTTCATTCACAAGAGTAAACATGGAACATTGAAGTAGATAACTGTCCTATAACCTCAAGAAGTTCTCTTGCATTTTCTTTTGGAACTTAGAACTTTGTCATCCTGCCAGGAATTCAGGGTCTGTATTACTCCATTCTACTATGCAAAATAGCATCAATTAGATTTTAGAAATAGGTACTGATAGTCCTATTGAATCTGACATTTTACAAAGCATACTATGTTTGCTTTTTTATGCCACTTCAAAGGCCTGTAATTGCACAAATGAAACATAGGATTGCAATATATTTGAAACTATTTCTTGGATTCCTTTGAATATTATGATGATTATTATGGACATGGGGTTACTATGGGCTAAAGTATTGTTCCTTCAAATTCCAATAAGTTACTTTCAGAAATACAAATGTCTGTTTGGGAGCTTAAACATTACACTTCATTTCAGGTGTTTCTTACTGTTTAAATATAATAGTCTAGGTTCAAACTACTCGAATATAATCACCTGTTTTATTCTTTTTTTTTGTAATATTATTTTGAGAGATTTTTAAAAATGGAATTCCACATAGCCCAGGTTGACTTTGGGCTCCCTAGATAGCTGAGATAACCTTAAACTTCTCATTTCCTTGCCTTTATCTCTTGAGTGCTGGAACTACAAGCATGGATATAATTATATCGTTTTAAATTATTAATGAATTTGACACATGATATTCATGTATATTACAACAATATACTTGTAATTAGGTTTATAAGGCTCAAAAATGTATTTTTTAAGAAAACAAAGGTATGGTGGAAAAAATACACCACATACACACACACACACACACACACGTATGCATATATGCTATGTAAGCTTTTAAAATTAAAATGATGGTTTACAGCAAGGAATTATAATGAAAAATTTCCCAAGACTTATTCTCTGTAATAAGATAGTTTAGGCTCATGTTTTAAAATACTCTAGAGTGCTTTGGCAGACAAGCCATGTTTGTCAAAAGGTATTTTTTGTGTCAACAATGCCTCATAGGAGGATAGGGATTTTTATACATTAATTTTTAATCCAAATACTCAAATCCAAATATTGATGTACTTAATTGAGTTTTGCTGTGTCTATTTGGACAGAATGTTGTCAGAGTAGATAATACCAGATAAAACTTCATGTAGGGCCATACTTGTCACTTCTGTGTGTGCAGTAAGCTGAAACACATAGGTTTGGTGACAAATCTTAGTATTTTTATTCAAATGTTAGCCCCACTGTTTTAACAGAATAATTGCAAAACACATCTATTATTTCATAAGAGCTGTCCTAACAAACTACTCTGGCCTAGGTGACTTGAACAGCAGGAGTGAGATGTATCTCGTTGTAGAAACTGGAGTCCATTAAAACTCTTTCTTGATCCACTGCTGACCATCTTCTCCCTGTATCCCATATAGTCCTTACATATATACATTTACATATATACACATATATGTCATATATATGTACACACTCACATCATATACATTTAGAGATACACATACAAATATACCAAGACTATCATGGGCTGGCAAGGGTTATCCTAAGTATCTGACAGTTTAATTTTCTGTTTAAGATTGTACCATCTTCAAGTACCATCTAATTCATTGGAAAGGATTGGGATTCGGGATAGGAAAAAACATCCTACAACAACATTCTTCATTTGAGTATCTGTACAGAGATATATTCTTTTTCAAAATCACCTGTACATTATTCATATTTTGAGGTTATTAACTACTTTGGCCCGCAGAAATGATCAGGCTCACTTACTTGTACCTATGAGTAAGATCATGAAATCATCAAAATAAACATGCTAATTTGTTTCTTAAAGGTAGGTATTGATACCAGCGTCCCCACTGGAAATGGTACCTTCAGGTGCCCCTTTCACACTACATGCAAGAGCTTCAACAACTCCCTCAGGCATTGACTGAGTATCACAGAGCAGGATCACAAGCAGCCAAGCAAGCATGGAAATGGTTAAAAAAAGGCCCATGACTTTGTCCCATTGGGAAGTTTGGGGCACTTCTCAACCAATCCTTGACATTTCCTGGCATTTCAGTAGGGCTGATTGTTAGCCTCCTTCCCACACGGTATCATGTTTCTGAAAGCTGAGGTTTTGTATTTTGCTATTGTTATTTTTCTAACTTTATTTCAGTGCCTGAAGGTTAATGAATGTGGCCTCTTTAGAGTTTCTCTTCTTTATGCTTTGCTTTTATACACAGTCCACAGACACAGACTTTTTGCTAATCATCTTTTACTGCATTCTTTCTCCTCATCTTGCTCATTCTTCATATGGAACAGAAGCCAGACTTGTTTGGTTTCATTATCAAAGACAAAATAAGAACAAAACTAATGACGATGATGTTGACAACAACAACAACATGAAAAACAATTATATTGCAAATTCTAAGATATTAAAAATCTTCTGTTGTGTCAGATGGCGATTGTTGGAATTTCTCTGCTCTTGTATACTTTCAAAGCTTTGCATTTTAATATAATATACAACAGGGAAATACATTTTTTGCATGTTTACACATTTAATATTAAAAGTATCCAGCTATGCTCGTATTTTCAATTTTCCTACAGAACTAGTTAGAAACTAGAACAGGTTTTCTATAGAAGTACAGAACTAGCAAACCGATATGATTGCTCATTTTTTGCAGATGATTTGGTAGAACAAAACTTTCAGTGGACAAAAGAGGGACATTTATTTCCCAGGGTCTTGCTACATAACTTTGGGCAATAAATTATTCCATTGATTTCAAAACTGGCTTTCAAAAATGTGATTTTTCAAGAGTGGTTTCAAAATGATTCAGAAAAGATACTGAAAATGAGAAAAAGGACATGTGTCTAGACCCACTTCATTAGCACATAAGGAGGAGCAAATGAGGGCACACCGCAGGAGGCACAGGCAGCTCTTTCCTCCACCCTCTCCCATGGACCACAGGACAACAGACAGCTTGAGGAAGAGCAATGGAGATCTGCTCTGGTTGCATAGGGGGACCTAGTAAGGTTTGAACTGCATGGAAAAACGTCCTAAACTGCTTCTTAATCCTTTTGGACTTGGCAAAATTCAAAACACGTTTTGCCAGGCAGTGTCTCTCCCCTTAATTTTAAGCCCCTGTGTATTTCAAGGGAAATTTAATCCGTATGTTTCTGATTCATTTACACTTAACTCATCAAAATACTGTTTTGTAAGAGCTATTTGATGTCTAAACTGCAGCATGCGCATGAGCTTCTTGTGTGCCATCTTAAATGTTCTAGCAGTGAATAGAACTCCAACCACTGGAGTGCCTCTTTTTTGAAACTTTTAATTGAAATATAATTACATAATTTTCCCCTCTCTTTCCTCCCTCCAACCCCTCCAATGTCTGATCCCTCACTCCTCAAATTTATGGTCTCTTCTTCTTTAATTATGATTGTTACATATGCACGCACATGTGCATAAATACATAAATACAGCCTGCTGAGTCCACTTAATATTGCTCTTATGTCCATGAGTTCAGGGCTGACTTCTTGGCATTGGATAACCAACTTGGAGCTTGTTCCTGGGGAAGACTAACTTGTGTAGGGGTGGCCTCATGTGATTTCCTCTTCCACAGTAGCACATCTGTTGGTGTTGTCATTGTTAAGTCTCTGTTTAGGCAGCCATATTGTTGAGGCATCATGGGACGATGCTTCCCTGTCACTTCTAAGAGAAACAAACTAGAAAGCAGGCTTTCTAGTAATCTGGTTCTCATGATTTCCATGCTCTTTCTTCCATAATTTCCCCGTGCCTTACGTGTGTGATTGTGTTGGTTCTAGACACTGCATGATTATTCTCTGTATCTTCATCAGTTAAGACTTTCTGCATTGGCTCCCATCTGTTTCAGAGAGAGGGGAGGGGTATACATGGATTGGGGGTTATAAAGACAAATAACTATAATATAGCTCAGAATTACATTGGTTTACTGGCAATAGTAATGTTCTCTTTCAGGATTCATGACCTCACTAGTCCCAGGTGATTTTCTAAATTTCCAGATCAGTCATGATTTCCATCCTGTTCCATATATATATTTCCATATATTTTCTTAAGTCTAATTAGAAAGTTTTTGGTCACCACCAAGATATGAATGCCATTATCACACTTTAGAAATACTTTTTAAGGATATCCTGCCATGCTGGTCATTGTGGTTGATAGGGATCATGTTTGGGTAGGACTATTAGTTGGTTCTCTCCAAGTTTTGTGAAAGCTAGTTTTCAGAGAGGAGACTTTTGGGTCAGTTCAAATCCTTTGATTCCTGTGTCCAAATGGCAATGGTGTCCTCAGTAATAGAGACTTTAACGTTTAGAGAACAATAAAGGACAAAAGCCATCAGGTGTACTATTTTTGGAGTCTTTACTACTCTGACCAATAACTCGAAAGACTTATCATGCCTGCTATTAAAGCTTTTGCAGGTCTAGAGTATTAATTTTAATTAATTTTCAGGTTAAGAATTGCAATATTCAAATGTCTTTCAATTTTCTTAAGCATTTTATGTGGCTTATCAAAGAAGACAAGTTAGACCCTCTAGAACCAAATAAGGGATAGGATAGACTTTCAAACATCAGTGAGATTGTTTTCTATAAAAGTCATCTCTTTGGAAGGATAATTCACAAGCTTATGATAAGCCAGGATTATATCTTCATCTAATGAGGACTTCTTTATCTGATGTTGTACCATTAAATAACTAGTTGCAGTCATATATTTTCTTACAGGGTAAGTATATATGAGGGTTTTAGAGCATAAAAACAGATACAAACACAAAGTGAGGAGTAATGAACAATCTACTGGAGAATAAAAGGTGGCACTAGAAAGATGTAGATTGGGATAGCAGTCTAGAGACTGAGCTGCCCCTGCACATGGACATTGCTGTGGGACAGAAATGGCTCTAGCTGTTCTTCACTCCCTTAATGTGAACCTCAAGATACAGAGAAATGTGGAGCTTCAATGGACTTACTCTGCTTCATGTACCCACTCCCTTGGTATTTAATCTTCTCTCCTTGACAAAAAGATGTTCATAAGGGAATGTTAGCTATTAAGGGGGAGAGAGGTGAATCTCCCTAGCTCCTGCATGTCAGGGTTTTTTCCTAGTCTTCATATCTCTTGATCTTGGAATAATTTTGTCATAGGGCCCAGTTTTTAAATTAAATTACTGAGGAACCATTTTTTTAAAGTGTCAGTGCTAGAGTAGCTTAGTATGTTTGCACAACTGGCAAAAGCATGAACTGATACATAGCATACTTGAAGCTTCAAAGGAAATAGAGTGAACATAGTCTACATGGTCCTGTCTTTGAACAGAGAACATGAAACAGCTGTTTAATAGCATCCCATAGTAAATAGCAGCCAAGCAGGCTAAGAAGAAGGTCTTAGATTATGACATTATCAAGTCAATATTGAATTTACAAGGTCTATTTTTACTGATAGTCTGTAGCTTGAACTCAGTGTTCTGGAAGTGGGGACTAGTGTACAAACAAGAGCCCTGCAGGAGGAACCTGCTATTTTTGACTTAAAGTGAAAGCAGAGAGACATGTTAACCCCGCAAAATGCAGAGATCTACTGATCTACACTTCTTCCTTCCTGCCACCTTCTTCCCTCATTTCCTCCTGAGCTTCCCTCTTCCTTTTTTGGTCCTTTCTCCCTTCTACTGCACTATAGACTGCAAGCAATTTGTGGTTGGAGATGCCTGTATCAGTATGGGTCTGAAAACTTAAAAAATGAGAATCCATTGTTCCTTACCTATAGGTTTCCAAGAGTGAGGACAAACTCCTGGCTTTTTCTCTGCCCTCTTGCACTTGATCCAAGAGTTGGCCACAATTACAGAAATCCATGGTAACACAAGGTATCTAAAGTGCCATGTCAGTGGCTCAAAACGTTGAACAAGATTACAGCAAATGAACTCAGGAAAGCACCACTACAGCTTGGGTTAACTCTGGCCTGTCCTGCTGTGCTGCACATGCATGGAGGATATCCAACCCCATACAGCAGGGACTTTGAGAATTGAATTGACAAATACCTAAACTATAGGCCAAACTGGCTCTGAGTAGGAGAAATATTGTAGTACAGATTCTGACAGGTAAACTGGCATTGTCATCACAGTCTGTTGGATGTATGCTTGGAGTTGCTAAAAACAACAAACAACACAGCTGCATAATGTCCCAAATGTTCAGGATACAGAGACAGACAAGTTCATCAGTGGAATAGATTTGAAGACCCAGAAATAAAAATCCACACACTTATGGGCCCTTGATCTTTGACAAAAAAGCGAAAAATATACCATGGGAAAAAAAAAGAAAGCATCTTCAATAAATGGTGCTGGTCCAACTGGCTGGCTGTACATAGAAAAATGAAAATAGACCCATATTTGTTACTTTGCACAAAGCTCAAGTCTAAGTGGATCAAGGGCCTCAACATAAAACCAGATACACTGAATCTAATAGAAGAGAAAGTGGGAAAGAGCCTTGAACTCATTGGCACAGGGAGAAATTTCCTGAACAGAACTCCAATGGCTCATGCTCTAAGATCAAGAATTGATAAATGGGACCTCACAAAACTAGAAAGCTTCTGTAAGGCAAAGTCAATAAGACAAATCAGCAATCCACATACAATTTAAAACATTAAAATCAATAAACATATTGAAAACTTCTACAAAGAAAAGAACATACAGAGAGAGAACTAAAAATCTAAAAATCTATTGATTGAAAATTCTGTGTATTGGTTTGCTCCAAGGAAGATTTGTAAGAAGACATTTTAAAAATTTTGAAGTTAGGTTAACATAAATTATCATATTTGAATAGGAAAAAAAGAAATAAAAACAATTATATACAGAAGCTCTGAGAACAGTGGGCTGACACTGAAACATCTAACACTTTTGTCATCTACCAGAAGGAGATCAGAATATGGCGAGAAAGGAAATTCGTGCAAAAAAAGAATGGCTAAAATATTTCAGACACGAAGGTTATGTGATCTCCAAACAATGTAATGACATGTATTCCATGTCAAGACATATTACAATAAAGCTACAGACCAAATGCTAAGACTGCCTGAGGAAAATTTGATATATGATCTATATGAGAATATTACTTTATAATGTCAATAATTTTCACATCAGAAGTCATGAAATGTCAGAAGAAAGTGGCATATATTTCAGAAGTTGCAAGAGAAGAATTGTCAGCTCAGACCTGTCAGTCAAAATGTCTTTCAAGGGAGGAAATCAAGATATTTTCTGATTGAGGAAAAGCAAAAGAATTTATTCCTAACTCATCTGATAAAATAAACAGAAGTCTTAATGGTGTAAGAACAGTTAAGGCATCAGAAACGAGTAAGACAATGACAATTGTGACTTTTGGATTAATTGGACATGCCATTCTTCTCTTTTGTTGAAAATAAATGTTTAGCTGGGCATGGTGGCGCACACCTTTAATCCCAACACTCCGGAGGCAGAGGCAGGTGGATTTCTGAGTTCGAGGTCAGCCTGGTCTACAAAGTGAGTTCCAGGACAGCCAGGGCTATACAGAGAAACCCTGTCTCGAAAAACCAAAAAAAGAAAATAAAAGTTTGACAGCACAAGCAAATATTATAATAAATAATTGAACTTTATCAGAGCAAAATTTCTGCATTCATTTGTAAATTACTAATATAGATTATTAATATAAGTATAATATAAATTATTAATATAAACTATTTCAACCTACACAACTTATGAAAAGTCAAATAGGTATATATTACATTTTACAGAAACCACCAAAATATCAAAACATACAGTTAAAAAATTACAGACAGGTTGAGATGTAAAACCTTCTTTAAAAATATTCCCAAAGGCAAGAAATAAGAAGTTAAGGGAAAATCCAAAGTTAATAATTAAAAAACAAATAAAATGATAAATAAGATACTTGAAGTAAATTAGATGTAATAATAACTGCACTAAATAGAAATATACTGGGTTAGAGGGAAGGCTCAGTGGTTAAATTAATAGACTGCACTCGCAGAGAACCTGAGTTTGACTCCTACTATCCGAACTGAGCAGTTGGCGACCTTCTGTAACTCTAGATCTGACACTCCCTTCTGTCCTCCTTGAACACCTGCTTGCTTCATGCACATACAGACACACATAATTAAAAAGAAAATAAATCTTAAAAAATAAAAATTTAAACCAGAAGATTTAGAGAATGAATTTAAAAAAAAAAAAAGTCTGCAAGAAACACATTTCCAATATGGAAATATAAACCAGTTAAAAGCAAGAAGATGAAAACAATACCCAACACACTAGCAAACAAATAAAGTCACAGCAGCAATGAAACTAGACAGAACTGGATTCAGAAAAAGAAAAGTACCAAGAGAAAGAGGCATTTTACCAGAGGTTAAAATGCTTAATTGTCTAAGTACTTATGGAAATCAGGGATTTATCTACTCCTAAACACAGAGCTTTGAAATCATTGGAGCAATATTGACTACAAGAAGCACACAAATACACAACTGTCCTCATAGACTTCCACTCTCTTCCCTCAGCAAAGGGTCCCAAAGGCTTTGAACTGAAAAACAAACGGATAAAATGTTAGGCAAGGACTCCTCAAACACAACACCAAAAGCATGTTGCATAAAAGACAAAACAAAAACCTCAAATTGAACTTTAAAAAAAAATCAAACAGTTTAATGTCTGTGAAAGACACTAAGAGAAGAGAAAACAAATATTTGGCAAAAGACCTTTCACCAATATATATTTCAGAATTAATACAAACCAATCACCCAATTAAAAATGGGCAAAAGACAAACCAACTTTAAAAGTCCCACAGTCTTTACATATTCTTAAAATTTCAATCTCTTTAAAATATCCATCTCTTTTAAAATCCAAAGTCTTTTTACAATTAAAAGTCTCTTAACCGTGGGCTCCACTAAAACAGTTTCTTCCTTCAAGAGGGAAAATATCAGGGCACAGCCACAATCAAAAGCAAAAGTCAATCTCCAACCGTCCAATGTCTGGGATCCAACTTACAATCTTCTGGGCTCCTCCAAGGGCTTGGGTCACTTCTCCAGCCAGGCCCTTTGTAGCACACGCTTCATCCTCTAGGCTCCAGATGCCTGTACTCCACTGCTGCTGCTGCTCTTGGTGGTCATCTCATGGTACTGGCATCTCCAAAACACTGCATGACCCCTTCAGTCCTGGGCCATCAATTGCAACTGAGGCTGGACTTTCACCAATGGCCTTCCATGGCCTCTCACAGTGCCAAGCCTCAGCTGCTCTGCTCAACTCCTTCATGCCTTCAAAACCAGTACCACCTGGGTGACCCTTACACATTACCAAGTCCAGCCACAGCACAAGGTACAACTTTGGCTATATCTGGAACACAGCCACTGTGCTCTCAGAAAACACTTCCCAGAAGATGTCACCTCAATGATGCTGGTCTCTTCTTAATCACCGCTAATTTCTTAGCTCCAGCTAACCAGCATCAATAGTCCCAGTAATGCAAAGTTTTTGCTTTGGTAGTTCTGGTATCTTGTTAATCACAGCTGATTCTTCAGCCCCAGCTAACCAGAACTACAGAATCTTCACATTCAAAACAGCAATGGCCCTGAAAAGAGTCTTTAATTTTCCCTCTGAAATTTCACAAAAGTGTGTTGGGATAAGTGTAGGCAGATCTACCTTGCAAACCTTGCTCTTTCTTTGCATGTGTGTGCTCTTGCAAAGGCTGCACTGGACAGTGCTACAGCGACTAAAAGGCTGAAGTCACTAGGAGCTCAGACGTAAGGCCTCCTCCCAGTATCCCCTCTAAGCCTACTTCCTGGACACTCTTCCAAGCTTGGGTTGCAGATGACGGACACACTTCATCCTGAAGGCTACACGTTTTCAAACCATTTGAACAGAACGATCAGATTTAGCCTGATGATTTCTTCATAGAATCTGCAGAAGTCCTCTGTGCAAGATTAATGTTGAGGTTCCTAGGGCACCACTGTGAGAATCCAGTTAAGGACAGGACATGACTATGCTTTAGTGGGATTTCCTGCAGGTTTGGGATCGTAACCATACAAGAAAGTAGCTGCTATTACAAGGATGGCTCCAAGGAAAAAGACACTGGTTGGCACAAAATCTTGCAACCAAAAATAAGATATTATTGTTGACAATATTATGGATAAGGAGGTCGCAAATCCTTTTAAAATGTTATCTGCATATTTGATGACAGCAGCTATTACAAGGCCTCCAAGTGCAAATAGGAGATGGGGAAGCTGGAGAGATTGCTCAGTGGTTAAGGGTGCTTGCTGCTCTTGCAGAAGACCTGGGTTTAGTTCCCAGTCATATGACACCCTTCATGCCTTACCAGAAATGGGACATTGCATTGACAGAGCAACAGGACACTTGCTCTATTTGTCAGGAGCACTGCTATTATCAGCCTAGCTCAGCAGGCACTCAGCAGGAAAGTGAAACAGGCCATTGAATCCTCCCACATTTGAACCTAGTTAGAATTTATAGTAAATGTATTGAAAGTAAAGAGGAATTTAGGAGCAGTCAAAATCATAGCTCATTCAAATATTTAAAGTAGAGCAACTTGTAATGTTCTATATTTTGATTCTAACCAAAGTGGCTACCTGACTTTAGAGTGGCATGTTATTGCTAGGTTGTAGCTGATATCTTCTACATGAGGCCTAAGTGTTTAGCCATTTTCACGGGGCAGAGATGTGATGGTTTAATCTCACGGCAACATATTTGAGTAATAAAATTAGGCAAATGGAATTATTCCAGGAATAATTATTAATGGGCTATATCTATAGAACATATGATATTTTATGGAGTTTAGTCATGCTTTATTTGGTTAAATGAAAAAAAATGAATAGCACACACAAAAATCATAAACACAATTGTCTTTGGGAACAGTCAATTCAATACTTGTAATTTAGATATAGGAATATATCTCCCACATGATAAAGAAGGCAAAGTATGCTGAAGAAAGTGACAAATTAAGTGATATCAAAGCTAAAGTAGCATATGACATCATACAGCACATCGAAAGAACACATCAAAATAGAAGCATCCATAGGACACAGCCTGGCGCCATTCTTACCAGCTGTATGTTCTGAGAAAATTAGTCTATTTGTTTTTGAGTGTTAACTTCCTCATATGTAAAATGGACCTTTAAAGGTCCTCTATGGAGTTTTTTAAGTTTACCTTGGCAAACACTAAATTGTAAAATATATAAGATTTAAATCTTTACCTTCATCTTAGAAAGATATGTTGATAGATTTCTAAAATTCAAGCAATAAGAAAAGTAATATTTTGCAGAAACTCCACACATTGTACTTTTTCATCTAGACTATCATATTTATGTCAGAAACATGGTTGGAGCACTCATGCTTCCTTTAAGAGTATACATACCAGGCCAATTGAGCTGGCTGTCAAATGAAAGAATGCAGTTTCATGTGGAGTTTTTTCATAGAACCTCACTCAGGCTCCAGCAGATCTGGATTCTTAGCATGACATGGCTGCTACTTGGTTGGGTGATTATGAATTAACCACTTTACTTCTTCAGAACCTTAGCTGATGCATGTCAATGGTTGAACTGGCCATGGTCCTCTCTCATGTCTTTCTAGTGTCCATATTTTATGAGGTTCGTACGCTACACTCTATCATGGTATTCATGTGGTTGTCCCACTAACTCAATCACTACCATTCTAGCTTAGCCAAACAAACCAACTAAAAAACAGTGGGCCCTGCCTATTCAGATTCTGACTGTGTCTCCCACTGCAAGCAAACAGAAGAAACTTAACATCTTGAGTCTGCAGATTAATGACACCCAGGGGGCTGTCTGAACAAGGGAGTCCTCCAGGTGCTCTGTTGACTGGTCTTTTGTACTGGTAATGCTTTTAGTATGACAATGTCTTTACTTTTGTTTCTGGCAAGAATTAATATATTACTTATGATATTTAATAAGAAGCAGCTGTTCCCAATGAGTTTGGAGCCCAGTTGCCCATTAATTCTGGTTGGCTTTTCTTGCCGTGGTGAATGGGAGCAGACAGAGGAGGTGAGCCACGTGATATGTTGCAAGACCAAAGTCGTCTGCAGACAGTAGAGCTGAGAACAATTGTTCTGTATAATTCAAAATGCATGGTACAAGAAAACAAGATATGATGTTTAAAATTAGAAGAACATTTGGTCTGTATAGTTAAAAGCTAATAAGTCCTATGGCCGTGAAGTTGTTCCAAATTCTAGGAAGTGACTGTACAAAGTAGATGATAAAGCTAATGAGTCAACAGTTACTGAACACCTACTATGAACAAGCTAACTCATTAGTCATCAAATAGTAGCACTTACTAGGCACTAACTTATGTAAGGAACCTATTCAAAGCAATAAATTCAGGAATCTTGACTCGCAGACATTAGGTAATCTTTCAAATATCATAAACATGGTTCAGCTTTATTCTGATATTCAAATGTGTATATGTTCAATAGTTTGTGTGTGGGGGTTGAGAGAGAGAGAGAGAGAGAGAGAGAGAGAGAGTAGTCGGGGAGGAGAGATCTATTCAGTTATTTGTTTGCTTTGCTCTCAAAAACATTTACATTGAGGAATGATATAATCTTGTTAGACAAAACAATGTGAAACTTTACAATTGTCCCTTAACTGTTTATAGATTATATAGTGTACTAAAGCTATATGTTAAATTAGATTATTATTGTGTGCATAGGTAGCATCTGTATCATTGTTCTACTGATGTAGAGTCATATGGTTTCCTTTGGCCTTGCATGGGTATAGGGCACTTTGCTGAACCTCAACTTTGGGGCTAGCCATATAACTTGGCTTTACTACTGAGATGTTAGAAGATGTGTTACTGAAATATTTCGTGTGGTTGGGGTTGTGTGTGTGTGTGTGTGTGTGTGTGTGTGTGTGTGTGAGTATTTCTTCTGTGACCACAATAATAAGTTCCTTGGCTGTTCTGTCCCATTATTCCCTAGAACGGATGTGATCAAAGTACAGTCTCTAGGAAGGAGAAGTGAGGCTGTATCAACAGCTGGACACTGAGAGAGCCATTCTCATATTTGTGACGATAAAGTATCTTTGCACAAGGTCATTAAGTTTGGGACTAATTTATTTTATGGGAATAGTCTTTACAATCAAAATGAAAGGAATTTAAGCAATGTGGCATCAAGTTGTACTTTGCTCCAAATATAAAATCAACTCACTAAATTAGAGCAGATGTGTGTACTCTGACAGAAATTACCCGAATGGGAAGGATGAGATGTGACACACCCATTGGGAACTCTTACAGATAAGATGGTCCTATACAAGAAGAGGGTGAGAAAAATGTACTATCAAGAAAATGTTCTCTCAAGAACTCAGAAAATCCTGCTTTGCTTCTATAATGTATCTTTGCCTTTCTTGATGTGTATATGACTCAGGTTGCTTGTGAGCACTGAACATGTCTCCTAAGTTAGAAAGCCATACTTTAAAATGCGGAACAGGTATAAGCAAAACATCCATCCCCGAAAGAACAAATCTAAGGGTTCATCTGCCATATAGAATATTTCTAAAGCTCTAGACATTATAAGCTGGTCTATGGAATCTGTGAAATAGAATCAGCTTAGTTGGACTGGAGCTTGTTTGGGTAGAAGTGGTTTAATACAGTTATAACTAGCCAGTATACCTGAATTCTAAAGTGGGGAGAAAACAAAAGAAAATTAGCTGTGTTGCAAAGTAAGTATTAGTTTAACATAGCAAGGAAACATTGGGGGAACACACAGGAAGAAAGAAGCAAGAGAAAGGGAGACTCAGGAAGTCACTCACACACACACACACACACACACACACACACACACACACACACGGAGAGAGGGAGGATGAGACATACATAAGAGGAGGGGAGAAATGGTAGAGAAGGGAGATAGAAGGGCACTCTTTGATATAATTTAATTTTATTGTGTTGATTGATCTGTTTTTACATAAATTAGTTTGCATTTAGAGCAGAAACTTGTTAACCATTCATGTTAATAAACTGACAATTCATTGTCCATGTAGTATATCCAATATTTCTAAGTAGAAACTCCAACTAAGAACAAGGAATTTGGAACACAAAACATAGACTGTGCAGTATGGCAGTGTGCAGAGCCCACCAGCAGCATGCACAGAAACCACGCACAGTTGGCACTTCATAATTACAAGTGGCACAGCATTCGGGCAGAGGGCCAGTTTCTTTAATGCATATGACTCAATATGGAATGTTTTTGATCCTCATGTGTAACTACTGCCACTGACAACTGTCCAGGTGCTCTAATGGGCACTGAACTAGCACAAGCTGGTGACAAATTTTGCTAAGCAGGATGCAGGTACACTCAACATGGCCAAGTTTTAGATTTGTAAACAAATACACATACAAATGTATACTTAATTTTTATGAAGACTCACATATGTACATGACTACCACAACAAATATATTTGTGTATTATATAAGATAATAGTATATAAATATATTTTGTATATAACACACTTAAGAAACTGTACCTGTAAGGATAAACTTTCATGTATTATTCAAGGCTTAGTAAAACACTAACTTAAAATCACCAGAAAGGAGGCAATTAATAGAGAAAGAAATGATCATTTTGGTTTTTGCTTCTTCCTCTCATTCCTCAATAATTCTATAGTTTTCTGAAAAGGGTGACCTAACAGATACAAGTGTTAGAATTTCTTGCCCATAGACAACAAGATTACTCTATATCAGCTATGAAGACAAGAGGAATTTATGTCAAAAATATGGATATTTTGGTTAGTAATCAAAATAGCTATTTTTACATTGGTTCAGTAGTTCCTAAACTCCATCATTTGTCATTAAATCACTGTGTGAGTATTGCGTTCTAATATATTTTTGACTCCACTGTCATTCTGCTCAGCCAATATAAACTGGCTTACAAGAGATATCAGCAGCTATTAATTTCTATGCCACTTTAGTGTATGTTAAATTCCCAGGACATTTTCTTTTTACTCTCTGAGAATTTTTAGCCTCTGACCAGTATTTTCCTGCTTCTCTTTACTTCACTACTAAGAACACACTTCTAATTTTCTCTGTGTATATGTATACATGTGTGCATGTGCTTGTGTGTGTGTGCATGTACATGTCTTTGAGTGTGAGAAAGCATACACATGCAGTACACACACATGATCACACAGATGTTATGGTGTAGTTGAGAGGTCAGAACACAACCTCCAGTGTCAGTGCTTCTCTCTTCTTGTTTTAAGGCAGGGTCCCTTTGATGTACTCTATGCTGACTGACTCCATGCATTAGGGTGTTCTCCTGTCCTCCTCTACCACCTCTTCATAGGAGTACTGGCATTATAGACAAGTGTTATTGAACTCATTTTACATGTGCTCTGTGGACTCCAATTCAGGACCTCAAACTTGCTATGCAAGAGCCATCTTTACCAGTTCCAAATTTGGCATTTTTAAAATTCCACATATAAGTGTAGCATCCTGTTCTCAACATTTACCCAGGTTTTAACAAGTGAGAGGGTCCCCTTTTCCTGTCCTATTTTGTATTAATATACATCTATACATTAGTTCATCAGACTGATGGACAAAAATTGTTTCCCGTGCAGTTACTGGAAACAATGCTGAAATGTGTAATGCACACACACACACACACACACACACACACACACACACACACACACAGAGAGAGAGAGAGAGAGAGAGAGAGAGAGAGAGAGATGGGGTATTTTTGTTTACATATTTTGGATTTTGGATTTTCTTATTGGTGCTCTTGTTTGTGAGACAGAGATCTCATGGCTAATTTGATGCTCATTACATAACCCCAGCTGACTTTGAAGTCATGATCTTCTTGCCACAGCCTCCTGGATCTGAGATGAGAGATAAGTGGCACCACACATACTATGTTTACATATTATCTATTATCTAAAATACTACTTCAATCTATTTTATTCTATTTAATAGGTTGCTATTCATTTCTGCCTTTTCGTGTGTTATCTGTTTTATAACTCAGTATAATTCAATTATTTAGTTTTGGAAAGGTTGTTTGTGGTTTTTCTGTCATATATATATATATATATATATATATATATAGTCATTACTATATCTAATGTCAAGAATTCTGCCATGTGTTTCAAAACTTTTTATCTTGGAGTTACATTTAAGCACATAATACATTCTGAGTCCATTTTTTGTGTGTGGTATGAGATAAAAATAAATTTCTATAGATATGCAGATTTCTCAGAAGCATTTATTGAAGAAGCTATTTTTCCCTATTGTGTGCTTGTGTGGCTCTTATGGGCACACAAATAATATGTGCATATATTATTTGTGCATATATATATATATATATATATATATATATATATATATGTGTGTGTGTGTGTGTGTGTGTGTGTGTGTGTGTGTGTATACACACATACATACATATGTATGTATATATACACACATGCATGCACACACGCATATATATTGCACTTTGAGAAAAGTACATTATCATTTCTTATTCCCTCCTCCTCCCACTAAAAAACCCTTTTTTTTTTCCTAAACCACCTTTCTACTTCTATATCTAAAAAAATTTCCTAATGCCTTTAAGTACTGTTTATTACAAAAACATGGGTGGGTTTGGTTTGACAAGTGTCTGTTTAAAACGGCTATACTACTGAGCAATGTGACATCCCTGCCCTTCCCCAACTAGATAGAATGTATGAATCAGACTATATGTATATATAAGATGCATATATATATATATATATATATATACATACATATATATATATATATATATATATATATATGCATCTGTGTGTGTGTGTTTATGGCAAGGTAGTAGTTTGAATAAAAAATGAAAATAACGAGGCTATCACTGTTAGAGGTGTGGTCTTTTTGGAGTAGGTGCAGCATTGTTAGAGGAAGGGTGTGGCTAAGGGTGGGGTTTTCAGGTTAGAAATCTCCTGCTTTCTTCAGCAATCATTCAAATATCCTCTTATGATGTTTTCAAAATCTACATTGTGTATATAACATTAACTTTCAATAAATATAACATTAATTGATGTGTTGTTCTATTAAGGCAAATCTCGGTGTCAGCTCCACTTCTTCTAGAATCACCAAAGACACAGGCAGCTATGCACACCTGAGAAGGATTTTCTTCACTGGATTATATGAAGTGGGAAGACACATCCTAAATCTGGCTGCCCCTTCTGGCGGTAGCCCACATCAGATAAAGAAGAAGGAAGCTTTTACTTTTTGCCTGCTTGACCTAACTACTGCTGGAAAGTTCATCTATGCCGCTGCTCACCCATTCCTACACTGGGATTAGAACCTAATTTTTCCAGATTCCAGCTGTCTCGGAATCCTCTAGGATTCCAGCTGCAGACTGGAACTGCTGAGAATCCAATCACAAGGACAGAACAGCTAAAGGATTCTTGGTCTTTCCATTGGGAGATGGCAATTGTTGGACTACACAGACCATATCTTGAATGTCACTGTATTACACCCAAACACACACATAGCCCACCACCACTGCCATGATTACCATTACTAACACCTCCACCCTCTCATCATCATCGTCGTCGTCATCGTTGTAGTCGTCATCATCACTTCTGTTCCTCTATAGAAGCCTAACTAACAGATATTATGTGAAACCTTTAATTTTTCTTAATAGCACATCTTATCTCATTCATTACTTTCTTACTAAACTTTAGTGGATCTTACACATTGAGTTGCTCTGGGAATATAGTAGAAAGTTCTACATTCTCTTTTATTTTGCTAGTCATAAGTTCCCAATTCCTATTTCAGTAACGATCTGGGGCAGTGTTTATCTGCAAATGCAATCCCCATTTCCTTATTTAAAAGTTTTTATAGTCTGCTTTATCATTTTTCTTCTAGATAAATTTGAAAATCACCACACTAAGTCAAAATAGTAGACCCATGACTCAGATTAATTTAAACCCATTCATTAATTTTGAAATATGTTTATGATCTATAAACCAATATCATGAATATCTCTTAGAAATAGTCTACAGTTTTATCATTTAAGTTCTTCATATTTTTGTTAGTATGTTTTTTACTATTAGGTTATGATAATAACTTTTTGATACTAAGAATAAATATTTCCTCCTAATGTTCACTCAGTTATTTGGGGGCTTCGAAAGACATGTTTTTAAAAATAATTTTAAAGTACAAATTTATTCAACTCATTAAAGCTTTAAGAGTTATATAATAATATTTGGCATTTGGGGCATATGAATAAAACTGTTACCTTCTTTTTCCATTCACACTTGAGGACTGGAGAGCCAGAGCTGAGAAAGAAATCTTAACTAATAATCTTCTCTCATCCTTTCTTATGACAAGGAATAAATAGTTCAGGTAATTCTGTGAAAATGTGCTGTCAACTATTCTCTGTCACCTTTGCTAGGTTTTATATTAATTATGGAAATATTGACATGTTGCTGCTGTTTCCTTAGCCTGCAATGGCTATTCAACTGTATACATGTTTTTAAACATCTTCAGTCTGCCACTGTGTCTGTTTTCTAATTGGTCCTTTCATAGTGCTACACTGTGTGCACTGTACTCAAAGATGCCCTAAGATTTAACTTCCATCCACACCTTATTAACACCATTGATTTATGAAGGTAGGCTTTCTTTTAGTACCTGTAATTCAGCTTGCAAATATTATTTATTTTAATTAATTATTTAATCTATTTTTTTTACTTATTCACTTAACATCCTACTCACTGCCATTTCCTAGTCACACCCTCTCACAATCTTTTTCCCCTCTCCCTTTCCCTTCTCCTCTGAGAGTGTGGGGAGCCCCCTTGGTATCCACCAATCTGGCATTTCAAGTCTCTGTGAGGCTAGGAACTTCTCCTGCTGAGACCTGACAAGGCAGCCCAGCTAGAAAAACATATCCCATATACAGGCAACAGCTTTTGGTATAGGCCCCGTTCCAGAAGTTCTAGACTCACATGAAGACCAAGCTGCACATCTGCTATACATGTGTGAGGAGACCTAAGTCTAGCCTGCGTATGTTCTTTGGTTGGTGGTTCAGACTCTGAGAACCAAAGGGTCCAGGCTAGTTGACTCTTTTGGTCTTCCTGTGAAGTTCCTATCCTCATTGAGACAGGTAATACCTCCTCCTATTCTTCCATAAGAGTCTCTAAGCTCCATCCATTGTTTGGCTGTGGGTCTCTGCACCTGTCTAAACTAACTGCTGGGTGGAGCCTCCCAAATGACAACATGCGCCTGTCTGCAAGCATAACAGAGTATCATTAATAGTGTTAGGGGTTGGTGCTTGCCCATGGGATGTGTCTCGAGTTGGGCCAGTTATTGATTGACCATTCCCTTAGTCTCTGCTCATCCCCTGTACCTGCGCTTCTTATAGACAGGATAAATTTTGGGTTAAATTTTGTAGGTGGGTTGGTGTCTCTATTTCTCTACTGGTGTCTCTACCTGGCTAGAGGAAGCAGTCTCTTTACGTTCCATATCCCCAGTGTTGTGATTCACAGCTAAGGCCCCTCTCACTGATTCTTGAGAGCCTCCCTTATCCTAGGTCCTAGAGACACCCCCTGCCTCTTCACTCCCATCAGTTGCAGATTTCTTTTTTTGTTGTTGTTGTTGTTGTTGTTTTGTTTTGTGTTGTTTTTTTTTTTTTTTCGAGACAGGGTTTCTCTGTGTAGCCCTGGCTGTCCTGGAACTCATTCTGAAGAACAGGCTGGCCTCGAACTCAGAAATCTGCCTGCCTCTGCCTTCCCAGTGCTGGGATTAAAGGAGTGTGCCACCACCGCCCGGCAAGATTTCTATTCATTTTCGTTATCTTCTAGTCCTTCCTCTTGTCCTTCCATACACCTGATCCTGAGCTCCCCATCACCATGCCCCAGCAAATAGTTTTTATGTGATTTTCTCACATTTTTCTGTCAGTTTTTGTTTTATTTTATAAAATAATCTTGGCAACTTTGTAACTCTATTTTCTAGAATTCAGTAAATTCATTCCTTGAAATATTGAAAAAAAACTCCTGGGATACTTTATGGAAATAATTATGTAATAACCCTTAATTCTGTATTTTTAATGACTATTCAATGACTACTTTTAGTTTCCTAATGGTTTCAATCAAGATTCTTACATTAATGATTTTCTTTATGGCCTTCCTATTGAATATCAAATATCTAAGCATGGCTAGATAGCATACTCTATTTGAATATTATCATTATTTGCTTGTAAAACATATCAGTTCTAGCTATTTTCACTCTTATTTCTTTGTCTTTTAAATTAAAATTAGAACAAAATTTTAATTCTCTTTCCTTAGTATCATATATGTACAGATGTTTGGTTTTACTATTTTCTCTTAATTTCATATGTGCCTACTTTATTTACATTTCCCTGGCTTTTTAGTGTGCACCCACCCCCCCGACCCGACCCTGCTTGAGTTTATTTTGTTCTACTTTTATATGAGTTTTCCTCTTTTTATATGTGTGTATTTTAGAGCTGACCAATGGAATTGGATTACCAGTTAGGAGGTTCCTTGCTGTACAAGACTAGTTCTCATTCACTCAACAGTAATATGGGCTTAGAGTGCTTTATCTGGGGTGAGGTCAGGTGAGATTTTCTCTCTCCTCTTTGGAATGGTAACTGATACGGTATTTATTCAGGTCTTTTCAGGCAACCATATTCTCATGAGTTCATGAGTTCAGCTTCCCTGCCATATATAAGTCACAGTCTTTTAGCAAATGTTCTAGTTTTGCTATTAACCCCTACTTAATTTATTGACTTTCTTTTCATTTTTCAGCTACTGGGATTAAAAGTTTAGTACATTTATTTTCTTTTTTGCTATTTTCCCCCTTTTAATGGTTATTGAGCATATTTAAGGATATACGTTAAAGCCTGCTGTGTGGTTAGACAAGGTTTTTATTTTCATTATGTTTCTAAATAATCATTCATTAGTTAAATGACAATTAATTTAACACCCACCATATGCTGAGCATTGTCTTCCTGTAGAAACAATTACATTTACAATTTTAATTTTCTCTCAGAACAATAGATTTTTAAGGAACTTTTTCTCCTTTAAAGTTGTCTGATTACGAAAGCTTTGACTGTTTAAACCCGTGTTATTAAACTTAAGTTTATTGTATTTTTCTTAGAAGGTTCTGCTAATATTCTAATGTTGGAAACTTCCTGAGCACAACTTAATTAGAAGCTCATCTGCCCCTTATTTATTAGAGATATAGTGGACTAATCCTAGTGGATGCTTCAAAGTGGTCATAGTATGAACCTTAGATGGAGTTTAATTAATAAACCCAATGGTAAGAAAAATAAGTAATAAAATGGGATAATTATTCACAATGTATTGTACTAAAATTGCCATAATCCTAATACTTTGAGGTCATTCTTCAGTAAAATATGGGTTTCAAACAAGAGTACTAAAACACCATTCCAAAAAACATAACTCATAACGGCATCTTGTTGACTAACATTTAAATAGGCATAGTTAAGGACATACATTTAAGCCCACTATGTGGCTAGATTATAAACTGCATGTAATGAATATGCTGTGGCTGTTATGGAAAAAGGAAAGTAGCATGCCATAAAGATGGTTCAGGGAGGTGCAAAACCTAAAATAAGGAATTATTTCTAAAACCTTTCAACTACTGTTTTTGGAGGGCAGTTGCTCGTTAACATGCAAAACCACAGAAAGTGAAAGTACATATGAGGAGGACTAGTACAGTGTGATCAAGGAGCACTGCTCTACCTGATACATATGACTAGGAGCCACTATTGTGTCAATATGCATAGGTACGAAGCACAGATGAACCTATTATACATGATCAGGGAGCATTGATAAGCAAGACATATGCAATCATGGAGCCCTACTGTACTGATATACTTTGTTAGAGCACAGTCATAATTTTGAACCTAACAATGTCTTATATTCATAGTTATTTTTATTCTTTAATTCTTTTTTACAGTTCAGTCTTCATCCCCATCCTGGTCTGCCCTCCCAACAACTCCCCATCCCCTAACCCCACCCCCATCTCCAATTTCCAAGAGAATATCCTTATCCCTACCCCACCAGACCGCCCCACGCCCTGGGGTCTCAAGTCTCGAAAGGGTTAGGTGCATCTTCTCTCACTGAGGCCAAACCAGGCAGTCCTCCGCTGTATATGTGTCAGGGGCCTCATATCAGTTTGTGTGTGCTGCCTTGTAGTGGCACAGTGTCTGAGAGATCACAGTGGTCCAGGTCTGTAGAAACTTCTGGTATTCCCATGGGACCACCCTCCTCCTCAGCTTCTTCCACTTTTTTCCCAATTCAACCACAGGGGTTACTGGCTTCTGTCCATTGGTTGGATGCTAGTATCTGCATTTGACTCTTTCAGCTGTTTACTGAGACTCTCAGAGGGCACCAATGCTAGGCTCTTGTCTGCAAGCACAACACAGAATAAGTAACAGTGTCAGGCCCCGGGGCCTTCCCTTGAGCTGGATCCCAATTTGTTTTGTCACTGGACCTCCTTTCTCTCAGGTTTTTCTCCATTTTTAAAAATTAGAGCTGGGCATGGTGGCACATGCCTTTAATCCCAGCACTCGGGCAGCAGAGGCAGGCAGATTTCTGAGTTCTAGGCCAGCCTGGTCTACAAAGTGAGTTCCAGGACAGTCAGGGGTATACAGAGAAACCCTTTATCGAAAAACACCAAAAAAAAAAAAAAACAAAAAAACAAAAAAACAAAAAAACAAAAAAACAAAAAAACAAAAACAAAACAAAACAAAAAACAAAACAAAAAAAAAAAACAAACAAAAAACAAAAACAAAAACAAAAAAACCCAAATTAGATATTTTCTTTATTTACATTTCAAATGTTAATCCCCTTTCTCATTTCTCCTCTGAAAACCCCCTATCACATCCCCCTCCCCCTGCTCACTAACCCACCCATTCCTGCTTCCCTGTTCTGGCATTTCTCTATACTGGGGCATCAATCCTTCACAGGACCAATGACCTTTCCTCTCATTGATGTCCTACAAGGCCATCCTCTGCTACATATGCTGGAGCCATGAGTCCCTCCATGTGTACTATTTGATTGGTGGTTTCGTCCCTGGGAACTCTGGAAATACTGGTTAGTTCATATTGTTGTTCCTTCTATGAGGCTGAAAACCCCTTCAGCTCCTTAGGTCCTTTCTCTAGCTCCTCCATTGGGGACCCTGTGCTCAGTCCAATGGATGGCTGTGAGCATCCGCTTTTGTATTTGTCAGGCACTGGCAGAGACTCTCAGGAGACAACTATATCAGGGTACTGTCAGCAATCACTTTTTGGCATCCACAATGGTATCTGGGTTTGGTAATGTATATGGGATGGGACAGTCACTGGATGGCCTTTCCTTCAGTTTTGGCTCCACACTTTGTCTCTGTGTATCCTCCCATGGGTATTTTGATCCCCTTTCTAAGAAGGACCAAAGCATCTTCCCTCTTGAGCTTCATGTGGTCTGTGAATTGTATTTTGGGTGTTCCGAACTTCTGGGCTAATATCAGTGAGTACATACCATAAGTTTCTTTTGATATCCTCCAGATCCATCCATTGGCTAAGAATTTCGTGAATTCATTATTTTTAATAGCTGAGTAATACTCCATTGTGTAAATGTACCACATTTTCTGTATCCATTCCTCTGTTGAGGGACAATTGGGTTCTTCCCAGCTTCTGGCTATTATAAATAAGGCTGCTATGGACATAGTGGAGCGTGTGTCCTTATTACATGTTGGAGCATCTTCTGGGTATATGCCCAGGGTTCTCAGGTAGTACTATGTCCACTTTTCTGAGGAACCACCAGATTGATTTCCAGAGTGGTTGTACCAGCTTGCAATCCCAAGAACAATGGAGGAGTATTCCTCTTTCTCCACGTCTATGCCAGCATCTGTTGTCACCTGAGTTTTTGATTTTAGCCATTCTGATTGCTGTGAGGTGGAATCTCAGAGGTGTTTTGATTTGCATTTCCCTAATCACTAAGGACGTTGAACGTTTGTTTCCTTATAGAAAACATTAGCAATCTATTACTCTTTCTTTCCAGCCAGTTCCTCGGCCCTAATGAGAGAGGAGCTGTGCATACATTCTGGCATTAGGTTATTAGCTCTTTTTGTCTTTCAGTCTGATGAGTTTTCTGTACATCAACCAAGTGTTGTTGGCTCAGCACTGTATGGGAAATAATTTTACTGGGGACTCCAGTGCTATTTGGAAGCTCACTGAGGTGAGCTAACCACTACATGCATTCAAATAAGCAGAGATTCTATTTGGCAAGTAGAGTAAACATAGAATAGACTGTAATATCTGGGAACAATGTTTCAAGTATACTTTGAATGGGACTTTATCCTATTTCCACAGGTGAAGCTGATCACATACTTCATTTTGAGATTTTAATGGCACTGGGGCTTCTTCATGTGTATGTATGGCAACCAGGGAAAAAGTGAGTGCAGACACAAGGTCCCTTAGCTGATCTCTGATCCAGCACATGGTGATCTGAGGGGGGTAAGAGAAGGTAGAAAGAATGACTAGTGGTAGAGTGTAGTAGAGAGAAAGCAGAGTCATGAGATTGTGTGTCTGATGAAGCATGTGTTAGATTTACGGGTATGTGAATGGCCTAGAGGTACCTATTCCATCAGCTAGGGAAATTGGTTTGTAGTTGATTCAACCACTCTAGAATACCCAAAGGCTAAACTCTCAAAATAGTAAGATGTCCAGCTTGAGTCACAGTAGCAACTTCTAAGTTAATAGAGTCCACAGCAGCATTGCTAGAGATGCTTAACTTGAAATATGTAAGAAAATGATACTAACACACTGGACTCTGAAAGCACAGGTTGGGAATCTACCACTCAGTCAAAGCAATGTTTTTAAGGGGCATCCTTTCCCAGGCAGACCTCTTCTGAAGCATGAACCAATCAAAATTAACCTTGGGGACTTCCAGAACAATAGTAAAACCTCTCTCTTCTCAGTCTTCTCACCATAGATAATAAGAACACTGACTCATCACATTTTAGAAGATTCATTAAGAAACTTTTATAAACCTGTATAATTAATTCCGAATTGCACTCTACTTCTCTTTACACCTGTAGATGGTAAATATACTTCCTCTTGTCATCAGAGAAGCTTCCTTGGCAGCAGAATAAAAACAACAGTCAAAATGCAGAGAGCAGCCAGCCATAGAGTGTCTAGCTCCCTACTCATACCTTTATAACACAAATTTTAAAAAAATGTGAAAGGCTCCAGGAATATTTCAGAAGTGGAGATAGGAGGTTGCAAGGCCCGCTGCTCTAGGAAGTCTGCTGCAGGATTTTTGGGATTCTCAATAGCAAAGATAAGACATGAAATCTCAACACTGTGGCTGCTTAAACAAGACTTGAACAATGCCAACACCAGACATCATGCAAATATGGATAGGGGAAATCTCACAGAGTACCACCCCTAGATGAAGCATTACAAAAAAATGATAATTACTACTGAAAGAGGGAAAATCAGTCTTCCCTGGGCTTGGTATCCCTCATTATTTATCTAACAGTAAGTGATAAGCCTTAAAAAAATACATATATGCAATCAACAATGCTAAATGGACTCAGCAGGTTGTATGCATATATTCATTTGTTTATACAAATGCACATACACACCACATATGCATATAATCAAAGGAAAAAACATGAGAGGAAGTGGTGTAAGGAAAAGGGGGTGGCATAATTATATTTTAATCAAATCATAAATGAAATAAATTATAAAGAAATTTTGAAAACTTCCAAAGTCTTCCACTAAGATGTATGTTTATAGATATGCATATACGTGCTGTGGGTATTGTGTGAGTATGCACATGTCTATTATGTATTGTGTGCATTCCCATGAAGAGATCACTTGCTTTCAAATTCTCACAATGTCTTAGAACAGTAAATAACTACAAGATGACCTTAAAGGATCTTTTCGTATTCTTCACATGTTTACAAAAATAAAATGTAAGTTTTTAGAAAACGTAAAAATACAGGGAAGAAAAAAATTAAAGTCTCTGAGATTGTTACTATGTGAGCTACTGTCAGTGATTTGATGGACACCCTTCCAGAACTTGAACTATAATATATGGATATATATGTATGACCATATATGTATATAATTTACACATAAATGGGACCAAAATATACATGCTGTTTTTCAAGCTGTTTTTCTCAACAATATGCCAAAAAGATTTTTTAAGACAGTATACAGACAGATATGCTTTCACATACACACATTCTCAAGAACCATTTATATGTTGTATGAGTTTTTTAGCTGTATATCTAACTAGGCCTCTAATGGTTAGCACCCATGTTTCTGTGACCTTTAAAATAAAGATCACCAGAGGTCTGGGCAGAGGACACAGTGCAGATGGTGGATTAGCACCCTTTACCTATTCTACCATGAAGGAGAGAAGTTGAGCTTTTTTGTACTTCAACAGTAGTAATTTCTTGGCTGCAACGTGCCTATAAACACGTACCTCACATTTTTCATTAATTTATTTATTCACTTTACATTCTGACCACAGGCCCCTCCTTCCGTTCCTTCCAGTCTCATCCTCACAGTTCCCCAAATTCCCTCTTCTCTTCCGAGAACAGAATCTCCCACTCTGCCATGGTTATCAACCCACCCTGACAAATCAAGTCTCAGTAGAATTAGGTGTATCTTCTCCCACTAAGGCCAGACAAGGCAGCCCAGCTAGGGGTAAGAGGTCCAAAAGCAGGCAACAGAGCAGAGACAGCCCCACCTCCAATGCTAGGGAACCCATATGAATTCCAAACTGCATATCGGCTAAATATATATAGGGGGCCTAGGTCCCTAGACATTTCTAAATGAGGTACACATGCTGAAAGATGACAGTGCTACAGAATGTAACCTATTTATGAGGAATCCAAATCGTGGTGAGAGAGCACTATGACCCATTCTTTGTATTTTACAGTGCTCAGAATTACTTCTTTCAGCATGGAGTTATCTTTGGACACACTTTTCAAGGATTCTGGTTGTTATAATCTGACTACACTTACCAAAAACTGTAATGAGACAAATTTCTGCCCACCTCCATTTCTGCACTGTCATGAATTCCTAGCTGATTTTCCTTATCTCGGCCCACTGGGACTAGCTCTAGATATGCTTCCAGCTCTCCTAGCATGTGTGCTGGAAGAGCGACTTGCCTGGTGGTTAGCAAAAGGTTGTTTCTACATATCCCTACTCATATTCTAATGCTGGGTTGTATATTTTGAACTTTGATGTGTAGAGGTTACTTAAGAGCACCAAAGTGCCTTAGATGCATTCCTATTACTGCAACAAAACACCATGACCAAAATCAACTGGAGAAGGGAAGGATTTATTTCACCTTTACAGTTTATAGTCCGTCACAGGGGAAGTTGGGTCAGGAATTCAAGGCAAAACTGAAGCAGATACTGTATAAAGGAGAGCTACTTATTGGCTTCCTATACATAGCTTGCTAAGTTTGCTTTTGTTTACCACTCAATGCCACCTAACTAAGGGTGGCACAGCCATCAGTGAGCTGATTTCTCTCATTTATTAAAAAAAAATACCCTATAGACTTGACTAAAGGCAATCTGATGGAAGGATTATTCTCAATTGAAATTCTCTTTCCAGATAGTTCTAGTTCATGGAAATTTGACAAAATACTGAGCAGGACACAAAGTGTTATGTTCCAGTGGATCACATGGTGACACATAAATTTCTCCATTTCTTTATTTGTCATGGCCATCCTATATTCCCATAACAATGAAGGGTCTAGTTGTGGTAAATCCCTTTCTTTGATACCTACAGTGTTCCTTCAATTATTATGGTTATCTGTCTATGTTTGTCATTGAAAGTAAACATGTCTGAGAATATATATATATATATATATACATACATATATATATATATATATATATATATATACATATATATGATGATAAATTGTGCCACATCAACATCTATCCACACACTGGTTACTATGACAATGTATTCTGCCCAGTGGGTAAGGACACTACAGTGGTCATTAGTTTCATCATAAAGTAGCTGACAGAGTAATGCCTAGAAAATTTTCTAACAGTGACTGTAATAATTGTTCTTCAGGTAAAAGTAACATGGCAACCTTAGTTCAATCCCCCAAATTGCATAAAGATTCAAAACCAGAATTGACTTCACAAACTTGTCCTCTGACTTCCACAAACACACACACACACACACACACACACACACACACACACACACACCATGTCCTCACATATGAGTAATGTGCACACATTTCTTTTTTTGAAACAGAACATTCAGCGCTGTGCAGAGTTGCTGTAGATCCAAGTAAAGCGCTATGACATGGGGACTAGTAGAACTTACAACGTGCTAGTGAATATTGTTCAAATTTTAAATAATTCAGTATCAATAAACACTCCTACCAACAACAGTTCTAAATTAGTCCCAACCTGTTTTTAGCTTTCATTTTTATTCTGTATAAAATTAACTATTTATTATTGGTCAACCAACCTATTCACAGAAGTAAAGAAGTAATTGCATGTAATATGAAAATAGCATAAGAACATGAACGGTATTTTCTAATAAAAAAAAAAGAACATGAACGGATATGTAAACTTAAACCTGGTGGTAGGACTGACAGTTTCCAGGTGGAAAGAAGATCAGAAAACACCAAGAAATCCCAAGTGTTATGTATTAACTTCTTCGGAAGAGACTAGCATTTCAATGGTCAAGGCAGAAATTGTCTTCATGTCTGCATTTCCAGACATTTGTATCATGGCACATAAACCCTCACAGATGTTCTCAGGAAGTATGTTTCTGAAATTCAGTTTATAACTTGTACACGAATGGCATATATAATTCTAAATTTAAAACTTCACAATATATTTTAAAATGTAATTATCATGTTGTTAAACACTACACACACTGATATGAGAACTTTCATATTCTTTATCCTACTTAATGTTCATGGACACATATTTTGCTAGAAAGTGGCACTGACTTTGTCTGTTGAAAACCTATTATATGAATATGTACATAATTATCTTTGAGCATATGAAAAATACTGAACTCTTATTGTATTAAGCCCTGATAAAAGATGGTAGAGACATACAATCCAGTTTTAGAGAGTCACAATGTATGTTAGTTCTAGAAAGTTCTTCATTTAAAAAAATTAAATTCCTTGCAGAATATCTACATATAGACTTATATTTTAAATATGTAACCTTTTCTTTTGCTTATGAACTATTTATTATATTCCAAGTGAAATAATAATTAATATTCCAACAATATTACAAAATGCTATCTAGGCTAAGCACTGGAAGTCAGCTGAAACCTGAATATAGAGAAAAGAATTGTATTATTGTCTAGGATACTAATCTTATATTCAGTTAGCACAACAGATTGATGATCACATCATGTTAGGGGATGTTACCTGCAACAAAATACAAAGAGTGTAAATTTAAATTAAAAGCTTACAGTGGTCAGTGTTGATGATGAAACATCACCTGTGATCACAATTGCAAAATGAATCAATAGTACCAAGATTGAGAAGTGAATGAGGGAAAAGGTGGCAATTGACTGTGATCTGATTTTTTTTAAAAGAGAGTTCATGAGTATTGGAGAATTAGTTCACTGGAATGGAGACCTAGTAAAGTGTGAAATTCCAGAGTCTCATAAAACAGTGATTGAACTGTAGCAACACTAGGCTATGTCTCTCAAAGAATACAAAGAACAGATTCCCATGCTCAATTATGTAATAAAGCTTAAGAGTTACAAAGCCACAGCCCAGCAAAGCATAAAGCAGCAAGATCCAGATTCGAACAGTGGAAAAGCATTAGCTTCTGTGAAAAAGCAAGAACTAGCAGGACCTTAAGTAATGAGGAAAGAAAAGACTCAGAGGGGAGCTGAGAGAAACAGAGAGAACTACATGTGTCTAGTCAAGGCCATGGACATTTATTAGATCAACCATGGCATGGGAAGGAGCTGTCTTTGTGTTGTGATCAATAATTGGCCAAGTCACATAAGAGGTGTCCTGGACTAGTAATGCCAAATGCCTCACACTTAGATGACTCAAGTAACAAAATTTTAATTTTTTCCCAGTTCTGAATGCTGGGAAGTATAGTATCAGGGTATGGGATGGTTCTTCTTGATGCAAAGTCTCCTTTCCTCTTTTGAAGAAAACTTATCTTTTCTAGGCCTGCATGTGGTCTTCCTTGTGAGAGTATATAGATGGGGAAAACAGGGTTGGAAACTGATTATTGGTCTTGTTTAAAGGATACTGGTTCTACTGGATTATGAGCAACATCATAACCTCATTCAGTTTTAATATTCCTTAAAATTCCTATATCCAAGTATAATTAAAACATAATTAACTCTTCAACATGGAACTTTGGGTGGCAGGCATAATTCAATTCATATTATGGAATAAAGAAATTAATGACTGTCCTAATAGAAGTAATAAAAGTGAGAAAGGAAAGAATTTTTTTACTGTGAAAATTTTACAATTAAAAAAAATGGTTATGTAGACATTTGACATTGTTTGGGGTGAGTAACAGGGAAAGGTTGAAAAACTGACAGATAATTGTGGGAAATTCCAGAGGTGAAAAGATGGAGAGTGAGATAGAAAGATGAGAAGGGACCTAGTGTGTAAGTAGAGATCAGGTTTGGGGAAAGGGAGCAATGGTGGAGTCAGGAGGACAATGGGAGATAGTTACTATAGGTCTTGTTTATAGTTTATCTGGGAAATGAATAGATTTAATTCCAGTAGCATTTGTCTCCTTAAAACTGAAACATAATCAATAAGGCATCAAACTAACTATGTTTTGTGGGATGACAGCCATAGATTCCATGAAGTGGATGTGTTACCATAATGAATGTAGCAACAAATTAACTGGACCTTGAATCCAATATAATCTTTGTAGGCTAAACATTCCAAATGGACTTCTTATAAACCTATGACAGAAAATTATGCAGAAACATGTTCCCATTTCCACCACTTTGGGGACAATTGATTGTAAAGATGTGAATCTAAACAGTGTTGCTAACCTCATTATAAACCTCAGAAATTACTCACATTTGAATAGACAGAACAATCTCTGCTACTTTCTCATCCCAAAGAATGGTGAAATTGGCAAATAACCAGTCAATCTACAGGAGGAATTTCTATAATAACTCTGCCATACATGGATGGAAAAATATCTCAGCAGCACAGTTCATGAAGGAGATATGAACTGTCTTAATAGATAAAGGAATGTGACTTTAAAACCACAGACAGGAGTCTCTGCAGAAACATTATAGCTTAATACTCCCAACATACTTGGGAAGCTATGACCTCCCTTTAGTACACACCAGAGAAAGAACAGGACAGGTTAAATATACCCAAGGAGGAACACGAACTGTTCAGTATACCTAAGGAGAAGCAGGAAGACTTCAACACCTCTGAGAAGGAACAAAGCAACAGTAACAACAAAACAAAACACCCAGCTTCAGGTAAAATAAAAAGCAAGTGTATACAAAGCAAGCAAAGATGTCAGTGGCCATTTAAGGACTTTAACTCAAGCAAAAGATTTCATCCACATGGTACTGATGTGATAGAGTTAATGTTACAGAGCAGGGTTTGAACTAGATGACTTCAAAGTCATCCCCATCAGCAGGTAGAACTGATTAGGGTAGAAGACTTCCATATTTAAGGTATGGTAGTTTTACAGAGAAAAGTGTATGTAGGATTATGAGGCTGAACAGGCTAGGTCAAGAGTACCTTGCTCATGTGAGTTGTGCTAAATAGGCCTTACAGCAACTCAGTGAAGTTTGCACTAAATTGAGCTCTTTGCCCTTTGAGCTCAATGATGAGAAAGTGTATTTCAATAACCATGTGGCATCAAAATGACCTCAATATCTACATAGTCTTTGTGTCATGCAGTTTGGGCAAATGGCCACATTTTTGTGGTTTACTTTTCTCCTGCAAATGTTAATGTTTTGTGCAGCAGAGAATGTGGTTAGGCTTCTGGGTCCTGATCTGAACAGAGAGACCTATAGTTGAGTGAACTTATCTCACCTTGCTCAGTGGAGTAGACAAGGAGCATCAGTAACCTATCCACCCAACAGGAGCAAACACAGTAAAGAGAAGTTGTAGGATTGGAGGTCTGGCCCCAAGCTTAAGCCTTGGCTAAGCAGAGATAACATGTGTCACTGCTTTCTGCCAAGGTCCATCCCAACCACTTTAGTTCACTGTGTAAGGCTAAGTATACAAGAATCACAACAAAAGCAACTGCAGCCTACTGGGCTATGCTCAGGGATGCCTGTTGGGGTACTCTTATAACCACAGTTGCTTCTAACAGGATCTCACTCATCTACTGTAACTCTACACAATGTGTATAGCCAACAGGGAGCCTGTAGCCACCTTAGCTCTGTAGGAGGAGGAACATGAGGTAGAGCAGGATCACAGCTCTAGCAACAGAGACAGTCTGCATGTTCCCCCCTCAGGAATGGGACAAACAGAGCCTATGCTGTAATTTCTATGAGTCTGCAAAATCAACATCTAAATCAATGAGTACTTAAATGTAGGTACCAAGCACATCTGCTTGCCATAAAAACAATAGATATAAAAAGCAACCTCATGTTTGGCCACTGTGCGATTTCTTGGATCTCACTGAGGTTTGCTTGATGGTAGGCAGGAAGGGCAGGTTAACCTGCTGCTTCTTCCCATAAAGCCTGGGTCTGGGACTTGTTACAGGACAAGTGGGACACTTTCTTCTTTAGTAACATTTTCTTAACTCATGGTTAGCATCCTGTAGTTCTTTTGCATGAGCTTTCTGGTCACAAATAGAGGGCAGATGGCATGCCCCTGTTTCAATGGGCTCAAAGGGGCTTTTTCTAGTTCAATTTCACTCAAATGTGCCCCCACGTCAGAAGATGGAAGGTAATTTGCTGAGTTTCTATGGTGTTCTGTGGCTGTACAGGGAAAGTCTGGAATTCTGTGGAGCAACCCATTGAGGGGTTTTTCTCTTGATCTCCACATATGATCTTTCTGGAAGGAACTGATATTTCAGACCCACTGCCTTTCAGGGACAAGAAATACTGTCCTCTTGGAATAAGTCTATGAGATGTTAGGGTTGCATTGGAAGCAATCTACATGGGCACTTGTCCACAGCTACAAAGTGGAAGCTAAGATTAGTCTTCAAGCCAGAGCTAGGCTTCCTTGGAGGAGCCTCTGAACCACTGTCTGCTTTGTTTGCCAGTCCTATGACATTTTTTAGCACAGATTAAGCAAGCATTTTCTCCCTTCTTTATCAGTTCTGTTTTCAGTAAAAGATGGTAAAGAGAGGACAATCAGTTTGCTGATAGGAAAGCCAGGCTGTTAGGGTCATTGAGAATTACACAGGGTTGTGATAGCAGAGCCTGCTAAGAAGGCTCAAATCAGGACAGATAACAGCTCAAGTCATTCAGCACAATGTCAGAAGCTCAAAGAAATGTCAAGATACATAGTCCTTGCAGAAGCCCACTTTAACCTACAGAGGAGAACAGCTAGGAGACAGGGTTCCTCACAGTGGACACAGGCTGAAGGACTGCTGATAACAGGCTTGTCACATAAGAGCAGGGAGGGTCATTTAGTCTAGGCCTCAGCCTTAGTTCTGATTTTATCACTAAGCAAGCTGATTTATTTAGTTTCTGAGATACAGAGAGCAGATTGAGAGAATATGTCAATAATTTTCCAAGTCCTAGGCAATCTTGTGAATAATAAAATAAATTGTACTTCTTAGAATTTCTATTTAGCTAAATGTAAACATTTAAAATATGCTGCATGCTTTATAATCGCCCAGTAATGTATCTTTATGTTTTAATATACCCAGAGTCATAACAAAGTGCACTGACTGGTCCTTCCTCTTATTCCTCCACTCAAAACTGAGTAAAAAGCAACCAGGGCTCAGAAAGATGCTTTAGTTTTAGACTCTAAAGTGACTATCAACTTAGAACAGAGCTGACATATCCTGAAAGAACATTAGGAGACCTCTAAAAATGTGTGCTCTAAACCCAGCTCACCCATACTACCCACAGTCTAGCTAGGTGATACCATTATGTTTCTTGAAGTCTCCATTGTCTCTGCTATGTCAGAGTTAAATTATCTGGGAAATCTCTTATCATAGGATTCATTGCTAGGAGGCTAGTCTTCCCACTTTTTCCCATTTTGGGGACTTGTTTCTCTGTTATGATACTCTGAAACTTTATCAGACTTGTAATTTAAGCAGCATGATAATGTATCTGTTTTAATTAGTGCAAGAAAGACTCAAAGATCTTTATACCATAAAGAGAGATTCTGAACTGAGGAATTACACCTGTGGCCAACTCCCTCCTCCCCCACAACAAAACCTGTACAACCTTTTCACATATGAGAAATTACCAGAGATGCTAGAAGTGCTCCTTACCAGAACTTTTTTCTACCTGAAAATAAACAGGAGCCAACTTTAAGGTCAAAAACCAAAGCTACTATCGGTCATTCAGCCTGTAATGATCACCTGGCCTTGTTACTATGTAGCACCCTCAAGGCACAGCTGTCTGCAAGTCTTCAAGAATATATGCTCACTTGGAGAAGAAACCACATATTTTTTATCTATATGACAGGGCCTTTCCTATTTCCCTCCAATATCACAGACTTATGTTCCCTTGGCATCTCCCCTCTTCTGTGATTTTGATTATTTTATTCCTGGGTATTTGCCCAAGGATCATGCATTGCAAACTTGATACTTAGTGTAACAGATAGCTGAGAAAGTCGCGGCACCTTTAATAGATGTGAGACATCATAGGAGGTAATTAGTTGCTCAGGGTATAGCTGTTGTGGAAAATATTAAAAGAAAAAGGCAAGTTCCTGGGCTTCACCCAGCTACTCTCAACCCTGGCCAGTTCTTATCTCATGGAGACTCTGACTCAGAGCTCCAAAATCTCTCCACCCAGCTCACTAGGTTCCCACTGGTGGGTCACTACCATGCTAGCCCCATGCTTCAAAACCCACAAGGCCTTTGTAGTGCACCTCTGGCAAACTTTGCCACAGTACCTTTCTTTCTTGAACCCAATCGAACCACTGCATGAAGGAAAACACCACACAAACTTAGTGCAGAAACAATGGTAACTCAATCACGAGGCGCAGCAACTATAATCCTAATCGTTTAAGCCATATTATATCTAAATTCTTCTGTGGCAAATCCTAAATCGCCATATAAGCTGGGAGACACTAGTAGCTACATCTTCCCCTCTTGCTTTCCCAGTCCAAAAAGCCTCTAACTCTCTCCTGCTTCCTCTCTTCCTCCATCCTACCTGGAAGTCCCGCCTACTCATCCAGTGATTGATTCCTTTATTCACTGGGGAGAAGGTTCATAAGAAGTCACCTGAATACATGACTCATTCCTCATTCTAGACAACCCCTCCTCAGAAAGCAGAATTAACATCAAATCCAGGCATCACCAGTGCCATCCACAACATCCAAACTACCCTTATGGAGTTTTCATTGGCACCTCAGCTATAAAGGCTGCATAAAGGTTGTGCTAAGAGAGCAATCTTTTTAGTTCATGGCTTTCTGCCTTGCCAAAAGTCTGTGCCTGCCACATGCACTCCAGTAATGACTTCATCTACCAGAGTATGTTAAAGCAAGGAAGAACACTTGTAAGATCTTGCACTACTCTCTTGAGCTCCTGGCTACTTAGTTATATCATTATAGTAACAGTAAGTAAACTCATGCACCCTGTGAGAGGTGGGTGCTCAGAACAGCAAAGACCAAGCGATGTGATGCCAGCCACAAACAAGACACAACATGTCACTTTAAATACCCACTAAGTTACTACTTTATTTGGATAAAGAATGGACACACAACTCAATAAACTTCCCTATAAAGCTAAACAAATAGCCTATTGATGGCAGTTAAAAGAGAAAGAATGTTTTATGCTTGTAGACTCAACAGTAAAGAAGGGAAAACAGATACATAAGTGTCCGGGTATATTTATGAATACATGGTGCTAATTAAAAGCCCGGTTGCATAGTTAGAATAAATGAGACATTTC
This sequence comes from Mus musculus, assembly GCF_000001635.26. Classification (NCBI taxonomy): domain Eukaryota; kingdom Metazoa; phylum Chordata; class Mammalia; order Rodentia; family Muridae; genus Mus; species Mus musculus. The sequence continues at coordinate 16,457,546 of NC_000079.6, forward strand.
AAGTATGGAAGATATATGAGTTAAGAAAAGACAACTAGGGATTCACCAGAGGGACACATATAATTTACTGACATAAATATACTAAATAAAGTCAGACCTGTCCATTCTTGTGTTTATAAAATAGAGTGGATTCCAGAAATGGGCATATGGTGTCCTTGGGAGGAATGAGGACAGATGCAAAATATGTTACATCCTTGCCACAACAGGTGAACAATAAATTTAAAAAATTTTTAATTAATAACTAAGACAACTCTAAAGGAAAAGAGAAAACTGCTATGGTATTTGGAAGTCAATGGCAAAAGAAAAGAGAATGCCAATGGATAAAGCATTGTTCCCTTCCCCCCAGCCTGTGGTTCAGCCACCAGAGTGAGAGCACCCCTTTGGAGCTAGGGAGGTGCATACGCCTTCCCCTTTTCTCCAGTCAGAAGGCCAGAGGCCTTCTCTCATAAAGCACTTGAAAACCAGCTAGACAGTCATTTGGTGACAATGAAAACAAAGTTAAGGAGTTGGGGGCAGGGAGAGGAGGATCCTGCCTGCTGGCAAGAGGGCAAGAGCCTATAAAAGATAAGAGAAAGCAGCAAGGTAATTTAGGAAGAAAGCAATGAATGGGATTTCTGACAGAACACTGCTAATCCAAACTTCACCTATAGGATTGCAGACCTCTTCAGCTCCTTGGGTACTTTCTCTAGCTCCTCCACTGGGGGCCCTGTGTTCCATCCAATAGATGACTGTGAGCATCCACTTCTGTATTTGCCAGGTACTGGCATAGCCTCACAAGCAACAGCTATATCGGGGTCCTTTCAGCAAAATCTTGCTGGCATATGCAATAGTGTCTGGGTTTGGTGGTTGATTATAGGATGGATCCCCAGGTGGGGTAGTCTCTGGATGGTCCATCCTTTTATCTTAGCTCCAAACTTTGTCTCTGTAACTCCTTCCATGGGTATTTTGTTCCCTATTCTAAGGAGGAATGAAGTATCCACACGTTGGTCTTCCTTCTTCTTGATTTTCTTGTGTTTACAAATTGTATCTTGGGTATATTAAGTTTCTGGGCTAATACCCACTTATCAGTGAGTGTATATCAAACAGAAGATGGCCTAGTTGTCCATCACTGGGAAGAGAGGCCCCTTGGTATTGCAAACTTTATATGCCTCAGTACAGGGGAACACCAGGGCCAAGAAGTAGGAATGGGTGGGTAGGGGAACAGGGCGTGGGGAGGGTATAGGGAACTTAAGGGATAGCATTTGAAATGTAAATAAAGAAAATATTTAATAAAAAATAAATAAAAATAAAAGGAGCTGCTTGCCCCTTCCTCCCACTCTCTTACTCTCTGTTACTCTTGGTTCTCTTTCTTGCCTCTTATTCCTCCTCCCTCTGCATTCCCTTTTCCCCCTTTCTCCACATGGCTATGGCTGGCCTCTACTTCACTACTCTCCCTCTCTCTGCCTTTCTCAGCCTTTACTTCCCTCTTAGCTCCCTTTTCCACCATGGCAATAAATGCCCTAAAATCATGGACTGCCTCTTCTCATCCTGATCTGCCATGCTGGAGGAACAAAACAGGTCTTCCTCTAAAGAGCTATGTATCTAATCACCTTTGGAAGGTCTCTCATGGTTTCCAGGCATGGCTTCCACCAAGCAGCTGGCAGAGCAAGCCTAGGACACTTTTCTCCCTGTGGTAACCACCAAGGGGCTAAAGGCTGCCCCGCAGGCCCCCACTCTGTTCTCAGCTCTTCCCGGGCATCCAGCAGCATCTATGGTGTCCAACAGCTAGTACCTGCCATTCTCAGCCTCCGTACAAGCCCGGGCACCCTGAGCTGACCCCGGCAGTTCCCCCAGGGACCTCAGACTGCGCCTCCCCACCCCTGGAGTAGGGTCCTTCAGCTTCTCACAGCCAGACACTTGCCCGGTTGCAGTGTGGGTTGTGCACAAACTTCCTGAGTCTGCCTCCATAAGCAGTCCTAGCTATGTGATGGCCAGACAAGGGCCACCATTTTAAACCCACACCTTTTAAATAGAAAGACAGTAATTAAGACAAGCTGAGAAAAATATTGACATCATTGAAAAGGTTACTCTTTGACAATTCCATACAGCTATTTAATGCATTCTGGTTGTTTTATCCATCCTCTCATTACTCTTTCTCACTACCAAGAGACCTTTCTTCATACAAATCCTCCTACTCTCATTCTTTGTTGTCATTATTCTGTGACCCATTTGTTTAGTTAGAGTTCCTTGCATATGCACACGTGTTGGGTTATTTACTGGAGCATGGTCAAAATTAAGAAACTACCTCCTCCACCTCCAACAACCATTATCTGCTTAAATTTCCTCACAGTCAGGTGAGGTCTCATGTGCACTTCCCCATCCATGATGAAATGTTGACAAAGTACCTGATATATGTATCATTCAGGAAGCACAGCTACTGTGTGTTCTCTAGTACACTGGCAATGTCCTGTCCAGAAGACACTTTCACAACCTTCTCCTCTCTTGTGGCTCTTACATTCTTTCTACTTCCTCTTCTTCAGCGGTCCCTTAGTCTTGAAGGGGATATAGACCTTCCCTTCAGGGCTGAACTTTCAACAGTTACTTATCCTCCACACTTGTACCACTTATTTTTACAGGGATTGCAAGGCCAGAAGACCACTCCTCAGGAAAGCTGAGTCATCTGAAGACAGGAAGAAGAAGAAGAAGAAGAAGAAGAAGAAGAAGAAGAAGAAGAAGAAGAAGAAGAAGAAGAAGAAGAAGAAGAAGAAGAAGAAAAAAAGTAATCATTGTCCTTAATGAGATAATGTACCAATTCTCCCTAGGCAGGATGCAGTTGCTTGCCAAACTTCCACCAAGAATCACTGCTAAGCCCACTTACTTCCTTAGTGCTAACTCAAAAAAATGTCTAAAATGAAGGAAAACTTCTATCTCCTTTTCTTTTGGATACCAGCCAATAGCCTAAGCATGCTTTACCTGGCATGCAGGGTTTTCTCACACTTTCTCTGAATTCCATTCAACCATGCAGCTGCTTCCGACCTTCTTTCCTAAATGTTCAGCTTTCTTGGACTCCAACTTAGAAGGTATAACTTTCTCTCTTCCTCTTACCCATCTCCCTCCTCCTACCAGCTGCAGGGATTTTCACAGTCTGCCTGCCCTGTTGTTTTTCTTTCCAACTCTAATAAAATGTTCCTTAAACTTCCTCCTGAATCTGTTTTTGAATATTTTACTAAGGAGACTAAGAACTCCCAAAGGAAAGTCAAATTTCTCCAGTAGTATTGTAAATCTCTGCTTTAGCCACTGCCCCCAAACAGAAGTGTCTCTGAGAAAAACTGAGAGATACACTAATCCATGGGAATAAACACAAATATTGATAAGACGAATTGACATCCTGTCCTCTTAGGAAAACAACAACAACATGAGTTTTTCCCTATGAACTATGACCTCCCTAGCCAAAGGACTTTGTCCAAGGTTATAGTACCAGCCATGGATTAATTCTTATGGAGAGGACCTAAAATTTAGTCATAAATCCGTTGGTTATTTCTTTAGTAGTCATGCCACTATTGGCATATTTTTCTGGGGAGGTTGCTACTATAGCATGTAGAGTCCATAGGTAGGTAATACAATTGGTGGCCTTTTCTCCCACAGCAGCCTGTATAGCAGCTTGTAGTTCTTTATATTAAAGTTAATCAGCAGGGAGGAAGCTTCTAGCTCAGTTCAAATTTGATTTCTCTATGGATTGCAACCAAATAGTATTGTGTCTTTAACAATAGATTCTCAACAGCTAGCTGTGGAGGGCAACCAAAAGCATTGATAATAGCTTGTACAGTTTTGAGGCCATCTAGAGACTCTCTAACCAATAAAGCATTGGGAGTTATCACACCCTGTCACTTGGAATTATGTTTAGCAACCTTTTGCTTTAGGGAGCAGTGCTATCCACCTATTCATAATACACTTGTTTAAACCTTTTGAAAACATATTTATAAGTTAGCTTATCTTACAAAATATAGGCTCCTATTTTGCTTTCGCACACTTAGCTTTGATTAACCCTACTTGCTTCTTTATTTCACCCCTATCTGCACTGGAATCTTCTATTCCTAATCGTCTACCTCAATAACATTAATTTGTTCTTCAGGAGAATATTATCAAAGAGGACATTTCTCACCCGCTCATTCCTCTGGGGTCCCAGAGCTTAGCATGTCATAAAGATCACCTCATTTAATAACAGCAAGAAATATGTGAGGTACTATAGAATCGCTCTCCACCAGAGACAAAGCCAGGGCTTGGAGAAAGAATTATTTCTGAAAGGTTAACCATTAGTTACATGCAAACATCCAAGCTGTATAAACAAAGCCTGAACAGAGTCCAAGAAAACATTTTTAAAGTTGAACCAAGCATTTCACTAGTCTCTGGGCTTCTGAGCACTTACTACTTATTCTCCCCTGAATTTTCAGTTCTCTGTTTGCCAAGCAGATGTAGACTGACATGACTTCCTGAGATCTAAGGACCTTCACAGATGGGGATGTACTTTGGAGTGAGCAAGAAGCACTTGCATAAAAACCTCATGTAAAATCTAATCAGAGGAGGCAGACAACAATCAAGGCTGAAATTGAAGTGACTAAATGAAGTCGCTGAAGACTACTGAGAGCTACTAGACAGCACTATTGAAGCATTCTGGCAACTTTAAGAATGGAGGCACATAACCAGTTCCTAATGGACGTGTCAAGGCCATTCCTTAAGATTCACATGTTTTCTGAACTCTTGAAAACAGGTATTTCCCTAGCTGAGCAGAGTACTTCCTGAGAGTTTCCCCGATGATGTCTAAGTTTCCTGGTGTAAAGCTGAGTGTGCACAGATGTACATGAAGCATTCCTCAACCCACCAAGTCTTTGTGCTTAACAGTTGCTAAATGGGTGTTTTCAAGCTACTAAGCATTGACAGATTCATCAATAAGTCATCACTCCAGCATCCTCTTGGCTGTAGAGGTTAGTAGCCATGTTCTCAAAATGGATTTTAGCAACTCAAGCACAGCTCTGGGTGCTTTCAGTAGCCACAGCTGAGAGTAAACAGAAGTTCCAATGTGTAGGAAGCTTCCTGTCCATAGCTGAGTCCTCTGGAAAGGAAAAATGGCTCAGGAAAACCTGAAAGTACATCTAGAGGTACTTTGGCTAAATGGATGGTGTGTTCTGTGCCATTAATACAATCTGTGAACACTGACTGAGACCAAAAACCCTAAGGATTCCCTCAGAATACAACAACATGGATGATTCTCAAGTTGCCAAGATAAGTGTCAAGGCATTTGACATTATGGTTGGTATAATTTTATAATGCTATGGTAGACAAGTCAACTTTGAAACTAAGCAGACACAATCTATTTTCAATTTTAGGTTTTCTCCTCTAAAATGTCCAAGTTTTGCCAACTACTTCAATAACTTCCCTTGCTAAATCACAATAAACTAGAAGAGTGTAGTGAGGAAGGAAGGTTTAAGACATGAATACACAGTAGACAGTAAGTAGATGCTTAGTTAGGAGCAGTAGCCTTCTGTGAGCTACAGGATGCTTCATCTGCCTCATACGAACTCTTAATACTTCCAGCTAGACAGCACCCCTCAGATATCTGGTAAAAAGAACTACATGCATTTTGTCTGTAGGATTATGGAAACAGTAATAGAACCAAATGAGGTGACCAATTTGAACTGGGCTTGAGCAAAAATACTCCTGAAAAGGCTTCTACTCCTTTCTGCCAATTACTGGGAAGATTTAGAAACACAAAACTTTTCTTTAACAGTTAACATCTAGTTGACACTTAGCCATTTTATGGCATTTGTAGGGTAAGTACATACTTTTTATTAATGGTTTTAACGTGTGGTGCATTCTGTTTTCTCACAGCAACCTTCAGCATGTTCAGTTTTGCATAGGCAATTCGTTTCTTCTGATGAACCAACAGATGTTACCTTAGGACAATCAAAGAGGAAACCACCAGGAAAGGAGAATAGTGTTAGCTTAACGTGAATTACATGCTTTTCAGTAACCCAACCCTGCCTGTCAAGTAAGACAGTAGGATATAAAATGGAGCATTAATAAAAATTAAGTTTTCTACTCAGCAAGGATAACATTTAGCTATGTTACAACTAAAGAGAAACAGTCTAGTTAGAAGACAAGTTTTCATATAGTAAATAGATTACCCATTGCACTATTCCACATCCCACCCCACCCTGCACCACTCCAAAATGTAGATTTTACCCTGTAAACCGGTTATTAAATTGACATATCTGCAACACTTTTCAAAGCTATGGAGATAGGGAATAAGTAAAGAAGTGGGTAGTTAAGCTTAGGAGATGGCTCAATGGAAGAGATACTCTCCATGCAAACAAGCATAAGGACCAAGTTTAAATCCCCAGTGCCCAGACAAGCTCCCACAAACATGCTGACATACATGCAAGCATGCATGTGCACACACACACATACACATACATACATACATGCAAAAGAAAGAAAGAGAGAGAGGGGGGAGAAGAAAAGAAACAAAGAAGCAAGGATGAAACATATAGTACAAACAAACACATCTTCAATAAATGGTGCTGGTCTAACTGTCTGTATGTAGAAAAATGGAAATAGAGCCATATTTGTCACCTTGCACAAAGCTCAAGTCCAAGTGGATCAAGGACCTCAACATAAAACCAGATACACTGAATCAAATCGAAGTGAAAATGGGAAAGAGCCTTGAAGAACCTTACAAAATAAAAATGGCTCCTGTAATCATATCTATGTGTTGAGGAGTTACATAGATGAGTACCTAACCAGGAGCCAGGTGAGGATTTGAACATTACAGGCTACTTCAAAATAGAACTGTTCTTGTTTTTCAGTTTGTGCTTAGAGTCCCTGGACATGAACATTGGAGAAGGCAGTATGGTAGTATCCTGGTAAGATGCAGAGTCTGATTCTGTGTATTTCAGGTAGAGCCTAAGAATTTGCATCTTCAACCAGCTACCAGGTGATGCCTCTGCTGGTGGCACTGGATCACATTGAGAAGCAAAGACGGAGCCTACAATCCTGGCTTACTACTGTTTTTGCAGTCTCTTCTAGAATTTTCCAACAAAGCTCCAATTATCAAATAAAATTTTTTGCAAATATAACATGGCCTAATGTTAGTAATGCTAAAACTGAGGTAACAAATACCCTCCATTTATTTTCTCATACCTATACAATTAGGACCCTCAAACATAAGTGAAATTTGAACATGTGAATTAAATTTTTATCAATAATTTTATAGTTTGTAAGCCTTATGAAATTCATATTCTATTCAATTTTCTTTCCTTTCTTTTATTTTTTCTAGGTATCTTTTTCAAAAAACAGAAAATTTACTCAGGTTTATAGCTTTGCCCTTCTGATTTCTAAATTTAGCTGCCAGTTTTAGAAAAATTTGCATACTCTTGAATAAATGCCACTGAAAGGAGAAAGAAGTTTAGAAAGACTACTTATATGCAGATACCTCCTAAAGTGCCCTGTGAATAGCTTTTATTAAGCAAGATTAAAATTGCTCATTATCCCAAAATAACTCTTGTGCATGTGATGTTATAAGAAAAAAGAGCATACTCCATAATCAGTTTGACATTTTTGGAATTTCGAAAGGTAATTAGTCTCTCCTTGGGAAAAAAAAAATCACTATTGTGTGCATTTCCAGGGACTATAGCCCTTCTTTTCATAGCTTTTTTTCCTTCCTCTGGTTCATCTCTGAAATGACTGATGTTAGTCATGTATATGCAGAGATGCCTTTAATGGGGGTAACTTTCCAGATGAAAGATCAAGGATGGGGACTTAGGCAATATCTGAAAAGGGTTCTTCACTGGATTACCTCAATCTGTCATAAGAGTTTTCTCAGAACACCTTTTGCAGTCTAAAACCGTGTGTGCTGAGTATAAGCACAGGTCTTTCCAGTCAGACAATGCTGAGATCAGATCTGATCCTTGACAACTCTGTGTCCTCAGACAGGCTTTGACTCTTGAGTTTCAGTTCTCTCTTCTGGTTAGCTGAGGGGAACATAGGTTTTAGTGTAACCTTGGAGTTCTCTATAGATGTTCTCAGATACATTTCAAACTAATAGTAATGCAAACTCTAATGTGGTTATTAGCAAGATTCCTGGAACACAGACTTAAAAATCTCAGAGAGATAGGAATAGTGCTTGTGGTAAGAAAGAACTAGTTACTACATACGCAGGCTTTGCCCTGCGGTACATAGGAATTAATCAATAAGTAAGAAGCTCCGTTACTCATTTTGCTCATCTTGTGAGAATGAAGTGCAAATCTGCCTAAAAAGTTGGTAGTAGTCAAAAAGTCTTAAGGATGGAATTCTACATGGTCTTGCTAGTGATTAATCCAAAAATCCTTGGGATTTTCCCAAGGACAGCAAGTAGGAAGTATTCTTTAGCTAGAGAAAGTCTGTACTCACAGTCTGAGTCAAATCTATACAGGAACCTTGATTCATGAAACAACCCCCTTGGCTCTACTCTGTGTCTACTGAAGATGAGCCATGAAATGCCTGCCCAGGCTTGACTAGAAGAACAGTCAGGGAAGAAAAAAAAATCAATTATTTAGATCGTAACCTATGTATTCCTTTCACTAAATGGCATAATATTAATTATTTTATTATCTTTAAATAATTTTTAAATCACACTTTAAAAATAACTGTCTACAAACTTTCTATTTCTGGCCCTGTAGGTAGGAGGTCCCTAACTTTTGTGAGTTTGACACACATACCTATAATCTTAGCAGCTGGGACTTAGAAGCAGGAGAATATACAGTGCAGGGTATGCCTCAACTGCCGAGTAAGTCCAAGCACATGTAGTACATGTATATCTGTCTCAAAATAAAATTACAGAGCTATGGCACAACTATGAAAGGTATCACTATGTGGACGGATATGCGACAAAGAGAATTACAAGAGAAAGCAATTGTATTATAAACGGTTTATTTGAAGAAATAATGAAGATGCTCAAAGACAGAAAGAAAAAAGAAAGAGAGAGTGGGGGATGAAAAACCCTGCAGCCAGGCATATCATTCCTAAACTAAACAAAATCAAAGGAAAAAAATCTTAAAATAGGCTTCATAGGATTGGAGAGATTCTTCCCTATGGACAAAAATAAGAATTAATCTTACTTTTCCTTAGAAACCAAATAAAAAAGAAGTAAGTAATTAGAACACTGATTGATGAGATACAAATAGCAGAAAGACCCTGGTTTTCCATGTCCTGTGAAAAGATATGAGTCATCTTTGCAAACTAAAAGGATGAAATGCTACCAGTAGGTCTGACTTACAGAAATAGTAAAAGAAATAAAAAAGAAAAAGTGGTTTAACAAGAAAATCAAGAAGAGGGAAGACCAATGGGTGGATACTTCCTTCCTCCTTAGAATAGGGAACAAAATACCCATAAAAGGAGTTATAGAGACAGAGTTTGGAGCAAAGACAAAAGGATGGACCATCCAGAGACTACCCCACCCAGGGATTCATCCCATAATCAGCCACCAAACCCAGACACTATTGCATATGCCAGCAAGATTTTGATGAAGGGACTCTGGTATAGCTGTCTCATATGAGTCTATACCAGTGCCTGACAAATGCAGAAGTGGATGCTCACAGTCATCTATAAGATGGAACACAGGGCCCCCAGTGGAGAAACTAGAGAAAGCACCCAAGGAGATGAAGGGGTCTGCAACCCTATAGGTGTAACAACAATATAAACTAACCAGTACCCCCAGAGCTTCTGTCTCTAGCTGCATATGTAACAGAAGATGGCCTAGCCAGCTGGGAAGAGAGGCCCCTTGGTATTGCAAACTTTATATGCCTTAGTACAGGGAATGCCAAGTGGGAGTGGGTGGGTAGGGGAGCGGGATGGGGGAGGGTCTAGGGAACTTTCGGGATAGCATTTGAAATTTGAAATGTATATAAAGAAAATATCTAATTAAAAAAAAAAAGACAAAGTGGTTTAGGACTGAAACTTTGATGTATATAGGGAGAAAAAACATTGATGGATACATACGTCAAATTAAAATAAATAACCTTTTTATTATTGATACTACTTACAATACTTTAACATAGAAATGGTGACCAGTTATACAGCTGGGAAGATGTTACACACACACACACACACACACACACAAACACACACATACAGAGGAGCTGTATGTATGCAATATATAGGTTCTAAATACATACACATATGAAAGGATATCTATTTAGAAAATCTGCAAAACTGAGGAAAAAATGGAAGAAGTGGTCATAGCAACTCTTTAATATATGAAATTCATATAAAAAGTTAATTGGCTTTGGAAATCTTAGCAATTGACAAATTTAAAGGAACTATAGCATTTTTATTGCCATATTTAAAAGTGAATATCTGGGTCTCTCTCTCTCTCTCTCTCTCTCTCTCTCTCTCTCTCTCACACACACACACACACACACACACTAGAGCTAACAAAAGAGTTACCAGATCTAGATGAGAACACTACACAATTCTGATGAAATTTCAAAGAAATAAGTGATTGTCCATGTATAAGTAGAATCAATGTTGCCAAGATGAAAAGTCTTCTCAGATTCTGCTTTAAATTTAGTATAGTTGTAATTAAAGACTTTCAGTCTGAATTATGAATAAGAACAAACTGATTTTAAAACGTATATGAAGAACTTAAAGGGTTAACTCCACCATGGAGAAAAAGTCAGAGATCAGATGCCACCTGAGCTGATGAGTTGTAACTGTCAACTTGACACAATCTGGGAAGAGTTTCTCAGGTAAGAAATGGCCTACATCAAGTCAGAGTGTGGGCATGTCTGTGGGGAACTGTTTGTTTGGTTACTATCTGATATGGATGACCCAAACCATTGTGTGAAGCATGTTTCCCAGGTTTGAGAACACCTACACACTCAGACCAACAGTCAGCATGGATACATTCATTTCTCTCAGCTTGCCGGTGGATGTGACTGGCTGGTCAACGTTCCGCATTCACGTCTGTAAAATGACACACTGCAGTCTGCAATTTAAACCAACCAATTCTTCTCTCCCCCTAAGCTGCTTCAGGTCAGGATATTTTATTACAGCAACAGAAATGAAACTTAAAACAGTGCCTGATGTCAAGACTCAGAGATACAGTAATGGACACAGTGTGTTTTGAGTGAAATTGTACAGATATTAATTTGAACAGAAGACTCCAGAGGTATTTCCATATGTAAATGTAGTCAGTCATGTTTGATTGATTGCAATATAACTTTCTATATAAGATGTTAGAACAACTGGACATCGAGACACAAAAATTAGTCCACATGAAGGTATATACTGTTCACAGAGGTTAGAATGGATCACAGACTTAAATATCAACTGTAAAACATAAATTTCTAGGGAAATAAACAAGAAAATCTAGAAGACCTTGTATTTAGCAGTGACTTTATAGATTGAGCATAAAGTTCAGTTCACTAATGACTTCATCCAAATTATAATTTCCTGGACTGCCCAGAGGTCAGTGAGCAAATTGTGCAGGAACATACTTGAGATCCCAGATTGAGAATTTGAACCTAGATTGATCTACATAACAAGACTGTGTGTGTGTGTGTGTGTGTGTGTGAGAGAGAGAGAGAGAGAGAGAGAGAGAGAGAGAGAGAGAATATACTCAGAAAAATGTACTCAAAGGATACATCAGATAAGGGACTGTCATCTAAAACATACACAGAAACATTTAAGTAAACAATAGCAGTAAATAATGCAATTAAAATAGGTAAATATGTGAATATATATTTTGTAGATAAAGATTATATATTGCAAATTGACAAAAATAATGCTTAGAATAATATGGTATAAAAACATATTAAGCCAATTCAATTACCTTAAATACCTACTTGGTTACTAGATTATAACACCAAATTTAAATGCTGGCAAGGACACAAAGGCTCAGAAATTCATCCATCACTTGTGGGATTAGGGATACAGCAACTTTGGGAGACACTTTGGCAGTTTTTATGAAACGAAATTACTCTTACCATATGATCCAGCAGTCATACTCTTTGGTCTCTATCCAAATGAGTTAGAAAACTTATGTTCACACAAAAACCTGCACACAAATGTGTATAGTAGTTTTATCCATGAGTGCCAAAACTTAGAAACAACCTGTTTGCCCTTCATTAGATGACTAGGTTTTTAAAAAAAGAAAAAAAAAGGGAGAAAAGAAAGAAAAAAAGATTTGTGGTGATAAGACATTATTCAACACTAAAAATAAGTGAGCTATGAAGCCATAAGAAGATACAGTGGGAGGGATTAATGGAGGGAAGGGTTTAGGACAGCATTGGGAAGAGAGGAGCTAAGGAGAGGCTGCAACTGGGATAGCATGTGAATAAAAAGTAAATTATGGGAAAAAAGACACAGAAGAAACTGTGCATACTGATAAGTGAAAGAGGCCAATCTTAAAATGTTACATAATCTATTATTCCAGATAGATGTCATTCTATGAAAAGCAACACTATACAGATAGCACCAGGAACACTATTATCCAGGATTTAGTGAAGAGAGACAATGAGTAAGCAAAGTAGAGGTTTTAGCCCAGTTAGAAATGTCCAGTTTCTGAGGATAAGGGTTTTTCTTTTGTCATATCCTAGTCAAGTAGCATCTGTGACTGGCTAAGAATAGTGTGTGTGGTGTGGTGTGTCTATGTGTGTTTGTGTGTGTGTGTGTGTGTTTATGGATATATGGTCCTGTGTGGAGTTTGTGTGTGTGTGTGTGTGTGTGAATGTGTGTGTGAGATGTGTCTCTGTGTACATGTCTGTGTGTGTCTGTGTATGTGTCTGCATGTGTGTATATGTTCCTGTGGTGTGCGTGTACAATTTGTATTCCTTATTTTGAAATTATATATTTAAAAAAGATATTAATGTCAGGACAGGGTAAATTTTTATTTTCTATTCAACTTTGCTGAGAATTGAAAAGACAAAAGGTTTTGGGTTTTTTGTTTTTTGTTTTTTGTTTTGGTATGGTGTTTATTTCAGAATGTCCATCCCTCACCAAATTAAGTCAGCAGAATGGCTGAGAAACAAAGAATGCTATAGTCACTAAATTTTGAGTTTCCACTGATGTATAGATATACTTCTGAAATCTGACAGTAAATGGAAATTTCCTTCTCATTCTCAAGTGCTAAGACAAAAAGAAAAGGTCGCCCTCTATGTGTGACGTCACAGTGACACTATCTACTTAAGTAGAAATTTTGTTTCCTGACCTGAGATAATATGCTATCAACTCTTTGAAAGTGGTGAGATGATTTTCATGTTACAAGGTACTTTATTCTTCTTGTAGTTATGTGTTAAACCAAGCTTATTAAAGTAGTATGTTTCTAGCTAGTTTTTATTGCCTCATATAGCCTTTTATATAGAATGTTGCTCCTATCAGTCTGTCTCCTGTTAGGAAATAGAAATCTGAAGGAAGTGTTTAAGAAGAGGCCCATCAGAAGGCTAGTTATACTACCTACAGAGATCGTGACCACCCCTTGGGGATAAACTCAAGGAAGAAGGATACATGGAGGAACTACAGCTTCCGGTAGGTGGACATGACTATCTTCCCACCACTTGCAGAGTGTGCTCTTGGAATCAATATGGAAACCTCCTGATCTGGCAGTGACCTTCTCTCCCTAAACCTGAGCAGGAAGCAGAGGGAAAGCAGCACCTGGACCCTCAGCAGAGGGAAGCAGTACAAATCTAAAGAGAAAAGCACTGGACTTCCAGAAATTCAGCCTTTAAGCTTTAAGGTTTAAGCTTTTTTTTTTTTCCTCCTGCCTTTATTTGAACATTAGTGAAGTTGTTAGTCATTTGTTGCCTCACAAGGCATTGGTAACAAAGCTCTGAAAACAAAACGCAAGTGTTCTCTTTTGAGTTTTGTTTCTTTATTATCTACAGATGAGAGGCAATAGTCAGAGGCATGAGTTTTCACCCTTAGACTCCCAACTAGATAGAAACTTCTATTGCAGGTCTATAAGAATATAGAATTTATAAGCCAAGTCTCAGGCTTCGATACTAGAAAAAGTTTATTCTACTCTGAGTAAATAAAAAGCCTGGGTTCCCTGAACCACGTACAGGAAGAACAATGCTCTTGTGGAAGTCAGTAGGATCCAAAGGTTCTGCTGCCCCTCCGATTTTAATACAAAAGTCAACATTTCTTCCATATTGGCAATCATAGAAAATATGTACAGTGTCCCTGAACTGGAAAGATTTTGCAGTTGCAACTACTGGACAGAACAGCATCAAGAACTAACAAAGGAATGATTCCCATTGACTGTCACAGTGGAAAGACAACCATGCCACCTTCCAAACTCTTTATTAGTTTCCCTAATCCCAACTGAGCTGGGAAACACAGGCAGGCCACCCTTCAATTATATTGGTTGGTTTCTGTCACTGGTAGAAGAGGGGCTTGAAATCCAAATCAAATTTATTTGCAGAAAAACACATTTTTGGAATAGCTCAGTTTATGGTCCAAGATTCTTACCTGTTATACTCATTTAGATGGATCAAGAAACTGAGGAGTTAAATAATTTTCCCCTATTGGAAGAAACTAACTTTGCCATGTGTCTCCCATGAAAAGAATGCTGTCAGGTGATTTTTATGAGCTGATCTCTGAGATGGGAGGAGACAACACTCAAAATAGAGCTACTCCGTTAGTACTAGGTTGGAAATCGAAATTACAGTCTTTGAAGAAATTGGTATGTTACAGTTGGTTGCCTTAATTTCTCAAGGATGTTATAACAGATTAATACAAATTTTAGTGGCTTAAAACAACTCTGGTTTATTGCCTCATAGATTTTCTGAATTGTCTTCAAACAACGATCAAGATGACTCCACTCTTCAAGTCATGATTTGTACTTTGTTTTTCCAGTAGCTAGAACTGTTTTGTGTTACTTGATTAATAGCTACTTCCAAGTCTGCAGTACAGCATCTTCAGTGTTTTCTTACTGCCATCAACACACTGACTTCTCTTTTCCTTTGCTAAACACCCTTGAGATTACCATTTGATCTACATAATCCTAGATAATCTTCCTATTCCTAAAACTTTGACTTGTTCATAGAGAATTATCCCATTTACTATGCAAGGCCATCATATTTGGTTTTAGAATGACAACAGGTTTATCTCTTTGGAGCCATTTATCAGCCTAACTGGTGGGCCAAACAGTAGTGAGAAATGTATAAACTTAGGTGCATATCTTGAATCAATTAGTACATTTTGTAAGAACACTGCTTTTGAGCCTCATTGGATATGTGGAATGGATTACAGAATTCTGTGAAGCGATATTCCTGCTTAACATGGCAGTTTTCCAGGAGGCCCTAACTTAGAGTCCCCGAGGATCATAGAAAATCTATTGTCAAAACATTCGTGAGGCTCAAAACGAAAGTATGGAGCCTGTCTAGCTCCTGAAACATAGAAATCCCATCTGTCCTAAAACACATAACGGACTCTCTTCTTTCTGATCCACAGAAACTCTGGGTTTATGTCTTTCAGACAAAAAAGTGGGGCTAGTGAATGGAGAAAGTGTTTACTTACCTTGGACAAACTCTAGCTTTGAGCCCCAGAATGAAAAAAAAAAAAAAAAAAGAAGAAGAAGAAGAAGGGAGAAAGGGAGAGAAAAGAGAGGGAGATGTGGTTGGGGAATCAGAAATTTGGAACCCCAGTCAAGTATCTAAAAGAAAATGATGAGAAGGAGATTGTAACTCATGAATAGACACTGAAATAATAGTATGTAGAAAGAACCATGTGTGTATAAGGAATGATACAAAGCAACTCAATGGAAGCAGGTGGTAGTGGGGCTAAAGAAGAGTATAAGTCAATCAACAATCAAGTGTACTAAGAGTTCTTCAGAGAAAGGCTTGGATGACACCCATGTGTATCTAACCACAGAAACACGTATATCTTGTGTGCATATAAGTGCACACATAAATGCCACTACTATGATTTATAGTTGTGGGGAATAGCATGACTAAAAGCTGCAGAGCAATGTATCAGGTTCAACACCTCCAGACAGGACCTGAAAATTACAGTTTGTGTCAAATCTCTTCTTCCTTGAAACCTTAGGTTTAACCCTTAAGGGCTTATTGCTAAATACTCTTAGCAGAATGGAGTATAGATAGAACTGTAGATGATGCTCACCTACATCTTCAAAGTCAGTCGCTGAAAGCTAGCATTGGACCATGTTGACCATGCTGTCAAAAACTTCCCAGGAATGCCTGGATTAGTGTTGCATCTAAGATAGCATTATTATCTACCAAGGGGAGCCATAAGACAAACCAGCATAGTGCTGGTGATGTTGCTTAAGAAAGCCCTATTGAAGACTTTTGGTAGAGGAAGCTGATGGGACCCAGGACCTTGTGCTTTCTAGGAAAGCACTATATCTCTGAATTAAACCCTCATCCCCTTTCTCACATTCTCTTTTTGAGAGAGTACCTCAGTAAGTTATCTAGGTTGGCTTTGGTCTTAGTCTGTAGTACAGTTAGTTCTTAAATGCCTGATTTTCATATAGACCCATGCTGTCCAGATCACTTGTAATAAATATTTTTAACTAATATAGCAAAGATTATAATGAACTTAATGGACATTGTATATGGCAGACACCTTATAGAACTCACTTCTATATAAAATAACATAGCAGGGTTTTGAGAAAACATGACTCTACCAGCAATATACTATTACTTTCATGGCAGGGAAGACCTTCTTTGGAAAACGAGTTGTGTTTAAGGAAAACTGAATTGAGCCACCAGCAGGAGACCAGCTAAAGCCAAGTAAATACAGAATGAGGAAGGAACTAAAGATTCCAAGTTTGGAAACCTCCAACTGTAGAAATTGGCTAACATTGAAGGAAGTCAAGAGAGGAAAGTTTGGAGACTCTCCCATCAGTGGGGAGGGTCATGTCACACAGTCAAAACACACAATTCAGAGTAGAAAATAGATGAGAAATACCCAGTTTCTCCAGGGTGCTTCATTCCCAAGTGCTTGTGTATTTCCCATAGCTACTTTTTGATGAAATGTGTATGGACATATATATTCACATCATTACAGTCTTTACTAATGCATGTGTGTAATCCTTTTTTTTGGTCTCGAATTCAAATTTACCAATGTACATTTATTTGGCTTTATAAAAATAATGAGACAGGGCAGAAAAACTAGAAGTTTCCAGTCTAAAAAATTAAAAGTAGACAGAAAGCAAACTGAAATCTACAGTGGGACATCTCATGCATAGAGCTCTGAAGCTGGCCACTTAACATCTGCAGCCAAAACTGAACTTCTGAGTTCCAAGCATGACTTCCTGCCTGTGTACCCTGAGCTGCTCTCACAGCACAGCATACTGTTACCTGTTGCAGAAGCAGCTGGAAATGTCAGCACTTTACACTGTCATTCAGAAAATCGGATGCTAATGTTCTTTAAGAATCTCATTTAACAGGAAATGCTTTCTTCTTCTTCTTCTTCTTCTTCTTCTTCTTCTTCTTCTTCTTCTTCTTCTTCTTCTTCTTCTTCTTCTTCTCCTTCTCCTTCTCCTTCTTCTCCTTCTTCTCCTTTTTTAAAGTAACAGTTGATCTGTCATACTGTAATTAACTAATGAGTCTGAACCTGTAATTCCCCTGTCAAGCCCTCAGGCTGAACTGTTTGTATTTTCAAGTCATGTCAAACAGACTTGTTCTGCAGGAATTCTGTACTATGGTGCAACTGAGTTTTCATAGTTTGTGTAGAGAAATTAGGATAATTTCCTCTGCTATTAACCCAGAAGAAAATCATAGCTGCCAGGTTGGACAAAATAAGTGCACATGATAGAAACACTTTTAAATTAGACGAGTTGAGACAAAAGTGAAGGACTTTGAACTTTGGGGAATATCATCTACAGATATATAAACAAACTATCTATTTTAAATTATGTTTTTAGTTTTAATTTCTGGTTTTTTTGGGGGGGGGGTGTTACTTGTTTGTTTAGTAGCTTAAGCCATCAAATAAAATTAGAGACTTCATTAGACAAAACCAAAACCAACCAAACAACCAAACAACCAAACAAACCAAAACAAAAGACCTAACTGGATGGATGGATGGATGGACAGATAAATGCATACATCTATTCACCTATGCGTTTGTCTTTATGATTACAAACCCTGTAACAGGTCACTTGCAAGCAGCAAGCTAGGTTTTGCCAGTAATATTAAGACAAAATTAGTGCCTGTTAAGAGGATTAAATTTCTAGCCTGGATAGAGATCTAACATTCCAAACTACCCAAAACTTAATGGAGCTGATACAATTGCTTCATATCATCACCTGGAAAATGGAAAAACTCCTCTGGAATACAGGCCCATCCCTAGGAAGGAAGGCTCCCCTTTAGCCAAGCTGAAGAGATGGGTGGAATAATTATCCCTTTAATGAGATGCTACATGTTTCCTTTTCACAGTTCCCAGCTCCCAACCACATTTCCAATGAACTATTCCATTCAACCTGGTCCGTCTACTTTTCTGAGTTCCTCTTTTTTTTTTCTTTTCTTTTCTTTTCTTTTCTTTTCTTTTCTCCTTTCCTTTCCTTTCTTTTGTTTTCTTTTCTTCTTTCTTTTTTCTTTATTTCTCTTTTCTTCCTTCTTCCCTCCCTCCCTCCCTCCCTCCCTCCCTCCCTCCCTCCCTCCCTCTCTTCCTTCCTTCCTTCCTTCCTTCCTTCCTTCCTTTCTGTCTTTCTGATGCTAGACAGAATCTGAGTATGCTTTCACTAGTACTTTGGGCTTTCTTCTTTTTCCAAAGCTCCTGTATTGACTATGTGACTACTTGCCTGCTAAGTGACTGACCTGCATACCAGCTTAACTTGAATGGCATGGATTCACCTCCCCCTATTTCATGTCCATTCCCCTCCTCTGGGCAGCAGCTAAGATTTACAGTTTGCCTGCACTAGCATTTTCCTCTTAAACTCTAATAAATCATTTTCTTTGAATAATCTTTGACTTTGCCTCAATTTAAACTTTGTCCTGCATTTTACTTCTTTAAGTTGCAGAGAAAACAATCTAGGGTTGCAATGTGGAACCAGTCATATCAGCAGCAGTGAATATTGGGTGCAACACTTGGTGCAAGACTGAATACAAAGCTCAAAGTCTGAGAACCTTGTAGATTCTGTAGTAGGAAGCAATAGGTAGAGTGTTCCAGAGCCAGGATAAGGGGAAGTTGCCTTTCTTTGCTTATTTACTTTTTTCCTGGCCACCTGCTAAGTACACAGTGCACACCCACATATCTCCCCTAATGCAGTCTATCAACTCAGGTACCCTTGGAAATTATGTTTCATTATTCTGAATGGTTTCCTTAATATAGTCAAATTGCATGTG
Source organism: Mus musculus (assembly GCF_000001635.26). Lineage (NCBI taxonomy): Eukaryota > Metazoa > Chordata > Mammalia > Rodentia > Muridae > Mus > Mus musculus. The sequence goes on from NC_000079.6 coordinate 16,476,865, forward strand.
ATCTTTGGTCCACGAGGAACTTCAATGATGGGGAGAGTCATTACTAAACCCAAAACTCTCATGGTTTCCTCCATACCACTTATTTACACATTCACACAGTAACAAAGTCTCCTAAGTATTGCAAATTCCTTCAACTTCTCACTTTTGAGCAATATGACCTTATGCTGATTATATTAAACTCAACTAGAATCATATTTTTTTCTAGAAAACAGAGCTAGTTAAATAATTCCTGCATCTTTTTGTTATCAAAATATTCTCACCCTTCTGTACTCTAGAAACCTGTTAAAAACTACCATCCCTTCAATAATCTAAAGTCAATCCATTCCCCATCCTTCCTCTAACTTCCTCTCGTCCTTGTACCTTGATAAACATCCAGCCCTCTTCCTTTTGATTGTATTTTAGATAAGTTCTTTATTGAGGAAAAGTTTTTCCACAGAAACTGCAAAAGATTAAATTTCTCTTAGTTTCTGCTATATGTTGTGTTGCACAGTAGTTAGATGCATGCATGGGTGTGTCTTCACTGTCTTGTAAAGGTGAACTGATCTCATTGAAAATTCTTTCCCCTCATAGACTCATGTTAAAGCCTGCTATCAAATTTGGGGGAGGGAATGGAAATTTGTGTAGGCAAGGCTGATCTGAGAGAAGCAGGTCATGATGTGAGTTGCTTCCACTCACTCTTCCTTCCCTGTCCTGATGGACTGAAACATCTAAATCACGAACTAAGATAAAAGTTTTTGTTCACTTAAATAGCAGTGCATTATACCAATGAGACAATTAGCCAGTACAGAAAAGTACTATCAGAGAATGAAGTTGTTGTTATGAGTCTGTGACCATACTTTTTTTTTACACATTTGGAATTTGTTTAAAAGAGAAACACAGCAAGGGAGGGACATGCAGTTTAGAGACCTGATAAAGTTGCCTGAGTTTAGGCTAATAGGTGATTCTAGTGAGTTAAGAATGATAGAATGTTGATTTAAAAAAAAAAGATAATGAAATTGTGCTTATGAAACTCAGATAAAAGCAAAGACTCCATTGGACTCTGAAATAAAGGCCATTTGTGAACTTGTAGGAGGAAATGGATGAATTAATTCATCTGGCATAGGAGATGAAAATAAATCTAGCATTAAGTCTATGGCATGGCCACTGCTGGCTGTTTTTAGCCTGGTGAGAATCATGAACAAAATGTAGAAGGGATAAATTTGAGAAATATTCAACTATGTCTAAAAGCATGCATAATCTTGAGGCTTAAAAGCCATGCATCCTAAGGCAATTAACACCACGAAGAATAAGCCAAGCAACTTTTACTAGGACAATAGAAAAGATGATTGAGAGCATCTCAGTAATTAACCAGACCCTATGCATTCAGACTTGTGGGCTTTTGAAAATCTTTCTCTTGAAAGGAAAATGCGTCTAGAGTACCCTGCTCATAACAAGACTCTCTAGAAAGGTAGCTTTTCAGTATTATTTTTAAACTGCCCTTGACCGTCAAGGTACTTAGAGGCCAATATGACTAAAAATCATGAGGATCCAGCTAATGCTCAAGATAGGGCAGACCCTTGGTCTTATCCATGACACACTGATAGTTTTGCAGGTATATAGAATGTAAGAGTCATAGGACCATGAAGGTTTCCACCCATATTAAAAAAAATGATATCTGAGAAGCGAGCAACATGTAATAGTCTCACATCTGTCAATAAGCCCCTTGAAGATTGATGAGTGAAGCAGTGGAGGTGAAAGTGACGATACAATGGAGACTCAAGGAAGTTAGAGATGCCAGGAATATACTTGTCTCTTTAGAAAAGATGTAAGCACCAGCAGATCTAGCACCAGCACAAGACAGATGCCATGTGAACTATAAAAGGGTAAGCCAAATGTCCAGGGCAGCACCAAGTCTTTGGGAGTTCTTATCTTTTTAGATACACTGGATGCTAGACATAGAGCTAGATTAAGTGCTTGAGCTGTGGGCTTTGATAGTGCTTGGAGACAGATTAAATGCATTTGGCATTATAAGATGGCAAAAGTCTTTGGGAGAAAGAGGCTTGGTGTTAAAGTTTAAATATAAAGTACACCCCACCCCCAACACCTCTCCTACCAAAAGGTTATTGTGACATTGCCTAGGTCTTCAGTTGGTAGAAGGTACTAAAAACTTCAGAAACTAGAGTCTATCTAGAGGGAATGAGTCACTGTGGAGATGTTTGGGGGACTTTATCTTGATTTTCAGTTTTTCAGATGTCATGCTATGATCTACTACATTCTCCTGAACACAATAGACTGAAACCTTGAGTCAAAAATCGATCTTTCTCTCTTACATGTTGTACTGGCTAATTTTGTGTCAAGTTGACACAAGCTGGAATTATCACAGAGAAAAGAGCTTCAGTTGAGGAAATGCTTCCATGAGATCCAGCTGCAACACGTTTTCTCAATTAGTGATCAAGGAGGAAAGACCCCTTGTAGGTGGGACCATCTCTCGGCTGGTAGTCTTGGGTTCTATAAGCGAGCAGGCTGAGCAAGCCGGGGGAAGCAAGCCAGTAAAGAACATCCCTCCATGGCCATTGCATCAGCTCCTGCTTCCTGACCTGTTTGAGTTCCAGTCCTGACTTCCTTTGGTGATGAACAGCAATGCAGAAAGTAAGCTGAATAAACCCTTTCCTCCCCAAGTGCTTTTTGGTCATGATGTTTGTGCAGGAATAGAAACCCTGACTAAGACAAATTGGTACTAGCAGAGTGGGGTATTCCTGTGACAACCTGACCATGTTTTGGGGAGGACTGTGGAAGGACTTTGGAATTTGGGCTTGAAGATCCATTCGTTGTTAAGAGCTCTGTCAGATGTTGTGTAGGAGCTTGGAAGATAATGTTGAGAACAGTGCAGAAGATGGAGGTCTGGCTTGTGAAATTTCAGAGGGAAAATTAAAGACTCTTTTCAGGGCCATTGCTATTTTGATTGGGAAGATTCTGTGGTTCTGGTTAGCTGGGGCTGAAAAATCAGCTGTGATTAACAAGATACCAGAACTACTAAAGCAAAAACTTTGCATTACTGGGACTATTGATGTTGGTTAGCTGGAGCTAAGAAATTAGCGGTGATTAATAAGAGACCAGCATTGTAGAGGCAACATCTTCTGGGAAGTCTTTTCTGAGAGCACAGAGGCTGTGTTCCAGAGATAGCCAAGGTCATACCTTGTGCTGTGGCTGGACTTGGTAATATGTAAGAGTTACCCAGGTTTTGAAGGCATGGAGGGGTCACACAGAGCAGCTGAGGCTCGGCACTGTGAGAGACTATGGAAGGCCATTGGTGAAGGTGCATCCTCAGTTACAATTGAAGGCCCAGGACAGAAGGGATCATGCAAAGGAGCTGAGGCTTGACATCATGAAGAGAGCCTATGAGAGCCTGTTGGTGAAGCCTACTTACAGCAGTGTTTTGGAGATGCCAGTACCATGAAATGACCACCAAGAACAGCAGCAGCCGTGGAGTACAGGCGGCTGGAGCCTAGAAGACATGTGTGCTACAAAGGGCATGGCTGGAGAAGTGACCCAAGCCCTTGGAGGAGCCCAGAAGATGGTGAGTTGGATCCCAGACATTCGATGGTTGGAGATTGATTTTTGCTTTTGATTGTGACTCTGCCCTGATATTTTTCCCTCGTGAAGGAAGTTTTTTAGTGAAGCCCACAGTTAAGAGACTGAATTTTAAAGTAATTTGAATTTTAAAAGATACTGGATATTTTAAAGGGATTGAACTTTTAATATGTAAAGAGTGTGGGACTTTTAAAGTTATTTAGATCTTGGGGATGAATAAGAACTAAGAGTTGAGGCTTACTAGTGATGTGTTTGTGTGTCATGTTGACAAAGGGTCAATTGTACTGGCTAATTTTGTGTCAAGTTGACACAGCTGGAGTTATCACAGAGAAAGGAGCTTCAGTTGAGGAAATGCCTCCATGAGATCCAGCTGCAAGGCATTTTCTCAATTAGAGATCAAGGGGGAAGGGCCCCTTGTGGGTGGTACCATCCCTGGGCTGGTAGTCTTGGGTTCTATAAGAGAGCAGGCTGAGCAAGCCAGGGGAAGCAAGCCAGCAAAGAACATCTCTCCATGGCCTCTGCATCAGCTTCTGCTTCCTGACCTGTTTGAGTTCCAGTCCTGACTTCCTTTGGTGATGAACAGCAATGCAAAAGAGTAAGTGCTTCTTGGTCATGATGTTTGTGCAGGAATAGAAATCCTGACTCATGTTCATGCTGGTTATTTTGTCACAAAATGAGAAAAACTAATCCAGTGCCCTACACAGAAATGTCTATTAACACATGGAAACGTAAGTGGTGATTCTCCTCCACTATGGGGTTGATTGAATCCTAGGTATCTAGTCTCAAGGACTCTAAAATTTGCTCATATAAAATTATTGCTTGAGACAAATATACCCAGACTCTAGTGATAGAACCTACTAATGTAAAATGAAATACTCCTTATTGGATTGTGAGAATACAGGGTCATAAGACATGCATGGGTGTTTTGCAGAATGTTTTTGAGGGTAGGTTCTCTGAAGTTTTACTTTCCTGGGATGAAGATATTTTTAGGCCAACTCTTCTATTTTAAAGCTTCTTATTGCAAGAATGAGAAACTACATCTAATTTTCCCATATTGTAATTGCCAAATCCTGCAAGAGAGATCAAGCAGTCATCATAGAAGATATTTAGTAACTAGTTACTATGTTTCGTGTTTGCAACCCTCATCTTTACCCAGGAGTATATATTCTTGTTAGGAGTCGTTCATCTTTCAGCTAAGCACACTCAGAGATATAGTAGATGCATAGCCCATGTTCAAGGCTACTTAGTGAAGTGCTTTCAAGTAAACTTAGGCAATAGAAGAACTGTGGTTAATACAGAATTATTCTACTGTCTTCTGGGATTTTCCTATCAATTTATTCTCTACAATGTAGCTAAAGCAATATTTTGCATTTTGGATTTTGGATTTTTTTAATTTATTTTTTTAATTAGGTATTTTCTTCATTTACATTTCAAATGCTATCCCAAAAGTCCCCCAGACTCTCCCTCTCCATTCCCCTACTCACCCACTCCCACTTCTTGGCCCTGGCGCTCTTCCATACTGAGGCATATACAGTTTGCAAGACCAAGGGGCCTTTCTTCCCAATGATGGCCGACTAGGCCATCTTCTGCTACATATGCAGCTTGAGACACAAGCTCTGGGGGTACTGGTTAGTTCATATTGTTGTTCCACCTATAGGGTTGCAGACCCCTTCAGCTCCTTGGGTATTTTCTCTAGCTCCTCCATTGGGGGGCCTGTGTTCCATCCAACAGATGACCATAAGCATCCATTTCTGTATTTGCCAGGCACTGGCATAGACAAGAGACAGCTATATCAGGGTCCTTTCAGCAAAATCTTGCTGACATATGCAATAGTGTCTGCGTTTGGTGGCTGATTATGGGATGGATCTCCAGTTGGGGCAGTCCCGGGATGGTCCATCCTTTGTTCTCAACTCTAAACTTTGTCTCTGTAAGCCCACATGTTTTTAATATAAGAACACTTAAAAGTTACTTCTAACAGCTTTCAAGTATAAACTATATTTTATTAACTATATAATAGTATATACAACAGATTTCTTGAATGTATGGCTCTGTACAACTGAAATTTACATACTTCCAAAACTTTTCAGTTATACACCTGTGTAGTTACATGTTGAAAATATTAATTGGCACAAAGATAAAATAAAACTGCATAAATGTTTATGATTTCCCTGTCCACTTTTACCAGCTTAGCCTTCCAACTTATCCTCTGATTACTTCTGTTTTCTGAGCCTGTCTCCCCACTGTAACAGCACTCTAGCAATGAAATCCCCCAGTTCACCCAGTATACCTGCCCACACTGTTAGGCCTGTTGCTGTTGGACTGTAGATTCTTTTTTTATGGGATATTTTATGCATTTACATTTCAAATGTTATCCCCTTTCCCAGTTTCCCATCCAGAATGCCCCTATCCTATTCTCCCTCCTCCAGGTTCCATGAGGGTGCTCCCCTTCCACCAACCCACTCCCACCTCAATGTTCTGGCATTCCCCTACACTAAAGCATCAAGCCTTCATAGAATGAAGAGCCTCCTCCTATTGATGCCAGACAATGGCATCCTCTGCTACTCATGTGGCTGGAGCCATGAGTCCTTTCATGTGTACTCTTTGGTTGGTGGCTTAGTCCTTGGGAGCTATGGGTGGTATGGTTGATTGATACAGTTGTTCTTGTTATGGGGTTGCAAGCCTCTTTAGTGCCTTCAGTCCTTTCTATAACTCCTCCTTTGGGGTCCTCCTGATCAGTCTAATGATTGGGTGTGAACATTGGCCTCTGTATTTGCCATGCTCTGGCAGAGTATCTCAGAAAACAGCTAAATCAGACTCCTGTCAGCAAGCACTTCTTGGCATCCACAATAGTGTTTGGGTTTGGTGTCTGTATATGGACAGTCTCTGGATGGCCTTTCCTTCAGTCTCTGCTCCACATGTTGTCCCTGTATTTCCTTTACACACAAGCCATTCTGTGTTAAAAAATTTGGAGATGAGTAGATGACCTCATCAACCAAGCCTTGCATAACCTCTGAATGTGGTCTCTACAGGTTCTCTCTACTCTTTGTTGGGCATTTCAGCAAATCTCATCCCTGTTGTCTCCTGGGAGTCTCTTGCTTTCCTGGCTTCTGGGACTTGCTGATGGCTACCTCAGTTCCCCATCCCCCATTTCTACATAACTCTGATCAAATTCCTGACTCTCTGTACATCATCCCCATCCTCCTATATCTGTTCCTGCCCACTATTTCCCTTCCTTCTCCTCTTTTCATCCCAAGTTTCTCCCACCATCTACCTCCGGTTAGTATTTTCTTCCCCCTTCTAAGAAGGACTGAAGCATCCATATTTTGATCTTCCTTCTTCTTGAGCTTCCTATAGTCTGTGAATTGTATCTTTGGTATTCTGAGCTTTCTGGCTAATATTCACTTATCAATGAGTGCATACCATGTGTGCACTTTAGTGACTGGATTACCTCACTCAGGATGATATTTTGTAGTTCCATCAATTTACCTAAGCATTTCATGAAGTCATTGTTTTTTGTTGTTTTTTTTTTTTCAAACCTTTCAAAAGGGGACCCTTTTTTTTAATTAGGTATTTTCCTCATTTACATTTCCAATGCTATCCCAAAGTCCCCCATACCCTCCCCCCCACTCCCCTACCCACCCACTCCCACTTTTTGGCCCTGGCATTACCCTGTACTGGGGCATATAAAATTTGCAAGTCCAATGGGACTCTCTTTCCAGTGATGGCCGACTAGGCCATCTTTTGATACATATGCAGCTAGAGTCAAGAGCTCTGGGGTACTGGTTAGCTCATAATGTTGTTCCACCTATAGGGTTGCAGATCCCTTTAGCTCCTTGGGTACTTTCTCTAGCTCCTCGATTGGGGGCCCTGTGATCCATCCAATAGCTGACTGTGAGCATCCACTTCTGTGTTTGCTAGGCCCCGGCATAGTCTCACATGAGACAGCTATATCTGGGTCCTTTCAGCAAAATCTTGCTAGTGTATGCAATGGTGTCAGTGTTTGGAAGCTGATTATGGGATGGATCCCTGGATATGGCAGTCTCTAGATGGTCCATCCTTTCTTCACAGCTCCAAACTTTGTCTCTGTAACTCCTTCCATGGGTGTTTTGTTCCCAATTCTAAGAAGGGGCAAAGTATCCACACTTTGGTCTTTGTTCTTCTTGAGTTTCATGCATTTAGCATATTGTATCTTATATCTTGGGTATCCTAAGTTTCTGGGTAATATCCACTTATCAGTGAGTACATATTGTGTGAGTTCCTTTGTGATTGGGTTACCTCACTCAGGATGATGCCCTCCAGGTCCATCCATTTGCCTAGGAATTTCATAAATTCATTATTTTTAATAGCTAAGTAGTACTCCATTGTGTGAATGTACCACATTTTCTGTAGCAATTCCTCTGTTGAAGGTCATCTGGGTTTGTTTCAGCTTCTAGCTATTACAAATAAAGCTTCTATGAACATATTGGAGCATGTGTCCTTATTATGTGTTGTAGCATCTTCTGGGTATATGCCCAGGAGTGGTATACCTGGGTTCTCAGGCAGTGCTATGTCTAATTTTCTGAGGAACTGCCAGTCTGATTTTCACAATGGTTGTACCAGCTTGCAATCCCACCATCAATGTAAGAATGTTCCTATTTCTCTACATCATTACCAGCATCTGCTCTCACCTAAGTTTTTAATCTTAGCCATTGTGACTTGTGTGAGGCAGAATCTCAGGGTTGTTTTGATTTGCATTTCCCTGATGACTAAGGATGTTGAACTTTTCTTTTGGTATTCCTCAGTTGAAAATTATTTGTTTAGCTCTGTACCCAATTTTAAGAGATTTGTTTGGTTCTCTGAAGTCTAACTTCTTGAGTTCTTTGTACATATTTGATATCAGCCCTCTATCAGATGTAGGGTTTGTTAAAAATCTTTTCACAATATGTTGGTTAGTGTTTTATCCTATTGACAGTGACCTTTGCTTATAGAAGCTTTGTAATTTATGAGGTCCTATTTGTCAATTCTTGATCTTAGAGCATAAGCTATTGGTGTTCTGTTAAGAAAATTTCCCATGTGCCCATGTTCAAGGCTCTTCTCTACTTTCTCTTCTATTAGTTTTAGGGTATCTGGTTCTATGTGGAGGCCCTTGATCTAGCCACTTTGCTGATGTTTTTAATCAGGTTTAGGAGTTCTCTGGTGGAATTTTTGGGATCACTTAAGTATACTATTACATAATCTACAAATAATAATATTGTGACTTCTTTTTTCCAATTTGTATCCCTTTGACCTCCTTTTGTGTTCTAATTGCTCCTTATAGTCCTCCTGTTTCCAAACCATCAGACTCCTGTACTTTAGCCCTCACAGACATGGTTGTCAGGAAGCTTGGCTTAGATTAGCCAGAAGGACCATTGTTTGGATGTAGAAGTTGGACGATCATTGAGATTGAGCACATCTTTTCTATGATTATCTAGAACGGCAAATCTGCCAGAAGTCCCTAACTTTCTGAGCTTTAGGGTCTGTAGGGATGGTCCTGACTGGATCTTCCCAAGGAACACTTATTTCTGATGTCTAGCAATATTCTTTTTAGGCTGTTAGGTGAGGCAACCTGTTAGCTGGTTATTGTTGCTCATTCTTGAGATGTCTTATCTTTCCTTTTGCTTTTTCATCCTCTCACCTTTTAGGATGATTTGAAAAATGAATTTCGCCAGGCGTGGTGGCGCATGCCTTTAATCCCAGCACTCGGGAGGCAGAGGCAGGCAGATTTCTGAGTTAGAGGCCAGCCTGGTCTACAAAGTAAGTTCCAGGACAGCCAGGGCTATACAGAGAAACCCTGTCTCGAAAAAAAAAAAGAAAAGAAAAAAAGAAAAATGAATTTCTCTTTGCCAATTCAAACACAGAAACACACACACACAGAGGCATGCACATGTACACACAGAGGCATGCACACGTGCACACATACACACACACATGCATACGCGCACGCGCACACACACACACACACACACATATATATAGATATATATCTATATATATATATATCTTTTATTATTACTGGCTTTGAGACTAGTGATAAAATCTAGTTCTTTGACCGGCATTAAAAAAAATTCTTTTAAAAGAATTGCATGTAAATAAGAAAAATACCACTGGGTTAGCCACACATGTGCTTATTATTTTATACCATTTTCCTCTTTGTTATGGTCTGAGTATTGGGATGGGGCAAACTGTATGTGTAACAGCAAAATTTCTAAAGTAATGATACTTTAAGATGGGTTATTTGAGAGGTGATAAAGCCACAGGGATGGAGCCCTCATGAAAGTAGTTTTCTTATGAAAGAGGCTCCATGGTAGCCTCTTACCCCTTCTACCATGTAAGAATTCAATCCAAAGAATATGATTTATGGACCAGGAAGTGAGCCTTCACCACATGTTGATGAATTGTCCAAACTCCAGAACTATAATACATAACCATTTTTTAAAAGTTATTAGATATATAGCAAATTTGTAGCCATCAAAGCAGAGCAAGATATTTTTTCCATGGGCCCAACCATGTCAAACATTCTGTACTTACATGAATATGTAAAGGTTTCTTTGTTTCATCTACTTTTCTTTCCTTTAACTGATATCACACTAATCCAAGCTGCAGTCACTCTTGTTGGGGTTACCTCACTATGGTTCTGAGAGATGCCTTTTCTCCTTAAACCTGTCTGTCTAGCTCTCTACACATTATTCAATGTATCAACAAATACAAACCACTTAAACATAGCAATGTTACTGTACCTTGAAAAGGAAAGCCCAACTCAATGCTTAAGTGTTGCTCAAAAATGACTCAGTTTTCTACTGTGAACTTTGTAAGCTGTGAGTCCTGTACCTGGAAATTCCTTCTCCACATGACTGTTAATAGTTGGCCTCCTTTCAAGTCCATGATCTCAGGATTGTGTCACATCCTTTAGAATTCTTCTGTGTCTACTCTAACAATGAAACAAGCTGACACTATGACAGGCTTCAAATTGGCAATTCAGGAGACTAGGCCTAAATCTCTGTTTCCATGAACTGAGCAAGTCCAGGCAAGTCTGGGCAGCTCAGTTACTGAAAAAAAAAAAAAAAAAAAAAAAAAAAAAAAAAAAAAAAACAGGCCTCAGGCAGTCAGTCAGCCATGATATCAGAAGCTGCTCCACAACCTGGCTGGAGGTAAGAGCAATGGGTCTAAAACAGTTTCCAGACTTCCTCAGCAACAGTTTCCAGATTTCCAGCCCCACACACCCCAGCAATTTAGAATGTCCCTAGAGATAGAACCAACAGATTAAAATAGAGGTCATTTACCCCTCCATGAATTTCCTCTAATGTTCTTTAAATCAGGCCTGTGAGCTCACTTAGGTGCCTTGATCATGGTAGATGGTAGACCCCAGCATGCTGGACTTCTGTAGAATAAAACCCTCTTTGCTTTTCATATTATTTGAGTCCAGGGTATTGGACACTTACAGGAAGACTAGTTCTGTTCCAGCCACCTAACACCTCCTTTATTTGTCTTCAAGTGCTCATCATTATAGACATAGGGATTTCTTTTTGTTTTGCTTTCTTTGTACTTTTTTATTTATTTTTGTTTGTTTGTTGTTTATATTTTTTTTCTTGACACCAAATTCTATCTTAGTTACCTGTTCCATTTTAGCTGTATCTGGTAGAAAGAATTATCCTTGATTCACAGTAGGAAATGCAGTGCTAGTTACTTGGGCAAAAGTTTTATATATTGATTATTAATCACCATCATCTATGCAGCAACTTTGTGAGTGAAGCATCTCACTCATCCATTTTGGGAAAAGGTTGGTTTTAGTCATGTCAAAGGCTTAGTGATGGCTTGGCTGGAGCCTATTCAATACCACATTGATAACTTTGTTTACTACACTGATTCTTATCACACACAGCACAATATTTTAAATACCATTCAAGCTTAACATTTCTACCAATGCAATACACACACACACACACACACACACACACAAACACCAATCTTATTACAAGGTGATAGGAGCTTGTGTCTACCCAAACAATTGGATGTGATTGAGTAATTTCAATGACTTCTCAACCTTCTCTTTTCTTTGGCATCTAGGCAGCCTCATTTGGTAGTCTCTATAGAAGATGCCTCAATTTCTGAGAAGTAAAACCTGATAAAGAAAGAACACATATCTACTTTAGAGGTAATTGCTATCTGAAATCAATTATTATCTTTTTAAAATTTTGGTATAATTTGAAAAGACAAAAGTTATAGTCATATCTCTATCTGAAATATAACATTTTCCATATTCTTTGACCACCTAAGAAGCAAATTGCAAGTACAGAATGTGTGAATACATTTTTTAATGTCCCAATTATCTCTGTTCCATTCCTGAAGAATTATTATCCAATCACTCTTCTTTTGTCTATATCCCTAATTCTTTACCTCTTCCAGTAGCTAATAATAAGACCTCTGTTTTTAAGCTTGCTAGTCACACTCATTCCCTAGAAATGATGTGATAATTTCAAAGACTGATAAAAGGAGAAAAACTGTAAATACCTCCAAAGGTATTTCAGTCATCACTAGTAAGAAAGTCTTAATTATCTACATCTTTGATTTTGAAAGAAATTCTTTTTTTTTCTCACCCTCTCTACCCACACATATTGCTCACTTAAAATGATCTTGATATACTGGAAGCAACTTTCTGAAGAATCTTCAGAAGATGGGAAGAGTCTTGAAATACAATCCGGGTAAAATAGTTATTTTTTATACTGGCAAAGATAAAGATGCTGGTTCTTTCAAGTCTATTTAAAAGAAAGCTCATCATAGATTTGATGCTTATGGTACATTAATATGGATGTTTGTATATCAGTACCTGTGCTTCAGTACTTTTTACTTGATACAATTATTAAAAGAGAAATTCAGTTTACTTTATTTTCTCAGACCACTGAAAATCTGAAGATTACTGATGTAAGTCCATCTTCTGGGCTATAGAAATCCAGTGTCCCAGCAGGCCTATATTCTAAGAACCTGTGTGCAGGCCACAGGTAAACAACAGCTCACCTTGTGATTTGAAATCCATCTCCTAAAGCTACATTCCTTATTTTCCCACCTGGTTATAATTAGTTGCAGTACTTTGACTTTTCTAGAACAAATTTTCCAGTTCTTCCACTAGTGAATGATAAAAATTTAATTTAGTTCAAACTATTTTCTATTAACAACTTTCCAGATCATCACTCGAAGAAATCTCCTGTGATCCTAAAAGCTCACATAAATATTGAGTGTCACTAGCAGGCTTTCTTCTTTAATGGACACAGAGATGGAGATGAAAAGGACTGCATATACTAACTTAAGAGTAAACGTTTTAATAAATAATTGATCAACAATTTTTGTCCCTTAACCATTGTGGGATTACAAGAACTTACTTGTTTTATACATTTCTTCTTCAGCAATCTAATAATTTATATGTAGAAAGATAAACATAGATGTATAGATGTGACTATGAAGGCCATGCAATCGCATACACACACAGTGTTCAGTGAGTTTTACACAAGCTATTCATTGTCTAAAACAGATTAGTTTTTTAAAAAACATACAATAAAAATATATTATGACTAGAATGAGTGACACAGATACTTAAACAAAACAAAACCATTCACAATTATCAACAGACTTGAGCAGGACACACTAATATGAACATAAGACAAACCATTGTATAGAATTCAGCTTAGTTTTCAGGGGCGAAAGAAAAGGTAGTAATTCATAAAATTCTGCCCAAAATTACAAACCTACCCCAACAAATTATAAATAATGACAATCGATATACCCAAGAGCTAATGTGAGAATGTGAGCTGCTTATCTAATGCTGAATCAACCACATCTCCCAAGGGATCAATTGTACTGGCTAGTTTTGTGTCAACTTGGCACAGCTGGAGTTATCACAGAGAAAGGAGCTTCAGTTGAGGAAATGCCTCCATGAGATCCAACTGTAAGGCATTTTCTCAATTAGTGATCAAGGGGGAAAAGCCCCTAGTGGGTGGGACCATCTCTGGGCTGGTAGTCTTGGATTGTATAAGAAAGCAGGCTGAGCAAGCCAGGGGAAGCAAGCCAGTAAAGAACATCCCTCCATGGCTTCTGCATCAGCTCCTGTTTCCTGACCTGCTTGAGTTCCAGTCCTGACTGTTGCGGCCGGCCAGCGGCTCACATGTCTGGGTTCTAGTCTGAGAGGCATCTTGGAACCTGGAAGAGAAGAGGGGGCTAGGCGATGCGAGAGAGACGGAGCTAAGACAAGATTCTGATCAAAGCTCAATTTTACTATTTTGTGCACCGAGTTATAAAGGAGGGGGAAGGGGCCCATTCCTGCCAAATCATCCTGGAGTAAAGTTGCAGGTGACCACGTGTTTGACTCCAGATCAGCAAGGCAGCAGGCAGCAGCAGTGGGAGTGGCAGAAGGATAGGGCGGCAAGCTCCGCCCCATGCTCTCTTCTGAAACCTGAGCAAACAGGTTTCAGGCTGGGGAGGTTACACTGACTTCCTTTGGTGATGAACGGCAGTATGGAAGTGTAAGCCGAATAAACCCTTCTCCCCCCCAACTTGCTTCTTGGTCATGATGTTTGTGCAGGAACAGAAACCCTGACTAAGACAACAGGTAAACAGTTAAAAGCCCTTAAAGAGTAAACAACAACAACAACAACAACAACAATCCCTTAAAGAATGACAGGAAAACACATCCAAATGGGTGACAGAATTGAACAGGATCTAAAAATGAAAATAGAAAAAATAAAGAAATCATAAAGGAAGACAATCCTGGAAATAGAAATCCTGGGAAAGAGATCGGGAATAACAGATGCAAGCATCACCAACAGAATACAAGAGATAGAAGAGAGAACTCAGGGGTAGAAGAAACCATAGCAAACATTGACACAAGAGTCAAAGAGAATGCAAAATACAAAAACTCCTAAACCAAAACATCCAGGAAATCTAGGACACAATGAGAAGACCAAACCTAAGGATAGTAGGTATAGAAGAGAGCAAAGATTCCCAACATAAAGGGCTAGTAAATATCTTCAACACAATTATAGAAGAAAACTTCCCTAATCTAAAGAAAGAGACCCCATGATCATAGAACTCCAAATAAACTGAGCTAGAAAAGAATTTCCTCCCATCACATAATAATCAAAACACCAAATACACAAAACAAAGAAAGTATATTAAAAGAAGCAATGGAAAATGTCAAGTAACATATAAAGACAGACCTATCAGATTACACCAGACTTCTTAACAGAGACTATAAAAGCCAGAAAGGTCCTGGACATATGTCATATAGACCCTAAGAAAACACAAAGGCCAGGCTACTATACCCAGAAAAACTGTCACTTACCATAGATGTAGAAACCAATATGTTCCATGAGAAAAACAAATTTACACTGTATCTTTCCACAAAATCAGGCCTACAAAGGATAATAGATGAAAAAATACCAACATAAGGAGGGATACTACACCCTAGATAAAGCAAGAAAGTAATCTTTTCCTTAAGATCTTTTAACATCAATGGATTCAATTCACCAGTAAAAAGACATAGACTAATAGAGTGGAAATTTAAATAGGACCCAGTTTTTTGAGGCGTACAGGAAATGCAACTCAGTGACAAAAATACACTACCTCAGATCAAAGGGCTTGAGACCATTTTCTTAGAAAATGTTTTCCTAGGTATTCTAAAATCAAATCAAATCAGCTTTCAACCAAAAGTTATAATAAAAAAGTTATACATATCAAAGGAAAAATCTACCAAGATGAACTCTCAATTGTGAATATCAATGATCCAAATGCAAGAACACTGACATTCAAAAACAATTTTTACTAAAGCTCAAAGGACACATTGTATCTCACACAATAACAGTGGGAGACTTCAACAATATAACATTTCACCCTAAAACAAAAGAATATACATTCTTCTCAATACCTCATGGTACCTTCTCCAAAATTGACAATATAATCAGTCACAAAACAGGCCTCAACAGATACAAGAATGCATCCTGTCACATCACCATGGTCTAAGGATGGTCTTCAATAACAACAAAAACTACAGAGAGTCCACAAAATCATGAAAGCTGAAAAACACCCTACTCAATGAGAACTTGGTCAAGGAAGAAATAAAGAAGGAAATTAAAGACTTTGTAGAATTTAATGAAAATAAAAACACATCATACCAAAACTTATGGAACAAAATGAAAGCAGTGGTAAGAAGAAAACTCATAGCTCTGAGTGCCTCCAAAAAGAAACTGAAGAGAGCTTACACTAGCAGCTTGACAGCACACCTGAAAGCTCTAGAACAAAAAGAAGCAAATACACCAAGAAAAGTAGGTGGCAGGAAATTATCAAACTCAAAGCTGAAATAAACCAAGTAGAAACAAAAAGAACTGTACAAAAAACAAAACCAGTAGCTGGTTCTTTGAGAAAATCAACAAGATAAAGAAACCATTAGCCAGATTAACCAGAGGGCACAGAGACAGTATCCAAATTAACAAAATTAGAAATGAAAAGGGAGACATAACAGAAATTGAGGAAATTCAAAAAATCATTAGATCTTGCGAGAAAAGTCTATACTCAACACAACTGGAAAATCTGGATGAAATGGACAACTTTCTAGCCAGATAGCAGGTGCCAAAGTTAAAGCAGGATCAGATAAACCATGTAAACAGTTCCATAACCCCCAAAGAAATAGAAGCAGTCATTAAAAGGCTCCCAACCAAAAAAAATACAATAAAATAAAATATTAAATAAATAAATCCAGGTCCAGATTGAGTTTAGTGCAGAATTCTATCAGACCAACAAAGAAGACCTAATACCCATATTCTTTAAAGTATTCCACAAAATATAAACAGAAAGAACAGTACCCAAATTCATCATATGAAGCTACAATTATACGAATAAATAACCACACAAAGACCAAAGAAAGAGAGCTTCATACCACTTTCACTTATGACTATCGATGCAACAATCCTTAATTAAATTCTCACAAACTGAATCCAAGAACACATCAAAACAATCATCCATCATGATCTACTAGGCTTCATTCCAGGGATACAGGGATGGTTAAATATATGGAAATCCATCAAAGTAATCCAGTATTATAAACAAACTCAAAGGGGAAAAAAATAACACATGATCATTTCATTAGATACTGAGAAAGCATTTGACAAAATTCAACACCTCTTAATGATAAAAGTCTTGGAAAGATCAGGAATTCAAGGCCCGTACCTAGATATAATAAAATAAAAACAATCTATATCAAACCAGTAGCCATCATCAAACTAAATGGAGAGAAACTTAAAGCAATCCCATTAAACTCAAGGACTAGGCAATGCTGCCCATTCTCTCCTGTACCTATTCAATATAGTACTGGAAGTCCTAGCCAGAGTAATTAGACAAGAAAAGGAGGTCAAAGAGATACAAATTGGAAAGGAAGAAGTCAAAATATCACTATTTACAGATGATATTATAGCATTCTTAAGTGACCTCAAAAACTCACCAGAGAACTCCTAAACCTGAGAAACAATGCCAGCAATGTGGCTGGATATAAGATTAACTCAAACAAATCAGTTGCCTTCCTCTACTCATAGGATAAATAGGGTGAGAAAGAAATTAGGGAAACAACACCCTTCACAATAGTCACAAATAATATAAAATCACTTGGTGTGACTTTAACCAAGCAAGTGAAAGATCTGTATGACAAGAACTTCAAGTCACTGAAGAAAGAAATCAAAGATATCAGACGATGGAAAGATCTCCCATGCTCATGGATTGGCAGGATTAATATGGTAAAAATGACCATCTTGCCAAAAGCAACCTACAGATTCAATGCAATCCCCATCAAAGTTCCAACTCAATTCTTCATAAAATTAGAAAGAGCAATTTGCAAATTCATTTGGAATAACCAAAACCTCAGAGAGGGAAAACTATTCTCAACAATAAAAGAACTTCTACGGGAATCACCATCCCTGACCTCAAGCTATATTACAGAGAAATAGTGATAAAAACTGTGGTGTACTGATACAGAGACAAGCAGGTAGAACAATGGAATAGAATTGAAGACCCAGAAATGAACCCACATATCTATGGTCACTTGGTCTCCGAAAAGGGGGCTAAAACCATCCAATGGAAAAAAGACAGCGTTTTTAACAAATGGTGCTGGCACAACTGGCAGTTATCATGTAGAAGAATGCAAATTGATCCATTCTTATCTCCTTGTATAAAGCTCAAGTGCATGTGGATACAGAAAATGTGGTATATTTACACAATGGAGTTCTAGTCAGCTCTAAAAACAATGACTTCATGAAATTCTTAGGCAAACGGATGGAACTAGAAAATAACATCCTGAGTGAGGTAACCCAGTCACAAAAGTACACACATTGTATCCACTCACTGATAAGTGGATATTAGCTGGAAAGCTCAAAATACCCAAGATACAATTCACAGACCACATGAAACTCAAGAATAGGGAAGACTAAATTGTGGGTGCTTTGGTTCTTTTTAGAAAGGGGAACAAAATACTCAAGGGAGGAAATCTGGAGAAAATGTGTGGAGCAGTGATTGAAGGAAAGGCCATCCAAAGACTGCCCCACCTAGGGACCCATCCCATGTATATTCACCAAACTCGGAAACTATTGTGCATGCCAAGAAGTGCTTGCTGACAGGAGCTTGGTTTAGCTGTCTCCTAAAAGGCTCTGCCAGAGCCTGACAAATAAAGAGGCAGATGCTTAAAGCCAGCCATTGGACTGAGTGGTGGGACCCCAATGAAGGAATTAGAGAAAGGACTGAAAAAGCTGAAGAGGTTTGCAAACCCATAGGAAGAACTATAGTATCAACGAACCAGACACCCCATAGTTCCCAAGGACTAAACCACCAACCAAAGACTACTATGGCTCCAGCTACATATGTATCAGAGGATGGCCTTATTGGGCATCAGTAGAAGGATAGGCCCTTGGTCCTCTGAAGGCTTGATGCCCCGGTATAGGGTAATTGCAGGACACTGAAATGGGAGTTGGTGGGTGGGTTGGGGAGCACCCTCATAGAAGCAGGGGCAGGAAGAAGGAGTTCGGGTATTTCTGGAGGGGAAACTGGGAAAGGGGATAACATTTGAAATGTACATGAACAAAATATCCAACAAAAATTTGTCAGGAACAAACTAATGAAATTACAATGTAAGTTTGAGAAAAGTTATTTACTGACCCATAGTATAATTGTGCCCATTTTATGCTGAAATCGTGTTGAGTATAGATAGATTTTATTGATATATTCATTCAAGATAAAATGTCTACACTGTTGTAGGCTCAACAGGCATAAGGGTCATAGAGTGTCTAGGTTACTGCTCTGTCTAACTGTCCATACAAGTTATCAAGATAACATAAGTTACTTATAAAAAAATTCATAGCTGCCACCAATAGTAAATGTACTAAAGTCAATAGGAAGTACAGAGGGATAGAGAGTGGCTAGAGCTATAGGGAGGTTGTGAGTAAGAGTCTCTGCATGGGGTAAACAAGACCTTGAGATCCATGATTTTAAGTAGCAAAATTGAAAGACAGAGAAGGAACCATAACAGAGGTAATTGCTTAGCATTATAGTGGAGGCTTTTTGAGCAACTGTTATAAAGGATCTGAGAGCAGAGTTGGTGGATAGAACATATGACAAGTGTCTCTGAAGAATAAAGAAGGAAAAGAATTGTAGTGATGGGGTCAAATCAGTCATGAAGGGTGCGGTAGAAGTTTAGACACTTATAAATTCTCTCAGAATTTTTGTTATTCAATTATAATTATATGGGATGTTTTATTTTTATATCCATGATATTTGTTCACGTGTGTTTTTATTTTAGGTAAATTTTGTGGACACCTCTGGAATAGGCTTTCCACTGAAATTCTTAACAGACACCAAATATATCACAATTTCTGGAAAGTATACCTTCTAGACTTTGCAACTTTGACTTCTACTCAGTAGCTCTAAGCACCTTGACCTAACTGAAAAAATTCATAAAACACAGTGTTTAGGATCTTTAGATTCATACAAGGTGTCACACGAGCCATCCTAACTTCTAAAGCACCTAGTATCTCCTAAAGATTACGGCAAGCCTTAGTAAATAGCTAAGTTTGGAGGTGACCTTGAACTTTGACCTAGATGCTAAAGAACATCGAATTTCTAACCTTGAAAATACGATGATGCTGAGGATCAAAACCAGCTCAAAAGTTGTAACTCATTCATCTTATAGCTTGGTAGACATGATCACACTGTATAGTAGTTATACTTCATTCCATTGTGTTATCTTTTAGCAGGTAGTGCATATATGTTGTTCAATAAGAGTTTTTTATTTTAATTTTTTGTTTTATTTTTCTTTTTTGAGAAGTACTTTCTCTTTATAGCCATGGCTATCTCAGGACTCACTCTGTAGGCCAGGCTGACCTCCAGCTCAGGTATCTAACTTTCTCCATCTCTTAAGCACTGAGATTAAAAACATGTACCATGTCAGAAATTTCTATAAAGAAAAAAAAATCTGGTTGGGGAGAAAAACAATAAAGGGGAGTAGAAGGGAGGAAGGAAGAAAAGGAAAAATCAGAAAGAGGAAAAGATCTTGGCTAGGTCAGGGTGACACAGAACAATATTTTGATGGATTCTTCATTCTTCACAAAGAACAAGGACTTTCTTTCATGGCCCACAAATATAATGACTTAAAGGTTTCTGTTTAAAAGACATGATGTTTTTAGTTTTGAGGGTGACTTATAATTTATGATATTTGATTAGAGTCTTCTCTTATGTCAGCAGAAGTTAATGTAAGGTTCAACTTATTTTGGGAATTGCTATCCTCCAGTAAATTCCTTTGAGTCAAAAAGGAAGTGACACATTAACAGGAAAATGTCTTCTTGTAAATCTCAGCATAGACTTGCTTTTCAAAAGACTAATTACTCACACACATCTAAACATAGGGGCTATTAAATATTTCAAAATATATTTAATAATAATATTTTGCATTTGTCCTACAATTATTTTTTAAGAGAAATATTTGTAGAAATGCCTTGTTCTAGACTTTTCTGATTATGGGAGTAAGACTCAATAAAACTGCCTCAGAAGATGTTTGACATAAGGCTCTGGTTTATAAGCAAGTAGGATATTAAGGAGCCCATCCATGTGGCACCCAGCTATAGTGTTTATGGGAAAAAGGAGTGACATGTGGCAGAGGCCAGATGTTGTGAGTACTAAGCTATCTTCTTCCCTTTTCAGTACACATCATTGATACGAGGAATCTTTTCTTTTCTTTAAATCCATTATAAATTTCTCCAGCAATATTTTCCTTTCTCTTTACTCTTGTTTTTTCTATTCAGTATGCTCTTAGTTTAGAAATGTATCTATGCAAAAATATTTTTAGAAGATCCTCCTAGAAAAAGACTGTCAAACTGCACATATAACTCTACACCCCAAACAAACACTACACCCAGCTCTACATGCCATCTAGGAAATTCTCCAGTGAATATTGTAATCAAAGCTGAGTCTTTATCCTTGTGATCTTCCTAAGCAATGCACATAGCGTTCTCACAAAAATCTGATGTGAATAAATGAACAGTTTTATGTATGTGTTTAGAATCTTAACAATACCGTAAACATAAAATTAAAATTCTTAAGAATTCCTCTCAAAAGGAACCAAAACAGTGCCTTTAGAGTCACTACATTATGAGAGGCCAGCCAAGCAGTGGATTTGTCAAAGCTGCATTTTCCTGTTATTTCTATACATTCACTAGACTGGGAAAGCCCCACCCTGAGCCCTAACCCTCTTCATGAGCCATGCCACTCCCAGCCTTAGCCATATGCAAATCCCCACTGGCACAGGCAGAGTTGACTGTGATACTGTCAGCGTGAGGGAAAGTTTTGAATCTAATGGCCAGTTGTTCTCACAAATCAGTACTCTAGTTTAGAACTTAGATCTCTAGTGTGACAACACTTAGTTATACAGAGTACACACACTAGTGGAGAAGGGAAAATTTCTCACCTAGAGGAGAAAAGTTAGACATGAGGAAACATTCACAGTGCCTACTGAGGGGAATCCACTTTGTGATCTCTCAGAGGAGAAGGTAGCACTCTAGGAAAGGAAGACAGTCTATATGGGAATGTTGGATAGAGGAGGAAACTGTGAAGTATGACACAGAATGAGACTTAAAAGTGTCTTTTCATAGTTGAAAGAGTTCAAAGGGCAAAAGTGAAACTATTAAGCCAAATAGATAAAAAAAAATAATTTAGTTTTATTTTGGCTACCACAAATCTTTATAGGTTTCTGGAGAGAACATGAGTATTGGAGTGTTTAATACAGTTTACTAGACTACAATAAAATTGTTTCTTTTTCTTTTTTTTTTTTTTTTGAGACAGAGTTTCTCTGTGTAGTAGCCCTGGCTGTCCTGGAAGTCACTCTGTAGACCATGCTGGTCTCGAACTCAGAAATCTGCCTGCCTGTCTCCCAATGCTGGGATTAAAGGCATGTGCCACCACTGCCCAGCAATAAAATTGTTTCTTAAATAAAACCCTAGATCTGATGTAACTGTCTTTTGCTACTTTGTGGGATCATTTTTTTCTTCTAATCTTCTCTACCCTTTTCTCACCCTTTCAACTCCTTAATATTGGAGAGATGAGAAAAAGGGACAGAGGGGGAAAGGTTATCATTGTTATCATTGGACTACTTCCTGTTGAATAAGGGTGTCAAGTTCCTTGTGACAGTTTGATCATCATCAGGATATCTAATTTCTTATTGTTTCTGTTTCGTGCATGACTACGTAACAAACCATGACCAACCACGACCAATAGCAACCAACCACCAACCAACAATTCACCCTGCCTCAAGGGTGACCAGCATCTTCATACCCTCAAAAATGTCCCCAGCATTCTGAATATCATATGATTGCACTGACTATCTGCTGTTGGCAAAATCATGCCCCTGCTAGAGCATGATGCAAATCATAGTCAGCTGCTGTGGACAATCTGAAGCATCGTCATTTTTCAAACTGAGAAATATAATGCTGTCAGAAAGGGGTTCAGAAGTGTTCTCAGACTTCATAGTTTGACATCGAATGCAATGTTTAATCTTTACTCTTTTGGTTCAAAGTAATTTTATCAATAACAAAAGTGAAATCTCAAACTATGGTTACCAAAAGAATAGAGGCCTAGAAACAACTTAGCCTCTACCTTATGACAATGGAGAGGAAAAAAATCCATGCTTTGAGAATGAATTCTGAAACCGAAACCCGTCATGATTCCACTCTTCTGGACTCTAGTTTGCCCTGGGAAAGTGATTGTGGGAGGAAGTATAGACACCTGTGAAAATGAGGCCTAGGCCTCCTGTGTTGTGCTGAGCTTCTGGAAATTGAGCTCCTCAACTCTCATTCCCATGAGAACCACTGTGACCCGGAGAGTCTGAAGAATTCTGTGGAGGTGAGAGGGTGCGCCAGAGAACCTGACAGCTTCTGGAACAGGCGGAAGCACAGAGGCGCTGAGGCAGCACCCTGTGTGGGCCGGGGACAGCCGGCCACCTTCCGGACCAGAGGACAGGTGCCCGCCCGGCTGGGGAGGCGACCTAAGCCACAGCAGCAGCGGTCGCCATCTTGGTCCGGGACCCGCCGAACTTAGGGAATTAGTCTGAACAGGTGAGAGGGTGCGCCAGAGAACCTGACAGCTTCTGGAACAGGCGGAAGCACAGAGGCGCTGAGGCAGCACCCTTTGTGGGCCGGGGACAGCCGGCCACCTTCCGGACCAGAGGACAGGTGCCCGCCCGGCTGGGGAGGCGACCTAAGCCACAGCAGCAGCGGTCGCCATCTTGGTCCGGGACCCGCCGAACTTAGGAAATTAGTCTGAACAGGTGAGAGGGTGCGCCAGAGAACCTGACAGCTTCTGGAACAGGCGGAAGCACAGAGGCGCTGAGGCAGCACCCTGTGTGGGCCGGGGACAGCCGGCCACCTTCCGGACCAGAGGACAGGTGCCCGCCCGGCTGGGGAGGCGACCTAAGCCACAGCAGCAGCGGTCGCCATCTTGGTCCGGGACCCGCCGAACTTAGGAAATTAGTCTGAACAGGTGAGAGGGTACGCCAGAGAACCTGACAGCTTCTGGAACAGGCGGAAGCACAGAGGCGCTGAGGCAGCACCCTTTGTGGGCCGGGGACAGCCAGCCACCGTCCGGACCGGAGGACAGGTGCCCGCCCGGCTGGGGAGGCGGCCTAAGCCACAGCAGCAGCGGTCGCCATCTTGGTCCGAGACCCGCCGAACTTAGGAAATTAGTCTGAACAGGTGAGAGGGTGCGCCAGAGAACCTGACAGCTTCTGGAACAGGCAGAAGCACAGAGGCGCTGAGGCAGCACCCTGTGTGGGCCGGGGACAGCCGGCCACCTTCCGGACCGGAGGACAGGTGCCCACCCGGCTGGGGAGGCGGCCTAAGCCACAGCAGCAGCGGTCGCCATCTTGGTCCCGGGACTCCAAGGAACTTAGGAATTTAGTCTGCTTAGGTGAGAGTCTGTACCACCTGGGAACTGCCAAAGCAACACAGTGTCTGAGAAAGGTCCTGTTTTGGGCCTTCTTCTTCGGCCAGGAGGAGGTCCAAATACAAGATATCTGCGCACCTTCCCTGTAAGAGAGCTTGCCAGCAGAGAGTGCTCTGAGCACTGAAACTCAGAGGAGAGAATCTGTCTCCCAGGTCTGCTGATAGACGGTAACAGAATCACCAGAAGAACAATCTCTAAACAGAGTCAACTATAACTACTAACTCCAGAGATTACCAGATGGCGAAAGGTAAACGGAGGAATCTTACTAACAGGAACCAAGACCACTCACCATCACCAGAACCCAGCACACCCACTTCGCCCAGTCCAGGGAACCCCAACACACCTGAGAACCTAGACCTAGATTTAAAAGCATATCTCATGATGATGGTAGAGGACATCAAGAAGGACTTTAATAAATCACTTAAAGAAATACAGGAGAACACTGCTAAAGAGTTACAAGTCCTTAAAGAAAAACAGGAAAACACAATCAAACAGGTAGAAGTCCTTACAGAAAAAGAGGAAAAAACATACAAACAGGTGATGGAAATGAACAAAACCATACTAGACCTAAAAAGGGAAGTAGACACAATAAAGAAAACTCAAAGCGAGGCAACACTAGAGATAGAAACCCTAGGAAAGAAATCTGGAACCATAGATTTGAGCATCAGCAACAGAATACAAGAGATGGAAGAGAGAATCTCAGGTGCAGAAGATTCCATAGAGAACATCGGCACAACAATCAAAGAAAATGGAAAATGCAAAAAGATCCTAACTCAAAATATCCAGGAAATCCAGGACACAATAAGAAGACCAAACGTACGGATAATAGGAGTGGATGAGAATGAAGATTTTCAACTCAAAGGTCCAGCAAACATCTTCAACAAAATTATTGAAGAAAACTTCCCAAATCTAAAGAATGAGATGCATATGAACATACAAGAAGCCTACAGAACTCCAAATAGACTGGACCAGAAAAGAAATTCCTCCCGACACATAATAATCAGAACATCAAATGCACTAAATAAAGATAGAATACTAAAAGCAGTAAGGGAAAAAGGTCAAGTAACATATAAAGGCAAGCCTATCAGAATTACACCAGATTTTTCACCAGAGACTATGAAAGCCAGAAGAGCCTGGACAGATGTTATACAGACACTAAGAGAACACAAACTGCAGCCCAGGCTACTATACCCAGCCAAACTCTCAATTATCATAGAGGGAGAAACCAAAGTATTCCACGACAAAACCAAATTCACGCATTATCTCTCCACGAATCCAGCCCTTCAAAGGATAATAACAGAAAAAAACCAATACAAGAACGGGAACAACGCCCTAGAAAAAACAAGAAGGTAATCCCTCAACAAACCTAAAAGAAGACAGCCACAAGAACAGAATGCCACCTTTAACAACTAAAATAACAGGAAGCAACAATTACTTTTCCTTAATATCTCTTAACATCAATGGTCTCAACTTGCCAATAAAAAGACATAGACTAACAAACTGGCTACACAAACAAGACCCAACATTTTGCTGCTTACAGGAAACTCATCTCAGAGAAAAAGATAGACACTACCTCAGAATGAAAGGCTGGAAAACAATTTTCCAAGCAAATGGTATGAAGAAACAAGCAGGAGTAGCCATCCTAATATCTGATAAGATTGACTTCCAACCCAAAGTCATCAAAAAAGACAAGGAGGGACACTTCATTCTCATCAAAGGTAAAATCCTCCAAGAGGAACTCTCAATTCTGAATATCTATGCTCCAAATACAAGAGCAGCCACATTCACTAAAGAAACTTTAGTAAAGCTCAAAGCACACATTGCGCCTCACACAATAATAGTGGGAGACTTCAACACACCACTTTCACCAATGGACAGATCATGGAAACAGAAACTAAACAGGGACACACTGAAACTAACAGAAGTGATGAAACAAATGGATCTGACAGATATCTACAGAACATTTTATCCTAAAACAAAAGGATATACCTTCTTCTCAGCACCTCATGGTACCTTCTCCAAAATTGACCACATAATAGGTCACAAATCAGGCCTCAACAGATTCAAAAATATTGAAATTGTCCCATGTATCCTATCAGATCACCATGCACTAAGGCTGATCTTCAATAACAAAATAAATAACAGAAAGCCAACATTCACATGGAAACTGAACAACACTCTTCTCAATGATACCTTGGTCAAGGAAGGAATAAAGAAAGAAATTAAAGACTTTTTAGAGTTTAATGAAAATGAAGCCACAACGTACCCAAACCTTTGGGACACAATGAAAGCATTTCTAAGAGGGAAACTCATAGCTCTGAGTGCCTCCATGAAGAAACGGGAGAGAGCACATACTAGCAGCTTGACAACACATCTAAAAGCTCTAGAAAAAAAGGAAGCAAATTCACCCAAGAGGAGTAGACGGCAGGAAATAATCAAACTCAGGGGTGAAATCAACCAAGTGGAAACAAGAAGAACTATTCAAAGAATTAACCAAACGAGGAGTTGGTTCTTTGAGAAAATCAACAAGATAGATAAACCCTTAGCTACACTCACTAAAGGGCACAGGGACAAAATCCTAATTAACAAAATCAGAAATGAAAAGGGAGACATAACAACAGATCCTGAAGAAATCCAAAACACCATCAGATCCTTCTACAAAAGGCTATACTCAACAAAACTGGAAAACCTGGACGA
Organism: Mus musculus; assembly: GCF_000001635.26. Taxonomy (NCBI): domain Eukaryota; kingdom Metazoa; phylum Chordata; class Mammalia; order Rodentia; family Muridae; genus Mus; species Mus musculus. Next base: position 16,503,658 of record NC_000079.6, read on the forward strand.
AATGGACAAATTTCTGGACAGATACCAGGTACCAAAGTTGAATCAGGATCAAGTTGACCTTCTAAACAGTCCCATATCCCCTAAAGAAATAGAAGCAGTTATTAATAGTCTCCCAGCCAAAAAAAGCCCAGGACCAGACGGGTTTAGTGCAGAGTTCTATCAGACCTTCAAAGAAGATCTAACTCCAGTTCTGCACAAACTTTTTCACAAGATAGAAGTAGAAGGTATTCTACCCAACTCATTTTATGAAGCCACTATTACTCTGATACCTAAACCACAGAAAGATCCAACAAAGATAGAGAACTTCAGACCAATTTCTCTTATGAACATCGATGCAAAAATCCTTAATAAAATTCTCGCTAACCGAATCCAAGAACACATTAAAGCAATCATCCATCCTGACCAAGTAGGTTTTATTCCAGGGATGCAGGGATGGTTTAATATACGAAAATCCATCAATGTAATCCATTATATAAACAAACTCAAAGACAAAAACCACATGATCATCTCGTTAGATGCAGAAAAAGCATTTGACAAGATCCAACACCCATTCATGATAAAAGTTCTGGAAAGATCAGGAATTCAAGGCCAATACCTAAACATGATAAAAGCAATCTACAGCAAACCAGTAGCCAACATCAAAGTAAATGGAGAGAAGCTGGAAGCAATCCCACTAAAATCAGGGACTAGACAAGGCTGCCCACTTTCTCCCTACCTTTTCAACATAGTACTTGAAGTATTAGCCAGAGCAATTCGACAACAAAAGGAGATCAAGGGGATACAAATTGGAAAAGAGGAAGTCAAAATATCACTTTTTGCAGATGATATGATAGTATATATAAGTGACCCTAAAAATTCCAACAGAGAACTCCTAAACCTGATAAACAGCTTCGGTGAAGTAGCTGGATATAAAATTAACTCAAACAAGTCAATGGCCTTTCTCTACACAAAGAATAAACAGGCTGAGAAAGAAATTAGGGAAACAACACCCTTCTCAATAGCCACAAATAATATAAAATATCTCGGCGTGACTCTAACGAAGGAAGTGAAAGATCTGTATGATAAAAACTTCAAGTCCCTGAAGAAAGAAATTAAAGAAGATCTCAGAAGATGGAAAGATCTCCCATGCTCATGGATTGGCAGGACCAACATTGTAAAAATGGCTATCTTGCCAAAAGCAATCTACAGATTCAATGCAATCCCCATTAAAATTCCAACTCAATTCTTCAACGAATTAGAAGGAGCAATTTGCAAATTCATCTGGAATAACAAAAAACCTAGGATAGCAAAAACTCTTCTCAAGGATAAAAGAACCTCTGGTGGAATCACCATGCCTGACCTAAAGCTTTACTACAGAGCAATTGTGATAAAAACTGCATGGTACTGGTATAGAGACAGACAAGTGGACCAATGGAATAGAATTGAAGACCCAGAAATGAACCCACACACCTATGGTCACTTGATCTTCGACAAGGGAGCCAAAACCATCCAGTGGAAGAAAGACAGCATTTTCAACAATTGGTGCTGGCACAACTGGTTGTTATCATGTAGAAGAATGCGAATCGATCCATACTTATCTCCTTGTACTAAGGTCAAATCTAAGTGGATCAAGGAACTTCACATAAAACCAGAGACACTGAAACTTATAGAGGAGAAAGTGGGGAAAAGCCTTGAAGATATGGGCACAGGGGAAAAATTCCTGAACAGAACAGCAATGGCTTGTGCTGTAAGATCGAGAATTGACAAATGGGACCTAATGAAACTCCAAAGTTTCTGCAAGGCAAAAGACACTGTCTATAAGACAAAAAGACCACCAACAGACTGGGAAAGGATCTTTACCTATCCTAAATCAGATAGGGGACTAATATCCAACATATATAAAGAACTCAAGAAGGTGGACCTCAGAAAATCAAATAACCCCCTTAAAAAATGGGGCTCAGAACTGAACAAAGAATTCTCACCTGAGGAATACCGAATGGCAGAGAAGCACCTGAAAAAATGTTCAACATCCTTAATCATCAGGGAAATGCAAATCAAAACAACCCTGAGATTCCACCTCACACCAGTGAGAATGGCTAAGATCAAAAATTCAGGTGACAGCAGATGCTGGCGAGGATGTGGAGAAAGAGGAACACTCCTCCATTGTTGGTGGGATTGCAGGCTTGTACAACCACTCTGGAAATCAGTCTGGCGGTTCCTCAGAAAATTGGACATAGTACTACCGGAGGATCCAGCAATACCTCTCCTGGGCATATATCCAGAAGAAGCCCCAACTGGTAAGAAGGACACATGCTCCACTATGTTCATAGCAGCCTTATTTATAATAGCCAGAAACTGGAAAGAACCCAGATGCCCCTCAACAGAGGAATGGATACAGAAAATGTGGTACATCTACACAATGGAGTACTACTCAGCTATTAAAAAGAATGAATTTATGAAATTCCTAGCCAAATGGATGGACCTGGAGAGCATCATCCTGAGTGAGGTAACACAATCACAAAGGAACTCACACAATATGTACTCACTGATAAGTGGATATTAGCCCAAAACCTAGGATACCCACGATATAAGATACAATTTCCTAAACACATGAAACTCAAGAAAAATGAAGACTGAAGTGTGGACACTATGCCCCTCCTTAGAAGTGGGAACAAAACACCCATGGAAGGAGTTACAGAAACAAAGTTTGGAGCTGAGATGAAAGGATGGACCATGTAGAGACTGCCATGTCCAGGGATCCACCCCATAATCAGCATCCAAACGCTGACACCATTGCATATACTAGCAAGATTTTATCGAAAGGACCCAGATGTAGCTGTCTCTTGTGAGACTATGCCGGGGCCTAGCAAACACAGAAGTGGATGCTCACAGTCAGCTAATGGATGGATCACAGGGCTCCCAATGGAGGAGCTAGAGAAAGTACCCAAGGAGCTAAAGGGATCTTCAACCCTATAGGTGGAACAACATTATGAACTAACCAGTACCCCTGAGCTCTTGACTCTAGCTGCATATGTATCAAAAGATGGCCTAGTCGGCCATCACTGGAAAGAGAGGCCCATTGGACACGCAGACTTTGTGTGCCCCGGTACAGGGGAACGCCAGGGCCAAAGGGGGGGAGTGGGTGGGTAGGGGAGTGGGGGTGGGTGGGTAAGGGGGACTTTTGGTATAGCATTGGAAATGTAAATGAGCTAAATACCTAATAAAAAATGGAAAAAAAAAAAAAAAAAAGAATTCTGTGGCATAGCTTCAATGGAACTAGATCATCCATTCATGAACTCATTCCTACTGGCAATGACTGTAACAAAGCACAGCAGACACTGAAGTGGGAGAGATCTCCACATTTACTGAAATGTCAGCATCCTGTCGATATCAAACCCTTGTGTTTAAGAAGAAGGAAAGATGAGCTTGAATGTTTCTATTCTGGTTATAAGGCATTATCGTGCCTACTCTAGTCAACAGAGGGATGGCAATCCAGAGCATCACATGAAGCAACCCACGCATTAGTTAGCAAATAAACATGCTGCATACCATGTGTTCACTTCTTTGTGTCTCTAGAGTCCTGGGAACAGACAAAGATAAACTGCCTAGAAGGAAAAACAAACAGAGCTCGTGATAATGCTAATAGAGATGATTGAGGAGACTGATGGGAAAGTCACAAGTGCAATTCAAAGTCTGCAGAAGGTGTTTGGAAGCACACTGAGATTATTTATCAAACAGCCTAGTTTTTCAAAGCTGCAACTTTACATGCTTGCATATAAGGCTCAACTTTTCCCAGGCCTCAGGTCCTTCCTACACTGAGACAATTTGAGTTTGACTGTGCACAATGGTGAACCTATGAAAGATCCCATGATGCTTTTTTATCTCAGACTCTCATGGAACAATTACGAAATGCCTTGGGGCAGACAGTAACTGTCAGTGCTGCACGCTCAGGCCCAGCTTCCCCTCACCTAAGACACTTGCTACTTCAATGCTTCCTGCCTAGAAGCCATGTGATACTTCAAATTTATCTTCTAAAGTGTCAGTTATTAGGTATTCTGCCATAACCAAGATGGAATTCCAAGCTCTTCATTTAAAAATTCATATCAGATTTCAGATACTGAAGTTTCAGGTTTTAGAGACTATTGTATATACTAAGAAAGGAGTAATTTTTCTTTTCACTTAATCCAGCAACTTTTGGGGGTAATGCCAGTAGTTTATAATGAAACATCTTGCTGTCTTAAGAAGATATGGCAGAATATAGAAGTGGATGCTCACGGTCATCCATTGGACTGAGCACAGGGTCCCCAATGAAGGAGCTAGAGAAAGTACCCAAGGAGCTGAAGGGGTTTTCATCCCCATAGGAGGAACAATCATATGAACTAACCAGTACCCCCAGAGCTCCCTGGGACTAATCCACCAATCAAAGAAAATACATGGTGGAACTTGTGTCACTAGCTGCATATGTAGCAGAGGATGGCCTAGTTAGTCATCAATGGGAGGAGAGGACCTTGATCTTGTGAAGGTTCTATGCCCCAGTATAGGGGAATGCCAGGGCCAGGAAGCAGGAGTGGGTGGGTTGGGTAGCAGGGGAAGTGGGTAGGGGATAGGGGATTTTGGAGAGAAAACTAGGAAAGAAGATAACATTTAAAATATAAATAAAGAAAATATCTAATTTTAAAAAAGATATGGCAGGTGTGTAAAACTCTAGCACCATGTTGAAAGTGTCCTACATTTTGTTAATATTTTTTTTAAATAGGAAATCATTAATGACTAAAGAAGATAGAGTTGCAAACCAAATGGCTCTATCACTGTACACTCCGTGTCTGCACTCTAAATTCCCTCTTCAAACTCGATGATTAATTTCTCTGGTAGTATTCTGAAATTTTGCCTACTATTTCTATTTTATTTCAAGTTTCTGTATTTATTCCAGATTTTATCAGGGGAAGAACAAATCAAGATCAATGACAGTTCTTGGTTGTTCTTGTTTTATCAAAGGGCAAAACTGCGGAGCAGTCATTGGTCGTGGATGTAGCCCACCCCGGGGTGGCCGTCTGTGGAACTCGAGCAGTAGTGCCAGGTGATTTCAGGAAGGACTGGTTTCAGAGGAAGGAAGGAAGGAGGAAGGTTTCAGGAAGGACTGGATTCAGAGGCTTAGCAAGCCAGCCAAGGGAAACAGGGCCAGACGGCCATTTTCTGCATCAGGATTGAGGAAGGGGAGGCTACCGATTCTAGAGCCTAGCTGGAGCTAGTGTCGACTTTTAAAATTACACACAACAGCATGGAGTTTACTTTTGCCACTCTTAAACACCGGAAGATTCTAGCCTAGAGAACTACGCGCTGTCATTAACTCTTCGCACCCCCATTACCAAAATCAAAAAACTATCTATCGCACAGACATAACCTCAGGCCAACACATTCTAGACAATAACTTGTTGAGATTCTCTTCCCAGGTGATTTATATTTTGTCAAGGTGATAATATACACCAATGATCATGATTGCTCTGACACTGGTTTTAAATATAGTTTGACTATCTTACTAGTACAAGGAAGTAAGGCCTGCATATTAAACAGCTATGGGCCATTAACACACCATGATTCCATGTTACATTTAAAATACTGTTGTGAGAGGCAATCAGAGAAAACGAATAAAATGTATCTCTCCTACAAAATTAAGCAAAATGGAATTCCAGCAGAAAAGAGGTATGTGCAGTCTGTAAACCATGGATTCTGCACAGTGAACCCATTTTCTCCTGCTATGAAAGCACTTCCAAGCCCTATAAGCTTTGATTAAAAACTGAGAAAATCAACTTGTTTTCTATATTCTGCAGTTTGGATAAGGAAGCTTGGGTAAAAGGAGATGATCTGAATTGTTAAACATTTTTCAAGCTTTCCAAGTTCAAAATGGGTTAACCAAAAGAGAAAAAGGAAAAAAAAAAAAAAGAGAGAGAGATCATTGACTTGTTCCACTAAATCTTAAATGGCAAACAGAACTGGTTTGTTTGTTTGTTTGTTTGTTTGTTGTTGTTGTTTGTTTGAGTTTGGTTTTGGTTTTACATGGTTTGTTGGTTGGTTGGTTTTGCAGGCATGTGTATATGTATGAGTGCATGTGTGCCCTAAATAAATTAGAATCAATTAAAATATATCCGAATTTCTTGCCTTTTTATTTAATTATAACTAATTATATTGGCCCTGGATTAAATTATTGTGCAAGAAATTGTTATGGTGACTCAGAGAAACCCAGACCAGAACACTCTGAAAGAGGCTATTCTTTTATCTCTGATAAAGAAAAAGTACACTCTCAAGAATCTTGGAAAAAAGCTGAAAGGGTCTTATATCTAATTTTAAGTTCCTCGTTTGAAAAGACAAGACATTTTATATTTCGCAGCTTTTCTCTTTAAACTGAAGCCATAGCCTGTCTCCCCAAAAAGAAAAATGTAATCTTGATTTTTCTTTTCTTTGAAGGTTCTTTCGTTTTGCCAGGACTTTAGAATACCTGATAAAATTTAGCTCTCTTGGCCTGGGAAACCAGAGTATTCATTCCTCCCAAATCCCTCAGGAGCTGCAGAGCAGGTTTTAGGAAATCCTCTCCTCTTATTTATTGAGTTCTCACACCCCTTTGAAAGGAACTCTAGGAACCAGGACCAGAATTCAGAACTACAGACTGCCACAGTGGCTCACTTCAGATATGTTCATAGTGTCTAATTTGCTTATAACTTGAAATGAATATGAAATATTAAAAAGTATTTAATCTTCTTGGACATAATGAGGCCCCAAAATCATTTCCTTTCTTGTCTCTAGCCAAATTGTAAACTGCAGAAATTGGCAACATATACTCTCCCATTAGCTACCTTCAACAGCCTGTTGGTAAAATATGAGAAATTTAGTGAAACCATGAAAGACCTCTTGGGTGGTCTTGCACTGCACTGGTAAGGTATATGGATTCCATCAAAAAGCATGTAGAAAGCGACTCTGATGCTATCTACAATACTGCTTCCCCCAAAGAAAATGTGATGAGCTCAGAACATAATCACACATACACACACACACACACACACACACACACACACACGCACTTGAATACAAACTTGGAATTCTTAGCAAAATAAACAACCCAGTTACACTGAGTTGGACAGTCAGCAAGTCAGTCATTTTGTGGTTTGACCCTCATGTGTACATCAATCACAGCAAATTTCTTTCTCTCTCCATCCCAAGAAAATCAGCACTTCCCACACAACATGCCATTACCATCACAATAGAATCTGCGCAAGGACAGAGGTTGGATCCAGTCCTTAACTTTAAAACCCCATTTGAAATCACAGCTTCCTTCCTGTGGCAACTTAGCTTTAAAACAGACTTCCACTGATATTGGCAAATAACTCGTCATTTTTCCTTCATGTTCTGGTTCCATCCCCTTGCAAGACTGTTTGGAAGCCATAGTTTTCTAACGTTTACCATAATTTTTCTGTTTTATCCTGCCTGAGACCTGCACAAGATCAAGCCCACCAAAATCCTAGTACAGATGAGGTAGATGATCCCCAGGCCATGATCCACACTGAGGAACTGTGGACAATAGATGCTTGCTGCAGGGAGGGAGATTAATTCTGTATTGAGCATGCAGCCACTGGTTGGTTTCTCATGATCCAGTGGATGACCCCACATCCACAAATGTATTGGCAGGACTAATTGTTAAAAAACAAAACAAAATGGTTTTAACATAGGAGAAAAATAAAAAGACATGAAGGAAGTTGGGAGAGGGCATGCTGTGGAAGATATAAAGGAAATTGGAAGGGGGAGGGGAAATGAGTAGTAGATATTATCGTAGTTTATTGAGTGCCTGCATGCAATTCTCAAAAAAATTAAGAAAAAATGAATGTAAAAGAAACAAGAAAAATGGAAATCTTGTACCCATGAGTTCATAAGGGAGGAACTCAAGTGGTCTAATAAAGCAACTTAATTTCTATTAAGCGAACTTGATGAAAGTCTTATCCCTGGAAAGAGCACTAAGTCACACAAATAAGCGTCAAACTATCAATAATAATTTGCAATAATAGTTAGTAGCAAATAGATACATTTTAATGTTAAAAATGAATTAAGTATTGTATGCTTAAATTGGCTCTTTAGCCATCTAATTTGAAATCTGTATTCAAAGGAACTTCAATGTCATAACAATTATTCTCAGGGGTTCCATCACATACATTAGCAAGCATCCTCACGTTGTTCGGCAGACAGGCAGGCAGCACATGCACCTGGTCCAATTACACAGGGAAGAATCTTGTGGCCATGATACATACTTCCTGGCAGGGTGCCTTTAACTAAAATGATATCTTTATGGGTTTTCACTTTATTTTACTCTCAGAATTTCATCAATTAGATCTGTATTCTATTAAAAGCAAAGCTGTTATTCAAGCACACCCATGCTTTATATCCATAGAGAAGGGTCCTAGAAATTCAGACATCTTGCTTAATCACCCCCTTCCTTGGGATAGAATTAGATAATACCATCAATAATCTACATTGAACTTTACATTACTGCCTGTATCAACTGGAACTTCACTTTTATGTTTTCCATCATAAAATTTTCAGAGTGAAAACCAAATACCAAACTGGATATCACACTGGAATATCCAGCTGTAAGACCAACTTTCTGATTTAAATCCTTTCTTCCTGAAGCTGTAATGTGCATCTCAGGACTTAATTTCTGTCTCTCAGTGGGAGAAGGAGACCATGTACACAGAGTGACAGGCTAACCCTAAGTGTGATGGGATGGAGGCAGCCTTGGGGCCTGGCACACCAGTAAGTGGCCCCTCAGAAGTACTGGCTGCTGAAAAGATTCTAAGCTGTTTTTATTACAAAAGAATTGCACTTAGATAAAAGAACTTTTGCATGTTCTCTCTCCACTCCTAACCTTGCCAAGGCCCTCTTAGTTCTCAGAAATTGACTTTAGTCTTTTAGTCAAGAAGGCTGGGTTTTGTTTGTTTGTTTGTTTGTTTTTGCTGTGTTTAATGAAAAAAGTCATTATTTTGCTACCAAGTCTAAAAATGGAATTAAATCAACCTAATTTCAAATTTGAAATAATCACTTCCTAGATAGAATGAGAGTCCATACACTTGGGCTATTTCCACATTTGAGTTGTATATGTCTCAGGAAGGATTCGAAGGAGCCAAGCTTTCTGACAAGGTTTGAGACTGCATCTTCTCTTTCTTCCTTTTGTTCCCTCCTATTTGCTGGCTGACCTGAGCTGTTTTCTGACTGGCACCTGCTCCTGTCTGCCCCAAGCTGTACCCTCTCAAATGCAGATCTAAATTACTTTTCAACATACTTCTGCTACTCATTCTGTTAAGTGCCCCGACCAAATATAAGTTCCTATTGGCCTAAAAATAGATCTCTTGCCATCTGGAGCCCCAAATTTTTGCATTTTCTCTTTCACCTCGAAGCAACTCTGCCAGTCATAAGAGAACTTTACCTGATGTAATTGTATCTGCTTCCAACTGCTTCTGAGCAGATACTGGAGCTTTCGTTCTGAGTGAATAATTCTCCCTTGTTAACACCAGGTTTCCTGAAGGGATCAGGTGCTCATTCGTTTTGACATTTCAAGCCATCAGAAAAACTAACAATCTTAGACTTTGATTTTTGCTTTGTTCTGTGTTTTACAAAATCTTATATCCTATACATATTTGCATTAGACTAGCTCTCACCTGACTGGTGAAACACTGGTGATTCATGCAGTTCTTATAATTGAAGTATTGAAAGTAGGCAAGTGACTTTTTTTTAAAGGTGTATCTTATCAAACTTGATAAAAGTTAACAAACACTTGTGCACATTTAAGCTTTCTTGTGTCTCTTAATATGCAGTATTAAAACAAACCCTTAAGCAGAAGACACGGTTAGGATTCAAAAAAAAAAAAAATAAGAAGCAAGGGTACAGTATTTCTCAGTTTAAGAAAAATTTCCCCGAATTTGTGGATAGCAAGCATATGGAAATTTGCTTTGTTATGGATTGTTCACACACAGTTACATTTGATCTGTGCTCCTAGCTGCCCTGGGATGCTGCCCTATGACTTTTAAGTTATTCTCAATTTCTTTCCTTAGCTGCTCTCATCCATGCTCACATTATTTTCCTGGTGAATCTCACCAGGATTTGGAGGGTTTGCCTGTCACTCTGTTCATGGCCTCCTTCTCCCACTGAGAGACAGAAATGAAGACCTTGATATGCACATTACAGCTTCAGGAGGAAAGGGTTTCAATCAGAAACTTGGTCTGACAGCTGGATGTTTCAGTGTCTCTTGACTCCATTATTAATGATGTGCATATCTCACTGGGCCCTCCATTTCATTCTTGACTCTTCTGAATTTCTGATAGGTTAAAAGTTAGTCTTTGGCCCTTGTCTTTGGATACAAAGTCCGTTGCCATCACAGTCAGAAGCATGACAACATCCAGGTGCAGGGGGAGCTGAGAGTTCTACATTTTCATCTGAAGGTCTTTAGGAGAAGACTGACTTCCAGGAAGCTAGGATAAGGGTTTTAAAGCCCAATTCCACGGTGGAACATTTTCTCCAACAAGGCCACACCTCCAAATAGTGCCACTAGATGGGCCAAGCATAACAAACCATCACAGATGTACAATGTAGAATGATGGCTCCAAAGGCAAAGAGAAGATGGATTGAGGAAAAGATACAGAACAAGGTGGAAAAGTGACATTAATTATGGAAAAGGGTTAATGATTAGACTTTTATTTGAAAATGCCATTTAACATTTATGCTTTGATTTTTTCCCCTTTGCAAACACAATCCCAAAATGAGAGATATTTCCTCCTCTATATACTGTATCATAAATAAGTTTTATCCTGTCTCTGAAGTGTCTTTACAAGGTAAATGACAAATTCTATTTATTTCTCTTTTTGCCTCACAGGTTGTTATTAAAATATTCTCTGGGTATTGACAAGAATACATACAGGCATAAACAAATTCCTTTGTATTTCTATCTCGAGTTTTCTATAAATTTTGTCTTTTGCTATCCTAGGAAAAAATTGTGGTCATTTTCCTTTTACATATCAATTTTTCATTTCATCTGTTAAGAATAATAATAAAAATATTTTAAAACCTTCTTATACTCTCCTTAGTAGCCATTCTCATCCTCTATTTGGCTTACAGTATTACCTCCTATTGCTCCATTTACAGTAATCTGTGACATTTTGCTCTATAGATCTCTAGTTCTCTCTTAAACTATGTGTAATCTGGTTCATTTACTGTTACAATGTATTGTTTAATGAATATTTAATTTAAAAATATCTTCCATTTTCTCCAAGTCTGTTTGAGCATTTCTTAGAAGCTGCTTGTTCCTTTCTTGCTCAGTTTCAAATTCAAGGATATGATTAATTAAATTAAACATAATTTGAATATTATATTTCATAATCTAGTCTATTTTGTAATTTTAGTTGATATATACTCATCATTTTATATTTTTCATGTGACAACTCAAAATAACTAATGAAGTTTGTACCCATGATTTGTGGTTTCCGGTGATGTCAGTGTGTTTTATTTCATCATTTGTGTTCCTGAATCTAAACTATGGATGTTTCCCTACATGTGGTTTGTGTTTGCTTCTTCATGACATAGACAAAGTTGTCACTGTGGAGCAGATTTAGCTCCATTGAAAGGGTTCTGATCCATGGGAAACATCCTATCCTCTCTTTTACCTTGAGGTCAACAGACTTTAGCTTCTCCACACAAGGGATGTATATTTAGCCAAACCTTGCCCTCTGCTGTTGCTCAGTGCTCAGTACTCTCCACTCACATCTCTGGGTTCAGCTGTGTTTCTGTGTATTTGAGTCTTGGCTTGTAGGACATTTACTATCTACTGAATCTTAATTACCTATTAAATGTTAAATACAGGGCTTTGCACAGAACACTTAGGGGTGCAGGCCAGAATTTCCTGAGTACCTTTGCAAACTTGTCTCCTCAATGTTTATCCCTCTGAGAAGTATCATAAAGGGTGAACACTAGCCCGTCTTTGAATCATGCTAGGGATGCAAATGAAGAAAGCAAGAGAATTCCTTATTTACATATTGTAACATAAAAAATTTACATATACCAGGTGCTTTGAGTGTGTGTGTGTGTGTGTGTGTGTGTGTGTGTGTATGTGTAAGCTGGATAAAACTGTGTAATCTCTTGCCATATATTCAGGATCTATATTTATATACCCTACCAACTATGGGTCAAAATGCTTGGGAAAATAAAAAACAACCTCTATTTAACCATTAGTCCCTAAAAAATATGTCATAATTAGTACTTAAAATTTTATGACATTTATTTGCATTTGCATTGTAAATGGTCATCAGAGGGCAGACTGATTCTTTTGACTATATGTCATCAGCCTTGGCAGCCAGAGCCTTTACTCTTGAGCTAGCTCATTGCCCACAACAAGGGTTTGTATAGCACTTACAGTGTATGAATCCTTGTAAGAGATGAGTAAAATATTCGGGAAGGTGTATATAGGATATATAAAATGCTATAACGTTTTACATGTGGAATTTGGTATCGGTGGTAGAACCAATCCCTTGCAAATGTATACCATAGCAACACAGTACAGTTCATAGCCCTCTAAAATATCCTCATCTTAAATCTTTAACTGATGACCATTTGGTATTGACATAAGTACTATAAAAGTCTTTGTCGGTTAATTCTGACACCCTCACATGGTAATGAGTTGTGATACTACCATGATGTATTATTCTCATTATCAATTCATAGATGAGAATAAGTCAATGTTATTTATACAAACTGTATCTATTGATAGATTTAGAGTAGTTTCTGGGAGGACATTTAGCTCTTCATCTCACCTATTCAGTGATGAAGCAGGTTTCTCACCATGTTGTTTATAGCTCCTACAAACTACTGTCCATCTACCCACAAGGTAGCGCCTTCTTGGCAGCTAAGCACACCATACTAAATATTAAGGTAGATGGTCCGGGAGTGACATTCTGCCATTAAATTGGTAATCACACAGGAAATTAAATGAGATTAGCTTTTCTGAAAGGTCTTTACTTTAGTGTTCATTCTTTCTACCTCTTATTGCACACAAGCTTGCCAACGTGAAGGCAAACAGAGTTTGTTGCTTTGATACTCTAACATATTTTCCACTCTGAAATTTCATGAAAAAATGAACCCTATACTTTACACCTATGAACTTTCCAGAGGAGTAGTATAACACATACCTATGACTTTATACAAATGAACCCTATACTTTACACCTATGAACTTTCCAGAGGAGTAGTATAACACATACCTATGACTTTATACAACTACATTTTTCTTTGTCTTAATAGCTCTTCTACTCATTAACCAAACATCTTTGGGATTTCTTATATATGAAATAACATGAAGTGACATTTGACCTTAGGCTATTTTTAACTAGTGTTGAAATATTCAATTAAAATACTAATAATTAAGTGAATAAGATGTCAGGACATCTTTAAATTATATAAGTCATTAGAAATGTCTATATCCTTTAGACTTAAGCTTAAAAGATGGTTGAAATGGATTTTTTCAGAATTTGAGATCTTCCTTTTCTTTTTTTCTTTCTTTCTTTTTTTTTTTTCTGAGATAGGGTTTCTCTGTATAGCCTTGGCTGTCCTGGAACTCACTTTGCAGACCTGGGTGGCCTCGAACTCAGAAATTCACCTGCCTCTGCCTCCCAAGTGCTGGGATTAAAGGTGTGTGCCACCAGGTCCGGCTTTGAGATCTTTCTTATTGCTAAGAGGACAGAAATAATTCAGAAGTTGACTTTTTAAAAATATATTTATTATTTTATGAACTAATTAGTAAATGTTATATTTAATTTATTGCTTATTTATTCTTAGCAAAAATCCATTCCTCATGCCACAGTTCATTCCCCCATAGAAAGTCAACACCAGCTTTAATGATGAGAACAAGATAGAGCTTTCCCATGGTGAACGAGGTTTTTCCCATTCAGCCCTGTTGAATGTGACAGGTTCTTTTCAGGTGTCTCACAGCCTGGAGAGTTAACTATGCATTAAGTATCCTCACTACATTCAGTGGTTGCTATAAATATTATTATTTAAGCAACATTGCTAAGGAAAATTTCTAAGCATCTAAGGAAGAGTAACTGAACTCCTGGAGGGTACCGATAATAGTCTTTTGACAATATCTAGTATCCATTCACTATAAATATTCTGGAGAGAGTAGGCATACAGGGTATTTCTCACTTTAATAAAGAGTATGTGCAGGAAACCCATAGCTAAAATTATACCAAGAAGGGAAAAACTCTCAAACTAAAATCAGGAACAAGCAAAGATGTCAAGTCTTGCCACTCCTGTTTCACATTGTACATGAAGTCGTAGCTAAAGCAATAAAAAAGTGAAAGAGGTAAAGTGGATATAAATGGGAAAGAAGTCAAAGCATCTTTATTTGTAGATAAGATAATTATATACAAGAAAGACCCTAACTAACAACTACACCAGAAAATTTTTACAGTTGATGAGTGTATTTACAAAAGTGGCAGTATAAAAAATTAGCACAAAACATCAGAAGCCTTCTTGTACAAATGACAAACACATTGGGGAAAAAAATCAGGGGAACAATATTCACAATGATGAAGAAAGAGAAAAAAGAGGGGATGGGAGAAAGAAAGGAAGAACAAAAGAAAGAAATGAAGGAAGGAAGATCTTGAAATAAACCTAATGAGACAAGTAAAACACTTATAACAATAAAGACTTTAAGACACTGTAAAATCTTTTCAAAACTATTTTAGAAGATGAAAAGCCCTCCCATGATCATGAACCGGCAGGATAGCTTGAAAATGTCCATTCCACCAAAAGCAATCTATAGAGTCAATGCAATCTCCATTAAAATGCAATGCACTAAATCTTAAATTTTATATGAAAACATAAAAGTCACAAGCTTGCCAAAACAATACTGAAGCACGGTAAAGGAGAAATCGGGAAATAGACTTGAACTAACTGGTGGAGGAAAGGTACTTTCTGAGCAGAACTCTGTTTGTTTTGATTTGTGTTTTCATTTCCGATTATCATTGTTGTTGTTTTCTTGGTTGCTTGGTTATTTTTGCTGTTTTTGTTGTTGTGTATTTTTGGTTTTTGTTTATCTAAATTTCTATAGTAATAGGATAAATTTGACTTTTTGAAAAGGATGCTAATGTCTTTCATCCAGAACTCTTGCCTTCCCCAAATTAATGCATTCTGTACAATTTTTCCCCTTAACTCTTTATACAACTGCTCTCAATTTCCCCTTTTCTTGAAGCACTCCCCTCCATGTCACTTTGACAATTTTTTGACTTTTATGAGCATTCCAAATGAAACACACATATCTGAAGATTCAAAGCTAATACCCACAAATGAGAAAAGACATGAGATAGTTGTCTTTCTAAGTCTGGGTTACCTCACTCAGGGAGATAGTCTCCAGTTCCATCCATGAAAACATAGGAATTTCATTATTTTACTTTTCTTAACAGCTGAATGATATATTCAATTGTATAAATATATCACAATTTCATAATCTATTCATCAGGTCATGGGCATATATACTGTTTCAATTTCCTGATTATTAAGAATGAACTAAAATGAACTTGATAAGAAGGTTTCTATGATGTAGAGTCCAGTAGTGTCACAGCTCTTTGGAAGGTTTTTATCTAGAATATTAAAATAACTAAAAAATAAAAAATAAGAGTCCACACCAATACAAAAACAAATCATACAGTCAAAATGGGGGATAGAGACAAAGAACAAAAGCAGAATACAGAAGAGTGAGAAACAATGAAAAAAAATGTTTAAGACCCTCAGCCACAAGAAAAATGCAAATCAAAACTACTTTGAGATTTTTATCTTATCCCAGTTTGAATGGCTAAGATCACAAACAAGCCAAAACAAATGGATGGCAAATGGATGTGATAAAAGGGGGCACTTAGTTATGGTTGCTGCGAGTACAAACTAGTGGAGCCACTATGAAAGTCAGTGTGGACATTCCTCAAAAAGCTGGAGGTAAATCTAGGAAGAAAAAATGAAAAATCATGTTCTCTAAGGCAAACATGAGATAGAAAAAAAAGTCCTTCTTCTATTCTGCAGTTCTCCTGAATCTAGAGTGCAGTGGATTTCTAGGTCTGACTCTCAATTCAGCTGCTGAGTTGTAGCAAGCCATAAAGCTTCCAGAAGACTTTACCACATCTTCACAGAAGACAACAGAATATGACATAATTGTAATGAAAATAAATTTGACTTTTGATTGTACCTTAAAGGGACATTGGAGGCCCTGAGAATTCTGAGATCATGTTTGAGTTCTGTTTATCTAGGTAACCTTGAGATTTTCTTTTGATTACATTTCTTAAACAAATTTATAACTGTTTCCTGTAATTTTGAAGAAAAAAAAAACTATTTTTAGAAAAGAATACCTGTGATAGAGTTAATAGAAGTTTAACATCTACTTTCAAAATTGATGTATAATATATAAATATTTTCACTGATTATAAATATAAATCAAGGTAAGAAAGCTTTGGACTGCAGATGCACAACCTGTTTTGTATGACTGTTAGAATGACTGTGCCTTTAATATTTGATTAAAAACCAATTTCCCACATGCTTACACATGTATATGCACAGAGCTCAAAGAAATAAATTACTAATCAAGTCAGCCATGTTTTGTATAGCCAAAAAGTTTTTTCCTCTTGGAAGTTTGTTGAAAAAAATTACTAGTGTAAATGAGTTGTAGAACATTGTAAAATGCTGTGCATCTCATAATTTGAAAGGAGTTTTTAATTTGAAATTTATTATTTAAACACTTAATTTTATTAATACCATTTAGTGATGCTAATTTCTTTTAATCTCACAGTATATATATATAGTAATATATATAGTATGTTTAATATAATTTGAAGATATATTTGATGTAATCATATTTGTCTAACAAGTTATATATGCTTTCTTCCACCTTGGTGTATCATTTTTATATTTACATTCTAAATTAAGTAAAGATTTTAACTTGCTTTCATGAGTTTCACCATCTGCAATGTAGTCATTGGTTTTCTTAATCTTCCATTCTGTCTCTCTGTCTGCTTTCCTGTCACTCTGTCTATCTCTTTCTCCATCTGTCTTTTGCTGACTATCTCTGCCTCTCTGTCTCTTTCAATGGGTCTTTTTGCCTCTCTCTCTGCATCTGTCTCTGTCTCTGACTCTGTCTCTGTCTGACTCTGTTTCTGCCTCTGTCCCTCTTTCTCTCTGTCTTTCTCTGTCTCTCTCTGTCTCTCTGACTCTGTCTGTCTGTCTCTCTCTGTCTCTCTCTGTCTCTCTCTGTCTCTCTGACTCTGTCTGTCTGTCTCTCTGTCTCTGTCTCTGTCTCTGTCTCTGTCTCTGTCTCTGTCTCTCTCTCTCTCTCTCTCTGTGTGTGTGTGTGTGTGTGTGTGTGTGTGTGTGTGTGTGTGTGTGTGCATCCATGCCATATGTGCAGAAGAATGTAGAGGGCAGAGATTGATGACAGGTATCTTCCCCAGTCACTCATCACCATCTGTTTTGGAGATAGAGTCTGTCTCTGAGAAGTTATAGAAGTAAGATGTTTTCATAGATGAGAATTTTCTTCCATCAGACTTCATCAAGCTAACAAGAGGCATTGTTATTATCATCAACACTATATGTCAGTTTCTCAGTAAGCAAGAGTCTATTCAAAAAAGCCTAAAACACAAGTTCTTTGCCCGTGTCTATGTTTTCTCCAAGATACTCACTCCTAGAAGAGCCATAATACAGTGTGATTTCAAAATATGACACTCTTACAAAAGCTCTGTAGGTTCCTTAGAGTCTTGAACAAAGTCTCAAAAAAATCTATGAAAATTTAGTGAATACCTAATATAGATTATAAAGGACTTTATTTTATAATTTCCATTGTTTCTTTTTTCCTTTTTTATTAGATATTTTCTTCATTTACATTACAAACGCTATCCCCAAACCCCCTATACCCGCCCTGTGCCCTGTTCCCCAACCCACCTACTCCTGCTTCCTGGCCCTGGCATTGCCCTGTACTGGGGCCTATTATCTTCGCAAGACCAAGTGCCTCTCCAAATTAAAGCTATTTACTTAACAACTATTTTGTCCCATTTTCCCTCTTGGGCATTATTAAGCTTTTGTATCAACCCAAGTTGAAGGTCTCTCTTCATTTTATACAGGAGGACCTTCCTGATTTCCTGTTAAAATATAACATTCTTGGTATATATATTAGCATTAAAAAGAAAGATGACACCTCTGCTGGCTAGCTTTCACAGTGGCATGCAAACTGTCAGCAGAGGAAGACATCCATAGCCATGGCTAAACTCTGTCTATAGTACCAACTGCCAAGCAAGATGCCTGATGGTGCAATGGTGGTAATAGTATTCATGGGTGTAATATTTTACCTTCCTTTTTATTGAATTTGAGGCCTCACCTCCAGTGGAAGAATTCATGATTGGTACTGTAATTATAACCAACTGCTAAGCTAAAAAATCATAGGCCCTCAAAGAAAATTCATTGCTCGTGTTTTGCTAAAACTGACTAGATTGTCAAGCTCCCTCTAAGTTATTTATATCAATAGATTGTTTTTCATTGTCTCAACTTTGGTCAGAGAAGCTTCTAATTGCTATCAATACTGGTTAATGCAGAGACTCCTCACCTTTCAATGTCCTGAGAATAAGTGAGAATGAGTTCTCAGCCATAGAAGTGACATGTATATCAACCTCCAACTTTGATGATCATCAAGATGCAGTGAAAAGTTCGTTAAGAACTAAAGGGTGAGGAAAAAACACTATACAACCCTGTCCTCTGGACATGAAATGGCTGCTACACACATAATCTTACAGCAGTTGTGATTATGGGTGCAACACAAAGAAAATCAAGCCAATTAAACTGTTCAGGGAATGCCAGGGCCAAAAAGTGGGAGTGGGGGAGTAGGGGAGTGGGGGAGTAGGGGAGTGGGGGAGTAGGGGAGTGGGGGGAGGGTATGGGGGACTTTTGGGATAGCATTGGAAATGTAAATGAGGAAAATACCTAATAAAAATATTAAAAAAAAAAAAAACTGCCCAGCATGGCTGGGGAAGAAACTACAGAAGCCTCACCCTAAGCCGAGGAGCTATTGATAGTTGGGTCCTGCAATGGGGAGAGTCACTTTTTTCAGTGGTAGATAGAGGTAGATTGTGCCTCTATGGACAATCTCACACCCATGTGAAAATGTATCCCATTAATGTGGATCTGAAGTTAAAAGTGAGACATGTTGGGAGGATCAGTTAGAAACTGAAGTGAGGGCTGAGGGTGTAGATGTGATCGAGGTACATTTTATACCTATCCAAAAAACTTTTCAATGCCCCAGTACAGGGGAACGCCAGGGCCAAAAAATGGGAATGGGTGGGTAGGGGAGTGGGGGGGGAGGGTGGGGGGGACTTTTGGGATAGCATTGGAAATGTAATTGAGGAAAATACGTAATAAAAAAAAACTAAAAAAAAAGAAGAAGAAGAAGAAGAAGAAGAAGAAGAAGAAGAAGAAGAAGAAGAAGAAGAAGAAGAAGAAGAAGCCTCCTGCATTCTAAACTTACATGGGGCCAAATAAATACAAATATTTCCATTGAACCACTTTTTATATAACTGTTTGATTTTTAAGAAATAAGTCTTGTTAAAACATAGTTGTATTCTGTCATGAAGTCAGCCTGAAAGCTGAGAGGATGAATTATGTCACTATGTTCTTTGTCACTTGCTTGAATCACACATAACTTTTCTGACAGTCTACAATCTGCATGGACCCGTCAGCTCCCCTAGTGGGATGGAGGAAATGGTGCCTGAGCAGTTGTGACTCTCATTCTTGCTCCCAGCAGTAGGTTTGTGCGCTTCATCTACCAGAAGGACCAGCTGTGTTTCTGAGTTTACTCATTCCCAAAGTCTGCACCTTGCCTCACTCTACACAACTCACCTCTTTTTTTTTTAAATTTTTTATTAGATATTTGATCCATTTACATTTCAAATGCTATCCCAAAAGTCCTCTATACCCTCCCACCTGCCCTGCTCCTCTACCCACCCACTCCCACTTCTTGGCCCTGGCATTCCCCTGTATTGGGGCATATGATCTTTGCGATACCAAGGGTCTCTCTTCCCAGTGATGGCCAACTAGGCCATCTTCTGATACATATGCAGCTTGAGACACGAGCTCCGGGGATACTGGTTAGTTCATATTGTTGTTCCACCTATAGGGTTGCAGACCCCTTCATTTCCTTGGGTACTTTCTCTAGCTCCTCCGTTGGGGACCCTGTGTTCCATCCAATAGCTAACTGTGAGCATTCACTTCTGTGTTTGCCAGGCACTGGCATAGCCTCACACTAGACAGCTATATCAGGGCCCTTTTAGCAAAATCTTGCTGGCATGTGCAATAGTGTCTGCGTTTGGTGGCTGATTATGGGATGGATCCCCAGGTGAGGTAGTCTCTGGATGGTCCATCCTTTCTTCTTAGCTCTAAACTTTGTCTCTGTAACTACTTCCATGGGTATTTTGTTCCCTATTCTAAGGAGGAAGGAAGTATCCACGCGTTGATCTTCCTTCTTCTTGATTCTCTTTTGTTTTGCAAATTTTATCTTGGGTATTCTAAGTTTCTGGGCTAATATCCACTTATCAGTGAGTGCATATCAAGTGACTTCTTTTGTGATTGGGCTACCTCACTCAGGATGATATCCTCCAGATACATCCATTTGCCCTCACCTCTTATATAAATATAAGGAGGAAGGCCTTTTTCCTGGTAGTCTTCAAGGTTCTATTTCTTTTTGTCCTAGTTAAAAGGAACAAAATTTCAGACTTACCTATGCAAGACAATAAAGCTTTAGAACATATTATGGCAAAAAAAAAAAAAAAAAAAAACAAAACAACAACAACAAAAAAAAAAAAAAACAAAAAACCAAAAAACAAAAAAAAAAAAAAACAAAAACAAAAAAAAACCCACACTTATTTCAAAGAGTGTCACTGTAGCTGGTTACTAAACATGGGATGGGGAGACTTCAGTTGTTTTGAATCCCAGTTCTGCTATGTACTGGACCTGAGACTTCTCTGTGTGTTGTTTTCTCCATCTACAAAATGGGATAATGACAGCAAATCCCTCCTAAGATTGCTGTACAGACAAAATAAAAGTAAAAAGTAGGAAGGGTTTAATGCCTCCAAAGTACCAAACCGTTTGTACATTTAGATGCACTATCATCATTTATTTTTGTTACAGTTTTAAAGCTTCTGATCTCTCTGGTCTTTCCATCTCTGGTACTATTTTATCATTTATTCTGCATAGGCTAGTTTAATGTCAACTTTATATAAACTAGTGTCATTTCGAAAATGGGAGCTTCAGTTGAGAAAAAGACCATATCAGATTGGCCTGTAGGTAAGCTGATGGTGCATTTTCTTGATTGATGTTTGATGTGGGAGAATCCAGTCCATTATGGGCAGTATCATCCCTGTCCTGGTGGTCCTTGCTACTATTTTTTAAAAAAAGAAAGCCAAGTAAGCCATGGGAAGAAAACAAGCAAGAAGAATTTCTCTATGACTTATGAATCCTGCCTCCAAGTTTCTGCCTGGCTACCCTCGGTGGCACACGGTGTTGTGAAACTGTATGGTAAAATGAATTCATTTTTCTCCTAGCTGCTTTTGGTCATAATGCTTTACCACATCAGTAGAAATCCTAACTATGATAGAAATTGGAGTAAGGTAGTTCTGTGATAGACCTAAACCGTATGTTTTGGAGAGGTCTGTGGAAGGATCTTCAAAGTTTATGCTGAAAAAGCCGTTGAGTGTCCAGAGCTAGTGAGCTGTTATAAGAACTTAGAACATAATACAAGAGCCATGCAGAGTAAATCTGGCTTGGGAAGTTTCAGAAGGAAGGTTTGAAAGTCCAATAATGACTGTGTTGAGGCTGTCCTATATTTTGAACTAAGAACTACTGAAGAAAAATATTTGGTTTGCTGGGACAACAAATTTTAATGTATTAAAGCTGAGAAATTAGTGATAGCTGGGGGGGGGCATTTTTTTAGGAGAAATCCTACAAGAAATGCTTCTTTGGGTTTATCACATAAAAGCTGTGGTCTAGACAGGAACAAACCTGTATTTACAGTTGGCACCAGAACTTGGCAAAAGTTACCAGGTTGTACTTGTTTTGGAAACATGAAGGAGTCATTGACAAAGTTGAGGTTTGGTAGCATGTTTCAGGCTTAGAGTTTATGAAGAGAGCCCAAGTTAAGCTATTGGTGAAGGTGCATCCCAGTTATAGTGGAGATTCCAGCAACTTGGAGATGTCAAGGCCATGGGATGACCACTAAGGACAACAGCAGTGTGAAGCTGACCCTTTGAGACAATCTGTATGTTCTGTGGATGGCAAAGCTGGAGAAGTGGAGTAGAACAGGCCCTTTGGAAACCAGAAGATCATGAGTTCCAGAAAATCTGACATTGAGCTTCACACTATTGGGTTTGGCCTTTGCTTTTCTTTGATTTTGATCATACCCTGGTTATTCTTCTTGGGATAAGAAAGTATTTAACTTATTCTGATTTAACAGGAACCCACAGTTGAGAGACTTTGAACTTTTAAAGAGACTTGGGAGTTTCAGAAAGACTTATGGCTATTTTAGAGAAACTTTGAACTTTAAAAGAGGCTTTGGATGTTTTAAAGAGACTGAACTTTTCAAGTATTGCAATTTTTAAAGAGTGTGTTTTAAAGTTGGAGGGTCTTAAATTTGGAATGTTTTATATTGTCTTATTAATATTAACATGACATATTGGGTATAATAAGAAAGGCAGCATTGTGGCTTAAAAATGATGGGTATGTCAAGATGATAAGGGGTCAGTTGTGCTGGCTAATTTTTTTGTCAACTTGATACAAGCTAGCATCATCTGAGAAGAAAGAATCTTTATAGAGAAAATGCTTCCCTGAGATTGGCTTGTAGGCAAATATACAGGGTATTTTCTTGATTACTGTTTGGTGTGGGAGGGCCTCGGCCACTGTGTGTTGTGCCAACCATAAGTGGGTGGTCCTGGATGGTAACAGAAAACAGGTTGTTCAAGACATGGGAGCGAGCTGGTAAGGAAACTCCATGTCTTCAACTTTAGTTTCTGCTCTGAGTCCTTGCCCTCAGTGAAGGACTTAAAAGATAAGGTTAAATATACACTTTTTTTCTCAAGGTGCTTTCAGTCATGGTGTTTGATCACAGCAATAGAAACTATAAGGCAACCTCTTACATCATATTTACAAGTTGTCTCACATTCTGTGAGAAAAATGTAGTCATGTAGACAGTTACTAATGAATTAATAAAAGAAAAAAAGAAGTGGTGATGATATCACATATGAATTTATTCAGGACAATGTTCATGATTTCTTCATCCAAGGAAGGTCTCCTACACTGTAGTTTTCAAAGTCTAAGCCACTGAACACTTCTGAGAACACATGGTAAGGTCCTTCAACAGAGCATTCTCCTCAACTCATTTCTCCTGTCTCTGGCTATTTGCCTACTGTCCTAGAGAGGCATACTCTGTGGTACCTAGTCACATTTGCATATAATTCTTTTCATTTTTCAGTGATCTACCAAAAAAATTATCCCTGTCAGAGCTGGCTGATGAGTTGGAGCAAAGGCATTCCTATCCAGTGGCTTTCCATCTTGGTCAATGTATTCTTGCCTCTGTTTTTCTCCTCCATCTTTGGAATTCCTTAGTAGCTTAATGTAGAGAATATTTTGTGGCGGTAGCACATGGTTCTCCCTTGCAGCTCTGACTGAATCAGACAGTGTATTCAGCTGAATGGAATATGAACTTCAGTGGATATAGTTCCTCAGATATCTTTACTAGTAAAGCTTAATTCAATTTTACAAAACACATATACCTTGCTTACCTCAAAGATTCAAGGACTGTTTTAACAAAGCTTTGGGAATTATTTTATTTTTCTCTATTGGTTATGAATATAATAACCCCTGCTCTCTAATTCTGCATCTAGAAGAAATAAAACAATAAAAATTAATATGATCAACAACACTGATATCCACTAGATCAACCTCTCATTATGACTTTGTAATTATGAATACAAAAAGCTCTTTTAGGGTGGATTAGATGTCAGGAGCAAGTCAGGAACAATGAGGGCTGGAACCAGCATCATTTTTGACAGAAGATCATGTATATTGGATAATTAATGCTGAATGAGTGAACTGGAACACTCAGTTGCTGCCTCCCAAGCTACTGTATTGATTGTTGTGTGAGTTTTAGCCATTTATTAATTCTTATACTATCTTTCCTGCTACAAAACAAGAAAGACACTAAAAGACACTGTTAACAAACTTTTCTTTCCAATTTGACTCTTGCAACTCAGTATCATAATTTAGTCATCTAGCTGTTAACCTGATTGACACTCTTTAAAGAGATACTTGAAACTTTTTTCTGAGCACATCTTCCCTCTTCTCCTAATTTCCAACTTGGAAACAGCTTTAACTCTAAGAATAAAAAATGGCACTGACATTCCCCTGTACTGGGGCATATAAAGTTTGCAATACCAAGGGGCCTCTCTTCCCAGTGATGGCCGACTAGGCCATCTTCTGCTACATATGCAGCTCCACCTATAGTGTTGCAGACCCTTTCAGCTCCTTGGGTGCTTTCTCTAGCTTCTCCATTGGGGGATGAATCTTATAGATGACTGTGAGCATCCACTTCTGTATTTGCCAGGCACTGGCAATAAATAAATAAATCTGAAAGAAAGAAAGAAAGAAAGAAAGAAAGAAAGAAAGAAAGAAAGAAAGAAAGAAAGAGAGAAAGAGAGAGAAAGAGAGAGAAAGAGAGAGAGAAAGAGAGAAAGAGAGAGAAAGAGAGAGAGAAAGAGAGAAAGAGAGAGAAAGAGAGAGAGAAAGAGAGAAAGAGAGAAAGAGAGGAAGAGAGGAAGAGAGAAAGAGAGAAAGAGAGAAAGAGAGAGAAAGAGAGAAAGAGAGAAAGAGAGAAAGAGAGAAAGAGAGAAAGAGAGAGAGAGAAAGAAAGAAAGAAAGAAAGAAAGAAAGAAAGAAAGAAAGAAAGAAAGAAAACAGCACTGAGATGAGCTATGTATTTTTGCATTCATACAGAAAAAAAATTCTGTGTGGTTTTATTTACTTCATGGTTAGATATTTAGTTAGTTATTTAATTCCGATGTATCAATTCATCTTTCTTAGTTATCTTTGAAGAGTGTGTATCTACATTTTTAATTAGTAAAACTGCATACACTTACAACTGAGCTCTCTTTTTCTAACTGTGAAACCAAGTTCATTTTCTTTGTAAAATTGTACATACACAATCATTATTGAAATAAGGAAAAATCAGAGAATTCCTAGTGTAATTATGTTTCTTTCTACTTGTGTTTAATCCACAGTGCAGCAATTTTTCTTCTAGGTTTGGACTTAGTGTGGCATTCAATCCTTAGAAGATGTTCTTGGTGTGTGATATTATATTCAAATTATTCTTGGAAGAAAAAGTGAGGGATACCTGAAGGTTACAGAATATCTCCAAAGCATAGTATCTCTTTTTCCCTCTGCTTTAACTCCCATTTGTTCGCCTCCCACTTAATCCTTCACACCCCTCTACTCCCACCCACACGCTCTTGCATACGATCTGTCTTAGTCATTAGTCATTTGTCACTATCTAGTAGAAGCAGCATAGTAATATCTTGATCCGTGTTCATGGTGATTATTTCACAGATCCTGTGTGAGATGCACCTCTTTCTTCTCACAAATTATTAGACTGCTCGAGGTCAAGATCCCTTCTATCCAAGAGGAGGTGTTTAAGGAAACCTTATCCTAAGAAATGACTTTTTGCTTTACTTTGTTAAGATTTGCTTTAAGACTTCAAATAGAGTTTAACAGTTCAGAAGGAGGAATTGTTTAAAGGGACAGGATGGGTGGTTGAAGAACCTGGAACAGAGCTGAAATCTCTTTTCTGGCAGCAAAATAAATTCTGAAAGAAAGAAGGGTTGTCCTTAAGGAAGTCTTATCTGTTATTATCAAGGAGCAAACCATTAAGAGATTTAAGTGATAATGTATTTAGTAAAAGGTTGTAGTGACATCCTTTTACTGTTTACTACTATTTATAACATTTACTCTCCCAGCAATGCATGGGCAGATGCAAATACAGGCACAGAAAACTGCATACTTTGTAACTTTACAATAGTAACTCAGAATTAGGGGAAGTGTGTATACAAGGTAATACTATGATGGGGGGTGGGGTGTTCTAACCAGCAAATATTCTGTTATATATTTATTTTAGAAACATGTACACTGGTCTTAAGTCATCATCTTCCTGACTCAGTCACTTACATGATAGAATTAGTCATGTGTTGCCACACTTACCTAACAGAAAGTATTTTAAAGACAGTTGCAGTACTTGCAATCCTCAGCCAACATCAGTTTGTGGATATAGTGAATTAGTGTTATTGATCAAGCAATTGTGATACCTAGTCTTTAAAAGTTACTATTATTTTACTATGTATTATAACCACTGAAATATTTAACATATGTAACAATAATATGCTTATGTAGATAGAAAACTGAATTTAAAATTCACTTTTCTATGATGTGACTCTAAAGGCCATAATTATGATTACTATGAATATAGTTTATACTATTTTCATGAGAGATATGAACATCAAATCATTTTTTACATTTTCTTCTTTTTGTTGTTTTTTTTCTGTAGTCTATTATGCCTTTCTTTTTTGTTATTTTTTAATTAGGTATTTTTCTTCATTTACATTTCCAATGCTACCCCAAAAGTCCCCCATACCCTCCCCCCACTCTCCTCCCCCCCACTCCCACTTATTGGCCCTGGTGTTCCCCTGTACTGAGGAATATAAAGTTTGCAAGACCAATGGGCCTCTCTTTCCACTGATGGCTGACTAGGTCATCTTCTTGTCTCTAGCTGCATATGTATCGGAAGATGGCCTAGTCGGCCATCAGTGGAAAGAGAGGCCCATTGGTCTTGCAAACTTTATATTCCTCAGTACAGGGGAACGCCAGGGCCAAGAAAAGGGAGTGGGTGGGTAGGGGAGTGGGAGGGGAAGTCATGAAGGACTTTTGAGATAGCATTGGAAATGTAAATGAAGAAAATACCTAATTAAAATTTTTTTTTAAAAATCAGGTTGTGAGAATGTCATTGCATATGCCTGCCTCAAGGCTTGAACCCAAAGTGCTGACTTGAAGAGATCCTTTCAGCATACTGTGCTTAATATTTTATCAATATAGTATTAATATCACTATCAAAAGTGGCTACTTCCTAAGGCTCTAATCCCTTATAAGAAGTCATGGTAAGGGTATAGAACACATAAAGCCTATATAACTCCTTAGGAGACTTTACATCATGACTATTTATAATACCTAATAAAATATTATATAAAAGTAGGTATTAGAAAATGTGAGTACATAATGGAGTACTACTCAGCTATTAAAAACAATAAATTTATGAAATTCTTAGGCAAATGGATGGATCTGGAGGATATCATTCTGAGTGAGGTAACCCAATCACAAAAGAACTCACACGATACATACTCACTGATAAGTGGATATTAGCCCAGAAACTTAAAATACCCAAGATACAATTTGTAACACACATGAAACTCTAGAAGAAGAAAGACCAAAGTATGGATACTTCATTCCTCATTAGAATGGGGAACAAAATACCCATGGAGAGAGTTACAGAGACAAAGATTGGAGCTGAGATGGAAGGAATGACCATTCAGAGACTGCCCCACCCGGGTATCCATCCCATAAACAGACACCAAACCCAGACACTATTGCATATGCCTGCAAGATCTTGCTGACAGGACCCTGATATAGCTATCTCTTGTGAGGATGTGCCAGTGCCTGGCAAACACAGAAGTGGATGCTCACAGTCAGCTATTGGATGGAACACAGGGTCCCCAATGGAGGAGCTAGAGAAAGTACCCAAGGAGCTGAAGGGGTCTGCAACCCTATAGGAGGAACAAGAAAATGAACTAACCTGTACCCCCAGAGCTCATGTCTCTAGCTGCATAGACAGCAGATAATGGCCTAGTCAGCCATCATTGGGAGGATAAGCCCTTGGTCTTGTGAAGATTATATGCCCCAGTACAGGGGAATGCCATGGCCAAGAAGTAGGAGTGGGTGGGTTGGGGAGCAGGGGCGGGGGAATGGTATACAGGACTTTCGGGATAGCATTCGAAATGTAAATGAAGAAAATATCTAATAATAAAAAATCCAAAAACAGTAGGTATTATGCTGTATTGTTTAGTAGCTATAAGAAAGAAATCTCTCTACATATTCAGTATAAATATCTTTCCAAATACTTTTTATTTGTAGTTAGTAAGAGTCTAAAGGACCAAAAACTATACATCATGATAGTCCTTGTGACTGCTGTCCCTCAGATGAGGCACTGTCACTCTCATAACCATGGTTCAAATAGGTCACTGCTTCTGCAACAACCGTACCTCACATGGGACACTATAAGTGTAATGACCATAGCTTACATGGGAGTCAGTTACTCTGACAACTTTGGCTTACCTGAGGCACTGTCACTGTGCTCAGATAGGGCCCTAATTACTGTGAAAACGTGGCTCAGGTTGAGTACTGTCACTGTGACAACCGTGGTTCAAATGGAGACAAAGTCACTATAATGACTGCCATATAGATGGCTCACTGGTTGCTGTTGCAACAGTAGGTCTGATGGGGCCCTGGTCACTGTGATAATGACTCAGATGGAACACTGGCCTTTACAAATGATTTAGGACTGCATCTCAACTTTCATTGCCCTCAGTCCAACCTGGCTCTGTTTAGTGAGATCCCATTAATTTGGGAGTGCATTTTTGTCCTATATGGCTACACAGTCAGCAGTATGCATGTGCTTTATTTGTCTGGGTCTAGTGTCTTTTCATCTTTTATTTTGCTTTATTTTCTGCACCAAAAAAATGAAACCTAAAAAGTATCAGTCCTTAAATGTTCCTCAATAATTCAATATAAAAACATAAGAAAAAATGTTGGAAGAAATTCTACCGAATATTATGTATCTGACTTAGTAACACATTGGATGGAGAAAATAAACCAAATATCTTACATATGTCATTTGTTGTTTTCACAGAAGTAAAAGGGTATCTGAAATAAGCTCCTTCTGGGTGTGTATAAACATATGCCACCAAAAGTTATACTTATGCCTATTTGCAGCGAATTGAAAAAACTCAATCATTCTTTACCTTTATGGTAACATATTTATCAATGGGAATGAGATACTAATTGGCCTTTTTATTATTACTTTTATTGCTGTGATAAAACACATGACCAACCACTTCTCTTCATTTTAGATAAGAGGCCAGGCCTTCTAAACTTGTAACTAGAGCATATTCTACATCCTTATTTGTGGTGGTGATAACAACAAGGATGAAGCTAATAGGCTGAGTTTTGATTATGGAGAAGACACAACTCTATGCACATTAATCTATTAAAAATGTGATGTTACCTTCTATCTCCATCTCTGCCATGGAGCTAAGACTGTCTCAAAGCCCTTCACACACAAATCCTGCCTGGAGAGAGCTGATCTCCCAGGAGTGCTATCACTCCTAATCTTAGAGGTGAGATAACAACTTTTCCTTCAATAACTGTCCAAATGAGGACCCACTAGGTGTGCACAGGGTGCAGGAACAGCAGAGCAGCTGGGGACAGGATCCTTCCAGTCTCCATCTCCACACCAAAGCAAATGTTGTCTCACAGCACTATGTACACAAATCCCACCCAGGAGAGAGCACTCCCAAGGAGTGCTCACACTCCTAAGATCACAGGCTCACAGGAACATAGAAGGGAAAAGCTCCTATCAGAAAGTGCAAGACCAACTAAAACCAGAGATAGCCAAATGGAGAGATGCAAGTACAAGAAACAAAGCAACAAAAACAAAGACAAATTAACATCATCAGAACCCAGTTCTCCCACCACAGCAAGCCCTGGATACCCCCATACACCAGAAAAGCAAGACACTAATTTAAAATCACATCTCATGATGTTGATAGAAGACCTTACGAAGGTCATACATAATTCCCCTAAAGAAATACAGGAGAACGTAGGGAAGCAGGTAGGAGCCCTTAAAGAAGAAAAAAAAATCATTTAAGGAATTACAGGAAAACACATACAAAGAGGTGAAGGAATTGAACCATCCATCTTGAATCTAAAAATGAAAATAAAAACAATAAAGAAATCACAAAGGGAGATAACCCTGGAGATAGAAAAAAACCTTGGAAAGAGATCAGGATTCATAGATTGAAGTATCACCAACAGAATACAAGAGATAGAAAACAGAATCTCAGGGGCAGAAGATACCATAGGAAAAAATTAACAAAACAGTCAACAAAAATGCAAAATGAAAATAGCTCCTAACTCGAAATATCCAGGAAATCCGGTACACAATATAAGGACCAAAACCTAAGGAAAATAGTTATAGAATAGAACAAAGAAAAGTAAAGTGTCAGTAAATATCTTCAACAAAATTATAGAAGAGAACTTCCCTAACCTAAAGAAAGAAAGGCTCATGAACGTACAAGAAGCCTACAGAATTCCAAACAGACTGACCAGAAAAGAAATTCCTCCCATCACATAATAATCAAAACACCAAATGCACAAAACAAAGAAAGAATATTAAAAGCAGTAAGGGGAAAAGTCAAGTAACATAAAAAGGCAGACCTATCAGAATTACACCTGACTTCTCGTCAGAGACTATAAAACTCAGAAGATCCTGGACAGATGTCATATAGACACTAAGAGAACACAAATGCCAGCACAGGCTACTATGCCCAGCAAAACTCTTAATTACCATAGATAGAGAAACCAAAATATTCCATGATGAAACCAAATTTATACAATATCTTTTCACAACCCAAGTCCTACAAAGGATAACAGATGGAAAACACCAACACAAGGAAGGAAACTACACACTAGAAAAAGCAAAAAATAATCTTCTTTCAACAAACCCAAAAGAAGATAGCCACACAAAAACAATTCCAGCTTTAACAACAAAACTAACAGAAAGCACCAATCAGTTTTCTTTAATATCACTTAACATCAATGGACGCAATTCAACCCCCCCCCCCAAAAGACATAGACTAACAGACTGGATAAGAAAACAGGATCCAGCATTTTGCTGCATACAGAAAACACACCTCAGTGACAAAGACAGGAATTACCTAAGAGTAAAAGGCTGGAAAAATAATATCAGAGAAAATGGTCCCATTCTAATATCAAAAGAAAAATTGTCTTTCAACCAAAAGTTATCAAAAAAGATAAGGAAGAACACTTCATACAAGTCAAAGAAAAAAAATCTACCAAAGTTAACTCTCAATTCGGGACACATATGCTCCCAATGCAAGGGTATCGGCATTCATAAAATAAATAAAAGATAAAAAAAAAAGACCCTCTTTACTAAAGCTCAAAGCACACATTGCAACTCACACAATAGTAGTTAGAAACTTCAACACCCAACTCTCAGCGAAGGACAGATCATGGAAACAGAAACTAAACAGAGAAGCAGTGAAACTAAACAGAAGTTAAGAACCAAATGAATTTTACAGATATCTATAGAACATTTCATCCTAAAACAAAAGAATATACCTTCTTTTCAGCATATCATGGTACTTTCTCCAAATTTGACCATGTAATCAGCCACAAAACAGGCCTCAACAGATACAAGAAAACTGAAATAATCCCATGCATCCTATCAGATCACCACAGACTAAGAATGGTCTTCAATAACAACAAAAACTACTACAAAGAGTCCACAAAAAAACATGAAAGCTGAACAATACTATACTCAATGATAACTTGGTCAAGGAATAAATAAAGAAATTAAAGACTTTTCAGAATTTAATTAAAATGAAGGCACAACATACAGAACTTATGGGAAACAATGAAAGCAGTGCTAAGAGGAGCAGTGCCTCCAAAACAAAACTGGAGAAAGCATATACTAGCAGTTTGACAGCACACCTGAAAGCTCTAGAACAAAAGGAGGCTGATACACCAAGCAGAATACATGCATGAAATAATGAAACTCAGGGCTGAAATCAACCAAATACCAACAAACAAGCAAAAACAACTATATAAAGAATCAACAAAACCAGGAGCTGGTTCTTTGAGAAAATCAACAAGGTAGATAAACAATTAGCCAGACTAATCAAAGGGCACAGAGACAGTGCCCAAATTAACAAAATCAGAAACTAAAGGGAGACATAACAACAGAAACTGAGGAAATTAAAAAAATCCTCAATCTTACTACAAAATCCTATGCTCAACACAACTGGAAAATCTGAATGAAATGGACAATTTTCTAGACAGATACCAAATAGCAAAGTTAAATCAGGATCAGATAAACCATTTAAACAGTCCCATAACTCCTAAAAAAGTAGAAGCAGTCATTAAAAGTCTCCCAATCAAAAAAAGTCCAGGACCAGATGGGTATCATGCAGAATTCTATCAGACTTTCAAAGAAGACAAATAGCAATACTCTTCAATGTATTCCACAAAATAGAAACAAAAGGAACAATACCCAGTTCATTCTATGAAGCCATAATAACACTCATACCTAAACAACACAAAGTCCCAACAAAGAAATTGAACTTTGGACCAAATTTACTTATGAATATTGATGCAAAAATACTCAATAGAATTTTCCCAAACTGAATCCAAGAACACATCAAAATGATAATTCATCATGATCAAGTAGGCTTCATCCCAAAGATGCAGGGATGGTTTAATATACAGAAATCCATCAACATAATTGATTATATAAACAAACTCAAAACAACCCATATGATCATTACATTAGATGCTGAAACATCATTTGACAAAATTCAACTCCCCTAAATGATAAAAGTCTTAGGAAGATCAGGAATTCAAGGGCCATACATAAACATAATAAAATGAGTATACAGCAAACCAGTAGCCAACATCAAACTAAATGGGGAGAACCTTGAAACATTTCCACTAAAATCAGGGACTAGACAAGGCTACTCACTCTCTCCCTACATATTCAATATAGTACTGAAAATCATAGCAAGAATTAGACATCAAAAGGAGGGCAAATGTATACAAATTGGAAAGGAAGAAGTCAAAATATCACCATTTTTAGATGATGTGACAGTAAACCTAAGCGACTCCAAAAATTCTACAAGAGAACTCTTAAACCTGAGAAATAACTTCAGCAAAATGGCTGGATAAAAATTAACATTACTCAAACAAAGCAGTAGCCTTCTTCTACTCAAAGGATAAACAGGCTGAGAAAGAAATTAGGGAAACGACACCCATCAAAATAGTCACAAATAGTATAAGATACCTTGGTGTGACTCTAACCAAGGAAGTGAAAGATCTGTATGATAAGAACTTCAAGTTTCTGAAGAAAGAAATCAAAAATGGACTCAGAAGATGGAAAGATCTCCCATGCTTACACATTGGTAGGATTATTGTAGTAAAAATGTCCATCCTGCTGAAAGCTATCTACAGACTCCATGCAATCTCCATCAAAATTCCAACTCAATTATTTATAGACTTAGGAAGATCAATTTGCAAATTCAGTTGGAATAACCAAAAACAGAGGATAGCAAAAGATATACTCAATAGTAAAAGAACATCTGGGGGAATCAGCATCCCTGACCTCAAGCTTTACTACAGAGCAATAGTGATAAAAACTCCATGGTATTGGTACAGAGACAGACAGGTTGATCAATGGAATAGAACTGAAGACCTAGAAATGAACCCACATACCTATGGTCACTTGATCTTTGACAAAGGAGCTAAACCCATCCACTGGAAAACAGACAGCATTTTCAACAAATGGTTCTGGTTCAAGTGGAGGGCAGTATGTAGAAAAATGCACACTGATCCATTTTTATCTCTTTGTACAAAGCTGAGGTTCAGTGGATCAAGGACCTACACATAAAACCAAAGACACTGAAAATAGTAAAAGACAAAGTGGGGAAGAGCATTGAACACATGGGCACAGGAGAAATTTTCCTGAACAGAAAACCTGTTTTAGCTCATGTTCTAACATCAAGAATCAACAAATGGGACGTCAGAAAACTGCAAAGCTTGTGTAAGGCAAAGGACATTCTCAATGGGACAAAATGGCATACAAAAGCCTGGGAAAACATCTTATGAATCCTACATCCAATAGAGGGCTAATATCCAATATATAGATTGAAATCAAGAAGTTAGCCTCCAAAGTGAAAGATCTGTATGATAAGAACTTCAAGTCTCTAAAGAAGAAATTAAAGAAGATCTCAGAAGATGGAAAGATCTCCCATGCTCATGGATTGGCAGGATCAACATTGTAAAAATGGCTATCTTGCCAAAAGCAATCTACAGATTCAATGCAATCCCCATCACAATTCCAACTCAATTCTTCAACGAATTAGAAAGGGCAATCGGCAGATTCATCTGGAATAACAAAAAATCGAGGATAGCAAAAACTCTTCTCAAGGATAAAAGAACCTCTGGTGGAATCACCATGCCGAACCTAAAACTGTACTACAGAGCAATTGTGATCAAAACTGCATGGTACTGGTATAGTGACAGACAAGTAGACCAATGGAACAGAATTGAAGACCCAGAGATGAATCCACACACCTATGGTCACTTGATCTTTGACAAGGGAGCTAAAACCATCCAGTGGAAAAAAGACAGCATTTTCAACAAATGGTGCTGGCACAACTGGTTGTTATCATGTAGAAGAATGCGAATTGATCCATTTCTATCTCCTTGTACTAAGGTCAAATCTAAGTGGATTAAGGAACTCCACATAAAACCAGTGACACTGAAACTTATAGAGGAGAAAGTAGAGAAAAGCCTCAAAGATATGGGTACAGGGGAAAAATTCCTGAATAGAACAGCAATGGCTTGTGCTGTAAGATCAAGAATCAATAAATGGGACCTCATAAACTTGCAAAGCTTCTGCAAAGCAAAAGACACCGTCAATAAGACAAAAAGGCCACTAACAGATTGGGAAAGGATCTTTACCTATCCCAAATCGGATAGGGGACTAATATCCAATATATATAAAGAACTCAAGAAGGTGGACTCCAGAAAATCAAATAACCCCATTAATAAATGGGGCTCAGAGCTAAACAAAGAATTCTCACCTGAGGAATACCGAATGGCAGAGAAACACCTGAAAAAA
This sequence comes from Mus musculus, assembly GCF_000001635.26. Lineage (NCBI taxonomy): Eukaryota > Metazoa > Chordata > Mammalia > Rodentia > Muridae > Mus > Mus musculus. The sequence continues at coordinate 16,538,800 of NC_000079.6, forward strand.
TGTTCAACATCCTTAATCATCAGGGAAATGCAAATCAAAACAACCCTGAGATTCCACCTCACACCAGTCAGAATGGCTAAGATGAAAAATTAAGGTGACAGCAGATGCTGGCTAGGATGTGGAGGAAGGGGAACACTCCTCCATTGTTGGTGGGATTGCAAGCTTGTACAACCACTCTGGAAATCAGTCTGGCGGTTCCTCAGAAAACTGGACATAGTACTACCGGAGGATCCAGCAATACCTCTCCTGGGCATATATCCAGATGATGTCCCAACCGGTAAGAAGGACACATGCTCCACTATGTTCATAGCAGCCTTATTTATAATAGCCAGAAGGTGGAAAGAACCCAGATGCCCCTCAACAGAGGAATGGATACAGAAAATATGGTACATTTACACAATGGAATGCTACTCAGCTATTAAAAAATGAATTTATGAAATTCCTAGGCAAATGGATGGACCTGGAGGGTATCATCCTGAATGAGGTAACCCAATCACAAAGGAACTTGCACAATATGTACTCACTGATAAGTGGATATTAGCCCAGAAACTTAGGATACCCAAGATATAAGATATAACTCGCCAAACGCATGAAATTCAAGAAGAACAAAGACCAAAGTGTGGACACTTTACCCTTCTTAGAATTGGGAACAAAACACCCATGGAAGGAGTTACAGAGACAAAGTTTGGAGCTGTGACGAAAGGATTGACCATCTAGAGACTGCCATATGCAGGGATCCATCCCATAATCAGCTTCCAAATGCTGACACCATTGCATACACTAGCAAGATTTTGCTGAAAGGACCCAGATATAGCTATCTCTTGTGAGACTATGCCAGGGCCTAGCAAACACAGAAGTGGATGATCACAGTCAGCTATTGGATGGGTCACACGGCCCCCAATGAAGGAGCTAGAGAAATTACCCAAGGAGCTAAAGGGAACTGCAACCCTATAGGTGGAACAACAATATGAACTAAGCAGTACCCCGGAGCTCTTGTCTCTAGCTGCATATGTATCAAAAGATGGCCTAGTCGGCCATCACTGCAAAGAGAGGCCCATTGGACTTGCAAACTTTATATGTCCCAGTACAGGGGAACGCCAGGGCCAAAAAGGGGGAGTGGGTGGTTAGGGGGTTGGGGGGGGCATGGGGGACCTTTGGGATAGCATTGAAAATGTAAACGAGGAAAATACCTAATTAAAAAAAAAAAAAAGAAGTTAGCCTCCAGAGAACCAAGTAACCCTATTAAAAAACAATGTCCAGAGCAAAATAAAAAATTTTCAACCGAGGAATATCAAATGGCCGAGAAGCACCTAACAAAATGTTCAATATCCTTAGTTATCTGGGAAATGCATACCAAAATTACCCTGAGATTCCACTTCATACAAGTCAGAATGGTTATGATCAGAACCTCAGATGACAGAAGATGCTGGCTAGGATGTGGAGAAAGAGGAACACTCCTCCATTTTTGGTAGGAGTGCAAATTGGTGCAACCACTCTGGAAGTCAGTCTGGAGGCTCCTCACAACATTGGACATAGTACTACCTATGGACGCAGCTATACCACTCCTGGTCATATACTCAAATATGCTCCAATATATAACAAGGACACATGCTCCACTATGTTCATGGCAGCCTTATTTATAATAGCCAGACACTGGAAAGACCTCAGATGTCCTTCAACAGAGGAATTGAGACAGAAAATGTAGTACATTTACACAATAGAGTACTACTCAGCTATTAAAAACAATGACTTCATGCAATTCTTAGGCAAATGAATGGAATGAGAAAATAGGAATGAGAAAATATCATGCTGAGCAAGGTAAGCAGTCACAATGGAGCACACAAGGTTTGGGCTCACTGGTAAGTGGATATTTGCCCAAAAGCCCAGAATACCCAAGACACAATTCACAGACCAAATGAAGTTTGAGAAGGAGGAAGACCAAAGTGTGGATGCTTCAGTTCTTCTTAGAAGGGGAAAACAATACTCAAGGGAGTAAATACTGGGACAAAATGTGAAGCAGAGACTAAAGAGAGTCCATCCAGAAACTGTCCCACTTGTGGCATCCCACATACAGATACCAAACCCATACACTACAGTGGAGGCCAAGAAGTATTTGCTGACAGGAGCCTGATACAGCTATCTCCTGAGAGGCTCTGCCAGAGCCTGACATATACAGATGCTCATATCCAACCATTGGACTGAGCAATGTGTCCCCAATGGTTGAGTTAGAGGAAGGACTGAAGAAGTTGATGGGGTTTGCAACAAATAGGAAAACAATATCAACCAACCAGACACCCTGTAGGTCCCAGGGAGTAAACCACCAACCCAAGAGTACACATGAAGCGACCCATGGCTATATACACATATGTAGAAGAGTATAGCCTTTTAGGACATCAATGGGAGGAGAGACCCTTGGTCCTTGAAAAGCTAGATGCTCCAATGTTAGGGAATGCCAGGATATGGAGGTGGGAGTGTGTAGGTTTGTGGTGTAGTACCTTCATAGAAGCAGAGGGAGGGAAGATGGGAAAGGATGTTTCTGGAGGGGAAACTGGTAAAGGGTATAACATTTGAAATGTAAATAAGTAAAATATCCAATAAAAAAGAAAAGAAACCTAAAAAAGGAATGTTTTCATGACTATGTTAAAATTATATTACACAATAATCTCAAATATTCAGGATATCAAAATCCTGCAATGAATTTAGAATTATTACAGATGGGATACTAAATTTCACCTTTAAGAGTAACTGAGCTAGATATGGTAGCGTGGACCTGTAATCCCAGCCACTTGAAAGGTTAAGGCAATCAATCACTATGTGTTCAAGGATAGCCTGAATACTATAACTAAACCTATCTGAGAAAATTTTAAAGTTAAAAAACTAAAAGTAAAGACCTGAATGTTACTGTCTTAATTACTGTTCTATTACTGTGAAGATACACCATGATCATTATGAGATAAGGCATTTAGTTGGGGAATAGATTAATGTTTCTGAGAATGAATCCATGACTATCACGTTGGGAATCAGGGCATCAGAAGGCAGGGATGGCATTGGAACAGTTGATGAGAGCTTACATCTTATACGGAAGCACATGAGACAGAAAGTAGTGGGGAGAAGAGGAGAGGGGTGGCTACTGGGAATGCTGTGGACTTCTGAGACCTCCAAGTCCACAACTCCTCCAAAGTGTATGAGTTAAAATGGTGGCCTTGGACCATTCGGTGACGCGGGATATGGGAGTTTTGATTGTGTGTACCCTATGCCAACGCCAAGTGGATGTCAGGCTGTGAGAAGTTGCAGGACCCTGTTCTGGGGTGGGGGAGCACAGTCTGGGGTCCTGGAGACTGCCAGAATTGGCTCGGGGTTCCCAAGCCTGTGCAGTGGATGGGGACAGTTGGTTCGCTGACTCTTGGGCATCCCAGACGCTGCTGGATGCCATGGAAGAAATGAGAATGGAGTGGATCTTCCTGGGGCCAAAGGGAAACTGGGGAGTAGAAAACTCTGGCTGAATCTCTCAAGGAGGAGAGTGTCCTTGGCTTGGTCAGTGGGCAGCTTGGACTCAGGAGTCCATGGCTGGGAGCACAGAGAGGCCTCGTCTGGGAGATTAGACGTGGCTCTTCAGAGGAAAACCTGCTCCATTGTTCCCCACAGTGGATCCCGAGAAGAAGAGGCAGTCCACGATTTTAAAGCGTTTATTATCATGGTGGAGAGTTGTGATGAGTGAAACTGTACCCTACTTTCTCAGGGTGGGCCTGAGGTTAAATACCTTTTACAGGGAGCAGTGTCTAGGAAGAAGAACTTAATTGACTAAGCCCTTCAAGTCTTTAGGTACCTCATTAAAATGGAGATCTGTGGTCATGTTCTGCCTACTGTCCCTTGTAGGATCACCTACTGAGAGTTTTAAACCAGAGTTTTAAACCTAACTCAACCAGAAACCAGGCTGCCTTTAACTGTCCCACAAAAGGGCACACCTCCTAATCCTTCCCAAACAGTTTCACCAAGTAGGAACCAACATTCATACATAGAAGCCTATGGATTCCATTCCCATTCAAACCACCGCAGTATCTTAATGGTAGAGCACTGCCTTAGCATTTGGGAGGCTCAAAAAGCCAATCAGTAGGTAAGTAAATAACCCAAACAGAACAAAACAAACAGCTTAGTGTTTTCAAATTGAGGATTGCACTGGAGTCTTTCCTCTTTGCTAAAACACTTGGAAGAAAAGCTTAAGGTAGGCAGGGTGTATTTTGGTTCAAGACTTTAAAATTTCAGACCATGATTGCAATCAGACTCTGTGTTACAGCTGAGTCATACAGTGGGAGAATGGAAAGCTAGTTGTTCACATGTTATGGGTCAGGAAGCAGAAAATAGTATCAGGGCCAGAGTCATGCTGTAACAGTCAGATGCACAATCATAGAAACAAATTTTGACTAGCTTCCCCAGCTTCCCCAGATAGCACTAGCTGATGAGAAAAAAGTCCTCAGAGGAGCCCTTGAAGGATATTTCTGATCAAAGGCTTAAGAAACACCTACTAAGGGTCAGCCTCTAAATACTTGACTGTTTCATTTTATATATTACATTTTCAAACTGAAAAAGGGAGGTGCTATGGACGAGAGGTTACAATTCCAATTTCTGGAAGAAAAAAAAATATTCACAAAAAGCTGGGCAGAAATCCAAATCCAAACCCTATCCATCATTAGCTTCCCAAAGCTTTCCCAGGTCCATCTCCATTTGGTAAAATGGATAGAACAAAATGTCCACCTAGTTATGACCCTCAAACCAGAAAGATGGGAAAGACAAAAATAAAGGGAAAGAGGGAAGGTAGTATAGAGGGCAAGGTGGGCATCTGGGAACAGATTTCACAAAAATAGAAATGCAATTAAGTTGATGTCTTCCAAAATGGTCTGGACTCACACACCTACAACCCTGCCTGTTCTGGCTTATCTCATTAAATGCCTGGTTATGGATGGGCAGGCTTGCCATCTGTTTAAATAATAGTTTTCTGTTCTCCACGAGGACTACAGTGCTGGAGTCAATTAAAGCATCCTTTCCACAGCTATCCATCTCCCTCTCAGCAGGAGCTCTGATATGCAGGACCATCCTGCCACCTCCACACTGGCGTCTGCTCCCAGCGAGAGTCTCCCTGCCTTCCCATCTAACCTCCCCTCCAGAGGTAAACCTTCCTGGCCATGATGCAGGCTATGTGAGTATGAACACCCACTCACAAAGGAACAGAAGACAGATTAGGAAAAGTTCCAGCACTTTTCTTCTTGGCAATCCCAGAGCGACGGATGTGACTTCCTGTGAATTCTAACCATAAGCTATTTTCAAAACTCAGTTTTAAATTAGTGGGCAATGATGGAGTTTCTTTCAAAAGTGGCATCTTTAAAGCTAGATCTGGACAAGGAGGCATGGAGTTGCCCCTCTGACAGAAGGAAAGGGATGAAGGATGAACCAACAGGGACGATCGGTGAGGTGGCAGAAGCATGTGCTAGGGGGATTATAGGCATTACTTATGTGGGGAAAGACAGGCTTTCAGGCTATTTTAAATCAGGAAAACATACCAAGGTGTTTGAGATAACAATTTGTATTTATTTACTCAAGAAGCCACTAGTTTTAATAGCCTAATAATCAATGTATGTAATTCTTATCGCCATCTGATAAAGATGTTATTTTTCTGATTCTGTTTTATAAATGGAAAAAAAAGTAACAAGGCTTAGAATTTGATTGACCTACTTGATGTGCTGAAGGAATAAATCTGCAGTCTTTCTTCAGATTGTTCTCAGTTGAATAATCAATAATGGATTGGACCAGGACACTTTCAGAAGTATAATGCTGAGCTCTGGAGAATTACTCTAGGATTTAGGGTTGTGCTGGGCAAACTGGAATATATAACCTTCCTGATCAAACTGTTTTCTTAATAAATAAGATTTTTAAATGTGTCTTAAAGTCTTTTGAGAAAATAAACCACAGGAATGCACATAGATATATGATGACAGAATTTATTGTGGAAATTTTCTGATGGTTGGGAAACCCTGCTGCTAAGATCAAAACCTGACATTACCAGAAAGCCCTGAGCTTGGTGCAAAATGGTGAACTCCCTTTGTCTTTAGGGATTTCTCTTCTCTACCTGGGAATCCTGGATGCTACCCTGACTACCTGAGGAACATCCGGCAAACATCTGGCAAAGCTGCACCTGAGATCCCTGGAATGCCTCCCCATGCTAATGAGGCATCGCAATAGCTTAGCCTTCGGCCCAGCCTAGATTTTCTCACCCACGTCCACAAAACTATGTAACCCTTGGTTCACACAGAATAAAGTATATGCACACAAGCTGTTTTGTTGAATACTGTCTGAGAGAGCTGTTTCACTGAACATCCTCTAAAAGAGCTGCAACATTCAAGAGATGTCACACTGAGATATCCGGGACAAACTTCTGCCCCAGTCCCTAGCTCTACTCCCATGGACCATGGAACTCAGTTCAGCTCCATTCTTCCCTGTTTGGTGTACTGCAGCACCTGGACACCACAAGGAAAGAAGCAGAAAAGTGGAGCCACAGCTGATAAAATTATGGATGCTGAGAAATCTCAGATTGGAGAGTACTGAGTGGTTCACAAGACTGGACATCATGGAAGCTGATGATGTAACTCCTAGTATGAGGCCTAACCACTAAGAAATGGGTCCCATTCTTCGGCCAGGAAGGCCCAAGAACTTAGAGCCCTTATATCACAGGACAGAAGAGGATAAATAGATGTCACAGCTCCAAAAGAGAGTGTGGACTCATTTGCCCTGAGTGCTCTGTAATTGCCAGCACTGACAAGCACTTAGCCACACTGATAAGGATGAGTTTCTTTAATTTCTTTGCTAATCCAACTGTGTATCTCCTCCAGGAATGTCTTCAGACAAACCCAGAAACAGTAGTTTACTGTCCCTCTATTCCTTAACCCACCCAGAAGATGAGTAAAATTAAGCTATTACACTGCATGTGACAATGCCTTGGAGTACTGAGATGAGGAAGAACACACTTTGGCCCCATTTATGTGGTTTCAGAGAAAAAGCATTTTTGACTCCACAAATATATGTGTGTGCAAGTTGGTTTATGTATTCTTCGTGATACATGCTAATTGGGAAGAAAGAGCATCAGTTTAAAAAATGCCCCCACCAAACTTGCCCATGGTGGGGATTTTTGGATTAGTGGTTGATCTGGGAGAGACAAGGCCTTTGAGGCATTGGCTTGCCATGGTAAGTCTCTTTATATCTGGGGGTATGTATGAAATCATGCTGAGCATATCATGAGGATCGAGCCAGAAGCTTCACTTCTTCACAGCCTTTGTATCAGTTTCTGCCTCTGGTTCCTGACCTGTCTGAGTTATTGCCTTGATTTCCATCAGTGATAAACTGTGATGTGGAGCTTCAAGCTGAAATCACTTTCTCCCCATTACTTTTGTTCATTTTGTTTTATGATAGTAATAGAAATCCCAACTAAAAAAGAAATTAATACCAATAATTTGGATTGCTGAGACCTGACCCTGTGTTTTGGGGAGAATTATAGTGGTAATTTGAGCTATGGGTTATAAAAGCTACTGAGTGCTCAGTGCTTAGTGCTCAGAGGATTGTTTTGCAGGATCTTGAGAGAGAATACTGAGAGAAATTCAGACAAAAGAGGCCTGGCTTATGATATTCAGAGGGAAACAAAAACTCTACTTGGGCCATTCATATGTAATTTTAAATTAAGAATCTAACCAGGTGTGGTGGCAAATGTTTTTAATGTGTGGTGGGAGCCAGAGGTAGGTAGAGCTGGGAGATCAAGGCCAACCTGGTCTATCTAGTGAGTTCAGGATATCTGGGGCTAAATAGACAGGGTCTCAAAAATGAGCAAGCATATACAGACAGACAGACAGACAGACAGACAGACAGACAGACAGACAGAATCTGTGGCTGGTCAGCTGTAGCTGAAAACAGTCCTAGAATGTCTACAGGTCAATGTGCAACCCAGTTACAGCAGGGGAGACCCATATATTGTTAGATGCTAATATCATGGAACAACCACCAAGAATAACAGTAGTTATGGAGTGAAACCAACCCAAGTCTATTATAAACCACAGACGTGCTGCAATCAAGCCCTTTAGATCCTACACAACTGGGAATCCCAGAAGTCTGATGTTATACAGCTGGACTTTAGGTTTTTTTAATTGTATTGTGACTAGGTCCTAGATTCCTCTCTTGAAAAAAAAATATTAACTTGATTTTTATTTTAAAGGATAACAATTGGAAGACTTTGAAATTTTCAAGAGATTTGAGAATGTTGGTGAGACTTTAGATATTTTTACATGCTTTGATCTTTAATTAAATAATAAATAATAGATAATTAAAGAGACTGAACATATAGTGTTTGAATTTTTAAACAATATGGGACTTTTAAAAATTAGAATGTTTATATTACCATATTAATATAACGTGAGACTGTGGGGATGAAAAGAAAAGGAAAGGTTATAGTTTAACAGTGACATAGTTGTGGTAAAATGTTGCGCCCACCTCGACCAGCAAGGAAGACACAACACGGTCGGATTCTTCTCAATAGCCTTTATTGCAGGAATGCCTTGATGCTGCTACACGGGGACCCTGGGAACCCAGGGAGGTCTGCTTATATACTCTCAGCCCCCACCCACTCACGGCAGGCCACGTCACCTCACCAGGCATGCAGCTTCAGCCAATCAGGGCGGCAGGGGCATGTCTCCACCAAATATGGACTTGTTTACACCGCCAGCTTCCTGGTGCACCTGTGCAGCTCTCACGATGGTTGTGGCTTATTTTCAGGTGTATGGGGAAGTCAGTTGTAAGTCATAAGACTTAGCTGCAGTCCCGGGCACCATCTTGGGACTGCTGCCACACCCGCTCCTCACATTAAAAGTTGACAATGGATCAAATTTTTTTGTCATCCACTTGACACAGATTTGGAGTCATTTGGGACAAGAGTACCTCTACTGAGAAAATGCCTGAATGTGATTGGCATTGAATATGGGGAATTTTATGGTATTTAGTGATTGATGTGTGAAGGCCCAGGACATTGTAGGGAGTTCTGGGGTGCATAAGAAAGTAGGAAGGGTAAGCCACATAGAATATGCCACTAAGCAGCTTTCCTCCATGGTCTCTCTCTCTCTCTCTCTCTCTCTCTCTGTCTGTCTGTCTGTCTCTCTCTCTCTGCCTGTCTCTCTGTCTCTGTCTCTCTGACTCTGTCTGTCTGTTTCTCTCTCTCTCTCTCTCTCTCTCTCTCTCTCTCTCTCTCTCTCTGTGTGTGTGTGTGTGTGTGTGTGTGTGTGTAAATCACTTTCTTCCTCCAGATTCTGTCAAATTTAAATTATTACCTTGACATCCCTCAGTAACAGACTGTGATGTGTATCTACATGTTGAAACAATCCCTTTTCTTCACAAGTTTCTTTTGGTCACAGTGTTTTATCACAGCAATAAAAACCCTATCAAAGACAGAATGTATAATGGGTGTATATGATATAAACTACATATACAGAAACTGACATACGTTTATTTTGAGTCCTCTTCTTTTGTAAAGTTTACCATGATGATATTTCTAATTGTTAGTACATTTCAAAGATGATTTGGGATATGCAGAACTCTTTTAACAAATTGACTAATTCTGTTGCCTATTGGAATATGGGATTATTATTATGATGATAATAATATATTGACTAGGTTGAATCATTTTTATATATTTTCAAGACCTTCAAATTAATAATTGAAAAACTGTCAGTCCTGAATTACATTCTGATAGACACTCATTCAGTTATTTTCCCGTTTCTGTTCTTAATCCCCAAACATTCAGAATCAACTTATAATGAGAATTCTTTGTCCATGCTTTACCTCATAGCTTACTTGGTTTAAGATGACAAAGTATGACAAGAACGTGGGTTAGACCAAAGTTAAAAGCCATGCTTACTTTCCAGTAACACTAACTTGGAAGTGATGAAAGGAATTCTAGGCTTACTTTGTGTGAATGCCTTTGAGTCAGGGAAACAATATTTAGCATTTTATTATATGAAATAACAGTTATTTTCCTCCTAAGTCAGAATCTATTTTCTCCATTCTAGTCCTGCTGCCTGCTTTGTCAAGCTTCTCTCTAGCATTTCACACAATCAAGCATCAAGCCTTTGGGTTCCAGAGCCATGAAGGTGATAAACCATACAATGTCAATGGGAGCTGTATATGTGAAAACTCGGTGAAGTTACTGGGGATTGTGACATCACTTTTTAAAAAATTATTTATTTATTTACATTTTAAATATTATCCCCTTTCCTGGATTGCCCTCCAGAAACCCCCTATACCATCTTCTTTCCCCTTGCTTCTATGAGGGTGCTCACCTACCCACCCACTGACTCCCACCTCTCCATTCTGTCTTTGCCCTGAGCCTGGGCACCGAGCCTTCCCAGGACCTCTCTTCCCATCCTCTGCTATATATGCAGGTAGAGTCATTAGTCCCTCCATGTGTACACTTTGGTTGGTGATTTAGTCCCTGGGAGCTATGGGGGCGGAGGGGAGGCTGATTCATTGATATTATTATTATTCCTATGGTTTGCAAACGTCTTCAGCTCCTTAGGTCCTTCCTCTAACTCATCCATTGGGGACTCCATGCTCAGTCCAATGTCTGGCCACGAACATCTGCCTCTGCATTTGTCAGACTCCTGTCAGCAAGCACTTCTTGACATCCACTGTAGTGTATGGGTTTGGAGTATGTATGTAGGATACCCCAGGTAGGACAGTCTCTGGATGGCCATTCTTCAGCCTCTGCTCCATATTTTGTCTCCGTATTTCCTCCCTTGAGTATTTTGTTCCCCCTTCTAAGAAGGACTAAAGCATCTACACCTTGGTCTTCCTCCTTCTTGAACTTTGTTTGGTCTGTGAATTGTGTCTTGGCTATTCTGGGCTTTTGAGAAAATATCCACTTACCAGTGGGGGCAAACCTTGTGTGTTCTTTTGTGACTGCTTCCCTTGCTCAGCATGATATTTTTTCATTCTATTCATTTGCCTAAGAATTGCATGAAGTCATTGTTTTTAATAGCTGAGTAGTACTCCATTGTATAAATGTACCACATTTTCTGTCTCCATTCTTCTGTTGAAGAACATCTGGGTTCTTTCTACTGTCTGGCTATTATAAATAAGGATGCTGTGAACATAGTGGAGCATGGGTCCTTGTTATATGTTAGAGCATCTTTTACGTATGTGCTCAGGTATGGTATAGCTGGGTCCTCAGGTAGTGCTATGTCCATTGTTTTTAGGAACCTCCAGACTGATTTCCAGAGTGGTTGTACCATCTTGTAATTCCACCAACAATAGAGGAGTGTTCCTCTTTCTCCACATCCTTGCCAGCATCTGCTCTCATCTATGTTTTGATCATAAATGTTCTGACTAATATGAGGTGGAATCTCAGGATTGTTTTGATTTGCACTTCCCTGATGACTAAGGATGATGCACATTTCTTTAGGTGCTTCTTGGCCATTTGACATTCCTCATTTGAGAATTCTTTGTTCACTCTGTACCTCATATTTTATTACTTGGTTCTCTGAAGACTAACTTCTTGAGTTCTATGTACATGTTGGATATTAGCCCTCTATTGGGTATAGGATTCATAAAGATATTTTCCCAATCTCTTGGTTGCTGTTCTATTCTATTGACAATGTCCTTTGCCTTACAGAAGCTTTGCAATTTTCTGAGGTCCCATTCATTGATTCTTGACATTAGAGCATAAGTTAAAATAGGTGTTTAGATGTTCAAGAAATTTTCCCATGGGCCCATGTGTTCAAAGCTCTTAACCATTTTGTCTTCTACTATTTTCAGTGTCTCTGGTTTTATGTGTAGGTCCTTGATCCACTGAACCTCAGCTTTGTACAAAGAGATAAGAATGGATCAGTGTGCATTTTTCTACATGCTGCCCTCCACTTGAACCAGCACCATTTGTTGAAATGCTGTCTGTTTTCCACTGGATGGGTTTAGCTCCTTTGTCAAAGATCAAGTGGCCATAGATATGTGGGTTCATTTCTAGGTCTTCAGTTCTATTCCATTGATCAACCTGTCTGTCTCTGTACCAATACCATGGAGTTTTTATCACTATTGCTCTGTAGTAAATCTTGAGGTCAGGGATGCTGATTCTCCCAGAAGTTCTTTTACTGTTGAGAGTAGTTTTTGCTATCCTCTGTTTCTGTTTATTACAAATAAATTTGCAAATTGCTCTTTCTAAGTCTATAAAGAATTGAGTTTGGATTTTGATGGGGATTGCATGGAATCTGTAGACTGATTTTGTTAAGATATCAGCTTTTACTGTATTAATCCTGCCAATCTATGAGCATGGGAGATCTTTCCATCTTCTGAGCTCTTCTGTTTCTTTCTTCAAAAATTTGAAGTTCTTCTCATACAGATCTTTCACTTGCTTGGTTAGAGTCACACCAAAGTATGTAATATTATTTGTGACTATTCTGAAGGGTATCGTTTTCTTAATTTCTTTCTCAGCCTGTTTATCCTTTGAGTAGAAGAAGGCTAGTGCTTTGTTTGAGATAATTTTTATCCAGCGACCTTTCTGCATTTCTTCATCAGATTTAGGAGTTCTCTGGTGGAATTTTTGGAGTCACTTAAGTGTACTATCATATCATCTGAAAATGTGATACTTTGACTTCTTCCTTTCCTATTTGTATCCATTTACCCTCCTTTTGTTGTCTACATGCTCTGGCTAGTACTTCCAGTACTATATTGAATAGGTAGGGAGAGAGTGAGCAATGTTGTCTAGTCCCCGACTTTAGTGGAATTCTTCGAGGTTCTCTGCATTTAGTTTGGTGTTGGCTACTTGTTTGGTGTATATTGCTTTTAATATGTTTAGGTATGGGCCTTGAATTCCTGAACTTTACAAGACTGAAGGAGTGTTGAATTTTATCAAATGATTTCTCAACATCCAATGAAATGATCATATGGGTTTTTTTTTTGAGTTTGTTTATATAATCAATTATGTTGATGGATTTCTGTATATTAAACCATCCCTGTATCCCTGGGATGAAGCCTACTTGATCATGATGGATGATCATTTTGATGTGTTCTTAGATTCAGTTTGGGAAAATTTTATTGAGTACTTTTGCATCAATATTCATAAGTGAAATTGGTCTGATGTTCTCTTTCTTCGTTGGGACTTTGTGTGGTTTAGGTATGAGCGTACTTGTGACTTCATAGAATGAACTGGGTAGTGTTCCTTTTGTTTCTATTTTGTGGAATACTTTGAAGAGTATTGGTATTAGTTCTTCTTTGCAGGTCTGTTCCAATTTTGCACTAAACCTTGGTCCTGGGCTTTTTTGGATGGGAGATTTTCAATGACTGCTTCTATTTCTTTAGGGGTTATGGGACTGTTTAAATGGTTTATCTGATCCTGTTTTAACTTTGCTATTTGGTAATCTGTCTAGAAAATTGTCCATTTCATTCAAATTTTCCAGTTGTGTTGAGTATAGGATTTTGTAGTAAGAACTGATGATTTTTTGAATTTCCTAAGTTTCTGTTCTTATGTCTCCCTTTTGATTTCTGATTTCATTTATTCGGACACTGTCTCTGTACCCTTTGGTTAATCTGGCTGAGAGTTTATCTATCTTGTTGATTTTCTCAAAGAACCAGCTCCTCATTTTATTGATGCTTTTTATAGTTCTTTTTGTTTGTACTTGGTTGAATTTAGCTGTGGGTTTGATTATTTCCTGCACCTACTCTTCTTGCTGTACTTGCTTAGTTTTGTTCTACAACTTTCAGGTGTGCTGTCAAGCTACTAGTATATGCTTTCTCTAGTTTTGTTTTGGAGGCACTCAGAGCTATGTGTTTGTCACTTAGCACTGCTTTTAATGTTTCCCATAAGTTTGGTATGCTGCTCCTTCATTTTCGTTACATTAAAAAGTGTCTTAATATCTTTATTTCTTCCTTAACTAAGTTATCATTGAGTGGAATGTTGATCAGCCTCCATGTGAATGTGGGCCTTCTGTTGTTTTCTTGTTGTTATTGAAGACCATCCTTAGTCTATGGTAATCTAATTGAATGCATGGGATTATTTCAATCTTCTTGTATCTGTTGAGGCCTGTTTTGTGACCGATTATATGATCAATTTTGGAGAAGGTACCATGAGGTGCTAAGAAGAAGGTATATTCTTTTGTTTTAGGATGAAATGTTCTATAGATATCTGTTAAATCCATTTGGTTCATAACTTCTATTAGTTTCAACTTATCTCTGTTTAGCTATTGTTTCCATAATCTGTCCATTGCTGAGACTGTGGTATTGAAGTCTCCCTCTATTTTTTTTTTTTTTTGAAGGTCTTAGAGGTTTTTATTTTTATTATTATTTTTTTCTTTTTTTTCCCATTTTTTATTAGGTATTTAGCTCATTTACATTTCCAATGCTATACCAAAAGTCCCCCATACCCACCCACCCCCACTCCCCTACCCACCCACTTCCCCTTTTTGGCCCTGGCGTTCCCCTGTATTGGGACATATAAAGTTTGCGTGTCCAATGGGCCTCTCTTTCCAGTGATGGCTGACTAGGCCATCTTTTGATACATATGCAGCTAGAGTCAAGAGCTCCGGGGTACTGGTTAGTTCATAATGTTGTTCTACCTATAGGGTTGCAGATCCCTTTATCTCCTTGGGTACTTTCTCTAGCTCCTCCATTGGGAGCCCTGAGGAGCAATGTGTGCTTTGATCTTTAGTAATTTTTTTTGAATGAATGATGATGTCCTTGCATTTGTAGCATAGATGTTCAAAATTGAGTGTCCATCTTGGTAGATTTTTCCATTGTCAAGTATGAAGTGTCCTTTCTTATCTTTTCTGATAACTTTTGATTGAAAGTCGATTTTTTTTTTTGATATTAGAATGGCTACTCCAGCTTGTTTCTTGGGATCATTTGCTTCCAATTCATTTTTCAGCATTTTACTCTGAAGTAGTGCCTGTCTTTGTCACTGTGGTGTGTTTCCTTTATGCAGCAAAATGCTGGGTCTTCTTTTCGTATCCAATCTGTTATTCTATGTCTTTTTCTTGGGGAACTGAGTCCATTGATGTTAAGAAATATTTAGGAAAAGTGATTGTTGCTTCCTGTTATTTTTGTCTTTAGAGCTGGAATTGTGTTTGTGTGGCTGTCTCCTTCTGGGTTTGTTGAACAAAGATACTTTTTTGTTTTTCTAGTATGTAGTGTCCCTCCTTGTGTTGGAGTTTTCCATCTATTATCCTTTGTAGGGCTGGATTTGTGGGAAAATATAGTGTAAATTTGGTTTTGTCATGGAATATCTTGTTTTCTCCATCTATGGTAGCTGAGAGTTTTTCTGGGTATAGCAGTAGCCTGGGCTGACATTTGTGTGCTCTTAGGGTCTATATGACATCTGTCCAGGATCTTCTGGCTTTTATAGTCTTTGGTGAGAAGTCTGGTGTAATTCTAATAGAACTGCCTTTTTATGTTACTTGCCCCTTTTCCCTTATTGTTTTTAATATTCTTTTTGTTTGGTGCATTTGGTGTTTTGATTATTATGTGATGGGAGGGATTTCTTTTCTGGTCCAGACTATTTAGAGTTCTATAGGCTTCTTGTGTGTTCCTGGGCCTCTCTTTCTTTAGGTTAGGGAAGTTTTTTTTCTATAATTTTGTGTGTGTGTGTGTGTGTGTGTGTGTGTGTGTGTGTATGTGTGTGTGTTCTTTAGGCTCTTTGAAAAATGAGTTGTGTTGGATAGTATATGATAGTTTGCTGGAAACTCAAGAAGGAACATTTTGGTGATGCAGACAGAGGTGAAAGGATGTTTTGCTAAAGCAAGCATGTGAAAGGACATGTGATGTTTGGAGAGAGTATAAAACTACTCCACAGTGACAGAGCTGATCTTGGCTGTATGGTAGAGCTAGCTGTGCAATGCTTGTTGGTCTTTGGTAATCTTAGCTTCACACCACTGAGAGAAGCACAGTGGAGAACTTCTTGTCCCTCCTGCTGACTTGTGCTGAGGTTGAGTCCTAGCTGTCTCTACTAGGTAGTGCCACCACTGCTGAATCCTGTTTGCTATCCTGACTCTACCAAATTGGATTGTTAGTGTATCAGTGAAGTGTTTGTGAGTGGTTAGAGCTATGCAGCCTTCTAACCCTTGAAGAACTCCCAATGTCCAGACAAAACAGACTGGAGTTGCTCCAAAGAATCTTTCTCAACAGGATTACTTCCCCCACCCAGTATGCTTAGTTTTTCACTACCTCTGGTGGGTAGTGGGCTACAGAGAGGTTAAAACTTTTGAGAACCAACATTAAAAATAGATCTTGAAAAAATTAAAGTTACAACAACATAAAGGCAGAGGTTAAGCAACAGATAAAGGCAGAGATAGTAGCTAAGTCTGCAAGTACCACCTCCTAAATGAGCTTCTTTTAGTTTCTTTATTTTAAATTTTAAGATTATAATCACAACATTTTTCTCTTCTATTTCCTCCCTGAAAACCCTTAGATTTATTCATTCTTGCTCTCTTCCTTGCTCTCTTTCAAATTCATGGCCTTAAGAAAAAAAAGAAAGGGAAAAATTGCCATTGGATGCATAAGAACTTAATTCTACCTGTAGCAGCTAACCAAGGGTAACCATAATTTAGCAATTGGACTCTCAAGTCATCTGAGTTTCTTCTAAGGCTTTCATTTGCAAACTTTCCTAAAAGAACTTAACATAATGTTTATGGTCTCAAATTTTATTTCAGGTTATTTAAATTTTGTTTGTAAAACACACTTACTGGTTCCTATATAAAGGTATCTTACTTTGGTAATTTCCTCTTAACTTTTATAAATTTTGTTATAATTAATTAGTGGAAGAATTGTATGCTTAGAAACAAATCATTGGTTATAAATGTTTCAGTATTGGAACTTACTTAGGAATGTGCAGCACCTATTTAATGGTGACTAAATTATTCATTCCTTTCCTACATCTTTTTATTCACTGAACATTATTAAACTCTTCTGTATGGAGGCAACAGGATCATAGCCTGGAACTGGCTTTCAATTTAAGTAGTATAGCATGATAATATCTATAAAGGAGACCATCATTTGATATGATTAAGTGGTACTTTATCTGGCACCATTGACACAGACTGAGTAATATGAATGAGACAAAATTATTCCAATAGAAGGAATTATTTGCCAGTCTGGTAAGTGGAAGAAACATATTCTGGGCATGTGCAAGCATCAGTGCGTGCCAATGTTAGAATAGACAACTTAAACTATATGATTATTAGTCTTTATTGGAAACTTGAGTGGATTTAGAATCACCTGGAATACCCATTTCTTAGTATATGGAAGGGCATCTTTGGAGATTGAACTGAAACAAAGACCTGCCATAACTGCATGATATCATCACAGCCGAGTTTCTAGTCTGAATTAACAGCTTTGTTGGTTTGAATGGCCCTATCTGCTCACATGTTTGAATACCTGGTGGAACTCTTTGGGAATTATTTGGAGGTGTGCCTTTGTTGGAAGAAATGTGCCTCTTGGGGTAGGCTTTGAGGTTTAAAAACATTCTTGGCATTTGCAGTGTACCCTGTATCTGCCTTGTGCCTGAGTATGAAGGTGCAAGTTCGCAGTTATTCTTTCCCATCTTGTTCTTATGTTGTCATCATGGACTTAACCCTCTAAAACCATAAGTGCAATAAAACACTATGTCTTTATGTTGGCTTGGCTATGCCATTTTTCCATAACTTAGACATCAGAGGAAAGCACCAGAATCTCTCTCTCTCTCTCTGACTCCTGACTTCAGACACACGGAACAGTCACTATGCCTCCTGATCATGATGGATTGGGGCCCTCTGAACTGTGATTCAAAATAAATTTTTCTTTTCTTAAGTTAAATTTGGTCAGAACTTTTGTTATAGTAACTAAGACAAAAACTAACATACTTACACTTGGATTTTCACTGTCAGAAGAATAAATTTGCATGATATTATATTAACATGTATAACCAAAAGTATAGCCTCCATGTTTCTGTTTTCCCTTGGCTCAATCATCAATAGTTATCATGAACATAATACATACCTTTTAACAGCAACTGGGTTAGTAGTGGCCAATGTAGGATAGAATTGCCTCAAACAATCGGGACTTCTTTTGGAATGAAAAGATAAACTTCAAAATTATATACCAAGAACTGCATCTAGCACATGGCCATCGTCAGGAAATATGCGCTGCATGCCCAGGCAGATGGACTGCTGAAGGGTTCATGAAAGGATTGAAGTGATTGGATCTGCCTTTTATTTTACACATAAAGTATTTAGGAACTACACTAGACACTCCTCATAGCTTCTGATAAACTTCATTTACCTCATTTGTCCTGATACATCAAAAGGAATGTCCAGTCTTAGGTTCTTCACTGGACCTGATAACACCAATTTTAATGACAGTATGCACAAAGTTTCAGAATGACGATACTGTTTCCATTGTGTGAATGGTGACAATTCCAGTTACCATGAGCAATTGTAATGTTGTTTCATTAATGTGGAACATCATAGCTGTTTCAATTATATGGGAGGGGAAAGCTGTTTCATGTACATGGAATAGTCAGCTTTTCAGCTATTAACTGATATTTTCTATTAAGATGTTTGATATGCACATTTTAAAATTTCATCTATTCTTCTGTGCCTCCCTATGTTCTTTCCTCCTTCCATTCTATTCTGCCCTGTCTTCCTCTCTCCATCAATTTTTCTTGCTTGATTTTATTTAGGGAGGGGATTTTTATCCTTTTACAGTGCTGGCTAGTTGGACACATACTAGGCATATTCTCTACTATTTAGTTATATTTTCACCCCAATTTCTTTTAAGAAAATGCATAGATGATCACCAATACTGAATTTGTAATAGTAACAATAACAGGCATTTGGTGACATCAACTTCCATTTGCAATCAATTTCCATTTATGGATGCCAGGATTTCAGCAGCCTTCTCAGACCCCCCCCCCCCCACCACCACCACACACACCTTTTATTAATCATAGGCATCCTTGTTAATGATCTTGATGGTTTTGATATGTCCTAAAGTCCACAGGTCAGAATCGTTGTCATTACTGTGGTGGCATTAGTAGTAAGACTTTTGAGAGGTTAAGCCTAGTTACATGATAAGGGTGGAAAACCCTGGCTTCTGAGGGAATTTTGATTCCACTGGCACCTTGCTTAACTCCTAAGGAATACAAAAAACCAACACTGGCCTTTTCTTAGGCTTCTTATTTAATCATCGGATCTCTTCATCCTACATGTGTTCTTGCCTTTGTTCTAGAATCTTTCATAAGACCCTCTCCAGAACTAAGAAAATCCTAATGTCATTGTTTCAACCCCTGAAATCCTAATGATATTTTCTTTGTAAGGTGCCTCGTCTCAATTAATTTATTATAGAAAATGATCAGAGGGCTACTATTACATACAGGTTAAAGATAACATAAATGGTATGCAAGAAAAATAACTTACCACAAATCTTCAGTAAGAATAGAGGTTTTTATTAGGTTTTTACAACTGGTATATTTGTGTTATGGTTTATAACCCTGAAAGAATGATGGCTATACTTTACTAAGATGTAACCTATCAAATAAAATTACATTACAAATACTGTCATATGAAAGCTATAAGATAACATAGAATTCAAGATTGAAGAACCAAATGATCACTGAGTTTTCCCCTGGTGGTTACACTTAGGACTGCTGCCAACTTTCTCCATTTAAGACTTTCACACCTGCTGATCCTTCTGGCTGTAGGGCTGTTTCCTAAATATGCACAATCTTTCTGCTCTAAATAAGTTGTTTTCTTACTTTTCTTTGGTGACTTTTTTCTTTTTGTTTAGTTCTTTTCTTTTACAGCATCTTCTATATTGTTTTGTATATTTAGCTTGTGTTTATTTGGTTGTTTGGTTTCATGTCTTTCCCTCAGAAGCATGAGTTACATCTGCTTATGGGTTCTTCAGCTGGAGTTTCTTTAACAGAATATTACAGTCTGGATGGCTAACACAGCACACATTTATTGCTTTGCTTTGAAGCCTAGGATGTCCAAGTTCTTGCTATATTGTCATATGGCACAGAGAAAGCTAAAACAAACGCTTAAAAAGGAAGGAAACAGCACACACACACACACACACACACACACACACACACACCACAGCAGCAGCACCACAACCAAGAACAATAAAAAATAATAAAATCAACAGTTATTGATCATTGATATATATCAATATCAATGGTATTAATTCCCCCAATAATAAGACACAGACTAACAGAATTGATGGGAAAACAGAATACATCATTCTGTTACATTCATAAAATATATCATATCATCAAGTATAGTCATTACCTCAGAGTAAAGAGTTGGAAAAGATGTTCCAAATAAACGAACCTAAGAAGCAAGCTGGTGTGGTCATTAGAATATCTAACAAAATAGACTTTGAGGTACAACCAATCAAAAGAGATAGGCAAAATGACATATAAATTCTTAACTTCTATAACCCAAATGACAAGGCACTCAAGTTTATAATAGAGACAGTACTACAGCTTAAATCACATACTGATCCTCTCACACTGATAGTGGAAGACTTTAATACCCTACTCTCACCAATGGACAGTCCATCCAGACAAAACCTAAACAGAAACCTAATGCATATTATAAACCAAAAGTACCTAACAAATATTTGCAGAACATTTCACCCAAACACAAAAGAATATACCTTCTTTGCTGCATCTTATGGAACTTTCTACAAAACTGACCACCTACTTAGACAGAAGGGAAATCTCAACAGATACAAGAAAATTGACATAATTTCCTACATCCTATCATATCACATAGATTAAAGCTAGATATCAAAAACAGAAACAGCAGAAAGCTTTCAACTTAATAGAAACTGAAATTTTTTTACTGTGTAAAAAACTGTGTGAATACAAGATTTCTAGGATTCAATGAAAATAAATACACAGCATACGGAAACTCAAGGCACGTAGTAACAGTGGTGCTAGGAGTTCACAGCACTAAGTGACTAAAAATAAAACCTCTCAAACAACAACAACACAGACAGATATTATACCAGCAAACAAACAGCATATCTGAAATTTCTAGAACAAAAAGTAATCACACCCTAGAGGGGCTGATGGCAAGAAATATTCAAGCTGAGGGCTGCAATCAATAAAAGAGAAACAAATCAAAAATAAAAAGGATCAACAAAACAAAGAGTTAGTTCTTTGAGAAAATCAGCAAGATAGACAAACTCTTATCCAAACTAACTAAAAGGCAGAAAGAATATTCAAATTAACAAAATCAGAAACAAAATCAGAGACATTAACAACAGGCATCAAGGAAATCCAGAAAATCATAAGGATATACTTAAAAAACCTGTAATCCACCAAATTGGATAATCTAAAAGAAAAGTATAATTTTATAGATTTAACTATTTACTAAAGTTAAATCAAGATCAGACAAACAGTTTAAATATATGTACAACACCTAATGAAACAGATACAATCACAAAAAGTTTCCCCCCAAAAAACCAACAAACAACAATAACAAAAACAAAACAAATAAACAAACAAAAATAGAGCCTGATTGTTTTAGCAGAGAATTCTACCAGACTTTCAAAGAAGAGTTGATGCTAGTGCTCTTCAAATTATTCCAGAAAAAAGATATAGAAGAACTATTACCCAATTCATTTGATAAGGCCACAGTTACCTTAATACCTTTGTAAACTTAGATATAAAATGCTCATTAAAATGCTTTCAAATACAATCCAAGAACACATAAAAAGGATCATATCATGATAACATAGACCTCATCCCAGAGATTCAGTGATGGTTTAATATATAAAAACTAGAAAAATATAATCCACCACTGCCACAAACTTAAAAAAAGATCCACATGACGATCACATTTCTTTGACAAAAATCAAACACCTACCACTTCATGATAAAATTCCTAAAGAGTTTATGGATACAATGGATATATCAAAATATAGTAAAGGCAATTTACAGTAAGCCTATAAATAATGTCAAATTAAATGGATAGAAACTGAAAGCAATTCCAGGATCAAAACAAGGTTGTGCACTCTCTCTCTATTCAATATAATACTTTAAGTGTTAGCTATGGAAATAAGATAACTGAAGGAGATGGGGAATACAAATTGGAAAGTAAGAAGTCAAAGTATCATTTTTTTTTACAGAAGACATGATAGTATATATAAATGACCTCAAAAATTCCACCAATTCCTGCAACTGATAAACAATTTTAGCAAAGTGGCTGGAAACAAGATTAAATTTAAAAACAAAACAAGACAGTAGTTCTCCTATATACAAATGACAAATAAACAGGGAAATAAATTTGGAAACATCACTTTTCACAATATCCTTAAACATAAAATATATCTTAGAGTAGCTTTAACCAAGAGACTTAGAATGACAAACACGTCAAAGAAATTTTGAAGAAAGAAATTGAAGAAGATATCAGAAAATGGAAAGATCTCCCATGTTCATGGATTGGTAGGATTAACATAAGAAAAATGGCCATCCTACAAAAGCACTCTACAGATTTAACATAGTTCCTATCAATATTTGAACACAATTATTTATAGACCTTGAAAGGAAAATTCTCAGGCATGTAGAAAAACAAAAGTCTAGGATAGCTAAAAGAATCCCGAACAATAAAAGAACTCCTGGCGGTATCATCATCACTAATTTCAAGTTGTACTATAGAGCAATAGTCATAAAGAAACTGCATGGAATTACTATAAAAACAGACCCATTTATCAATGGAATTGAATGGAATATCCAGAGATAAATCTAGACACCTATGAATGTGTTATATTTTTAATAAAGGCCAGAAATATGTACTGGAGAAAAATAAAAAATCTTCACACACAGTGCTGGTCAAACTAGATGTCTGCATTTAGAAAAATGTAAGTATATCTATACTCAAAACCCTGCACAAAACTCAAGTTCAAGTGGATCATAGACCTCAATGTAAAACAAGACACATTGAACCTGATAGAAGAAAAAGTTGGGCAATAGTTTTGAACTCTGTCACAAAAGAAGATGTACTGAACAGAACACTGATAGCACAGCCACTAAGATAAAAAATTTAATAAATGTGACCTCATAAAACTGAAAAGCTGTTTGGCGAAGAGCACAGTCAATCAGACAAAGCAGCAGCCTATAGAATGTGGAAAAAATTTATTATCTCCACATTCAATAGAGGACTTCATATCCAAAATATATAAATAACTCAAAAAAATAGATATCATAAGACCAAATAATTCAATTTATAAATGGGGTACACAGCACAACACAGATGCAGATACTCATAGCCAACCATCAGACTGAGCCCAGGACCCCAATGGAAGAGCTAGGGGAATGACTGAAGGAGCTGAAGGGGATTGCAACCCCATAGGAAGAACAATGTCAACTGGACTACCCAGAGATCCCAGGGACTAAACCAAAGATTATACGTGGAGGGAGCCATGACTCCAGATACATATGTAGAAGAGAACTGTGTTATCTGACATCAATGGAAGAGGAGGGAGGTTCGATGCCCCAGTGTAAGGGTATGCTAGAGGGGAAAGGCAGGAGTGGGTGAGTGGGTAGAGGAGTACCCTCATAGAGGAAAACGGGAGGGGGAAGAAGGGAGATGGGATGGGGGCTTTGTGGAGAGCTAACAGGGAAGGGGGATATCATTTGAAATGTAAACAAATAAAATAAAATTACTAAAAAAAATTAAAATGAGATACAGAACTAAACAGAATTCTCAAAAGAGGAATTTCAAATGGCTGAGAAACACATAAAGAAATGCTCTAAGAAAGGAAGGAAGGAAGGAAGGAAGAAAGAAAGAAAGAAAGAAAGAAAGAGGAAAAGAAAAGAAAAAAGGGGAAAAAAAAGTTCACCATCCTTAGCCATCAGGGAAATGCAAATCAAAAGGACTCAGACTCTATCTTACACCTGTCAGGATGATAAAGATTAGTATAAAACAAGTGACAAGTCATGCTGGCAAAGATAAGGAACAAAGGGAATATTCATTTGTGTTGTCTTGTGAGAGTATCATGCTGTGAGAACCCAACCTTATTATCTCGCTTAAATCTAATCACATCCTAGGAGCCCATTTCCAAATGCCCCATTAAAGGGAATGGTTTAGAACAGAAGTCTTAGAGGGAACTAGAAGGACTAAGAAAGGACAGGACTGATGAGGTCTTCCTTGATTTTGCTGCCTTATTTCTGGTTGAAAGTACATGTGGCCTCTTGGGAGAGTCAGTACCTCCACTCAGTCCTACAATCAACACATTTAACTTTCTCCTAAGTCTGTAACAAGCTGACACATCATAAATCCATTAGAATATGGCATTTGAGGGTCTCCTGAATGATACAGCAAATGGGCAATAAGAAACTCCTCCACATGTTACACTGTCCCTGTTATAAGTACTTAAAAACCAGAAGACAAGAGTTTATGGCTCCACTCAGCAGGTGACTGAAACAGATGCAGAGACCCAAAGCCAAATATTGGGGGGAGCTCAGGGACTCCTATGGAAGAGTTGGGAGAATGATTGAGGGCCATGACGGGGATAGGAACTCCAAAGCAAGACAACAGAAGTCAACTAACCTAGACACTTGAGGGCTCTCGGAAACATAACCACCAACCAGAGTATACACTGGCTGGACCTAGGCCCTCTGCACATATGTAGTAGATATGCAGCTCAGTTTTTATGTGGGTCCTCTAACAACTAAAGTGGAGGCTACACCAAAAACTGTTGCCTGTCTGTCAAATATGTTCCCCTGAGTGGGCTGGTTTGTTTGACCTAGATAGAAGAGGAGGTGCCTAGCTCTGCAGGGACTTGATGTGACAGGGATGGGGGATTCCTTAGGTGGGGGCTCTACCCTTTAAGAGGAAAGGAGGAGAAGGTATAGGGGGAGAGACTATGTAACATAGGTACCAGGAGGCAGGGCAGCAACTGAATTGTGAAATAAACAAATAAATAAGATCATGAAAAAATGAGAGAGAGAGAGAGAGAGAGAGAGAGAGAGAGAGAGAGAGAGAGAGAGAGAAACCCTAAAGTTGAAACAATCAGTATTGTCCAGTCTTGTTCAACAGATTATCAAACCCCTGGTCAGACTGGAACACGTATACCTACTAACAAGACTAAAGAGACTCAATAGATGGCATCTATAAATTTATGTGGACTCAATAGATGGTATGTATAAATGTATGTGCATCTATGAAACAATAATAATAAAAAATAAGAAGTTGGGAAATTGAGAGGAAGAAGCCACTTAGTAAGAGTTAGAATAAAGGACCAGGGATGAGACCTGATGGAAATATAATACTTAAATATAAATTTTTCCAAATAATAAAGTAAACAAAAAATAAAACATACATATAGGCACAACACACACACACTCACATATACATATACACCCCCCTCAAAAAAAACAAATAAACAAAACCCACAACTATAAAACAAACAAACAACCGAAAATCAGAGGACCAAAAGTAAGAATGGCTGGTATGAGAAGAACACAAGATAGATGGTGAAGTGAAAAAGGACGACCCCAGACTAAACACTTTTCTGAAGCTCCCCTGTTTTTCCTTGTGTATTTCCCGACTCTGTGTGTTTCTGCATAGTAGGCAAGCAGTCTACACACCTAGCATGACACACATTGTCAACAATCAGCTTCATTGACTGCAGGAGCTGCCTTGGTTCTAACTTTCTAGCTAAAATTATGACACAGTTTATGTCATAGGGGAAGAGGCTGGTCCCTGAGAAAACTGCCTGCTTCTAGTGTTTCATGAACAAATCTACTGCCTTTGGAGTCTCCCATTATCACATATGGTTTTAAATTGGTGTTTGCAAATGTCACATGAATTAAGGTCTTAAATAAACTGTTAGATTAACAAACATCAAAACCTTTCTATGTGACCAATAACAGCAACAACAACCACAAAACATCTACATATAGAAGAATGTTATGTTCAAGGTATGTGCTTTAAAACATTACTTGTACTCCAAATAGTAACCATTGATAAGTGCTTCTCATCAAAATCTAAAGCATGTTTCATATGTATAAACATTAACAACTACTCTATTTGTACAAATGTTACATAATCAGAAATAATATCATTATTTAAATATTATACTAAGAAAGGCTTTTCTAAAAATCAAATTTTACTATGCTTTACATCCCATAAAAATGTAAGGTAGCATGTGCATGCTTGTTAAAGATTCTTATAATAAGAAAGGCTGGGAAAAGTGGAGTCATATCTTATCAAAACAATCTAAGGAATCCTAAGAATGCTGCTTTTCTAGTAATACATAAATATACAAGAACATGAGCAAGAATCCAAGTAAAGACACAGTTCTTATTCATAGGATTGACAGTTTTATTATTACACCAGCCTGAAATAACATATAATGGTGTGTGAGTGTGCACTGAAGTTTCTAAAAGCAGCATTTAAGATAGGCTTAATGTGAGAAGGGTTCAACTTGCCTCTTTGAATTCTGGAGGATGGGGGTCTCCTGGGGACAAAGGGGAAAAGGGGAGATAAACTTTAATGCAATCGCTGTTCTTGCTATAAATTATTTATTTATTTATTTCGTCATCAGTATTTACTGTATAGTCACCATATGTCAAGTTCTGTAGACACACTGGGGACCTTGACAAATACTCTGCAGAGGCTTATAGAGAATTAAGAGGTATTTTGTAGCACTTGGTGAGGAACCTAACAGGAGAGATCAGTGGCTTTTCCAGAAAGAGGAGCATTGAAATTAAGAGCCCAGTGATATGATGGAACAAGATCAAGAAAGGGGAGTGGTGATTAATGTCATTTGGGGAGATACAAGCTTTCTCAATACTTGATGTCCAGGCAGGAAGATACTATGCATATGGAACTCAGAGGACTGTATCCACTAGTGGAGACTTTGATATTGTAAGGGTGACTTTGAACTTTGAATGTGGATGGTTAATGTTGCATTGTATAGGTAGAGCATATAGGCATACTAAATGGAAAAGTGTAAGAATGACTGCTATACCCAATGAGCTTTAGGCAAGAAATGTACAATGACTTTCTGATTGTGTTTTCAGCCTCCTTGATGATTTGATGTGTGTGTGTGTGTGTGTGTGTGTGTGTGTGTGTGTGTTCAGAGGGAAATAAATGGGTCACTGTTTCTAATGTTTTCTATCATGAATTCTAGATGAACTCTTATACAGCCACAAAGAAATACAGATTTGATATATGTAGAAATATTTCAGAAATTACCTCAATTCAATGTGTCCACCCATTTCTGAAATAGAACCAGGCATTCATCAGCATTTGAGCAAGTGAATTACAAATGATTGTGAGGGAGAGTGTATTGAGAGATTTGTCTAAGAAAGAAGAGATCGTGACCCTGATCTTAGCCCTTCCCCTTTCAGCACTCATCCAAACCCACCTCACTCTATTAGCACCCTTTACTGAGCTCAAAGGAGTCACACTGAAACAAGGCCCTAGAAGAAAGAGAAGGCAACTTCCAGCCTCACTGTAGAGTGAGTGCACCTTCAAGTTGTTCCACTAGACCAAGAAAGCCAAGATCATGCACAAGTCAGGTTGCTTGTTTTATTAATATTCTTTCTTTTACTCTCAATTTTAATGTTCTAAACAGGAAATTTTATGAATATACATGAATATCAAAAAAGTATTTTTCAAATCTATTAGCAAGCCCATTTGTCAAAGCACACAGCTATTAGCAGTACTGAATTTGTATCCTCCCTGTGATACAGCAAATAGTACTTAAACTCTTCCTCTCATCCTTATGTCAGTCCTACGTAGGCAGTGCTACATTTGACCAATAAGGCAGCAGAACCAAAGCTAAGCAGAACGGAATAAGGCACTGACGTTGATTTGGGCTACTTTCCTTTCCAAGTTAACTCGCTTCCCCATAACACAAGGTGCTAAGAACACATTTTGAAAATTAATCATTTGGGGTAAGCAGATGTACAAAGTGTTTCTGGTTCTGTCTTAGTTTTTCCTTCAATTCTAGTTGGCTGGGATGGGTGCAGAACCCAAATCACATTATCATAGCACTCGAAAGGCAGATAACAGAATATCAGAAATTCAAAGCCAGCCTAAGCTACATGAGACCCTGCTCCAAAACCTTAAAATAATAATAGTAATAGGCTAGGAGTTTTTACATGAAGTGATCATGATTGATTATTCGTAACTATAGCATAATTTACCTCTTTCTCTTCCTATTGGTAGATACTTGGAATAAAGTAGTGGTACAAAGATGTGCTAAATATCCATTCCACTTTATTTCTGAACTGTAATAAATGGTATGGATAAACCCTGGATTTTTCCTATCCATCATTAAAAGATATTAGGCCTAGCTCTTAACGATCCATATCTTAAAGCCAAATGGGAGTCTAGACATCTTTGCATTCAGTTGACAAACAGGAGGAGGAAAAAAAGGAACTCCAAGTTCATCTTGTCTCAGAATTAAGTCCTTGACATGCACATTCCTATTGAAATTCCTTTCCCAGACTCAAGATTTTGAAAATGTAGCAACTTAAGCGGCAGAATTCTAAGCAATAATTTGTACTGTGCAAAAGAATAAGGTGGTATTTGGTGGATATATATGAAATGCTAAGAGATACTTAAGTAATCACACAAGTAAACACAGGGATGTTTGTGCCAATAAAGGGGTGAATATACTAGATAGCAGTTCTTCAAGTTTTTGTTGTCTAGTGTGGTTGGTTGAATAAAATGGCCCCTATAAGACCCCAGGAAGTGGTACTATTAGGTGGTGTGGTCCTCCTAGAGTAGGTGTGGCTTTGTTGCAAGGAATGTGTCCCTGGGGGCAGACTTTGAAGTCTCAGAAGCTTAGGCCAGGCTTCTTGGCTCACATTTCTCATTCTGGCATCTCTGTGGATCCAGACACTGAACTCTCAGCTATGTCTCTATCAGAGTGTCTGCCAGCATAGCACCATGCTTCCCACCATGATAATACTACATCAAACTTATGAACTATAAGCCAGTTCCAATTAAATGTTTTCGTTTATAAGAGTTGACATGGCCATGGTGTCTCCTCACAGTAGTAGAAACCTAAGACAAAAGTTGGTTCCAGGGACTGGGTTATTGCTATGATGGGTAAGACCATATTTTTTATAGAGATGAATATTTACTTACAGAGTTTGGGTAATGGACTGTTTTCAGGACTGATTAATGGGTCATATTACTAGGGCCATGGAAGACAGTGATGCTAAGGGAGACTTGAACTGTGATGATCTGGCTCAAGAAATTTAAGAGAATAATATTAATGAGAATGGCCCGGAGACAATTCTTCTGATATTTTGATCAATAATGTGGCTAGTTGTTTGTGGCTTTTTGAAAAATTGGCCTAAAGCTAAATTGAAGTGTTTTGCATTAATTACATTGGCAGAAGAAATTTCAAAACAGGGTATTATTGACTCTGTCTGGTGGTTATTAGTATTCACTCCAAGATCTATAGAAGATCTATAATAAAAAGGAGCAAATTGAGCAAGGGAAAATATAAGAATATAGCTCATGTATAAGAGGGTCACCAGGAAATGGGAATGAGTAATCCATTTGCTCAAGGGGATGAACAGATTAAAAGAAAACATGATGTTAAATGAAATAAAAGAAGTAATGACTTCAAGTCAAGATACCACCCAGATAAGCTTTCAATGTGAAAAGAAATTTAAAAAAAAAAGCTTAGGGCTAGGTATGGTGGAGTACTCCTTTAATAAGAGGATCTTTAAATTCAAGGCCACATGGTCTACAGAGAAATTTCTACGAGAGCCAAAATTAGGCTGTGAAGGAAATCATCAAAGCCATAAAGCTGGTGTAGATATAATTGAATGAGTGGGCCATGTTCCAGCTCTAGCACATATCAGAACTTGGCAACTTTGACTGCATGGTTCTGGCTTTAAAGTCAAGGATAGAAGAAAGAGGTTATAGAATTTCCTTCTATGTCGAAGAAATGCTGCTGAGGCCAGTCACGGGTGTCGCTGCATGGAGGTTCAGAGAGGCCATTTTGTGAACCTGTGAAGGTGATGCCTGTATTAGAGATGCCAGAGCCATGATGGAATAACCTGCTATGAAAGGGTGCTACTGGGGGATGAAACTAGCCCATGAGAAGGGAGAGTGTTGCAGTCAACAAACCTGAAGAGAGCTGGAGATATGAAGAGCATTTTGACATCACACATGAGGATGAAAAGTTTGGAGTTTACCAAAATGGATTTTAGCCTTGCTTTGGTCCAGTATTTCCTCACTATCCTCCCTTTCCACCCTTTTGAATGGTAATGTATATTCTGTGCCACTGTATGTTGGAAGTATGTGATCTGGCTTTTCATTTTGGTTTTACAAGGGATTATAGTTAAGAAATTCAAAAGTCTCAGAAAAGACTTTGAACTTTCTTTTTTTTTTCCATTTTTTATTAGGTATTTAGTTCATTTACATTTCCAATGCTATACCAAAAGTCCCCCATAGCCACCCACCCCCACTCCCCTACCCACCCACTCCCCCTTTTTGGCCCTGGCGTTCCCCTGTACTGGGGCATATAAAGTTTGCGAGTCCAATGGGCCTCTCTTTCCAGTGATGGCCGACTAGGCCATCTTTTGATACATATGCAGCTAGAGTCAAGAGCTCCGGGGTACTGGTTAGTTCATATTGTTGTTCCACCTATAGGGTTGCAGATCCCTTTAGCTCCTTGGGTTCTTTCTCTAGCTCCTCCATTGGGAGCCCTGTGATCTATCCATTAGCTGACTGTGAGCATCCACTTCTGTGTTTGCTAGGCCCCGGCATAGTCTCACAAGAGACAGCTACATCTGGGTCCTTTCGATAAAATCTTGCTAGTGTATGCAATGGTGTCAGCTAAGCAGTGCTGATACTGTGATAGACTATGAAGACTTTTGAAATTGGACTAAATGAATTTTGCCTTATGATATGGCTACTAGCCTATGAGGGTAAGGGGGTAGAATATAAAAACACCTAGTGACATGGAAGCAGTCTCAGTATGAGTACACACTGATTTTGTCACAATGACAATATCCCTAATAAAGTATTTCTCTGAATATGTCCCACAAGGTGCTAGAAAAATCACTGAGCGGTTAAATGCACATGCTGATCTTCCAGAAGACTAGAGTTCAGTTCTGAGCAGCCACATTTAGCATCTCCTATCTTCTGTAATTTCAGCTCCAGAGGGTCCTTCCAGACTCTTCAGGTTTCTATGGGCTTTCCATTTGTGGCACTGATGCACACACACACACACACACACACACACAATGGGTCCTCACCTCTAAGAAACATGTGACTGTCTTTAGAGAATAGGCATTACTATGTTGGGCATACCACTTGTTGTTTTCTGAGATGTCTTATATTTATTTTTCATTGCTTAGTAAAGAAGTATCTTTTTATTTTAGTTTCTCTTGGATTGCAACAAAGCGAAAAGCTTGTCTTGGAGCATTTGCCCTGTGGTCACATAGCGTACATGCACTGTTCTGTAACAACCACTTCACTGAGGTCGATGTTGGCTTCCATAGAGGAATGATAATTCTGGTGGATATAGAATGGTAGGTTCAGAATATTTTCTTTTCATGGAAAACTTCCGGCTGAAATCCTTCTCTCCTATGTTATCTAATATTATTGGAATGCTCCATGCTGATCCAATCTTTTCCTCCTTCGCCCAGTAACTCCATTGTTTTCCTCTTGGGATACTTACAGAGAATATGAATTTCTGTCATAGGCTTGCTTTTCTCTTCACGACTTGCTCCTATTTCTTATCTTTACCCCATCATAATTTTCTCATACTTTTTCTCTGAGTAATGGGAAATATTTTGAGATTAGATTTTTATGTCACTAATTTGCTTTCTTGCAATAGCATACTCGTCCTTTACTGCTTTGATTATATTTACTTTGAGGGTTTTTTTTCAATCTAATGACAAGATTTTGATATTTATTAGGGATAGTGAAGTATGAAACACATTTTAACATATTTGGAGACAGCCCTTCATTAGTGCTGATGTGTAGGGGCTGATACATATTTTCAAACAGCAGCACTTCTATCTATGCCATTTACTCACCCCAAGCAGTGCAATCCAATTTTACGTAGTTATGTTACTTAAGAGGACCTGTTCTAGAGCCTTTCCCTCCCTGTACATTCTGTGTACGTTACAGACAAACATAGGTACCTCATTCACCTTTAACATTTTTTCTTTATTCTTGCTCATTTCCCTTTATCATTTATACTGAGTGAACTAAATCACAATGGACTCTGCCATCTCATGTTTTTGTACAGGTTCCAGAGTTAGTTTGGCATCATCCACTTGTCTACTCAATATAATTTACCTTTTCAGTGCCCTATGTAGGAAATGAAAGAAAAATTTGTCATGTCCTCTAATTTCATCTAGATAAGTTTACAATTGCTTCTATGTAGTATTATATTTTTTACAAGAGCTTCCTCTAACTAACAATAACTATACTCAAATAGAGGTCACCTGGTCTTCATCCTTGTTTAGTAGAATATTACCCACACAGAGAGCAGGGAGAGGTCCCTGAACCACAAGTCTGAGTATGGCCATTGTGCAGTGAGCTGCTCTCTTTCCTACCATTGTTTGCTCACTGTCTGTTCCACCCTCTCACCTCTCTCACCCATAAAGTACATGTGAGATTCTGTCTTTTTATGTCACACACAGGATCTTGCCCCTCCATAGAATGAAAATCTGTTTGGCTGATGTCATATGGGTGTGGCAGATGGAGTGGAAGTACCATCAAATATCTCTTGTATGAATACCAAGCACTCTTTCACCCTTCCTGGAGTGTGTGTGTGTGTGTGTGTGTGTGTGTCTGTGTGTGTGTGTATGTGTGTGTGTGTGTGTGTGTGTGTGTCTGTGTGTGTGTGTATGTGTGTGTGTGTGTGTGTGTGTGTGTGTACATGCATGCACGGGTGCGTGCGTGTCTGTCTGTCTGTGTGTCTGTGTGATCTGAATGTGTGTTTGTATGTGCTCCCTGTTCTTTGCTTTTTTCTTTGTGTTTTGTACTTTCA
This sequence comes from Mus musculus, assembly GCF_000001635.26. NCBI lineage: Eukaryota > Metazoa > Chordata > Mammalia > Rodentia > Muridae > Mus > Mus musculus. The sequence continues at coordinate 16,571,836 of NC_000079.6, forward strand.
ATAGAAATATTTTAGAACACATTATATGTGTATATTCCATTATTATGTTGGAATTCAAGTCTATGTTACTGTATTACTCTTAATATTCAAGTACCATTATCTTTAGACATGAATATTTTATTACTTCATTCCTCATAAGGAAAAAAAAATGAAGACAGGAAAGAAAGAAAAATGCTTTAGGAAAGTGGTGAGTATTACCCAGACAAAAGGCTATGAAATGCCAATGTGGAATATCTGTAATGGTCAACTTTTCTAAGTCATTAAAGTATAATAAAAATAGGTAAGCCGCATATGTAACATTAAACAATTTAAAGAAAAAAATTACAGTAAAAATAAGTTTATTAATATTTTGTATGATTTCATATTTAATGTAAACTCTTCAATCTATCCAACTCACCTGCCAAATTCACAACAAATCAGAGTCAACGTCTGCCTTTCAGCAACCTTATGTTAAACTAGTTGTGAAAAATACCAAATAGCTTTCAAGTTTCCTATTCTGCAACAGGCCAATTTATTAAATTACAATAATCCTTTGTATTAAAAAACTATATTTGACAATGAATAGTGTAATTCTAAGTACTCCTACTCATCTTTATGTAGCTAGTTGGTAAAACAGCCTTTGGAAGACAGATTGGAGTCTTAGCAGTTCACTGTACTGGACAGACTCAAGTGTTCCCTTTCCTCTAGCTCCAGCTGGCCTCTCTTCACACATGGCTACCTGGCCTGGCCTCCAGAACTCAGCCTGCATTCTTTAATCATCTGGTCTACCCTCTACCCATTTGTCTCAAGAACTTCCATTTTAAAAAGTCAAAATGGGTTAAAGCATCTCCAAGTTTATTTGTAAGTAAACAATACTAACTATTAAAAATTTAAGTTACAAAGAATTTACAAAATTGTGTATTCCTATCATGCAACCATTAAAATCTATGGGAAAACATGTCATAGTATACAAAGATTCTATAAGGTATACAAGTAACTATTGTCCAGGAAGCATAAAGTTGCCCTGTATCAGCAAGGGATTGTTTCCAGAGTCACCTGCAGATGCAAGCATCAAAGCACAGCGTGCTCAAGTATCTAAATAAGATGATGATTGTGTTCGAATAAAACCCACATCCTCCAAGTGCTCTAAGTCATCTCTAAGTTATTTCTGGTTCTTAATAAAAATTAAATACTATTTATGTAGCCACCATAATGTATCACTTAAGCATTAATGACAAGGGAAAACTGTGCCTTCTCAGCATACTACAATTTTAAAAATATTTTCAAACCACGGATAGTTGAAACCAAAAATTCAGAGCCTAGGATACAAAGGGGAAAATATAATATGTCAACTGAGTAAAAGCAAATGTATTTTCAAAGAGTAAGAGGGGCTGAAATACTTCAATGAGTAAAGTTGCTTACCCTGAAGTCTGATGACCTGAATCTGCATAATGACTCCTGAAGTTTGTCCTGACTGCCTATGCATTCTGAGGCATGTCCATATGCTTTCTTATTCTTTTCTTTACTCTTCTCCTCCCTGTGCCTGTCTCTCTCTGTCTCTTTCTCCCTCTCTCTCTATTTTTCAAGAGAAATAAAAGAGAAAAATTCAAATATGCCATTAGTTACCTCAGGAAATTCTACATAGAGACAACTCTCAAAAATATTTCCAAATTTCCACAGGCTTGTAATTTTGTATCATCATTTTTGTTTCTTACAACACGGTAACTCCAAGTTTTCAATAACTTGATGCATTGAGTGGATAACATTACATTATTAAATTGTGACACAGTCTGATTTCAACTAAAAATACAGTATACATGAAAGATCCAAATTCAGACAAACAAGAGTGCCCTCCTAAAGGGTAAGAAGTCTCAAAACACGTCTTTATTTCCAGACTGTAGTCATTGGTTATGTTCTAATTTCATATTAGAGAAAAATGCTTACGAAAGAGGAAAACAAAGAACTGTATTCTTAAAACTCCAAAGAAGCCAGGATGCTCTAAATATGATGAAGAAATTCACAGAGAAATCTACAGAACTGAAGGTTTTTCATTTCAGTTATCTCAAAAATATACTTTATATTCTTAATCCTTGGAGGCAAATAGTTTCTCAAACTAATTTTCGAATCAGTAATATTACTCAGTTTTCTACCCAGGACCTGGGATAATTTTTTATTTTATCCTGATGGATCTGAGGTTAGGACTAGGGATGGAATTATTGATTTTAAAGGATGGACTTGGAAGTCCAGTGAGAAGGCCTCATGTAACTCCAGCAAAATTTAAAAGCAGTTTTCAGACCTTCTGTCCAGTTGGGAATCTTCTGTGGTAATCTTTCTGCTTCTATCTCTCTTCCCTTATAGGAGGGGCCAACCAACACTGGCCTTATCAACCTCCGCAGATGCTGCTCAGAGTCTCTTCCTGCCAGTTTTGGCTCGGCATGGTGTCTCCTGAGCCCACTGACTGTCGGTTGCCATAACAACTTATGGCAAAAGAGGGAATCCTGGCGAAGCAGTGGTTGGGCCAGGTGGAGAGGAGGAGGTAGAACAGATAGCTGAGACACAAAGAGTCCCTGGAAGGTTGGTGTGGAGGCAGGTGACCACCAGAAAGGTAGAAAAAACTTAAGTCCATGATGCAGATGATGTTTAAGAGGAAGGAAGAAGCAGGTGAGGAAACATGAAAAAAAAAAAAAAGGTTAGAAAAACATTACAGAGAAGTGTAAGGAAAACAGAAAACAAAGAGATACTTCAGCAGCAGAAAAAAATGTCAACTTCAGATGCTGTGAACACAGTAAACTCATCCCTTTCCTGGCCCATTTCTACTCATACTAGCACTAGCATAGAACAACATAGAATTAAATTAGAATAAAATGAACGACCAGGGTACATTGATACACCAGACTTAGTTACTATAGTCTACTGGGTCAGGCCTTACTTAAATTGATGAACTGTGCTTAAAAATATCTAACTTGCCTTCTTCCCTGGATTGTTATAATGACTTCAATGAGTTGTTGAATATTCAAAAGCTTGGAAAGCACTGAGGCAGTCTACAAATGTTACAGCTTGCGTTGTCCTGATTTCATCATTAGCAGTGTTAGCATGTTTCTCTTCTACTCTTCCAGTCTCCTTTGCACTATCTTTGGAATATCGTTTTCTTTAATTTTCCATTAATTATATATGGACTCATTTATTTTCTTTGTAGGAGTAATTGAGATTTACTCCTTAAAACTATACTTAAAGGGGGATACTTTAGTTTGCCATAGTTACTGTCACTATGAATGAAACAAATTGGAATCTAATTCAGTACAAATATTCTGACTTATATCCCAATAAAAAAATATCTCTATGCTCTATGTCTTTGATAGATTTCTTGTTCTCTGAAGAAAGTATGTGTGTGTGTGTGTGTGTGTGTGTGTGTGTGTGTGTGTGTGTGTGTAAAATACACTGCTTATGCTGATAGTAAATTTAGAGTCAACTGTACAGTATGCTTTCATTTATCTATTTGATTTATTGACTCAGGGTTTCATTATGTAACTAGATTGGACTGACCTTTCCTTCTCAGAATCCTAAGAACTGGGAGTCCATGAGGGTACTCCCACACTTTGTACAATTACGTTGTTTAAAATTTAACTTGCAATCTTTCTTCTTGTTACTTTGTGAAAATGTAGATTCTGATGTTTAAAATCTAGGGAGGGACCAGCCTCTCCAGGTCTTCTAGCATGGTGAAAAGGATGCTGGGATGTATCTTCCTGAACAACTAGTATTTGCCACAGGAATATCCAAAGATTTCAAGTCACTGAACACTTTCTCTAAAGTTTGATAAGAGAGCTGAAAACACAGATAAACACAGGCCATAGGAGGTTTTGAGTAATTTTCCAACTATTCCATGAAAAAACTTTGAAGTTTATGGAACGCATGAAATGCACAAACTAATTCATCACTTCTTCCACTCCTGAAAATACAAAGACTTTGAGGAGTTTTAAAAACAACAAATGTATTTGTAATGTTCCATATCCATACACATATGCTCAAACATATATATTTAAAGAACTCACATGAAGACACGTGTGCTCATAAGCATCAGCGCCTGGGAACATTGTGACTGAGCAGATGCCAAGCAGAAGCTAAGGAAACCCTCTCTCTTCCCTGCCCCCTTCCTCACTCACTCACCTTGGCAGGTAAACTGAGAAAAAAATAATTTAGTTTTTCAAATCAAATGCTTTTTTTTTTTTCAGAAACTAGAATTTTATTGAACAACTTACTTTTAAAGTAGACGTTGTAAGTCATTGTTTTTCCATAGACACATATGTTTGACCATTTGGGAAGATTAATAGATCTTTAGGAGCCAGAACCTTGCTAGAGGCAGAGGTCATTTGGCGGAGCTTTGAGGTTTTATAGGTGCCCTCTTCATGTTTTCTCTCGGGAATCCTGGCCTCATGCACCCACCACCAAGCCTTTCCCATCACAATGAACTGGCTGCATCCCTTTGTAAGACACTTTTGTCAGGATATATATGTTTTCATTCACTTTACATCCTGATTACAGCCCACTCCCTCTTTTTTTTTCTTTTTTTTTTAATTAGGTATTTTCCTCATTTACATTTTCAATGCTATCCCAAAGCTTATTGTAGATACCTTAGTACTAAATGGCATGTCAATCATCATGGTTGGGGGGCTTTCAAAATCATCCATGAGATCTATGCCCAAAGATGATGTGACTGTCTGATTTTAGAACTGCAACACACACACACACACACACACACACACACACACCCCAAAACAAAAGACATGGTGATAGACAACAAAAACAGCAACAACAAACTTGTCCAATATGGAGGTAAAAAGCAGGCAAAACAACTAGAGCAAATGGAAAACAAATCAAAGGGAGTAAAGAATACTTTAAGATGACTTGAAAACTTTTTCAGGATGGAAAATTAACAGTGATGCAGTATGTATCTAGGATGCAGAGTAAAGCACAGTTTTGTGGGCATGGAGCAACATCCTGGCACACTACTTTACACAGTCTATAAATAAATTACTTAAAGTATATGTTCTGCCCGAGAATCCGGTCAAATTCTATTCATTCATTCATTCATTCATTCATTCTCTCTCTCTCTCTCTCTCTCTCTCTCTCTCTCTCGCTCTCGCTCTCTCTCTGTTTGTGTGTGTGTGTGTGTGTGTGTGTGTGTGTGTGTGTGTGAAGCACATGAGTAAAAGTCAGAGAACCATTTGTGGAAATTGTTTCTCCTTTCACGAAGTTGGTTTAGTGATCAAGTTGCCAAGTTTGCTTACAGGTATCTTTACCCACTAAGCCATCTTGCTGGCAAAATTTAATAAATGACAGCTCTATCTAAAAAACACATATTTACCATCCTGTGTTTCGTAACCTTAAGACATACATAGAATAAACAGCATATAAGGTGCCATTAAGCTTCTAACTAAAGGATCCTTCTAAACTTCAAATTTCAAAAAGAAATTAAAGCCAGAAAAATACTCCTTCCACACTTAGGTCCTTTTGACTGATACTGGTAATAGGGAGGGTGATGACACCAGATGTGTGGAGGACAGAAAGACAATGTACCTCTGTTCCTTCCAGAATCTTCTCAAGTGAAAGTGCATACAAAATATCAAATTTGAAAAGGTGCAACAGCTACTAAATAATTCAAGTATCAGGTAATTTTATTTAATTTTGATAAAGGCATTGGGGAATAAGAAATTATACCATATTTTAGGCTTGTTGGTCTTCTTACACTTATTGGTTTTATTTAATTGATTTGATTAAAATTCACTTTGTTTCCTTGTTTTTGGACTTGTAGCTGTTTAAACTTCCTCTTTCCTTACTAATGGTTAGTTTATATTTAAAGTATCCTTAGATATCTTCTTAATTCTGTTTAAATACATGGACTTGCAAATTCCCTACATGTATAAAATTAGAGATCTTGCAAGCAATTATTCATATTCCAACCCTTAAGATTTTTCTGGTATAACTTTGAATTTTATATCCAAAATATTATCATTTTAAAACATTTTAAGCTTTTTAAAATCAGACTATTTAAATTTCTTTTATTGATTTAAATTTCTAACTATTTTAAAAGCATTAATTTTGGGGGCTAGATAGACACCTCCACAGTTAAGAGTGCTTACTGCATTTCCAGAAAAGATACCCAGCATTCATATGTTGGTCTTGGGGCACACAACAATCTATAAATCCTGCTCCATGTCACTTTCTTGCCTTCTTCACACCAACACACACACACACACACACACACATACACACAGACACACACATACACACACACACACACACACACACACACACATACACACACACACACACACACACACACACACACACACACAGAGCTTTAAAAAATGTTAAACTATTTCATCAGTGACTGGTTTTAAATAAACACTACCTTCCATTTACAATACAATCTAAACCTAATTTGTTTTAATTATTCACCAAACTTCAAAATTACACATAATCAGGGTTTACATAGATGGCTCAAAGGTTCAATGGGCTTGCTGAATAATTATGAAGAATGGAGTTGGATACTAACAGCTATTTAGCAAGCATGGTGTCTCATAGATGACTGTACCTCCAGGTCTGAGGTACCTCCATCTCTGAAGTATGAGCCACCATCTCCTGGGCCCTTCACATCCTAGCACTTGTGAGCATTACTCATATAGAAACAAACATAGGTAAATAAAACCTTTTAAAAATCATATACAATTTTCATTATCTCTTAAATTTGATCTGTTCTTCAGTCATCTGGAACACTTTTCAAAATTTTATTAATTTTTTTATAAGAAGAAAGTTAATAAACGCACTTAAAGTCCTTTTACTCATTTCCATGGTTCTGACGCTCTCAAATGGGAACACCAGACTTTCCAGCACATTATATTTCTCTCAAAAACCTTGTTTTTACTTCTTTTCTGCATCTTTCCAATGTGGAAAGTTTGGTATCAACTTGAATTTCTTCCACTTGAAAACAATTTTTCCTGCCATTTTGATGTTTCAGTGACATTAGGGCAGGACTATCATCTTCATCATGTTTTTGGAGAAGTTTTGTTTGGGTGTTGGGTCCCATTCCATCTTCTCCACCCAACATACATCAAGAAAACCTTCCCCTGTTATGTTTTAGTGATGGCTTTTCCTACGTTTGCTGTTTTTCCTCTTTGTATCTCTGTCTTCCTAGATTTGTCATTCATTAGCAGCCTTCATTCTCTTTCTACTGTGGGATAGTTTCAACTGTGGATGATGATGTATCCATTCACAAGGAAAATGTGCAATACTAACAGTGCGCCCTGGACCTACAATGATGCTTTTTTTCTCTGTTATCACTGTGTTTTCCAAATATCAGAGGAATCATGACATCAGTGTCACATATCTCCTGGGAGTAGACACACCCCCTTCATCATGGACAATAGCACTATAGTTTTTCAGAGATGTCAACTCTGTCTATCATCTTCTCTATGGCTGACATTTATCCTCATCACCTAGTGGAAAGTCCCTGAAGCCTGTGAGGGGTTTCTGTCATTAAACATATTTTCCCCAGACAAACTTTTCTATGATTTCTGTGTACTTGTGAACTGACTAGCTCTGGCTCTCTTAGACATAGCTAGTAGTCTAATAATAGTCTTTTTAAGAATTTAACACGGAGATGCCATTCTCCCTTAACTTTTAGTACTCTACATTTTTTTCAGCTTATATACTCTTTTAGTCATCTTAATAACAGGAAAACAAACGAAAGAATTACTTTGTAGATAGATACTTTTATCCCAAATTCCTTGCTTCTATTACTCTTTTTCTTCTTCTTTTTGTATACCTCTGGAAGCATAATAATCACACAGTATTGGTTTGCTTAAAGTTTGTTAGGATATTTCTGAAATCAATCAAGATTTAAAATTCCCTAGACCACAACTTGGTTACCTATGATGTCATACAACTGAATGTAGGTGAGGTTACAAAAACATTTACATGAGAAAACATTACGTGACTGCTCAACTACCAAAAAGTAATTCATAATCAAATATGTTGAATCTCAGATTTTTCTGGAAATGTTTACCTGTGTTGTATCACAAAATTTCACTGAAGCTTTGGTTTCAACATACCACATGAGAACTTCCCATAGCTCATGCCATTTGCCACCCAACTCCAAGGAATGCTAGCTGAAATAGATCAGTTCATATCTCAAAACCCTGTGTTATGAACTGTGGTATTTTACTGTGGATACAGTTTCCTGCTTCTCCTTGTAAATTCTGTCTGCATACATACAGCAGACACACATACAGCAGATACACATGCTGTATGGCCTGCAAACAACAGTGATTCTGAACAATTCTGGATCCTGGAAAGTCCCTGGTGACAGTACCATCAGTTGAGTGACTGCTGAAGGCTTCTGTGCACAGAAGCATGCCTGTTTTCTGTGTGCTCTCTTGGGAGAGAAGTGAAGACAGTCTTAGTAATCTCATTAGCAAAGGTATTAAGTACTAGCTTCAAAAGCTATCAAGCTTCAACCTTTGAATTTTGAAAGTTTGCAAGTATTCAAAGGATAATATGACACCTCAACCAAATTTTATCCTAGCATAAGCATTTTATTTGTTTTGAAATCAAGGTGAGGTTAAAAGGTCAATATATGAATCCTGCACACTTTAAGGAGAGACAAATGTTTCCAGCAAGTTTTGTAGTTTTTTTTTTTAATTTTGTTCTGCTATCACAAGTTTGTCTAACCCAGACATGAGACACTTTCACAAATGACCTGAGAAGTTAACAGTAAGTGTGTTTAGACTGTATCACATTTATATTCTAAGTGAAAGTAATGTTGCTACAACACTCCTAGAAACTGAGCTCAAGTTTATGACTTTTCTTTGCATAGCTAGACTAGTAAGCAACAGGAACACAGCTTCTCCTACTCTGCAAACAGTGCCTTCTTTTGAAAATGGCTGAATATTTTATTTACTCTTGATTTTAGTTGCATTTACTCAGTCTTTTTCTTCATATTAACATCGTGAAAATGCATTTCTAAGTTCTTTTCTAGGTCATATATGGGATTCTATTCTATTTAATAACATCTCTCAAAATAAATGGAAAATTTCTAGCAACCTCTGACTGGGTTGTTAATTACTATCCTGAGGCCACGCTGATGTATTCTTGTTAGCATTAATAACCATCCACAAAACAAATTTCCCTGAAGATTTAAAAAATACATGTACCAAAATTAAAACTAAGAAAGCATCTATCCAGGACTGGGGACTCAAGCCTGTTATCCCAGCACTCAGGAAGCTGAGATGGGATGGGATGCCTGGCATAAGCTTTCAATGAAGGTCAGCATCTAAAATAATAGGCACTCAGTGAGAATGTTGCCTGACCTTGCCTCTTACTGTCTGTAGGATATCTTGCAGGAATTTTCCCAATACTACTACCATTGTTGTCTGACAGAATTATTACAGATTCTATTCTAATTACTACCCTTACTTAGACAAGGATGATAAATAATTGCTGAATTATAAAACCACTATCCCAAGAAATTAAAAACTACATGCAAAATTCTAACATTTTATCATCCCATATGACCAACAGATATATAAAAGAGAAGTGATTGAGTCCCTCTTTTGCATCTTAGGAGAAACAAGAGTAAAAGACTCAGAATTTGGACTTCTAGAAAAAGGCAACTAACTAGTAGAGTACATTTTATTTTCTTTTTAGAAAAAAACAAGATTGCAGATTTGTGTTCTGACAGATTATTCAGGGAATCTTCAGGGAATGAGGTATGTGTGGGGTTGGGGGATGTGAAAATCTAAACTTCAAAGGAAAATAGTAGGAGCATATCGCCATGCAATAAACAAGTAGCCCTACTTTGCATTGCCATCCTCACAGCTATTATTAGATGCTCTGGGTTAATTAGACAAAAACATATTTGGCTAATTTCCCTTTAAATTCACCATCAATGTCAACACATTTGGAGAATCCTAAAAGGCTGGGAATTTACAAGTCATAAACATTTAACAAAATAGCTAAGCTTCTTAAAATACTTTCCCCATCTGTGTTAAACCACAGAAAATTGAAACAGCATTATATCTCCCAGCCTACATTAGCTGTTATTAGTGATAGCAAATCTTGTAGACATGTATATTTTACATGTAGGAAAAAAATCAGAGCATATACATAAGCTTGCACATAATATATTGACTAGAAAAATAACCCAGGGCCACTGGAAAGTGGCACAGTGTGTGTGTGTGTGTGTGTGTGTGTGTGTGTGTGTGTGTGTGTGTGTGTGTTGGTGAGTGAGTGTGTGTGTGTGTAACAGTGACAGAGAGAGATGTGTATGAAACTGCATGTATGTGTGTATATAGGCTCTAGAGTGGTTGCCTGTGTGTGTATGGATTTGTATGTATCACAGAGAGAAAGAAAGATATATTCATGAGACCATATGTGTGCATGTGTGTTGTTTGCATGTGCCTTCTAAATCTTGTTCTTGAGAATTGCATATCAATAAGCATGTGTATAGTTTGTTTTTTCACATTTCTCTCAATACTTTTAGGCTGAAATATGAAGATCTCATATTTGTTTCTTAAATTCACTAGGTATTTTCATACCTGAAATATCACCTATGTCTGGAACACTTACTTCCTATGTTAACTCCCATTGCTCATCCTTAATCTCCATTTTCTGAGATTACTACTCTTTAGAGATTGCCTGTTATTAACCCTCCATGTAAAGTTTACAGCATAGCATTACATTTTGTTTATATTGTATTTTAGACAATTAATGAATATATAGTAAGTGCATACACACACAGGCAAATATGTGTGTGTATATATATATATATATATATATATACACACACATATATATATAAGAATATACCTGTATATTTGTTGTGTTAAAGGCACTTGGCATGAGATATATGATCTTAACATCTTTTTAGTCTTTTATTCAATGTCTATGCCTAGCTAATTAAAATCTACTATCTATTTTCTTCACCAGGGCGCACAATCATGGCTCCAGGTATATAGTACAGGTACTTAGGACATGGAGGCATGCCCATTTAATTCCAGCAGTTGGAATGTAGATGTAGACTTAGCTCTGTGACTTCAAGACCAGCTTGTTCTACTTGGTGAGTTTGAAGCCTGCAAGCATTACCTAATGAGGTATTGACAAAAATTAAGTAGTTACTCAGTAAAGATCTATTTACTGCATCAATCTTTGAGAAACAAATGGAAAATAAGAGGAATTAATATGTAACTCTGTAATAGTTTTCTTCTAAGCCAACATAAATTGCCAAATGTCAGCTTCTGTGAAACTACTCCTCAGAAATTTTCTATACAACAATCTAACATTCTATTATGATTTCTGGGAATTCTGATATTTTTTTAATTTTAACAGGAATTTTTAAGCCAGGAAAGCAAACATTTTCCTTGTATAAGTAAATAGTTAATATTAACAAGAAGAAAAAATTCACTCAGTCTTCATCTAGGGTTGGGAGCACAGGAAATTCTGCCCATCCAAACTGGCATATCAATTTATGATGTCATTGTTCAGGTTTTGTTTAGGCAGCCATGTTGTTCAGTTTCATGGGTGTGGCTTCCCTGAAAACACAGGCACTTAATGTCTGAGGGAGGGAAAAATTAGGTTTTCCCAGGGATGAGCCTTTGAATTGTTATCCAATAGCAAGTGGCCTTCCCTAAAACATATACAATGGTACATTAATTTAATTGAGATGGAATGGGGAGGAGAGTCATGGGAGTAATTGGCGGAAAGATATGGAGAGAGGAGAAATTATTTAACTATATCTTAATTTAAATTTAAAAAAACATAAAAAGAGAATGGTCAGTGACTAGAAGAGACATGGTATTGGGTATTAGAGGACTGATGCATTCTTTTGAATAAGGACTTGACTTTACACTTTAGAAGATGTCACACATACCCATTTTATCAGCTCCCTAGGCAATCAACTGCCTGCTTCCAGGGACCTTAGCTTCCTAACCCTCCTCTTGTGGTTCTGTCTAAACACTAACCACCTTCTAATAAACAACCAAACACACTTAACCATCATTCCAACCAAATTAAATAGGAGATACTAACTTCTTCCTCTTAGAGACCCAACTTTTAGTTCCTTTTATCAAATTTCTTGAGTATAATGCTAATTTATGAGAAAGCAATCTTTCTATACATATATTGTGATTGCGGCTCTTCAAATCATCACATGCACAGTAAAGCCTACCCTCCACTTCCATTACAGATTTTTATATTTCCCTACTTGGTATACTAAACATTTGGCCTTTTCCCCACAGGTCTGGCTTCTAAATATTAGTGAACTTGGACTATCTCACATTAGTTAATTTCTTTTTATTTCCATTAGATTATTCACTGGGTATAATCTTCTACAGCTCATCATTTTCATCCTCTATGACTTCTGTGCCTGAAATCACTGTCTTCTTCTCTGCCCTTCATATCATCATGAGTGAGTAAAACATTGTAGCAGATATGCAGACTCATCTTAACTCATCTACTCTGCTTATCTGACCGTCAGCTCTGACAACTATCATCCTCCTATGAGTACACTCATATCCTAGATCTTTACCCAACACCGCTACAATCTTACTGGCTTTCTTTTCTGGCATTTCCATTAACTGTAAGCCACCCAGTGTGGGTGCTGGGAATCAAACTCTGGCCCTGTAAGGACAGAAAGTGCTCAACTGCTTATTATAGATCCTTCAATCCATAGTCCCTATTTCTTTAAGTATAAATTTGCTTTCAGTAAGCTTTCTTCCTACTCATTTTTTTGTATTTTGTTTCATTTATGTTTTTGAAAAAATAACGATTGTATATATTTGTGGGTTTAATCTGTGTGTGTATGTAGTGCACATGTGTGTGTGTATTATAAAATATTAATATCTGGCTAATGAAAACATTCATCATGCTATTGGTTATGTCTTTTAGTATATGTACACGGCAACTGACTATACCAATTCTGTTGTATGAAAGAAGAACAACACTTACTCCTCCCCACGTGTGGTTGCCTTGCAACAGGTGATACCAGAAAGATACATACCATTTGCTAACAATGGTACCTGAAAACCTGGAAACATCAATACAGACAGGAGAATGAGGTGGTTTTTTTGTTGTTGTTGTTGTTGTTTTTTTGTTTTTTTTTTTTTTTTTTTTTTTTTTTTTAGTTTTCTAATGACCTCTGTCTGGAATGCCTTTAGTTACATCTGGCTAGTCACTTCATTGAAATATTGGACTAAGAACATTTCATGGCCACCTTGCTTTGCCCAACAGTATTTTGAAATGGCTTCCAAAGACTATGACTGGATGGCTGTCTAAGATGTTCTCTCCTAGTATAATTCCCAAACTAAACTTTAGAGAAAATAAGAAGATTCCTTTCTAATTAATGTTTGGAATCATCTTTGCCATCAGCTACTCAAAGTCACAGCATTGTGAGCCTGAAGTGTTCCAGTTGTTCTGTGAAACAGTTCTTGCTAACACTATCTACCCACATGGCCCTTGCCATTCAAGCAAATAACAACCACAAATACAAACTAACAATACATTGATTCTTAAATGAGGTACCAACCCATGGCTTGTCTGTAAAATATCTATCCACAAAGTAACTACCATTAGACCCAAAGTACCACACATAATTTTTTACCATTTTTACTCTGAGTATAGGTAACAATATGGGATTGATATATTTCTAGAGAATCCCACTGGTTCCCCACTACAGTCTCACATTTATTTTAAACTGTCTGGTTTATGATCTTTCCATTGAGCTGTATATTTTCCATTGAGTAGTTGCTCTCTCAAATGTTAGTTTTTCCATCATAATAGTACAAGTAATTCTTGAATAAACATATTTGTTTACCTTTTAGTTAAGGCAATTATGACTTTTCATATGTAGGGTCAGACTTCAATCTAAGTTTTAATAGACACCCTAAGTTGTTTTGGTCTTCTGTAAAAACAAAAATAAAAACAAAAAATACCTTGTGTTTGGTGTTTGACACACACACACACACACACACACACACACACACATATTTTTTTTTATATTTGCCTAAATATATGTACGTGTACCATGTTCAGTGCTTGCAGAGGAATAGGCATTGGACCCCCTGAACTAGAGATGCAGACAGCTGTGATCCATCCAGTGTGAATTCTGGCCCTGTAAGAGCAACACATGCTTTTGACTACTGAATCATCACTCCTGCCCCCGGACCCACCTTTTAAGATTTTTACTTTATGAAGAGTGTTGCTTGGAAATAGATGAATAATTTCAATTGGGAACCATCATACTACAGTTTTAGTAATTGTTCTATTGCTGTGAAGAGACACCATGATCATGGCAACTCTTATAAAAAGAAAGCAATTATGGAGCTTGCTTACAGCTCAAGAGGTTTAGTTCCTTTTCATCATAGCAGGAAGCATAATAGCAAACAGGCAGACATGTTGCTGTACAAGTAACAGAGAGTTCTACAATGGATGCACAGGGAGCACAAAGAAAGGTCTGGCTTGAACTTTTGAATTCTCAAAACAGACCCCCAGTGACACACTTCTTCCAACAGGGCCACACTCCTAATCCCTCCCAAATAGCACCACTCCATGATGACTAAACATTCAAAACTATGCAAGCCTATGGGGGCCATTCTTATTCAAATCATCACAACTACCATGGACTTACTCATTAAGACATCTATTCTACTACTAATCTCTCACCAATTATGTTGTAGTAGGAAAGCCTGCTAGAAGATATAATAGGTTTATAAATCCCTTTGTATACTGCAATAGGTTATGTCCCCAGGAGGTGAACTTTGAGTACTACCTCTGTCCCAGACACAACCCAAGAGACTGAGGCTGAGCCCATCACAACTCTTTCTTTGTATGTTTTAGTGTACTGATAGTATGATATCTGTTTCTTTCTGATGTTTAAGTTCTTATTCATAGTTTAATTACTTATGGATTTACTACAGAATAACAATACAGAAATAGTAGCAACAAAATCATGCATTTGACATATTTTTAAAAAGCTGAATGGGGGAAATGGGGATCCACATGTAAAAATATATTTTAAATTTATTCTATATAAAAATCAATAACAATTAGTCAAATTAAGCTGTTAAAATATAAAGGAAAGATCCAAGATACCAGCATTATATTATACTTATTGTATTTCCCCAAATCATAGGCAACAAAAGCAAAAATAAACATATGAGATCATATCAGATTAAAAAGCTTCTGCTCAGTAAAGTAATAAGTCAATAGAGATGAGGCAGGCAGAAAGACTGGAGAAGATATTTGTAAATGTCTCATCGGAGGAGGCACTAATAATATCCAGAATTTATCAGGGGTTTGCATAAAATAGAATGGGAAAAGAACAAATAATTTGATTAAAAATGGCAAATGCTATAAATAGACATTCCTCAAAAGATACATAAGTAGTCAACAAGTATATGAAAAGATGTTCAATGTCTCTATTTATTATGGAAATGCGAATCCAAACAAATGGAGTATGTCAGTGTAGTTAGAAATAAAACAAAAATGACAAATGCTGCTAAAGAGGTGAAGACAGAGGAGCACTTACAAGGCTCATGTGACTGAAAACTAGAACATGCATTCTGGAAAGCCACATGGCACCCCTCCCTCCCTCATCCCAAAGCTGCCTATCACGTACTACAGCAAGCCCAGAATTAAGAACATACCCAAAGGGAATGAAGTCAGTCTCAAAAATGTATCTGTACTTCCATATTTATTACATCCCCATTTACTGATATTTCAGACACAGAGCTTATTGGAATGCCCATTCAAGGACAGATGGATTGAAGAAAACACAGTGTGTACATACATATGTCTATATACATGTCATATTACTTACTGATAAAAACACAATTTTATTGTTTGTAGCAGCATGGGTGGAAGAAAATGGTAGCTTGTTAAGTAAAATAAAACAAATAGATGGAAAACACTTATGGAGTATAAAATATTTCATTACTTAGTAGATAGAAGAGTAGCCCTTGGTGGTTAGGAAGAATAAACAGCTAGAAGAACACAAAGACAACAGACAGAGAGTTACACAGGAAGAGTAAATTCTCATTCTCTTCAGCCTACACTTGTGATAATAGTTTAATTATTTGTATTGGTTGAAAAGTTCCTGCAGAAATTTAATGCATTCTGATGAAATTCACCTTCTTTTATGCACCCTTCAATTATTTCCTACTTTCCAAAACTTGCTTCCAACTTCACATTTGTTTGAATTTTTTATTTTATTAGTCCTTTGAGAATTTAAAAAAATGAAATTATATTATATTGTAATGTATGTATATGTGTTTGTGTATAGTATATATGATATATTTCTTTATGTATGATGAGCATATCTATATAACATATTTATGTGTATACATGTTTCATATAAGTACATATATGTATATATATTTATATTTTTAACCCGCTTCTGCTTGCCTCGATCTACAAGGGTGTAAGACAACATGTAATTTAATGAGCCCCTCCCCAGTAAGTGTTGTGACCTGGGAAGGTAGGTTTTGTCACATTCACAAAGAGATCATATGTAAAAAAGACATTGTCGTATCTAGCGACTATTGTTTTACTGAAAGTGTTAACTCCCTCTGGCTCCTACCTTCTTTCTGCCCCATTTTCGGAGATTATACCTAAACTTTGGATGGAAATGGTGCTATTTAGCTGTCCCATTTAAATCTAAGCACTCCACAGACTCTTAAATCTCTGCACCTGGTGAGCCATGGGTCTCTGCATTAATTACCTTCTAATACAAGAAGTTTCTCTGGGGAGGGTTGAGAAATGTAGTTAATTTATGGGTTTAATATAATAGTTTGGGGAGATTTATTACTATCTCCATTTAGTAAAATAGTATTACTATGTTCTCCCCCAAAGCCAATGACCTAGCCAGCAACATTTTTGTTCTGTTTTATTTTGGGGGTTAGGGATATCTGTCAATGGTACCAGGGATGAGTTCTATCTTGAAGAGCAAGCTTTAAAATCAATCACAAAATGGTTGGTTACTCCCATAATATTCCTATTACTGATGCACCACTGGGCATATCTTGCCAGGCCTGTTATTATAGCTCACAGAGTTCACAGCTGGATAAACCTGATGGCTATTTTTCTCCTCTGGTAGCACCTTTTATTAATCTAAAAGCTACCCAGTAGGCATGAAATTTCCAGGTCAGCACCAGCTGATTTCTCCACATTCTATGACTTTAGCATGTAGTGTCTTTAGCAATAGCTTGTAATTACGTGTGTGTGTGGGGGGGGGTACATATGTCTATGGGATTTTATGGCTTATGTTATTTGAGAAAGGTGTTAAAGTATTACTGTTGCCACATAAAGGGGTGATCCTGTTTTGACCTCTTATATGCGTATATTTTGGGGCAAGTTTCTATAGCAGTAGGTTTCCATGTGGCATTTTTCAAAGCTCTTTAGTGTCATTAATCCTCACTCATCTCTATCCAGCCCTCCCATTCCACTCCATTTAACCCTTCCTATTTCATTATTCCTCTTTACATAATGATTTTTATAAAGAACCACAAAACATTCAAAGTTTTCAATACAAGCAGAATAATAAATCCTTAAAGATATAAAAAGCAATTACTCCAATGTTATCATTACACATTGCATGTAACTATTAAATCACATTGAACCAATAAATACACATTAAATATCAACTAAAAATTAGAACCAGTGGAAACATGCTCCCTCTGCTCATGAGGTCCCCGGTTCAAGCATCAAAATCCACATATGGCAGTAAACGCTTGCAATTGTACAAAGGCAGATCCTTGTGGCTCACTAGTCATTTAGCCTAAGAAACTTGGAAAGTCCTAGGTCAGTGACAGATCCTGTCTCAAGCACACACATGCATACAAACTGTAATAATAATAATAATTATTATTAATAATAATAATACTTTTTCTTGCTTATAGTACTCCTCTTTGGGGAAAGTTAACTTGCAGTGAACTGGGGAGGTTCCTAGCACAATGCTAACCAGGAACCTCCTATGTCAGACCATTGTGGTGAGCTCTTCAAGCTTTCAGATTCCTGAGAACCCTCTAAAGCAATCAAAGAGATCCTGGAAATCTTTGACTCTAGTCCTCAGGTGACTCCAGAGCCTACCCAATTCCTTGGACAACATACCAGCTTCGGGGCACTAACTAGAATCACTTGTTGAACTTTTATGAACCCCTTAGGTTCATCTCTGAGTTTAATCAAAACCTGATGAGGGTGGAAAAAAAAAAAACAAATGCAACTTTTGTTTTAGGAAGCTCTCTTATAACTGCTTTTGAAAAGGGAATTCCAAGTAAAAGACTGAGTGTTTGGCTGTCCTAAGTTTTCAGTAAAATTGAACTATGAAAGGCTCTTCTTGATTTGAAATTTCCTTTTCCTGTTGGAGAAAAGCCTGGCTCCACTTCCACATTATTTAATATTCTATTATAGAACATGATGTGCATATTTATAGCCTTTTAAATTTCACAAGTTCATCGTGTAGACTCATTTTTCGACAGTTTTCATTCCATTATATATTTTTAAACAGTGAAGCAACTGGGTTTTTTGCTTACAGCAGCTCAGTACCCAACTACTAATGATCCAAGCTAGTAAGTATGCTGATGAGAGACTATTTGTTCATGGAAATTTCTCAGACTACATGAACTCAGAATTCTAGAATTTTCCTCTCAACTGGATGCATAGGTCACATAAAAATCTACCATAAAATGAGGCCATGCCCCTCTCCATATACCTGCTAGTTACCCAAGATACCTCTGTTATATATCATGCATCATTATACAGGGACATTTTATGTATGGACTTACCACCATCTTAATTTTCTGAATCACATAAAGTTGCTAATTCCATGTTTCGAAAACTGTGTTCACAATACATTACTTCTATTTATTTTGCCTACAAGCATTTTATTAGAAATTCTGAAGACTATGTCAGATACATCCTTTGAACTCCTTATTTTTTGTGTGTTTAGATGCCTTTAGTAGGTTTTATTCTTTGTGTGTGTGTGTGTGTTTCAATAAAAGTTTATTTACGATGACAGGTGGAGAGTCATATTAAACCCCAGTGGAGCCAGATTACTGGAATGGAATTTTCTTTCTTTTTTTTTATATTATTTTTATTACGTATTTTCCTCAATTACATTTCCAATGCTATCCCAAAAGTCCCCCATACCCTCCCACACACTCCCCTACCCACCCACTCCCACTTTTTGGCCCTGGCATTACCCTGTACTGGGGCATATAAAGTTTGCATGTCTAATGGGCCTCTCTTTCCAGTGATGGCCTACTAGGCCATCTTTTGATACATATGCAGCTAGAGTCAAGAACTCCGGGGTACTGGTTAGTTCATAATGTTGTTGCACCTACAGGGTTGCAGATCCCTTTAGCTCCTTGGATACTTTCTCTAGCTCCTCCATTGGGGCCCTGTACTCCATCCAATAGCTGACTGTGAGCATCCACTTATGTGTTTGCTAGGCCCCGGCCTAGTCTCACAAGAGACAGCTATATCAGGGTCCTTTCAGCAAATGCTTGCTAGTGCATGGAATGGTGTCATCAAATGCTTGCTAGTGCATGCAATGGTGTCATCGTTTGGAGGCTAATTATGGGATGGATCCCTGGATATGGCATTCTCTAAATGGTCCATCCTTTTGTCTCAGCTCCAAACTTTGTCTCTGTAACTCCTTCCATGGGTGGTTGTTTCCAATTCTAAGAAGGGGCAAAGTGTCCATACTTTGGTCTTCGTTCTTCTTCAGTTTCATGTGTTTTACAAATTGTCTCTTATATCTCGGGTATACTAAGTTTCTGGGCTAATATCCACTTATCAGTGAGTACATATTGTGTGAGTTCCTTAGTGATTGTGTTACCTCACTCAGGATGATGCCCTCCAGGTCCAACCATTTGCCTAGAAATTTCATAAATTCATTCTTTTTAATAGTTTTTTAAAAAAAAAACTACAAAGTCATTTATCTACAGATTCTAGTACTATGAGTCGACTTTCTATTTCTGTACCAAAATACATGACATCAATAACTAATGAGAAAAGGTTTAGTTTGACTCATTTTCCAAGGCTGTCATCCATGTTGGTTGGCTTCAAACCACAGTGGCTTCAGGTTTATGGGAATAAGTAGAGGAGAGAGATGTTTACCTTCTAGTGAGCAGAATGAAAAATATAAAAAAGAAAGGGGTGAAAGCCTGATATCCCCTTCAAGCTATGCTTCCCCTGACAGGAATCTTTCCCACAAGGCCACTATTATTTTACTGATCTATTACCATTGTCACAGGCTGGTGACCAATATGTTGACACAGAGGCCTTTGAAGGATCCTTATTATAAATCCCAGCAAACAAATTCCAAGTTTTGCCTACAATTTAAATCTTTTAATATCCCTGTCCTTTTATATCTTTCGAAAGGAGCCAACCCTGTTTTACTCTATGACATAAGCTTTCCAAAACCACCCAATAAGCCCTCTGTCTTTTTTATGAAATTATATGGTATCTATGTTTATGTCTCCCATATACCCAGATTTATTTCTTTGAGTTGAACCTTCCTGCCAGCATTACATTGTAGATTAACGCAGCTTTACTTTTCTAACTCTCCTATAGCAAATTTCTTTTATTTATTCTCATATTTTAGAGTTGATTTAGCTAGTTCTGATTCTATAGTTAGCCATGGTAATTTACAGAACTTGTCATCTTAGAAAGATTCTTTTTATACAAATTTCTGTGACTCAGGAGACAAGTGCTATTTCTTCATTCCAGTTCTCTCTCTCTCTCTCTCTCTCTCTCTCTCTCTCTCTCTCTCTCCCTCTCTCTCCCCTCTCCCTCTCTGTCTTCCTTTCTGCTATTTGTATATTCTTCTGTGGTTTGACTATTTTCACAGGTTTGTTAGGATATTCTATCACACTTTATGCTGTTGACAATAGAAAGCCACGCAGTACATATAGGATACACCTCCTTTGCTGACCTCTTTGGATTTCCCAAAAAGATTTCTGTCACTTTGGAGGGAGGCATTCTGTTGGGCAAATGATCACTTAACCTGTAAAAAAGTAAATAAAAATTTACAATGCCCGTTTCTTTTTCTCATCTTATTGCATTGTTTTGGACTTTCGTTTGTTCATTTGTTTGTTTTTGTTTTAAATGACCACAATGGTGGTAGAAAGCTTTCTACCATTTATAATCAAAAAGTAGATTCACCCCGATTCTCACTCTCAGTTGTAACCTGGAGATGTCATAGTTTTTTCAATTTTATTATGATTATATGTTGGGTTTTACTAAGTTGTTTCATAATATTTTTCTTTTATTATTATGAATCATTCCATTCATTTACAATTCAAATGATATCCTACTTCCCAATTACCCCCTCCAGCAACTCCCCATTCTATAATATCCCACTTCCTGGTTACTCCTCTACCACCACCCCCATCCCACATCTGCCCTCCCCTCTTCCTTTTGCCTGTATGAGAGTGCTTCCCCCAACCATTCAAATCTCCTGCCCCACCACTCCAGCAACCCCCTACTCTGGGCATCAAATCTCCCTGAGACCAAGGGCCTCCCCTCCCCTTGCTGTCTAGCAAGGTCATCCTCTGCTACATATGTAGCTGGAGCCGAAGATACCTCCAGGTTCACTCCTTGGTTGGTGGTCTAGTCTCTGGGAGAACTGCGTGGTCAGGCCAGCCTGTGTTGTTCTTCCAATGGGGTTGCAATCCCCCTCTGCATCTCCAGTCCTTCCGCCAGCTCCCCACCAGGTTTTCTGACTTCAGCCTGATTGTTGGTTCCAAACATCCCAGGAACTGCCACACTTGGTTCCTGTCCAAAAGCGCTTCTTGACCACAGCAAGTGTGTGTTTGGTGTCTGCAGACATAAGGTATCCCCACGTGGAAACATTTCCGGGCTGGCCCTTCCTTCAATCTCTGGTTTTTTGTTTTTTGTTTTTGTTTGTTTGTTTGTTTTTCCTCTATTCTTCCTTTAGACAAGAACATTTCTGGAAAAAAACAAACAAACTTTGAGATGAGTGGGTGGCTCTATCCCTCAGCCACAGGCTGTGTCTATCTGCTGAATGTAGTCTTTACAGTTCTACCTCCCCGTTCTCTATGCATTACGGCTGAAGTCACTCCGATTGTGTCCTGGGAGCCTCATGTTTCTCTGGTGTCTGAGACTCTCCAGTGGCTATCCCCAATTCCTCATCCTCCTTGCTACCATTTTTTATTTGATTTCCTTATCTGTACCTCTCTCATGTCTTCTCCGGGTTCTGATACTACCACCCTTACTTCCTCCTCCACCTTTAACCATCCCTTGTCCCCCTCTCCTTCCATTTCCCACAATCATCCTGTACCCTCCTCAATGCAGATCTGAAGAATCCACCCCCCCCACCCACCCACAATCTTCTTTCCTTCTATGCTCCACATGGTCTGTAGGCTGTATCTTAGCCATTGTGAGCTTTTGAGCTAATAACCACTTATTTTGAGTACATACCATGTGTGTTCTTTTGTGTCTTGGTTACCTCACTCAGGATATGTTCTAGTTCCATCCATTTGGCTGTGAAATTCATGAAGTCATTTTTAATAACTGCATAGTACTCCATTGTGTATATGTATCACATATTCTGTATCCATTTTTCTTTTGAGGGATATCTGGGTTGTGTCCAACTTCTGGCTATTATAAATAAGGCTGCTATGAAAATAGTGGAGCAGGTGACCTTGTTATATGTTGGAGCATATTTTGGGTATATGCTTAGTAGTGATATGACTGAGTACTCAGGTAATACTATAACAAATTTTCTGAGGAATTGCCAAACTGATTTCCAGAGTGGTTGTACCACTTTCAATCCCATGAACAATGGAGGAATGTTCCTCTTTCTCCACATCCTGGACATCTGCTGTCACCTGCGTTTTTGATCTTAGCCATTCTGACTGGTGTGAGGTGGAATCTCAGGGTTGTTTTGATTTGCATTTCCCTAATGACTAAGTGTTTTTCAGCCATTTGAGATTCCTTGGTTGAGAATTCTCTAGCTCTGTACTCCACTTTTTATTAGGGTTGTTTGGTTCTCTGGAGTCTAACTTCTTGAGTTCTTTGTATATATTGGATATTAGCCCTCTATCCCTCTATTGGATATAGGGTTGCTAAATATCTTTTCCCAATCTGTTGGCTACCATTTTGTTCTATTGCTAATGTCCCTTGCTTTACAGAAGCTTTGTAATTTTCTGAGGTCCCATTTGTCCATTGTTGCTCTTAAAGCATAAGCCATTGGTGTTTTGTTCAGGAAGTTTTCTCCTGTGTTCAAGTATTCAAGGCTCTTCCCCACTTTCTCTTTTATTAGATTCTTCATATCTGGTATTATGTGGAGATCTTTGATCTACTTGGACTTGAGCTTTGTGCAAGGAAATAGGTATGGATCAATTTGCATTCTTCTACATGCAGACTGCCAGTTGAGCCAGCACCATTTGTTGAAATTGCTGTCTTTTTCACACTGGATGGTTTTAGCTCCTTTTTCAAAGATAAAGTGACCATAGGTGTGTGGGTTCATTTCTGGGTCTTCTATTCTATTCCATTGATCTACTTGCCTGTTTCTGTACCAATATCATGCAGTTTTTATCACTATTGCTCTATAGTATAGCTTGAGGTCAGGGATGGTTATTCCCCCAGAAGTTCTTTTATTTTTGAGAGTAATTTTTGCTATCCTAATTATTTTGTTATTCCAAATGAATTTGAGAGTTGCTTTTTCTAAGTCTATGAAGAATTGAGTTGGAATTTTAATGGGGACTGTACTGAATCTGTAGATTGCTTTTGGTAAGATGGTCATTTTCACTATATTAATCCTGCCAATCTAAGAGCATGGGAGATCTTTCCATCTTCTTAGATCTTCTTCCATTTCTTTCTTCAGAGATTTGAAGTTCTTGTCATACAGATCTTTCACTTGCTTGGTTAGAGTCACACCAATATATTTTATATTGTTTGTGACTATTGTATTGTTTCCCCAATTTCTTTCTCATACCTTTTATCTCTTTTTTTTTCCTCATCTTATTGCATTGTTTGGGATTTTTGTTTGTTTGTTTTGTTTTAAATGACCACAATTGTGATAGGAAGCTTTCTGCCCTTTTTAATCAAAAACTAGATTAACCTAGATTCTCAGTCTCAATTTGTAACTTGAAGATGTAATAGATTTTCAATTTTATTATCGCTATACATTGAGTTTTTTCTAAGTTGTTTCATAAAGTTTTAAGAAAATCACTTGTTTCCTATTCCATACTCCATTGATGTCCTAGATGGCACTCAGTGATTTTCTCATGATCAATTATATTTTTCCCATTACAATGAGTTTGCAAATGATTTATTATAGCATATAATATTTTTATAAGAATTGGCAACAATTTTAATGGTAAAGTGCTGTTTATTAATATTAATTTTACTGCTGGTATCAAAGTTATGCAAGGCATGTAAAATAAGTTGGAAATTTTCCCCTATTTGTGTTACTTTTAATATACTTTATGAGATAAAGATTATTTTGTTCTTGAAAATTTAAAAGAAAATATTAAACACTATTTGTACTTCTTAGGAACAAAGACTGAATTCTACTTTAATTTATTTAATATACTTGCTGTTTAGTGTGATATTTAAGCACTATGCGGTAGAGTGAAATAAAGAACTTTAAAAATATTTTTGATATAGTTGTATACTCATATTTTAAAATTGTAGAAAAATGTCAGTAATTTCATTTACATCAATTTGCTTCCTGTCTTCTTATTGCTTTATTTGTATTTTCTTAATTGTAGTGTGTGTGCACATGCACACATGATAGGCATCCACATGTGGTAGTCAAAGGACAACTTTCCAGAGTCAGTTCTGTCCTCCTGCCCTTCACAGTCAGGTCAGTAGATCTACACAAAAACAGCTTTATCCACTGAGACATTTCATTGGCCCTTCTTACTTTTTAATATGTTGGTGCCATTTCTTTTAATTTCTTTCATAAAAATGTTGCTTAATTAATCACTATTGTTCTCATTATCTTTACATTTCTTTATTATTTATTTATTTAAATTTCTTTAAAGTACCTTTATGTCAGGGATTACACTGAAACCTTTTTTTCAGATGATCTCGAAGTGCTCCTTTGCTTTCTGCTTCCTTGGCCTTTAATAAATGTGCTTTCAGATTTATATGCCTTAGTAGCTATTCTTTAGACATTCTGGTATGCTTTGATATTCAGTTCAAAGAAATCTATTATTTTCTAGAGTTTCATCAACACAAATGCTACTCACATGCTCCTTTGTTTTCATTCTACTATTGATAGTAGATGTCTACATATCCGGTACAAAAATCACCTGAATGTGTTTGCCTCTATGGAATTTGGTGCATGGTCTGTATATTTGAGTGACCATGGGAGCCCTGTGTTCAAACATAACATGAACAATGTGAACCTCTATTTGTTGGATATACATTTCTCTATATATCAGTTAAACATATTTCATCATGTATTGACCATCAACATATGACACTGCTTGCCAATAGTTCACTCAGTGAGTTGCTAAGAAGACAATTTCAAGAACAAACACGAATGCATACTACTGAGAGCTCTCATTCATTCTTCAAATCCAGGGGTTCTCTTCTAGGCTGCTGTCTTATACTTCCTTGGTCCTCACCTTTTTTTCTACAGGGTTCTCCCAACATGTAATGTCATGTTTCTACGGCATCCATACATGGGCACCTATTGCTAGCTGGAAAAGTTAGTAAAGTGTCATGGTAGCTCAATATTTTGCATGTGCTATACTATGCCTAGATATACCTGATGTAATTTCCATATTGAAGTTCTTTAATACTCTCAACTATAGATAACTTTGATGACTAGCTTATAAAAAAAATAGTGTCTCTTTTACCAAAACAAATAAGTGCAAAAGTAATTTTCTCTCCTAATCATTCGTATAAACCAATGTGTATAGAAATGTCTATGTGGTTTTCAAGCCATATATCGTAATTTTATAAAGTAATATATGATAGGCTCTATTTATTTACATATCCATTTGTCTTGTTTATGTGCATGTGTACAGTACTCATATGCATCAGTGCATTCACCAATGTGGATCCATGAAGAGGCCCGAAGCTGACTTCTGAAACCTCTTTAACCACTTCCTTAGTTTATCATGTAGACACAGTCTCTTCTTCAACCAAGAACACTGACATTACACTAGACAGAATGACCAGCATGTCCCCTGGACTACTCCTGTGTTTTATTTACAGACATATACTGCCATGCCTGGCTTTTATATGAATGCTAGCTTCCAAAGTCAGGTATTCATGCTTGTGAGGTTACCACTTTACCAGCTGAGTCCTCTTTTCAGCCCCTCTAAGACATATTTAAATATCTCTGTTAGTGGGAATACTTCAGTAAACTATGGAGAATAATTCTTTTATTTTTCAACCTCCTATCTGCTTCTGTAAATTCTAATTAAAAACTGCATATACTTATATAAAATATTTTAATAGACATAAACACTTGAACTTATTTCCATAGTCACATTGATGGCATATGCATTCTTTTTTTTTTTTTTTTAAATCAAATATATTTTCCTTCAAATTATCTGAATATCAGCTTCAGAAAACAGGAAAGAGGGATTGGAAAATATGTGATTTCTTTTTTTTTTTTTTTTTCCATTTTTTATTAGGTATTTAACTCATTTACATTTCCAATGCTATACCAAAAGTCCCCCATATCCACCCACCCCCACTCCCCTGCCCACCCACTCCCCCTTTTTGGCCCTGGTATTCCCCTGTACTGGGGCATATAAAGTTTGCAAGTCCAATGGGCCTCTCTTTCCAGTGATGGCCGATTAGGCCATCTTTTGATATATATGCAGCTAGAGTCAAGAGCTCCGGGGTACTGGTTAGCTCATGTTGTTCCACCTATAGGGTTGCAGATCCCTTTAGCTCCTTGGCTACTTTCTCTAGCTCCTCCATTGGGAGCCCTATGATCCATCCATTAGCTGACTGTGAGCATCCACTTCTGTGTTTGCTGGGCCCCGGCATAGTCTCACAAGAGACAGCTACATCTGCGTCCTTTCAATAAAATCTTGCTAGTGTATGCAATGGTGTCAGCGTTTGGATGCTGATTATGGGGTGGATCCCTGGCTATGGCAGTCTCTACATGGTCCATCCTTTCATCTCAGCTCCAAACTCCGTCTCTGTAACTCCTTCCATGGGTGTTTTGTTCCCAAATCTAAGGAGGGGCATAGTGTCCACACTTCAGTCTTCATTCTCCTTGAGTTTCATGTGTTTAGCAAATTATATCTTATATCTTGGGTATCCTAGGTTTGGGGCTAATATCCACTTATCAGTGAATACATATTGTGTGAGTTTCTTTGTGAATGTGTTACCTCACTCAGGATGATGCCCTCCAGGTCCATCCATTTGGCTAGGAATTTCATAAATTCATTCTTTTTAATAGCTGAGTAGTACTCCATTGTGTAGATGTACCACATTTTCTGTATCCATTCCTCTGTTGAGGGGCATCTAGGTTCTTTCCAGCTTCTGGCTATTATAAATAAGGCTGCTATGAACATAGTGGAGCATGTGTCCTTCTTACCTGTTGGGGCATCTTCTGGATATATGCCCAGGAGAGGTATTGCTGGATCCTCCGGTAGTACTATGTCCAGTTTTCTGAGGAACCGCCAGACTGATTTCCAGAGTGGTTGTACAAGCCTGCACTCCCACCAACAATGGAGGAGTGTTCCTCTTTCTCCACATCCTCGCCAGCATCTGCTGTCACCTGAATTTTTGATCTTAGCCATTCTGACTGGTGTGAGGTGGAATCTCAGGGTTGTTTTGATTTGCATTTCCCTGATGATTAAGGATGTTGAACATTTTTTCAAGTGCTTCTCTGCCATTCGGTATTCCTCAGGTGAGAATTCTTTGTTCAGTTCTGAGCCCCATTTTTTAATGGGGTTATTTGATTTTCTGAAGTCCACCTTCTTGAGTTCTTTATATATGTTGGATATTAGTCCCCTATCTGATTTAGGATAGGTAAAGATCCTTTCCCAATCTGTTGGTGGTCTTTTTGTCTTATTGACGGTGTCTTTTGCCTTGCAGAAACTTTGGAGTTTCATTAGGTCCCATTTGTCGATTCTCGATCTTACAGCACAAGCCATTGCTGTTCTGTTCAGGAATTTTTCCCCTGTGCCCATATCTTCAAGGCTTTTCCCCACTTTCTCCTCTATAAGTTTCAGTGTCTCTGGTTTTATGTGAAGTTCCTTGATCCACTTAGATTTGACCTTAGTACAAGGAGATAAGTATGGATCGATTCGCATTCTTCTACACGATAACAACCAGTTGTGCCAGCACCAATTGTTGAAAATGCTGTCTTTCTTCCACTGGATGGTTTTAGCTCCCTTGTCGAAGATCAAGTGACCATAGGTGTGTGGGTTCATTTCTGGATCTTCAATTCTATTCCATTGGTCTACTTGTCTGTCTCTATACCAGTACCATGCAGTTTTTATCACAATTGCTCTGTAGTAAAGCTTTAGGTCTGGCATGGTGATTCCGCCAGAAGTTCTTTTATCCTTGAGAAGACTTTTTGCTATCCTAGGTTTTTTGTTATTCCAGACAAATTTGCAAATTGCTCCTTCCAATTCGTTGAAGAATTGAGTTGGAATTTTGATGGGGATTGCATTGAATCTGTAGATTGCTTTTGGCAAGATAGCCATTTTTACAATGTTGATCCTGCCAATCCATGAGCATGGGAGATCTTTCCATCTTCTGAGATCTTCTTTAATTTCTTTCTTCAGAGATTTGAAGTTTTTATCATACAGATCTTTCACCTCCTTAGTTAGAGTCAAGCCAAGATATTTTATATTATTTGTGACTATTGAGAAGGGTGTTGTTTCCCTAATTTCTTTCTCAGCCTGTTTATTCTTTGTATAGAGAAAGGCCATTGACTTGTTTGAGTTTATTTTATATCCAGCTACTTCACCGAAGCTGTTTATCAGGTTTAGGAGTTCTCTGGTAGAATTTTTAGGGTCACTTATATATACTATCATATCATCTGCAAAAAGTGATATTTTGACTTCCTCTTTTCCAATTTGTATCCCCTTGATCTCCTTTTGTTGTCGAATTGCTCTGGCTAATACTTCAAGTACTATGTTGAAAAGGTAGGGAGAAAGTGGGCAGCCTTGTCTAGTCCCTGATTTTAGTGGGATTGCTTCCAGCTTCTCTCCATTTACTTTGATGTTGGCTACTGGTTTGCTGTAGATTGCTTTTATCATGTTTAGGTATGGGCCTTGAATTCCTGATCTTTCCAAAACTTTTATCATGAATGGGTGTTGGATCTTGTCAAATGCTTTTTCTGCATCTAACAAGATGATCATGTGGTTTTTGTCTTTGAGTTTGTTTATATAATGGATTACATTGATGGATTTTCGTATATTAAACCATCCCTGCATCCCTGGAATAAAACCTACTTGGTCAGGATGGATGATTGCTTTAATGTGTTCTTGGATTCGGTTAGCGAGAATTTTTTTTTTTTTTTTTTTTTCCATTTTTTATTAGGTATTTAGCTCATTTACATTTCCAATGCTATACCAAAAGTCCCCCTTACCCACCCACCCCCACTCCCCTACCCACCCACTCCCCCCCTTTGGCCCTGGCGTTCCCCTGTACCGGGGCACACAAAGTCTGCGTGTCCAATGGGCCTCTCTTTCCAGTGATGGCCGACTAGGCCATCTTTTGATACATATGCAGCTAGAGTCAAGAGCTCAGGGGTACTGGTTAGTTCATAATGTTGTTCCACCTATAGGGTTGAAGATCCCTTTAGCTCCTTGGGTACTTTCTCTAGCTCCTCCATTGGGAGCCCTGTGATCCATCCATTAGCTGACTGTGAGCATCCACTTCTGTGTTTGCTAGGCCCCGGCATATTCTCACAAGAGACAGCTACATCTGGGTCCTTTCGATAAAATCTTGCTAGTATATGCAATGGTGTCAGCGTTTGGATGCTGATTATGGGGTGGATTCCTGGATATGGCAGTCTCTACATGGTCCATCCTTTCATCTCAGCTCCAAACTTTGTTTCTGTAACTCCTTCCATGGGTGTTTTGTTCCCACTTCTAAGGAGGGGCATAGTGTCCACACTTCAGTCTTCATTTTTCTTGAGTTTCATGTGTTTAGGAAATTGTATCTTATATCGTGGGTATCCTAGGTTTTGGGCTAGTATCCACTTATCAGTGAGTACATATTGTGTGAGTTCCTTTGTGATTGTGTTACCTCACTCAGGATGATGCTCTCCAGGTCCATCCATTTGGCTAGGAATTTCATAAATTCATTCTTTTTAATAGCTGAGTAGTACTCCATTGTGTAGATGTACCACATTTTCTGTATCCATTCCTCTGTTGAGGGGCATCTGGGTTCTTTCCAGTTTCTGGCTATTATAAATAAGGCTGCTATGAACATAGTGGAGCATGTGTCCTTCTTACCAGTTGGGGCTTCTTCTGGATATATGCCCAGGAGAGGTATTGCTGGATCCTCCGGTAGTACTATGTCCAATTTTCTGAGGAACCGCCAGACTGATTTCCAGAGTGGTTGTACAAGCCTGCAATCCCACCAACAATGGAGGAGTGTTCCTCTTTCTCCACATCCTCGCCAGCATCTGCTGTCACCTGAATTTTTGATCTTAGCCATTCTCACTGGTGTGAGGTGGAATCTCAGGGTTGTTTTGATTTGCATTTCCCTGATGATTAAGGATGTTGAACATTTTTTCAGGTGCTTCTCTGCCATTCGGTATTCCTCAGGTGAGAATTCTTTGTTCAGTTCTGAGCCCCATTTTTTAAGGGGGTTATTTGATTTTCTGAGGTCCACCTTCTTGAGTTCTTTATATATGTTGGATATTAGTCCCCTATCTGATTTAGGATAGGTAAAGATCCTTTCCCAGTCTGTTGGTGGTCTTTTTGTCTTATAGACAGTGTCTTTTGCCTTGCAGAAACTTTGGAGTTTCATTAGGTCCCATTTGTCAATTCTCGATCTTACAGCACAAGCCATTGCTGTTCTGTTCAGGAATTTTTCCCCTGTGCCCATATCTTCAAGGCTTTTCCCCACTTTCTCCTCTATAAGTTTCAGTGTCTCTGGTTTTATGTGAAGTTCCTTGATCCACTTAGATTTGACCTTAGTACAAGGAGATAAGTATGGATCGATTCGCATTCTTCTACATGATAACAACCAGTTGTGCCAGCACCAATTGTTGAAAATGCTGTCTTTCTTCCACTGGATGGTTTTGGCTCCCTTGTCGAAGATCAAGTGACCATAGGTGTGTGGGTTCATTTCTGGGTCTTCAATTCTATTCCATTGGTCCACTTGTCTGTCTCTATACCAGTACCATGCAGTTTTTATCACAATTGCTCTGTAGTAAAGCTTTAGGTCAGGCATGGTGATTCCACCAGAGGTTCTTTTATCCTTGAGAAGAGTTTTTGCTATCCTCGGTTTTTTGTTATTCCAGATGAATTTGCAAATTGCTCCTTCTAATTCGTTGAAGAATTGAGTTGGAATTTTAATGGGGATTGCATTGAATCTGTAGATTGCTTTTGGCAAGATAGCCATTTTTACAATGTTGGTCCTGCCAATCCATGAGCATGGGAGATCTTTCCATCTTCTGAGATCTTCTTTAATTTCTTTCTTCAGGGACTTGAAGTTTTTATCATACAGATCTTTCACTTCCTTCGTTAGAGTCACGCCGAGATATTTTATATTATTTGTGGCTATTGAGAAGGGTGTTGTTTCCCTAATTTCTTGCTCAGCCTGTTTATTCTTTGTGTAGAGAAAGGCCATTGACTTGTTTGAGTTAATTTTATATCCAGCTACTTCACCGAAGCTGTTTATCAGTTTTAGGAGTTCTCTGTTGGAATTTTTAGGGTCACTTATATATACTATCATATCATCTGCAAAAAGTGATATTTTGACTTCCTCTTTTCCAATTTGTATCCCCTTGATCTCCTTTTGTTGTCGAATTGCTCTGGCTAATACTTCAAGTACTATGTTGAAAAGGTAGGGAGAAACTGGGCAGCCTTGTCTAGTCCCTGATTTTAGTGGGATTGGTTAGCAAGAATTTTATTGAGGATTTTTGCATCGATATTCATAAGAGAAATTGGTCTGAAGTTCTCTATCTTTGTTGGATCTTTCTGTGGTTTAGGTATCAGAGTAATAGTGGCTTCATAAAATGAGTTGGGTAGAGTACCTTCTACTTCTATTTTGTGAAATATTTTGTGCAGAATTGGAATTAGATCTTCTTTGAAGGTCTGATAGAACTCTGCACTAAACCCATCTGGTCCTGGGCTTTTTTTGGTTGGGAGACTATTAATAACTGCTTCTATTTCTTTAGGTGATATGGGACTGTTTAGATGGTCAACTTGATCCTGATTCAACTTTGGTACCTGGTATCTGTCCAGAAATTTGTCCATTTCGTCCAGGTTTTCCAGTTTTGTTGAGTATAGCCTTTTGTAGAAGGATCTGATGGTGTTTTGGATTTCTTCAGGATCTGTTGTTATGTCTCCCTTTTCAGTTCTGATTTTGTTAATTAGGATTTTGTCCCTGTGCCCTTTAGTGAGTCTAGCTAAGGGTTTATCTATCTTGTTGATTTTCTCAAAGAACCAACTCCTCGTTTGGTTAATTCTTTGAATAGTTCTTCTTGTTTCCACTTGGTTGATTTCACCCCTGAGTTTGATTATTTCCTGCCGTCTACTCCTCTTGGGTGAATTTGCTTCCTTTTTTTCTAGGGCTTTTAGATGTGTTGTCAAGCTGCTAGTATGTGCTGTCTCCCGTTTCTTCTTGGAGGCACTCAGCGCTATGAGTTTCCCTCTTAGAAATGCTTTCATTGTGTCCCATAGGTTTGGGTATGTTGTGGCTTCATTTTCATTAAACTCTAAAAAGTCTTTAATTTCTTTCTTTATTCCTTCCTTGACCAAGGTATCATTGAGAAGAGTGTTATTCAGTTTCCACGTGAATGTTGGCTTTCCATTATTTATGTTGTTATTGAAGATCAGTCTTAGGCCATGGTGGTCTGATAGGATACATGGGACAATTTCAATATTTTTGTATCTATTGAGGCCTGTTTTGTGACCAATTATATGGTCAATTTTGGAGAAGGTCCCGTGAGGTGCTGAGAAGAAGGTATATCCTTTTGTTTTAGGATAAAATGTTCTGTAGATATCTGTCAGGTCCATTTGTTTCATAACTTCTGTTAGTTTCACTGTGTCCCTGTTTAGTTTCTGTTTCCACGATCTGTCCTTTGAAGAAAGTGGTGTGTTGAAGTCTCCCACTATTATTGTGTGAGGTGCAATGTATGCTTTGAGCTTTACTAAAGTGTCTCTAATGAATGTGGCTGCCCTTGCATTTGGAGCGTAGATATTCAGAATTGAGAGTTCCTCTTGGAGGATTTTACCTTTGATGAGTATGAAGTGTCCCTCCTTGTCTTTTTTGATAACTTTGGGTTGGAAGTCGATTTTATCCGATATTAAAATGGCTACTCCAGCTTGTTTCTTCAGTCCATTTGCTTGGAAAATTGTTTTCCAGCCTTTCACTCTGAGGTAGTGTCTGTCCTTTTCCCTGAGATGGGTTTCCTGTAAGCAGCAGAATGTTGGGTCCTGTTTGTGTAGCCAGTCTGTTAGTCTATGTCTTTTTATTGGCGAATTGAGTCCATTGATATTAAGAGATATTAAGGAAAAGTAATTGTTGCTCCCTTTTATTTTTGTTGTTAGAGTTGGCATTCTGTTCTTGTGGCTGTCTTCTTTTTGGTTTGTTGAATGATTACTTTCTTGGTTGTTCTAGGGCGTGATTTCCGTCCTTGTATTGCTTCTTTTCTGTTATTATCCTTTGAAGGGCTGGATTCGTGGAAAGATATTGTGTGAACTTGGTTTTGTCGTGGAATACTTTGGTTTCTCCATCTATGGTAATTGAGAGTTTGGCCGGGTATAGTAGCCTGGGCTGGCATTTGTGTTCTCTTAGTGTCTGTATAACATCTGTCCAGGCTCTTCTGGCTTTCATAGTCTCTGGTGAAAAGTCTGGTGTAATTCTGATAGGCCTTCCTTTATATGTTACTTGACCTTTCTCCCTTACTGCTTTTAATATTCTATCTTTATTTAGTGCATTTGTTGTTCTGATTATTATGTGTCGGGAGGAATTTCTTTTCTGGTCCAGTCTATTTGGAGTTCTGTATGCTTCTTGTATGATCATGGGCATCTCTTTTTTTATGTTTGGGAAGTTTTCTTCTATTATTTTGTTGAAGATATTAGCTGGCCCTTTAAGTTGAAAATCTTCATTCTCATCAATTCCTATTATCCGTAGGTTTGGTCTTCTCATTGTGTCCTGGATTACCTGGATGTTTTGAGTTAGGATCCTTTTGCATTTTGTATTTTCTTTGACTGTTGTGTCGATGTTCTCTATGGAATCTTCTGCACCTGAGATTCTCTCTTCCATTTCTTGTATTCTGTTGCTGATGCTCGCATCTATGGTTCCAGATCTCTTTCCTAGGGTTTCTATCTCCAGCGTTGCCTCACTTTGGGTTTTCTTTATTGTGTCTACTTCCCCTTTTAGTTCTAGTATGGTTTTGTTCATTTCCATCACCTGTTTGGCTGTGTTTTCCTGCTTTTCTTTAAGAGCCTGTAACTCTTTAGCAGTGCTCTCCTGTAAATCTTTAAGTGACTTATGAAAGTCCTTCTTGATGTCCTCTATCATCATCATGAGAAATGTTTTTAAATCTGGGTCTAGATTTTCGGTTGTGTTGGGGTGTCCAGGACTAGGTGGGGTGGGAGTGCTGCGTTCTGATGATGGTGAGTGGTCTTGATTTCTGTTAGTAGGATTCTTACGTTTGCCTTTCGCCATCTGGTAATCTCTGAAGCTAGCTGTTTTAGTTGTCACTGTTAAGAGCTTGTTCTTCAGGTGACTCTGTTAGCCTCTATGAGCAGACCTGGAGGGTAGCACTCTCCTTAGTTTCAGTGGGCAGAGTATTCTCTGCAGGCAAGCTCTCTTCTTGCAAGGCAGGTACCCAGATATCTGGTGTTCGAACCAGACTCCTGGCAGAAGTTGTGTTCCACTCACTAGAGGTCTTAGGATCACGTGTGGAATCCTGTGTGGGCCCTTGCGGGTGTCAGGCGACTCAGCTGGCAAGGTAGCCCGGGGCTCGAGTGGAGTGGAAGGGGTTTGTGCCCCAGATCAAGCCCGGGTAGCCTGCTTCCCTATGTACCGCAGTCTCGAGTTCCTTGCGATTGGATTGGGGCAGGCACTGTGATCCACTCACCAGAGGTCTTAGGGTCCCGTGGGGAGTCCTGTGTGGACCCTTGCGGGTGTTGGGCAAGACTCTGCTGGCAAGGTAGCCCGGGGCTCGAGTCACGAGTCGAGCGGAAGGGACTTGTGCCCCAGATCAGGCCCGGGTAGCCTGCTTCCCTATGTACCGCAGTCTCAAGTTCCGCGCGATTGGATTGGGGCAGGCACTGTGATCCACTCACCAGAGGTCTTAGGGTCCCGTGGGGAGTGGGGAGTCCCGTGTGGACCCTTGCGGGTGTTGGGCAAGACTCTGCTGGCAAGGTAGCCCGGGGCTCGAGTCTCGAGTCGATCGGAAGGGACTTGTGCCCCAGATCAGGCCCGGGTAGCCTGCTTCCCTATGTACCGCAGTCTCGAGTTCCGCGCGATTGGATTGGGGCAGGCACTGTGATCCACTCACCAGAGGTCTTAGGGTCCCGTGGGGAGTCCCGTGTGGACCCTTGCGGGTGTTGGGCAAGACTCTGCTGGCAAGGTAGCCCGGGGCTCGAGTCTCGAGTTGAGCGGAAGGGACTTGTGCCCCAGATCAGGCCCGGGTAGCCTGCTTCCCTATGTACCGCAGTCTCGAGTTCCGCGCGATTGGATTGGGGCAGGCACTGTGATCCACTCACCAGAGGTCTTAGGGTCCCGTGGGGAGTCCTGTGTGGACCCTTGCGGGTGTTGGGCAAGACTCTGCTGGCAAGGTAGCCCGGGGCTCGAGTCACGAGTCGAGCGGAAGGGACTTGTGCCCCAGATCAGGCCGGGGTAGCCTGCTTCCCTATGTACTGCAGTCTCAAGTTCCGCGCGATTGGATTGGGGCAGGCACTGTGATCCACTCACCAGAGGTCTTAGGGTCCCGTGGGGAGTCCCGTGTGGACCCTTGCGGGTGTTGGGCAAGACTCTGCTGGCAAGGTAGCCCGGGGCTCGAGTCTCGGCATATGCATTCTTTAACACAGTGAAATTTCTGCCTCTGCTTCTGTTTGTGTGTATATGTATATATTTGTGGTAATACTTAACATTTGTATTTAAGCCTTTATATATGTGCTTGTACATATGGAATAGTATTAGAATATTTTTGCATTTTATTTTAAGAATAAAAAAGTATATGGCTATTATTATAAGGCCCTAATAATACTTAATTAATGTAAAGAATTAATATTAAACATGTCTGTACATTTGAACATCTACACATGAAATTTCCAATATTTAAATAATTTTGACCTTAAAAATAGAAAATTCATATAATTTTACCCATATGAAACTTAGAGTGAACAGTTATTCACTTTTGATCTAATCTAATCAAATTTCTACTTGTTGAGAATAAATATCATTATATTGTTAATGGCTTTAAACAGAACAGAATACTTAATTTCTCTCACAAATTTAGGATATACATTTTGGAATTATATTTACTTGTGTATTCTAGAAGCAAAGACTTTAATTGTTTCCTAATCTTCAAGTGACAGTTGTTCTATACAAACAATAGATTCACACAGCCATTTGTATTTTCTTTTGAGGCAAGTACATGAGAAAAGCAAACCAAAATGAAATATTGAGCCGAGAACTCGTGGGAAAGTCTTTTGGCATCACTTTCTGGGTTGCTGTTTCCTTGCCTGACCACCGGAACAGTAGAGCTTCCATGAGTCCAGAAAATTAAAAGCAGGAAAAAACAATGAGTCACAAAGCAATTCACCCTCTTGCTAGGATGGAGATTAGATCAAGGATTTGAAAAATCACTATGATGCCTGTGTATGCATGCAGTTATCATGTTGCATTTTATTTCTCAAATTAAGCGTGAACTGTAATTATTATTGTGAGACTATGGTATTCTTCTTAAAGTACCACTCACATTTTGTTAATGCTGAACAAAATTTTTTTCTTTCTTTTTTTTTTTTTTTTTCTGTCTTATAAAAGAAGCTATGTACTAGAAATTGTAAGGTTTGGGACCACAGAGCTGCCTGAGCTAGAGAAGTGCTTGTTTTGGCAGCATCAAGACCTGAAGTTGGATCTTCAAATCTACACCATATTTGGGTGCAATGACCTGTGTCTATAACCCTAATCCTAACCATCATGGTGTAAAGACAGAAGAATCCCTGAAGCTAGTTAACAAGCCAGCCTAGCCACATTGATGAGCACCAGGTTAAATGAAATACTACATCTCAAAAATAAATTCAAGAACAGTAGAGAAACACACTCAGTGTTGACCTCTGGTCTCTACAAGTACCTGTATACACATGGACATACCCACACAAAAATCCCCAAATACCCCTCACAAGTACATACACACAGAGAGAAAAGAAATTTGGAGGCTTTCAACAACAACAACAACAAAAATTCCTTTGTATAGAGCTCTATAGGCATTATAAATGACACATTGTTATTTATTAAGGACTTTATACTATTTTTAATTTATCATTATATTTGTACATATTGTATCTTAACTTATTCATAATGATCAGTAGCATTATTATGTTGCTCTTTCTGTGCCTTCTCTAATTTTTTTGACATATTTGTGCTTACCTATGGGTGACAGCATAATAATGCAAGAATGAATGTAAGTCATCATAACTTTAGTATTAATTATCATCCAGATCAAATATTTCCTGGCTTATGTATTGAGAACCTGCATTGTTTCTTCCAGTTGGTTTTTTGATTGAACACTTACCTGACTTTGCAACAGAACATTAAAAACTAATTTCTACATCTAACTGTACTTTAGAACAAGTTCTCTGAGCTCTCCAGACATCCTCAGGATGTTTTTCCCAGCCCTAATACCTCAATTCTCTAGAATTCTATATTCTCAACTGTCTAGAGGATGTATTTTTTCTTCTGTGCCTTGCCTATTTCACTTAGCACAAGGTCCTCCAATTTCATACATTTTCCAGCAAATGATAAACTTTTATCCTTTCCATATGACTCAACAGCATTAAAGTAAAATTTTAAGAATTAAAAAGAAATTTAACTACAGAAACAATAGTGTTTCAGGTCAATCTTTAAAATACAACTTGCTCAGGATGTGCTAGACAATTCTGACAGGTAAAATAGTTGAAATAACTACATAAACTCAGATTTCCTCATGAAAATATATTACAGGGAGCCATCTTGACTTCTGGACCCTGATGAGACTAGTCTGCACAGGGGAGAGTGTAGACTACAGAAGCTAACAGCTTCTGGGACAGGCGGGAGCCACAGAGCTTCTGAGATAGGCCTCATTTCAGGCTCAGACATCTGGGCACCTTCCCTGCCAGAGGAGAGGTGTCCACCCTGCCCAGAAGGGCTTTGCCAGAGCACCTGAGGGAGCCATCTTGGTTCCTGGATCCCGCCGAGACTAGTCTGCACAGGTGAGAGTGTGGACTACTGAAGCTAACAGCTTCTGGGACAGGCCCTGTTTCGGGCCTTGGTCTTCTGCCAGGAGGCAAGTCCAAACACCAGATATCTGTGCACCTTCTCTACAAGAGGAGAGCTTGCCTACAGAGAGTGCTCTAACCACTGAATCTCAGTGGAGAGCTAGTCTACCAGGTCTGCTGGTAGAGGTTAACAGAATCACGAAAGGAGCAAGCTCTAACCAGAAATAACTATAACAAATGACTCCAGAGATTACCAGATTTCGAAAGGCAGACATAAGAAACTTAGTAACAGAAACCAAGACCACTCACCATCATCAGAACCCAGCACTCCTCAGCCAGTCCTGGGCACCCCAACACACCCGAAAAGCGAGACCCAGATTTAAAGGCATATCTCATGATGATGGTAGAGGACATCAAGAAGGACTTAAATAACTCACTTAAAGAAATGCAGGAGAACACTGTTAAAGAGTTACAAGTCCTTAAAGAAAAACAGGAAAACACAACCAAACAGGTAGAAGTCCTTAAAGAAAAACAGGAAAACACATCCAAACAGGTGATGGAAATGAACAAAACCATACTAGACCAAAAAAGGGAAGTAGACACAATAAATAAAACCCAAAGTAAGGCAACGCTGGAGATAGAAACCCTAGGAAAGAAATCTGGAACCATGGATGTGAGCATCAGCAACAGAATACAAGAGATGGAAGAGAGAATCTCAGGTGCAGAAGATTCCATAGAGAACATCAGCACAACAATCAAAGAAAATGCAAAATTTGAAAAGATCCTAACTCAAAACATCCAGAAAACCCAGGACACAATGAAAAGACCAAACGTATGGATAATAGGAGTAGATGAGAATAAAGATTTTCAACTTAAAGGGCTAGCAAATATCTTCAACAAAATTATACAAGAAAACTTCCCAAACCTAAAGAAAGAGATGCCCATGAACATACAAGAAGCCTACAGAACTCCAAATAGACTGGACCAGAAAAGTAATTCCTCCCAACACATAATAATCAGAACAACAAATGCACTAAATAAAGATGGAATATTGAAAGCAGTAAGGGAAAAGGGTCAAGTAACATATAAAGGCAGGCCTATCAGAATTACACCAGATTTTTCACCAGAGACTATGAAAGCCAGAAGATCCTGGGCAGATGTTATACAAACACTAAGAAAACACAAATGCCAGCCCAGGCTACTATACCCAGCCAGACTTTCAATTACCATAGTTGGAGAAACCAAAGAATTAGACATTATCTTTCCATGAATCAAGCCCTTCAAAGGATAACAGAAAAAAACAATACAAGGACAGAAACCATGTCCTAGAAAA
The DNA here is from genome assembly GCF_000001635.26 of Mus musculus. Lineage (NCBI taxonomy): Eukaryota > Metazoa > Chordata > Mammalia > Rodentia > Muridae > Mus > Mus musculus. The sequence goes on from NC_000079.6 coordinate 16,611,769, forward strand.
AGCAAGAAAGTAATCCTTCAACAAACCTAAAAGAAGACAGCCACAAGAAGAGAATGCCAACTTTAACAACAAAAATAATAGGAAGCAACAATTACTTTTCCTTAATTTCTCTTAATATCAGTGGACTCAAATCCTCAATAAAAACACATAGACTAACAGACTGGCTACACAAACAGGACCCAACATTCTGCTGATTAAAGGAAACCCATCTCAGGGAAAAAGGCAGACACTACCTCAGAGTGAAAGGCTGGAAAACGATCTTCCAAGCAAATGGTCTGAAGAAACAAGCTGGAGTGGCCATTCTAATATCTAATAAAATTGACTTCCAACTCAAAGTCATCAAAAAAGACAAGGAGGGGCATTTCATACTCATCAAAGGTAAAATCTTCCAAGAGTAACTCTCAATTCTGAATATCTATGCTCCAAACAAAAGGGCAGCCACATTCATTAAAGAAACTTTAGTAAAGCTCAAAGCACACATTGCACCTCACACAATAATAGTGGGAGACTTCAATACACCACTTTCATCAATGGACAGGTCATGGAAACAGAAACTAAACAGGGACACAGTGAAACTAACAAAAGTTATGAAACAAATGGATCTAACAGATATCTACAGAACATTTTATCCTAAAACAAAAGGATATACCTTCTTCTCAGCACCTCATGGTACCTTCTCCAAAATTGACCATAGAATTGGTCACAAAGCAGGCAGCAACAGATACAAAAATATTGAAATTGTCCCATGCATCCTATCAGATCACCATGGACTAAGGCTGATCTTTAATAACAACATAAATAATAGAAAGTCAACATTCACGTGGAAATTGAACAACACTCTTCTCAATGATACCTTGGTCAAGGAAGGAATTAAGAAAGAAATTAAGGACTTTTTACAGTTTAATTAAAATGAAGCCACAGCATAACCAAACTTATGGGACACAATGAAAGCATTTCTAAGAGGAAAACTCATAGCTCTGAGTGCCTCCAAAAAGAAACTAGAGAGAATACACACTAGCAGCTTTATAACACACCTAAAAGCTCTAGAACAAAAGAAAGAAAATTCAACAAAGAGGAGTAGACAGCAGGAAATAATCAAACTCAGGGGCAAAACCAACCAAGTGGAAACAAGAAGAACTATTCAATGAATCAACCAAATGAGGAGCTGGTTCTTTGAGAAAATCAACAAGATAGATAAACCCTTAGCCAGACTCACTAAAGGGCACAGAGACAGCATCCTAATTAACAAAATCAGAACTGAAAAGGGAGACATAACAACAGATCCTGAAGAAATCCAAAACACCATCAGATCCTTCTACAAAAGGCTATACTCAACAAAACTGGAGATCCGGGATGAAATGTACAAATTTCTAGACAGATACCAGGTACAAAAGTTAAATCAGGATCAGGTTAATGATCTAAACAGTCCTATATCCCCTAAAGAAATAGAAGCAGTCATTGATAGTCTCCCAGCCAAAAAAGCCCATGACCAGATGGGTTTAGTGCTGAGTTCTATCAGACCTTCAAAGAAGATTTAATTCCAGTTCTTCACAAACTACTCCATAAAATAGAAGCAAAAGGAACTCTACCGAACTCATTCTATGAATCCACAATTACTCTGATACCTAAACCACAAAAAGACCCAACAAAGATAGAGAACTTAAGTCCAATTACCCTGATGAATATCGATGCAAAAATACTCAATAAAATTCTTGCTAACTGAATCCAAGAACACATGAAAACAATCATCCATCCTGGCCGAGTAGGTTTCATTCCAGGGATGCTGGGGGGGTTTAATATATGGATATCTATCAATGTAATCCATTATATAAACAAACTCAAAGACAAAAACCTCGTGATCATCTAGTTAGATGCTGAGAAAGCATTTGACAAAATCCAACACCCTTTCATGATAAAAGTCTTAGAAAGATCAGGAATTCGAGGCCCATACCTAAACATGATAAAAGCAATCTACAGCAAACCAGTAGCCAACATCAAAGTAAATGGTGAGAAGCTGGAAGCAATCCCACTACAATCAGAGACTAGACAAGGCTGTCCACTTTCTCCCTACTTATTCATCATTGTACTTTAAGTCTTAGCCAGAGCAATTCGACAAAAAAAGGAGATCAAGGGGATACAAATTGGAAAGGAAGAAGTCAAAATATCACTTTTTGCAAATGATATGATAGTATATATGAGTGACCCTAAAAATTCCACCAGAGAACTTCTAAACCTGATAAACAGCTTCAGTGAAGTAGCTGGATATAAAATTAATTCAAACAAGTCAATATCCTTTCTGTACATAAAGTATAAACAGGCTGAGAAAGAAATTAGGGAAACAACACCCTTCTCAATAATCACAAATAATATAAAACACCTTGGCATGACTCTAACTAAGGATGTAAAAGATCTGCATGATAAGAACTTCAAATCTCTGAAGAAAGAAATTAAAGAAGATCTCAGAAGATGGAAAGATCTCCGATGTTCATGGGTTGGCAGGATCAACATTGTAAAAATGGCTATCTTGCCAAAAGAAATCTACAGATTCAATGCAATCTCCATCAAAATTCCAACTCAATTCTTCAAAGAATTAGAGAGAACAATCTGCAAATTCATCTGGAATAACAAAAAACCTAGGATAGCAAACTCTTCTCAAGGATAAAAGAACCTCTGGAGGAATCACCATGCCTGACCTAAAGCTTTACTACAGAGCAATTGTGATTAAAAACTGCATGGTACTGGTATATCGACAGAAAAGTAGACCAATGGAATAGAATTGAAGACCCAGAAATGAACCCACACACCTATGGTCACTTGATCTTTGACAAGGGAGCTAAAACCATCCAGTGGAAAAAAGACAGCATTTTCAACAAATGGTGCTGGCACAAGTGGTGGTTATCACATAGAAGACTGCAAATCAATCCATTCCTATCTCCTTGTACTAAGGTCAAATCTAAGTGGATCAAGGAACTCCACATAAAACCAGAGACAGTGAAACTTCTAGAGCAGAAAGTGCGGAAAGCCTTGAAGATATGGGCACAGAGGAAAAATTCCTGAATAGAACAGCAATGGCTTGTGTTGTAAGATCGAAAATCGACAAATGGGACCTCATAAAATTGCTAAGCTTCTGTAAGGCAAAAGACACCGTCAATAAGACAAAAAGGCCACCAACAGATTGGGAAAGGATCTTTACCTATCCTAAATCAGATAGGGGACTAATATGCAAGGAAGTGGACTCCAGAAAATCAAATAACCCCATTAATCAATGGGGCTCAGAGCTAAACAAAGAATTCTCACCTGAGGAATACTGAATGGCTGAGAAGCACCTGAAAAAAAAATGTTCAGCATTCTTAATCATCAGGGAAATGCAAATCAAAACAACCCTGAGATTCCACCTCACACCAGTCAGAATGGCTAAGATCAAAAATTCAGGTGACAGCAGATTCTGGCGAGGATGTGGAGAAAGAGGAACACTCCTCCATTGTTGATGGGATTGCAAGCTTGTACAACCACTCTGGAAATCAGTCTGGGGGTTCCTCAGAAAATTGGACATAGTACTACAGGAGAATCCTGCAATACCTCTCCTGGGCATATATCCAGAAGATGTTCCAACCAGTAAGAAGGACACATGCTCCACTAAGTACATAGCAGCCTTATTTATAATAGCCAGAAGCTGGAAAGAACCCAGATGCCCCTCAACAGAGGAATGGACACAGAAAATGTGGTATATTTACACAATGGAGTACTACTCAGCTATTAAAAAGAATGAATTTATGAAATTCCTAGGCAAATGGATGGACCTGGAGGGCATCATCCTGAGTGAGGTAACCCAATCACAAAAGAACTCACATGATATGTACTCACTGATAAGTGGATATTAGCCCAGAAACTTAGAATACCCAAGATATAAGATACAATTTTCGAAACACATGAAACTCAAGAAGAATGAAGACCAAAGTGTGGATACTTTGCCCCTTCTTAGAATTGGGAACAAAACACCCATGGAAGGAGTTACAGAGACAAACTTTGGAGTAGAGACAAAAGGATGGGCCATCTAGATACTGCCATACCAGGGGATCCATCCTGTAATCAACCACCAAACGCTGACACCATTGCATACACTAGCAATGTTTTGCTGAAAGGACCCTGATATAGCTGTCTCTTATGAGACTAGGCTGGGGCCTAGCAAACACAGAAGTGGATGCTCACAGTAAGCTATTGGATGAATCTTGGGGCCCCCAATGGAGGAGCTAGAGAAAGTTCCCAAGGAGCTTGGGGGGGGGGGATCTGCAACCCTATAGGTGGAACAACAATATGAACTAACCAATACCCTCTGGAGCTTGTGTCTCTAGCTGCATATGTATCAGAAGATAGCCTAGTTGGCCATCAGTGGAAAGAGAAGCCCATTGGTCGTGCAAACTTTATATGCCTCAGTACAGGGGAATGTGAGGGCCAAGAAGTGGGAGTGGGTGGGAGGAGGAATGGGTGGGGAGGTGTGGGGGACTTTTGGGATAGCATTGGAAATGTAAATGAAATAAATACCTAATTTTTAAAAAGAACCCCCAAAAATATATATTACAAATTTTATTACACAGTTTCTCAAGTTATTAGAGATGTTTGTTTTAGAAACTTTCACCTCAGTTACCTTGCTTCTTATCTGTGACTATGAGACTTCCTATCCCTTCAAACCTGAGACTCAGACTCTAGGACCTGTGTGGCTTTCTTGATCTGTTTTATACTATTCTGTTAACAAAGTATCTTTTAAATCTTCGCCCAATAAATTTCTTGTCACATTCACAATTATGTTAAGGAACTTGGCATTATTCCTAGGAAGAAAGCCATATTTTCTTTAGCATTACCCTCTTTTTAAAATACCTTTTAAGATTTGAGTGTGAAATATCTCATATGATATTCCGTTTGAACAGTTAGTACCTAGATCTTAATTCTGTTTATAGAAGTTAGGAAGTTTTAGAAAGTAAGGCCTTTGGTCTGTGAGTTTTTTATTAAAAGCCTAATCACAAAACCTCTCCACCTCATCTTCTTAACCCCTAAAGATATGAGAACATAAAGAAATCCAGCTGTGGGCTTCCAATGCCATGGAGCTACCTGCCACGTGCTTCCCTAGCATGGTAGACTGTACTCCTTCGAACTATGAGTCAGTAAATACACTTCTTTCTTCAAGTTCCTTCTTGTCAAGTGTTTGGTTTCAGAAATGTGAAAAGAAATGAATACAAATAAAGCTACAGATACTTAGAAATCATCTAATATTAGATCCTCGGGAATATAGAACAATTGCACTTTAAACTTCATTACCATGAAAATAAGCACTCAGCAAAATACTAGTAACACCCTAAAAATGATGAGGAGAAGAAAAGAGGGGTATAAAATTGATCACGAGCCTAGGTCATCATTTTTGCTCTGCATTCCAATAATTAGGACATAACTACATGCTGATTTAGTGTGGACTTTGTAGCCAAGTTGCCTACATTAAACTCCATGCTCTACCATTTATTACATTCTTGACTTTGACAGAGTATTTCATGTTTCTACACCTCAGTCTCATTTGCAGAATAAAGTTGTACTCCTAAACTATTAAAACACCTTATGGCCAACACTACCTCCTTTTAGCTCTAAGAATCATGGTCCTGATACAATAAATGACTCTCAACTGAAATTCTTGCCTTCTTATCTCTGTGTTTATCCTAACAATCACACATTCTTCCGTGAGTAGGACACCTATTGCTTAGTGTGCCCATACAGTTCAGACACATGTTTCCTAAGAGTGAAGGTCACAGAATAAGACAGTGAGAAACTTGAGAACAAAGACAGATTCAGTTGTCTCTATATCCCCAGTGCTTTACTCTTGCGCGTGCCCAACTGGCCAGGAAGAACGACGCTGCAACAGGATCTTTCTGCACACGTTTATTCAGTCCTGTTTCTTCTTTTGACATAGTCTCTTGTTTATATCTCCCTTGTTTATATCTCCCCCGAACCCTGGGCCTCTCCTTTTATACACTCTCTCATCCACGCACAGCAGGCCACGCCACCTCACCAGGCACGCAGCTTCAGCTAATCAGGGCAGCAGGGGCATATCTCCATCAAATTGGATTCACCTGTATCCTGGTACACCTGCGCAGCACTCAAGATGTTTGTGTCTTATGAGGAAGTCAGGTGCAAGTCATATGACTTAGCTGCAGTCCCTGGCGCCTTTAGGACTGCCGCCACACCCGCTCCCCACACTTTACACAGAATATGGGAAATGGTTCCCTTGGGAATATTAGATGGACTGAAAATATATTATTAATTGTGATCATAAAAGTAAAAGTTGGTATTTAAAGTGATATCTTAGATTTGTGATGAAATAAAAGCATCCTATAAACTCTGTCATCATCATATTGTACATGTTTTATATAGTTTTAATTGGGAAATTATTCCCACTTAAGACACAAAAGACACTTATTAAATATTACTATGAGCCAGGCAGAATGCCCAGTGTTGTCATAATTTTATAAAAGGAAAGACCTAGTTGTAATTCTCTGTCCTCATCTTCTCTCTCAAGTGCATCTGAGGTCCCTCAAGCACAGAATTGTTCTTCCTCTGTCTCCCTGTCTCTCTGTCTCTCTCTGACATCTATAACATCATTCTTATTTTTCATGTTATTTTCATGAATACTGAGAACAATTCAGTAAGTACATCTACAACTCTCAGTGTTGTTTGTTTTTTTTTAACTCTTGATAACAACAGCCTTTTAGTAATCATATAATTTTCTCTCAATAACAAGGCTATGAGCATACCACCACTTTCTTACTACTCCAAGAAAGGTGCAAAGTTTGCTTATTTATTTATGTATTTATTTATTTCCATATTTATTTCCTTATTTATTTGGATGTGTTTAGTTGTATAAATAGAAGTTATACTGAAATTTTCCTGGCATCATCTTTAGAATTGCATGATAGTCTTCAGCTTTCTTATTTGGTTAAATCTCTGTCTCTGTTTCTGTCTCTGTCTCTCTGTGTGCATATATATCTGTGTTATGAGAAGAAGAAGAAAAAAAAAACCAGAAACATCACATTCCATAGTCTTTCTGTGTTCCTCTCAGGGGAATGCCATTTTTCAAGGTATTTTCTCTTTCTCATTACTGGTCACTGAAGGACTGCATATGAACTAAAACAGTAAAAACTCTGATATCAGTTTCCACTCCTTCTCCCTGCATTAATACTTAGTCTATGAGACAATTATTGTAGAGGGAGACATCAGTTTTCTAATTGGTTCTCGATTGTGTCAATAAAAGAGGTGGAAGCTAATTGCTGGGAAAAGGGGAAAAGGTGGAACTTCTCCATCCCAGGAGGAAGAGAAGAAGGAAAGAAAGAAATCCAGACCAGGTTTTGGAACAATGGGAGGCCACAACAGCCATATAAAATCTTGGAAGACTGAACACAGCAGCCTCCACCACTAGTGAATGGCTAGAATAGACTAACTGATAAGATAAGGGCAGGGAATTCTTTGTCTAGCCATTGAGTTATCTGGCTAGTTTTAAAATATTAAACTTGTCTAGTGATTTCCATCTGCAGAGTTAAGGTGGGCAGGAAAAGAAAGAAGGCAGCCAGGGAAGTCATTGGTGGCTTTGGGAATCTAGCCCTGAGCGGTTGGGAGAGTGACCACAGCTCCCAGGGAAAAATGGCGGTTGGCAGAGCTGAGTGAGACTAGCTAGAGTGTTATCTTGGAGCGAAGCTCTGCCCTGGACAAAAGAGAAAGAGCATTTTTTTTAATTACACACAACAGATTATAACTCTTTCTGAGTCTTTACATTTCTCATTGAGAAAAATAGCAGAATCCTTCAAAAGTGAAAAGGAATCCAAAGAATTCTGGTGCAAAGGATAATGCCTTATTATTTGGCCTCAACTTTAATCAATAAAATGGGATGAAGAAGAAACAGCTATCAAACTCCCCCAAGCAATCTAACTATTTTCTCATTGAGTAATCAAAGGAAGGAAGGAAGGAAGGAAGGAAGGAAGGAAGGAAGGAAGGAAGGAAGGAAGGAAGAAAGAGAGGGAGGGAGGGAGGGAGAAAGAGAGAGAGAGAGAGAGAGAAACATAATTATTATTGCCAAGCTCAAGCCAAGCCCAAAGCTATCAAACCAAGAACTCCCACCCCCCACTGCGGGACCAGCTGGAGGACCAGCCAGAGCCCCCCTTCACCCCCTCCCCAACCCTGGGCTAGATTCAGCCTGCTGGCCCCTACTCTGTTCTCGGCTCTTCCACTGCTCCCACCAGCTCCTGGGTGTCTGAGAGCCTGAAAACCAGAAGGACCGGGCCTCTCAGCCCCAAACCAGCTCTGGCTATCGAGCGCCTCAGACTGTACCTTCCCACTCTGGGAGCAATGTCCCAGGGCTTCTCTAAGGCCCAACACCTGCCTGGTGACAGCTCGTGCCAAGTGGCCGATCCCTGTGGTGAAGAAGATGCAGTACCCCATAACCCTACAGTCTCCAGTGTCTCACTGCAATATTATCGTTTTCTCCCATTTGTCAACATCTGATATCAATGCACTTTCATTGCACAATCCTGTGTGTGTACTATATACCTTTTTAAAAAAATAATGAAATCTTGACTATTTTTCATTGCTCTCGTAAATAAAACTCATCCTACTAAATCTTAGTACTATCTAAGATATGAATTTTACTTGTATAAAATAGAATATATTAATGAAGTACTGAAGATTGACTTCTTCCTTTGAGAGCCTAAAATGACCATTTATCTTCTGAGAGTTTATATAACATACAAAAAAGTCATATAGTTATATGATATTACAATAAATGGGACAAAGATGTGTTTAAGGAGTATGAAATTGGTATATTGGATCATGATATGAAAATGAGTGGGTCTATATTTTGAATGTATCCACAAATTTGTGTTAGAGAAACAAATTTCCAATGCGACACTAATGACAGATGGAATCCTTAGTGTTGATAAAGTCACAAGACCTCTGCCCATACCAATTGACAAAAGTCACTATTCTGGGAGTGCTTGATATGACTAGAGTCTATTGGTTAATTAAAAGTAAGGTTAGGGTTTGTTGTTGTTGTTGGGTTTGTTTTTTGTTTGGTATTTTGTTTTGGGGTTTGTTGTTATTTTCACTCATCAGCCCAGTGCTCTGCTGACCATCTGTCTGCTAGCATTGATGATACTGTGAAAAGGTGCCCCTTTTCTGGGATACAGAAACCGCAGATGAGAGAGAAAGAAAGAGAGAGAGAGAGAGAGAGAGAGAGAGAAATCCATTTTTTGTAGTTATTATTTTATGAGTCTGTTTTCAGATGAGATTAAGATAAGTGGAGAAGTGTTGGTTAAAGAACAAGTAGTGCATGTTTAAATATAAATGTAAGACTAAACAGCTAAATTAACCAGTCTAAAATTAGATAACAGGGATGAATTGGTACTATCCTCAGAAGCCAGGAACACACACACACACACACACACACACACACACACACACAAATGTGAAATCTGAAAAAAAAAATCAGAAACACAAAAAGCAAAACAAGTTGAGCTCACTAGACAGATCAGGTGTCTTCTTCTTCTTCTTTTTTTAATAAAATGGTAGTTAACATTTATTAGTGTTTCATGATATACTAAGGGTTATGAAGACCATTTCTACGTACTACTACAGTTAAATACACAATGGCTCCATTAGGCAACATTTTATTATTCTCATTTTATTTTTTATTCTTTTTATTTATGATTATTATTAGGTATTTTCTTCATTTACATTTCAAATGCTATCCCAAAAGTCCCCAATGCCCCCCCCCCACTTCCCTACCCACCCACTCCCACTTCTTGGCCCTGGCATTCCCCTGTACTGAGGCATCTAAAGTTTGTAAGATCAATGGGCCTCTCTTTTCACTGATGGCCGTTCTGAAGTAGCCACCTAACGTTGTCCCATGTCAGCCCATTGGTTTGGTGCACAACCTTGTTCCACGTGACTGAAGTGATGGATACGGCTCTGGGGCTATTGCTCTTCCTACCATTTCTGTGCACTGCCCTAAAATATCTCATTCTATGCCCTGGGTTATAATTCATCTTCCTTTAAGAATTTCCTATTTATTATCCACTTGATCAATCTAGGAAGCCTCCAGCTACACATAGCTCTTTTCTTCTCCATTGATGTGAGTTGGTGATGTGGTGCAGTTGTGATCTGATGATCTGGTGCAGTTTTGAGCTGGTGATGTGGCACAATTGAGTGCTGGTGATATGGAACAGTTGTTAAGAAAGGGAACACAAAGGCAATTACTTTTTGTATTTATATACATGTATTGCCCAGGCAATAAAACTGGGGTTCGCCTTTTCAGTCCCCACCAGCACCGAGGTAGCTTGGGCGCAGAGTCTGCAGACACCCACAAGGTAACCACAGGATCCGCCACAGGATCTTAAGACCTCTGGTGAGTGGAACACAGCTGCTGCTCCAATCCAATCGCGCAGGACCTGCGCCTGTATTAATTAGGGAAGCAGAAAACCCGGCCTGATCAGGGGCACAAGTTTCTTCCTGTCCACGCCAGCACCAGGGTACCTTGGGCGCAGAGTCTACGGACAACTGCAAGGTACCCACAGGACTCTCCAGGGGTATTAAGACCTCTGTGAGTGGATCACAACTTCTGCCAGGAGGCAGGTTCGAACACTAGATATCACCTTCCCTGTAAGAGGAGAGCGTTCCTGCAGAGAGTACTCTGAACACTGAAACTCAGGAGAGAGCTACTCTCCCAGGTCTGCTGATAGAGGCTAACATAAACACCTGAGGAATAAGCTCTAACCAGAGACAACTACAACAACTAACTCCAGAGATTACCAGATGGTGAAAGGCAAACGTAAGAATCTTACTAACGGAAACCAAGACCACTCACCATCATCAGAACACAGCACTCCCACCCCACCTAGTCCTGTGCACCCCAACACACCCAAAAAGCTAGACCCAGATTTAAAAGCATATCTCATGATGATGGTAGAGGACATCAAGAAGGACTTTAATAACTCACTTAAGGAAATACAGGAGAACACTGCTAAACAGGTAGAAGACCTTGAAGAGGAAGCACAAAATTCCCTTAAAGAATTGCAGGAAAACACGACCAAACAGGTGATTGAATTGAATAAAATCATCCAAGACCTAAAAAGGGAAGTAGACACAATAAAGAAAATCCAAAGTGAGGCAACACTGGAGATAGAAAACCTAGGAAAGAAATCTAGAACCATAGATGCAAGCATCAGTAACAGAATACAAGAGATGTAAGAGAGAATCTCAGGTGCAGAAGATTCCATAGAGAACATCGGCACAGCAATCAAAGAAAATACAAAATGCAAAAAGATCCTAACTCAAAACATCCAGGAAATCCAGGACACAATGAGAAGACCAAACCTATGGATAATAGTAGTAGATGAGAATGAAGATTTTCAACTTAAAGGGCCAGCAAATATCTTCAACAAAATTATAGAAGAAAACTTCCCAACCTAAAGAAAGAGATGCCCATGACCATACACAGGAAGCCTATGGAACTCCAAATAGACTGGACCAGAAAAGTAATTCCTCCCGACACATAATAATCAGAACAACAAATGCTATCCCAAAAGTCCCCCATACCCTCACCCCCCCACTCCCCTACCCATCCACTCCCACTTCTTGGCCCTGGCATTCCCCTGTACTGGGGCATATAAAGTTTGCACGACCAATGGGCCTCTCTTTCCAATGATGGCCAACTAGGCCATATTCTGATACATATGCAGCTAGAGACACAAGGTCTAGAAGGTACTGGTTAGTTCATAATGTTGTTCCACCTATAGAGTTGCAGATCCCTTTAGCTCCTTGGGTACTTTCTCTAGCTCCTCCATTGGGGGCCCTGTGATCCATCCAATAGCTGACTGTGAGCATCCACTTATGTGTTTGCTAGGCCCCGGCATAGTCTCACAAGAGACAGCTATATCAGGGTCCTTTCAGCAAAATCTTGCTAGTGTATGCAATGGTGTCTGCTTTTGGAGGCTGATTATGGGATGGATCCTCGGATATGGTATTCTCTAGATGGTCCATCCTTTTGTCTCAGCTCCAAACTTTGTCTCTGTAAGTCCTTCCATGGGTGTTTTGTTCCAAATTCTATGAAGGGGCAAAGTGTCCACACTTTGGTCTTTGTTCTTCTTGAGTTTCATGTGCTTTGTATCTTGTATCTTGGGTATTCTAAGTTTCTGGGCTAATATCCACTTATCAGTGAGTACATGTTTTATTGACAGGACTTTTAAGAACCGATTGGGAACAGGACCTTCAGCTCTCACATACAGATTACTGATAACAGCATCAGAACTACTCCTTACACTCCCACTTATATTGGTGGGAGCTGCTTAACTGTGTAGGCATAATGGTTGATTAGGTCTGGTAAACTGGTAGTTTATTTCTCCCTGGGCAAACAGACTTTCTATGGTAATGGAAGAAAAGCAAGTTCTAATCTTTGCTCTAGTCCAGATAAGGAACTACTAGATACGTCATTTTGAAGCATTATACTAACTTTGGCACCACTAAAGTCAAGATTTTTGAGTTACATTACAAGTGGACCTGAAGAGGACAGGAATGGAGAAAAATCTGTAAATGCCCAAAGTTGGAGAAATATCAATTTCAGATTTTCAAATTTTAAGAAGATGGTGTTTGGGGTTGGAGTGATGGCTCAGGAGTAAAGGCACTGACTGCTCTTCCAGAGGACCCGGATTCAAATCTCAGCACCCACATGGCAGTTCACAACTACAAGATCTGTCACACACAGACCTATATGCCAGCAAAGCAACAATGCACATAAAATAAATAGATAAATTCTTTTAAAAAAAGAAGAAGAAGAAGAAGAAGAAGAAGAAGAAGAAGAAGAAGAAGAAGAAGAAGAAGAAGAAGAAGAAGAAGAAGAAGAAGAAGAAAACGGAGTTCTCCATATCCTCTTCCACAACGGGGATCATTCCCTACCTACAGGACAATTGAATGAGTTCAGGTGGTAAAATAGTTTCATGAGGCAGAGGGGGCAAATATTCTCTGCAAACCAGAAACTAGAAGCTGGAAACCACAGGAAATACTCAGCAACTCCTTCTTAGAGTAAGGACTAAAAGACAGGACTTTCAGGCAAACCTTGCACAGGATCAGAGGGCATGTGGGCCAAGCCCTCTTTGTCTCTAGGCACTGGAAAAGCCAGAATTCACCCAGCTCAAGACTCTTGCCCTTCTGGGAGAAAATTCTTGGCTTCAGATCCCATAAAGACAGTTGTTCCACCAAGGTTCCAGACAAATCTTGCCAGCTGAGGTCTCAGTGGAAAGAGACATGATAGGTCCTAATAACCTGGCATACACTTTCTCTGATCCCTCTTGGGGATGGCTGTGGAAATCTCTGATAGCAAATACAGACAGCAAACATCTCTGAACCATAGAACAGGTGCTAATCCCCATCCTGTTCCTGTTATGGTCCAAGAGGATGCAAAGAAAGATTTTTCTCTATATCTGGTTCCTTCAGGAAGCTCTTCGAAACTCTGAAATTCAAAAGGTGGGCAGAAATATCATGGAAGTCACAGGACGATGTTGACCGAAAGACCACCCAACGGTTGAACTCAGCAGCTGGCAATGTACTGATATCTATTTTCCTCCTTGAGAGTCCTCCCAAAGTTCATGAGTATCAGTGAATGAGAAGAACTTGGGGCTTCTTGGACAAAGCCTGCAGTACACACAATGAGATAGACTCAAGAATAATTGGAAATGTTACAGTGACTGAAAGGCTAAATTACACTACAAGTTGAACATGTCTTCAAGGCCAAAATAAACAGTAGATTTACCTTAGGAAACAAACCATTCAAAGAAAAGCACCTCTCCCAGTTTCCTCTGAAATTCTTTACTTATACTCCAAAAGAAATGCTAGTGTCTGAGTGGAATTGGGTTCTGACATATTAAACTCTTTGTATAGCTGTTAACATGGATTTAGCTGCCTGTAGGTACCAAGGAAGGAGGGGTAGTGCTGCAGACCTTTCTTACACTTTATTTTCTCTCTGTTCTGTTTGGTTTATGTGTGTCACATACCTCAACGATTCAACTGTTAGAGATGCTAGAGTTACAGCTTTTAAAGGACCAATTATTTCCTGAGGTTAAGACTTGGCTTTAGTCAGGTGTTGAGAAACTAGATAAATATTCCAGCAAAGCCTGTATTTTGAAATTCTGCTCCTGGGATTAGAAATAAAGCTTTGTTCATACTGTTAGAAGCTCTAAAATGCACAGAAGCCTCTATCATGCCTGTCTCTGCCTGTTTCTTGGCTTTTCAAGATTCGTCCAATGTCACGGGGTCTCATGTAAGTCTTTCTGCTAGCTGGCTTGCAGGACCTTGGAAAACATGTGAGCAGAGAGAAAAATATGGCAGTATATAATATGAAAATGCAGGAGTTTCTTGGTAATATTCAATACCTTGTGAGGTTTGTTAAGACAAATTTGAAAAAGAATTTCTGATCTTGACCTGTTGTTCGTTTTAAGGTTTCTCGGTATCATCATTGATGTTATTTATATCATATCTTCTCAAACGTCTCAGCTGGTTTATAAAATGAAAATAGGTATGTTAAGCAGGAATTCTTAGGAAAAAAAAAAAAACCCTTGCACTTTTCACAGATGAAAAGCTTGACTATGTTTAGAAGTCTTCGGTGATGTAAAAAGCACCCCCCACTGGTTGGAAAAAAATTTAAACGATGGCCCGGAGCATGTTCAGGCACCACTGGGACATGAAGCAAGTTTTAGAATTTCGAAACAGCTCTTAAATTTTTATTTTTACAAGTTTTTTGTTTGTTTGTTTTATTAAATCCTCTCTGTCCTACACCCCATTCCACCTCATTTTTAGAATGCTCTCTTGTAGTGACAGCAGTCCATTTACATACGGCCAAAGGGGTCTCAGGATATTCCACTGGGGCCTTGGGGGTTTAATTTCTGGCATAAATCTCTGTTCTGAGTCCTCTGCTCTCAGACCCCAAAGGCTGTCAAGCCGTGCTGGAGGGCAGTGAGACTGCGTTGTAACTTAGCTTTTATAGCAGTTCACATGACTCTAAGACAATTGTTTCCACTGCAATTCATATGAAGCTGTTAGTTCTTCATGAGACCCCATCTGTGTTTCCATTAATCTTCGTAATAGGCTCAAATCCTTTCACACTCAGAGGCTTTGTCTGCATCTGTAACAGGGTGATGGGAGATGGAACAAATTACTAGCATATTGTTTTCTGGTATCCTCACTCACATTACAAAATTTTGTGGTACCTTGTGGGTGGGATTTGTTAAAAGGGCAAACCAGGAATTGCTCAAAGACATTTAAACATCAACATTCTGTTTTCTATTGAAATACACTTTTCTAGAAACAAAGGTGTTTGTCTCTCTATCTCTCTATGTGTATGTGTATATTATAAAGGATTCTTGAAGTAAACATATATAAAGAAACCATTTTCTAAAGTTATATCATGCTGTACTTTTAATAATAATCTTTACCTTACATACACCAAAATCTATCCTTTTTATAGCATAGTATGAGAACCACCTTAAAATTAAGATACAGAGTATTTCTATCGCTCTACAATATTTCTTGTGTTTCATACAAGGACTTCTCTTCATCCCAGACACTAGTAACTACTGGTCTGATTTCTGCCCTACAGTTTTTGCCTTTCTAAGCCATATAAATGAAAGCACAGGGCATGGCCCTTTTTGTTTGCTGTCTTTCATTTTACATGATGAACTTGAGATCCTCATATTATTCTATCATTCTCTCAATACTTTGAAGTGCCATCCTAGTACGTAGACATGCTACCCGGTTTGTGTAGTTTCAGGTTGATGGATTTAGAAAACCGTTGTAAGTGTTGCTATAAGGATGCCTGCACTTAAAATATTTCCAATTACCTGTGGAAAAAAATGCTTTAAAATGAAATCTTGGCTGTGAACTTTTGTTTACCATCAGGATAAACTGCTAAAGTCTTCAGACAGAGCCAAGCCATTGCTGAGTTCCCACTGGCAAGGTCTAAGCATGCCACTCTAATTCTTTATCTATACTTGACCAGAGTTTTCTCATGTGCTTTTTCTTTTCTTTCCTCTGCCATTCTTTGTGTGTAGTAGCATCTTGTGATTTAAAATATAATTAGTCTAATAACTTAGAAAGCTGTGGTTTATATATGTGTGTATTTAGTAACCCAATGTTTTATGTATGCGAGTCAAAAGTTACTGTGCAAATCCTACTTCATGAAATGGAGAAGTAAAATCCCACTGGAAGATTGAGATACAATGGGAGAAGTGAGAGCTCTAGAGCCAGGCAGATGAAGTCTGCCTTGCAAGCTCTTGTACCTTGACTATTAGGTATAGTAATCACACCAACCCCATACATTATGCCATAGATTTGCATAAAACACCCAAGGTATGTTCTAAAATGCTGCACTCCCCTTTTCTTGCATTAATATTCTACAGAAATAGCCAACTCCACAGATAGATGTCGTCTTCAATCTAGAAACCAAGAATGTCATGTCTTAACTCAAGGGAGGAACTAGATTCTTGGGAGACTGAAAGGGGAGCAAATGTTATGGCAACACTCTAGAGAGTCCAGTTTTTGTTTCCTCAAGGCATGCTATTTCGATCATATCTTCATCACTGCCCTTCTTTATAGGTATGTTTAAAACAAAGTGTTCTTTCAGCAGTCCAAATGCCTCACAGGAGTGAAGATTGTAGGTTATTTGCTCTGGGTCTCTTGAGTGAATAATAAGTCCTGCTGAGGTGCCCCTGTAAATGTTGCACTATAACCTGAGGATTGGTGGAGGGAAACAAAGGTTTGTCATGGGCTGATAAAAGCCTGTGTTTGGGCATTTAATTTGTTCTATCTAAAGGTGAAGGTGTAGTGTCAGATTAGCATTGCTGTACATGGTGTTTATATACTCAGCTGGGCTAGCTCAGCTTACCAACTCCATGAAGCTGTGATAGACTATATGCTTCTTTCTTCTTGCCTAATCTAAAAGTGCACTGCTCTGCTGCTCCCAACACAGAAGCACTCAGAATGCAAGAAAGTCTGTCCTTTGAGTGACAGGACAAAGTTAACTCACACTCTCAGCCTTGTGCGGAAGGAAATGCCTTGGTTGAATTTTTGGGTTATCATTGGCATACCAGGTATGCCCTTTTGTATCAAATAATCTACTTCTTTCATTTCTATTTTAAAAACCTACAAACTTAAATCCACCACATTGACATAAGAACAATATAAACTACTTAAAAGTGATTGTTTCAGATACACTCACATGCTTATAATTCCCCATTGCATCAAATTCAGTTTAGCATCCTACTGTGTTATACTTGCTTCTGTTTCCAGAAGAAATTAAAGACACAAGCAAAGCTTTCTAAGACCACCTCTACGTTCTTATAATGACATTCACATTCCTCTTTGTTCTGACCTCTCCTGGGCATCAATTTTCACTTCTACCAGTCTCATCTCTTCTTATAACCACTACTTTATATTTTTCTATTATCACCAGATCTCTTCTAAAGTTGAGGTATAGGCCTTGGCTCCTGGACTTGAGGAATAGCCCAAAATCCTTGTTTGTAAAATAATTATCTTTGTCAATGTTAGTTCCTAAGAACCATCTCAACCTAGGTACATGATACTTTTGTCTGATGAGCTTTTCGATGTAATACAAAAACTCGCAAGTATATTTCCAATTTACTCCATTTTGTGAATACAAGGCTAACATTTTTAAATGCATTAGAGTTGTTTTAAATTCATAAGAGACCATGGGTGTCTCTTAGTGACACTTCAGAATCAAAATATATTAAATCAAATTCATTATTTTTGTTATCTTATCTTCCCACAGTGGTTCTTTGAGGATTACTTAATTATACTATATGAATGAAAAAAGGTAATATAAATGTACACTCACACACACACACACACACACACACACACACACACACATCCCTTTACAGTGAGATTTAAATTCAATGTGTGTTTTTATTGACCCAGTGACAAATGGCTGTGGAAACTGAAGAGAATTCAGCATTAGTAATTTCATTTTGAAATGGATATCACTGATTGATTGAAAATTACATATAATTTGTTAATGTGCAATCTAAGCTAAAAAGCATCACTTGAGAGGTTTTTCTAAGTTGAAAATAAGATCAGAGCTAAATTTGTTATGCACTGATTTGGGACAGATATAGTACTACAAATTTTATATCTAAAAGAAGTTGTATCCATCTCTATGCCACTGTCATAAGAACTGGTTGCTAAGGAAAGGTGGGAATGAAGTTACATAGGGACCAAGTGATGTTTCAAAAATAAGTGGATTGACAATAGCACTACCTCTATTTAAAATTTCCACCTCACCAGATATTTTGTAGAGGATTTTGGATGATCAATATCTACTTCAGGGGCAGGAAGTAAAATCAATACTTTGTTTGTGCTACAGACTTCCCCAACAGCAAGAATGACAAACAGGAACTTTATTATGAAAGATGTGCATGCCAGAGCCTAGCTCCCTCACTGTGGAAAGTTGGTATTTATGCAACACATGATTGAGGCTAGAATAATGGGTAATTTATGCAATAGTAGCCTGGCGGTGGTGACACATGCCTTTAATCCCAGCACTTGGGAGGCAGAGGCAGACAGATTTCTGAGTTTGAGGCCAGCCTGGTCTACAAAGTGAGTTCCAGGACAGCCAGGGCTACACAGAGAAACCCTGTCTCAAAGAAAAAAAATTATGTAATAGTGGCTTAGCTATATATAAAATATAAGTGTATATTAATTAGATGACATGTATTAATCATTATAGGCAGAGTTTACATACATTGTTATGTGTGGAATGATGGTTAAAAGGCACTTAGCATAAGATACATGCTTCAATTGAGCACCCTGTTACTGGTATTATATAATATCTAGGGTTGTTATAAGGATAGAATAAATTCATACTTATGATGATCTCAGAATAATCTCTCCTACACATAGTACTACTGAAGTGCTTGTTAAAGGTAAGGAAATCTCAGGAGGCCACTGGCACAGTAAAACTAATCAAGAATATAATGAAAGTAGCTGAACTGTCTCCTCTCTGGAAACAAGTAGTTTTGCAGGGATTAAAGGTATCTTAAATTGTTGTTACCTAATTCATAATATTCAGCTCTAATATACAGCTATTGTTTTAACTATTTTATTATGTATGCATAGAAACTTTGAAAGTTAGAATTAGTTTGGTGCTTTATTTATAAATCAAGTCTATCAATCAAGTACCCTCTGGCAAATCAAATAGATTTTTCCCAGCAATGATTTTAAAAGGAATATATTATAGATATATAGGGTTTTTAAATGTCATATAGCCTTTATCTATGTGCTTGTGTGTGCAAGCATTCAGATGTATGTCTCTGCAATCTTACTTTACAATCAACATCAACATAGAAAAGTGGACTGTTGTCAGAGTCCAATTCTGCCAGAAGCCATATAACATCTTCATTCCTCCATGTGTCTGTGGCCTGAAGGTGGACATCATCATCCCACCTTACTAACCTCAAGAGGTACTATCAGATATTTTCTTATTCCCTTTTACTACAACTAAATACTATTTTTTTCCATTTTTATTAGATATTTTCTTCATTTACATTTCAAATGTTATCCCAAAAGTCCCCTATACCCTCCCCCTGCCATGCTCCCCTACCCACCCACTCCCACTTCTTGGCCCTGGTATTCCTCTGTATTGGAGCATATAAAGTTTGCAAGACCAAGGGGCCTCTCTTCCCAATGATGGCCGACTAGGCCATCTTCTGATACATATGCAGACATGAGCTCTGGGGGTACTAGTTAGTTCATATTTTTGTTCTACCTATAGGGTTGCAGACCCCTTCAGCTCCTTTAGTACTTTCTCTAATTCCTCCATTGGGGGCCCTGAGTTCTATCTAACAGATGACTGTGAGCATCCACTTCTGTATTTGCTAGGCACTGGCATAGCCTCACAAGAGACACCTATATCAGGGTCCTTTCAGCAAAATCTTGCTGGCATATGCAATAGTGTCTGCGTTTGGTGGCTGATTATGGGATGGATCCCAAGGTGGGGCAACTCTTTGGATGGTCCATCCTTTCAATTCAGTTCCAAACTTTGTCTCTGTAACTCCTTTCATGGGTATTTTGGTCCCTATTCTAAGGAGGAATGAAATATCCATGCATTGGTTGGTCTTCCTTCTTCTTGATTTTCTTGTGTTTTGCAAATTGGATCTTGGGTATTCTAAGTTTCTGGGTTAATATCCACTTATCAGTGAATGCATATCAAGTGAGTTCTTTTGTGATTGGGTTACCTCACTCAGGATGATATCCTCCAGCTATATCCATTTGCCTAAGAATTTCGTAAATTCATTGTTTCATTTTTCAAGTTGTAGTAATACCTCCAAGCAATCATGGAGAAATGCCAATACAGGGAAAACAAATAGCATTAGCAAATTCAAGCACAGTTCTTTCCTTTAACTTCTTTGTGCATCTGAAAGAGTTATTAGATTCCCAGATAGAGTTCATCTTTGTAGAAAGCCAGTCTGGTAAATGACTGGGATTTAAGTATTTGGTCATGATACCCAACAGACCACTGCTGTTGAGGATATCTTTTACACCTGAAACTCAAATGAGATGTTATTTTAAAAAATCTGAGTGTCTAATCATATCATGAAGAAGCCTCTTTTCATATGTCACTCAGCTGTGGGTCATCTGTTTAACAGCTATGTCTCTGCTCTATGATTATAAGCCTGAAATGAATCCAAGTTGCAGATAATACTGAGAGCAATGTCCTTTAGCTCCCCACTGAACACTTCTCTATTGCTATTCTAAATCAAATTCCAAACTTTAAGATCCCAATAATCCATCCCATGCTATTAGAATCATGTATTTTAGAAAAGCAAAGCTGAAGACAGCTACAGTCAGAGTATCACCTGACAGAATGACTCAAAAAAAGTCTGGGTATCTGAGTTTGAAGTAACCATACACATTTCACTAACACATTGTGTTGTTTTATGAGTCATTAAAAATAGATTTGACCTGTTTAGAAGTTTTACTAGTCTACAATGCTGAGGAAGGCAGCTAAAGAAATCATTCTTAGAAGTGATAATCACTTTTCTACCACTGTGACAGAAATACACAAGTAGATCAATTTATAGGGAAGAAAGATTTATTTGGCTTACATTTCAGAGATTTTAGTCTGGGCTCAGTTGGCCTGTTGTCACTTGGCTTGTAGCAGTAGCAAAGTACCATGGTGTGATTGTATAGTCAGAGGATGGACTCACCACACAGCTGTCTGGAAAGAGAGAGAAGGTGTCCAGGACTTCAAGACCCAACTCAATTGTATATTGCCCCTCAAAATTCTACTTGTACAACGGAGTCCCACTTCCATAGTGCTACACCAAATACCAGCATTGCCAGCAGCCGAGGAATAAGCCTTTACAACATAGAGCTCTGAGATTTCAGATTTGAATCATTCAGTAGTTGCTTCTTTCCAGTGTTATTTATTGTACCTGCAGTTCTCACCTATAAACACCACAAAACTTATCCATCCAAGTGTTTCCCAACAGGTCAATCATTTCTGAGAGAGAAAATGAAGTAGCTAGAGCTATGTCACATAGATCATTTGGCTCTAATAAATTCCTGTTGTACGGTGTGCAGAGGTCTTTTAGCACAATTCCTTGATAAATTTAAAATTGCATCTATTTTTCAGTTTCTGCAAAGAAAAAGTGGAAGGTACACCTTTCCCACTGCAGCCTTCATTATTTTGCAACTTACATGTAGTCATGGGGATCTTTTCATTTTTTTCTTTTGAACTTTGTCCTCCCTTGAAATAAAAGCAAACAGAATTGTTTGGAGAGGAAGCTCAGTCTGTAAGCTCTGGCCACGCCTTTTGGGACAGTTAATATTGATTGCCCTCGGTAAGATCTAGACGTTCCCAAGGGGTTGACCTTTTGGTGTCATCTGTGAAGAGCTCTCTCCATTAGGAGAGTTGAGATCGGAAGACTCAACCTAACCACCAGCTAGGGGAGAAAAGGAGCTGAGCACCAGCATTCACCTCCTTCTGCTTTCTGACAGAAGGTTGTAATGTGACTGGGGCCCAAACTACCTACTTCCTTGAATTCCTGTGATGGACTGCACTGTGGACCGGTGAGGCAGAGTAAAACCCTTCCTTCCTTTTTGTGGCTGACTTCAGATCATCACTGTGAGACAAGTGACTAACACAACATGCTAGCATGAGTTCATGGAAGAAGGAGAAATTACTGCAGCTTGCCTTCTGATGCATGCAAACACAAGCACACACAAGCACACAGATGGAAATTTGAACAATCAAAGTATCAATGTAGAGATATTTAGAAAGAAACATGAGGTGCTGGGGCCATGGCTCAGCATGTAGGAGTGCTGACTGAGGCTCCGAAGGACCCTGGTTCTAATCCTGGCTCGTGCTTGGTGGCAGGCATTTGATTCCCACTAATTACTTCTGCCGGGTACTGGTAGTACATATCTTTAATCCCAGCACTTGGGAGGCAAAGGCAGGTGGATTTCTGAGTTCAAAACTAGACTGGTCAACAGAGAGAGAGAAAAACATGAGACCCCCCCCCCCAAAAAATATTGCTCTTCCTACATTGCACAAGAATACTGTATTACAGTATGAAAAATGAATCAAGGTCACTTGTCAGTTGAAACAGGATTTCAGAAATTATGCCTCATTTACATAACTAGTGTCATGGTTATTCTTTGTTGTCTACTTGACTATATCCAGAACTAAAATCCAAGTGGTAGATATTCCTCTATGGGATTTATTTTTCTTAATTAAATCATTTGAGTGGAAAAACTCACTTCTAATCCAGATCTTTGAGATGAGAAGATAGACATTTAATAGAGATCTTTTGAAGTGAGAAGATTCACCTTAATCTGGGCCACACCTATATTCCATGCCATCCATCTATAGTCTCGTGCAGTATATCCCATTATCAGTTGACTAAGGAAGAGAAGACAAGTGTCTGGTTTACTGATGATTCTGCGTGTTATGTACGCACCACCCCAAAGTGGAGAGCTGCCCCATTACAACCTATTTCTGGGGAAACCTGAAAGACACCATGGAAGATAGTCTCACAGTGGGCAGAATTTGGGAAAACAAACATGCTGATATGTTTTGTTTTAAAGGAGAAATGGCCAGATGTACAATTATTCACTGATTCATAGGCCAATGTCAATGGATGGGATGGGTGGTCAGGAGCTTGGACAAAGCATGATTGGGTAACTGGTGAGAGGAAGAAGTATGTGAGTAGACCTCTCCAAATGGGAAAAGGTTGTGAAGATACTTGTGTCCCATGTAAATCCCCACCAAAAAATGACTCAAAACGGGCAAAGGTCAGGGGTTAAGATTAAATCTCTTTCTGATAAAATTGAATTTTGAGTGTTTGAAGGAAGCACATTCAAACTATCTTCATCTTGGTTAGTCCCACAAATCATAAGAAAGTTTAATAATAAAAGTAGATATACAATGACCTGTTCTCTGGATACTCAGTCGCTTTTCCCAGTCGTCCCATTATTACCCAGTGGGCCCATGAACACAGAGGCTATGGTGGCAGAGAGGGAGATTATAAGTGGGCTGGACAACATGGACTGTCACTCACCAAGGTTGGCCTGATATAGTTGTTGCTGAGTGCTAGGTCTGCCAAAGCAGAGACCAAGACAGAGACCAGATATGATACCATTCCAAGTGGTCACCGGCCAGGGGCCTGGTGGCAAGTTGTACCACTTCTTCCATGGAAAGGACAACTCTTTGTCCTGATTAGAGTACATAATTGATTCAGTTATGGATTTGTCTTTTGTGCATATAATGCTTATGCTAAAACTACCACAATAGGTATGTGATGACAATTTTTTTTCTTGATCAGTCAACAGAAATTCATTTGTGAAGTTTATTACAAACATATACATGTGACTTCTACTGACGAGAATTACCACAGAGAGAACTGCATAACCTTCAAGGGTAAAGCAAGGCAAACAAGCAAGGCACTGAAACTTAGAGCTGATAGTAATCATATCAGCACTGTAGCTTCTTCACAAGTATTTTTATATTGTAGCAACATAGCATTTTCTTGGGATTGCTAGTCACCTTTATAACATGAATGAACATTGGCTAACAGTAATCTCTTGATTTGTAAATTTAAAATTGTCCTTCCTCAAGATATGAAAACTACGTATGCAAAGCACTTTTGGTGTCTTACTGAATTTTAGCTGTTAGTAGCATTCCACATGCTAATTATTTATTGGCTCCTTTAGAAGAATCAGCAGACAAACCATTTATGTTTATGTATATAAACATGTTAGCTATATTTCTTGTCATTGTCATTTTTAGTAGTCTTTGGAAAAACAAACACCAAAGATTGTCTGAATTTGAACAGCAATTGCCTGAATGAAAACTTAGGGTATCACTTTGCACTCTGAAAGATAATTTTTATTATAATTCTTATGCTTGTATGGTTTTTTATTTTTTTGTCTGTGGGATTTTCAGTCAAGTGGAAAGATATTTCTAGGCATTTACAACTGATTTGGAGCGATGATTTAAGTTGGACTACAGGGAATATACTGAATATTTTTTCTTAGAATTCTTCTGAGCTGTGGACCAGGGATGGTGCTCACTTGGCTGAGTGCCTGTTTTGTAGACATTGAACCCTGGGGCAGATCACCAGTACCCAGAAAACTAGCATTCCTTGATCCCCTTACTTACAAAGGCCTAGGCACTCAGGATAATGCTTGTCTACATAGGAAGCTAGTGACAAATGTGGTATACATGACACACGTGGGGCAGGGCACTGCATATTTGTGGAATTCACATTTGAGTGTAAATTTAATGCCTTTACAATAGCACAAAGTGACAACTTGCAAGTTTCTTTGTACCATGAGCTCATTGATGTAGTTTCATTAATACGAACCTTGGATAAACTGGTATAGATGACATTTGCCTATGAAATTTGTAACTTCTTTTCCTGTCTCGAGACTTGGTGCAGCTGGCATGCCTTCTGGCCTAGAGAACACCTGTGCACACCACCCTCCCTTTCACTTGTCCCATACATACTTGCAGCCTTAAGAAATGTCTGATTTCAGTTTTCATCTTGTATGAATATAGGTCTAGCTGTTACTCCTATTGTGGAGGCAAAATTGATTGATTGGTCTCCTACTTAAAGTATTTCAGGCATCACTGAAGGTGGGAGAGGAGGCAGAGGGCTTTCCCAGTGACCTAGGGGTGAGGCCTTGTATGACAGAAACGCACAAGGTAGGGGAAGAATCTGAACCAAACTGTCGAAGAGGAATGAGTTCAGAAGGCTAGACTCTTTATAGGATATTTTGGCATCATAACAGACAAGTTGAAAGTCAGTTTGTATTTACCTCCTAATTTGAACAAAGCAGACTGTTTTTCAAATTACCTAGCCTTTCTATGATTTTTAAGTCGACTTTCTCTTCATTTCTATCCTCCCATTTTTGGGCTTTGCAACTATATTAATGAGTGACTTTATATTGCATGTGTGTGAGCAGTGAGATCAGGAAAGAAACCAACATTTAGTGTAGAAAGGCAATAACAACATCTGGGAACATATTGATTGAATTATCTGTGTAATTTCAATGAAACCAACCAAATTGCGTAGATTTTATCCCCAAACATAAGTAAGAAAATACTAGTTTGGTATATTAGAAATATGTATCTAATCCTATTATAAGCCTATTAATCTTATAACTATCATAACATTAGTTTGAAAGCCCCCTTCCTCCCCCCACCCCACCCCCATCACAAGCTCATTGTCATATTTATTAGTAGTAGCTGGAACTGGACTGGTGCTTCCATGGGGACTGTTGGGATAAATTCTGAGGGGCAGCAACAGGAAGGGCCACCAGTGATGATCAGCTAGGATCTTAAGATGGGATACAGAGCACAGTGATGGGTCATCATGGTGCTGTCACAGCACAAGGGGCTACTGGCTGCTCTTTCTTCCTTCCTGAATATTCCCTGAGCCTCAGACCACGATGGGCAGTACCTCCCACACACTTGGAGCTTTGGCTACTTCCTGGATGTGAAATCACACTGACCACATCTGAGGCACCCCCCTATCTCCAATCATTGCCAATCAGTTGTCCTCAGTAAGCCTCAGGACTGAACACTTCCAATTGCCTGACACAGATGACAGGAAAGAGATAGGGAAAAGAAACTTCCATTTTCCCAAGAAAGCTGGAAGAGAGAGAGGGCAGATTGTTTCTGGGTAGGAACAGCACTCTGAGGAAAATGAGACTTCTCAGTTCTTCAGCTGAGACACCTCATACAGATATGCAGCCAGCATCTTGGTTCCTTCTATATAATTGTGCCTGTTGAGCTTTTCGTTCTGTGAGTGGGCACTGTCATCTGCTGATCCCACTGGCAACAGCATGACATTTTTGCCTGTGGCCTCTTGAAAGGTTCAGGTCACAGGAATACTGCCACCTTCCCTGATCAAGTCAGGCTCAACACCAAACACTGTCTTCAGGGCTCTTCTCCCTGTCTGGTAATGAAGATGGTTGAA
Source organism: Mus musculus (assembly GCF_000001635.26). Taxonomy (NCBI): domain Eukaryota; kingdom Metazoa; phylum Chordata; class Mammalia; order Rodentia; family Muridae; genus Mus; species Mus musculus. The sequence goes on from NC_000079.6 coordinate 16,638,342, forward strand.
GTCAGACATCCACGGCTTCCCACCGGGGCTCATATATACCTTGAACTTGTTGGGACTCTGAAGTTCAGCAAACTTTTTTGACAAGTAGCTTGAAACTTGCTTGCTAACAACTTCTGGTATCATGTTTGGCACGAGCCTGATGGAGAACTTGCCATCTACTTCCCTGGCGATCACAGTCTTAAACAGGAGAAGGCCTCTTCGATTCCATGGAGGGACTGGGACAGGTATCAACATCTGTGCATCAGGATATCTTTCTTGCAGCTGTGCTGAAGCATCCCCATGTCTTTGGTGAACTCTTCCGAATCAAAGCCAATGTGGTCATAGAGCTCACACTCCTTATCTGTTACAGGCACCAAAGCATCGTTGATGCTGGGGATAAGTTTTTTCCCCTTCTTGTCTACCAGACAACCCATCAGTGAAATGAAATCCATCATGGCCTCGTGCACTGAGCCACCATATACCCAGAATGGAGGACTTTGTCACTGCATTCCACCTCGATGAAGAAGTAACAAATGCCTCTGAGGCCGTACATGATGCACGGCCTATTCTTCCCCAGCCAGTAATTGTCCGAAATGCACACATAGTCCCTATCTTTGAAGAACTTGTCTTTCTGGGCAAAAATTAGCTCATCCAGGTATTTGGAGCCAGACTGGTCCATGCCTTCTAGGCAGAACCGCAGGTTGCATGGGATGTCCTGGCCAGTCTTCTGAAAAGGCTTCCAGGGCATTCATCCATCCGGCCACCACCCCTTATCTTCTGTGCAGAGTCTCCCATACAACTTGCCTTCCCGCTCCACCAAGGAGAAAAGGGCTCACTGTCCCACCCATCCTCCAGGACTGCAGGTTGCATATCCAGGCGCCTGTAAATGCACACTGTTTTCTTCTGAGGATCGCTGCCCAGTTTGCCCAGCAGAATGGGAGGAAGGGTATCCCTGAGCCATCTGGGAGCTTCGGCTTCCCAATATCCACCAGCTCCACAGAACCCTCCAGCCTCTGGACATCAGCAGCTGCCATCTCCTTCATCCTTCTGATCTCTCCTCTCTTCTCCAGCCATGCAGACACGCTCCGGATGACCACCCATTCTGCAAGTTTCCTGACACAGCGGTCCTGGTTTTCATCGATGTATTGGAAGACAGCTCTGAGGGCTGACATCTTTTAGGCCGACTTCAGACCTAGGAAAGTCATGCCGCGTCAGTTTGAAAGTTTTTAAAACAAAATTTAGCTTCCATTTCCAGTCACATCCTTAGACACATAATTTAGACATATAGATTTATTTGAGTTCCCTGTGACTTACATGAGCTAAAATGACATAAATTAAGATAGTGGCTTACAAGGCAGCCTGGTCACGTGGTCAGCTTCTAAGGAAGCAGGACTTATATGAAGCAAAGGCTGACAGAAATTCATCTTCCCACTGCTTCAAAACTTCCTCAGGAGTTCAGTGGGCGAGGGGGATACACTAGAGCAAAGTTTAATGGCACAAATGTAAAAAAATGCCTGAATGAATTCCGTTCTTATGCATGCTGATTTGAGATTAATAGAATAATTGCTCAAGAAAACATTACTTTACATAGTAAAAAATTTCAAAATACTGTTTATAAACAAAAATGTTTAAAAAAAAATACTCAATGCCAATTTGTAAAACAAAGCCAAACCTATAAAAGTACTTGTTCTTTGGTAAGAATATTTCCACCTTTATTTTAAGTGTTGTACAAAATGTTTTAGCCTACTCCTTATGGAGTAGATATCTAGGGCTAGACTTCCAAGGACCACCTCATCGACTACACCAGAACACTCTGCACAGAAGCTTGCCTCAGGGGTGGTCCATACTTGTAAGACTCATCTTAATATCCTGAACACACTAACACTGGGTCCAAATCAAACCTTTCTCTGAGTTGTTTGATTGTTTGCTTTTCTTGATTGAATCTGAGAGCTGAACCTAAGTTACAGAGCAAATTCTTTCTTACCTATGTCCTACCCTTAGGTAGGAGGCTCAGCTTAAACACCAGCCTACCATTTATTAACTTGAATACCATCAGAACCATCCATGCAGCTCAACGAAAAAGGGTTAATACACAAATTTAAGAAAGACCTTTTGATGGTTCATTTTTTTGTGTGTGTTTTTTTGTTTTTTTGAGACAGGGTTTCTCTGTGTAGCCCTGGCTGTGCTGGAACTCAGTCTGTAGACCAGGCTGGCCTTGAACTCAGAAATCTGCCTGCCTCTGCCTCCCGAGTGCTGGGATTAAAGGCGTGTGCCACCATGGCTGGCTTTGATGGTTCATCCTTTTTTCTATTTATTTTTTTATTTTTATTAGGTATTTTCCTCATTTACATTTTCAATGCTATCCCAAAAGTCCCCCATAACCCCCCCACTCCCCTACCCACCCACTCCCACTTTTTGGCCCTGGTGTTCCCCTGTACTTGGGCATATAAAGTGTGCGTGTCCAATGGGCCTCTTTTTCCAGTGATGGCCGACAAGGCCATCTTCTGATACGTATGCAGCATATGATGGTTCATCCTTAAGAAGTTAAACCTGAGGTCTGTGGGAGGAACCCTGGCTCTACCCAGTTTGTTGATTTTTCCAACTGAATTGTTCCTCTATTCTCTCCTCTCTGTTCCCCTTCCCCACTCCATCTCCTGTTTCACGATGTGTGAATGTGTCTCTACACACAAAACACAGAACATGAAGCTGTGCTCTTTTGTAAGGGCACAAAAGGGCAAGGAAACAACACTTTGCCCTCTCCTACTTTGACAGCTGGAATTATTTATCCATCTGCACTAACCCATCTCATTTCTATAATTGGGCTCACTAACATTTGATCATGAAATTCCCTTCTTGGAAATGTAGGTAAATTTTTGTCACTGTTTTATCACTCCATCAAAGGAACAGGAAATGGATATGCATGGTCATTGACCACCAATTGTCCCAGTAAGACATCTATAGAATATGTGTAATTTATGCAAGCCGACAGCACAAGGTAAAGGGGCTTTAAGGTAACATGACGAGCTATGAAGGACTTGGTACTCAACAGCTTAGGAAAATATACGGTGTGTTTGTTAATAACAGACAGGCTAAAGTCAGGGAACTGTTCAATAAAACTAATTAACACTGTTTTGATTCCACCTACAAATGTCACTGGCATAACATTTGTAGTCATCTTAAGAAAATGTAGTCATTCCAACCATAGAAAAACAAAATAAAGTGCTTGTGAAACAAATAGCAAGGACTTCAGTGGGGTAAGTTTCTTGAAAACACTTACAGAAAAAAAAATGTTACATAGGCTGTCATGATTTTAAGCAGTTGTGATCTTACTGACTTGAAAGGTTATTATGGAGGCATCTTTGTGAACTCTTCATCCATAGAACTACTCAGAACAGATCACTTTCTGTCATTGGCTGGATGTATTTGAGACCAGAGATTCTGCAGTAAACCAGCATGAGGCAGTGAGTCATGCCTTCATTTTACTGAGAAACCACTGATCTGGCACAGCAGAACATGGAACTTGTTACTCTCCCTGCCTACCACAGAAAGTAGCAGGGAGAAGGTGAATGGCCACAAGGATGGGAAGAAACGGTGGTACTATTGGAGAAGGCTGAAGTTGGACACATTAATTACTTGGATGAGTTCCAAGCTTGTTTATCGAGGAGTAATTCTGACTTAAATATGTGAGCATTGCTGTTCACTGATACTGCTGCTCCCTGTCCCTGGGCAAGGCAGCTCATGCCTTGTATGACTAACTACAGAACACTACTATTATGTGCAAAGCTTGAAGTGTTTCCTGCCAGGGGATCTTGTTCTAGTTTGCATGACTGACCTCTGAATGTTTCATGACAGCATTAGCAGCTTTTGTCTTTTGTAGATCATAGCCTGCTTGAGAAACTGAGGAGCCCCACGGAAATGTGTTCATAATTCATATTTGACTGTGCTGACAGTTACAGGAAGTGAGAAGACCCCTTGATGCCCAGCATAGATGAATCAGTCACCTCTTACCACTGACATTACTTAAAGGAGCAAATTCTAGCCTGACACAGAAGCTTCAGGTTTTTCTATTTCTTTTACTTTCTTTTACTTATTTTTAGCAACAGCACAGTCAAGAGCAGGGACTTTCACATATACAGTAAAAAAAAAAAAAAAAGTGTACAGTATCATCAATGCAAAGTTGGACATGTGCCAGCCCCCTCCCCCTCCCTACCCTGAAGCATCTTCATTTGAATTTAAAGGGGTGGATGAGTGACAGCAAGGCTCTGTTCTCCTTCTGACAGGGCTTTGGCAGATCATTGGTTGTCATCAAACCTATTCCATATCTTGCTCCCTGCCAGGAATTCCACCTACATGCCTGATGGCAATTAGTCCCTTGTAGGTGCTAATGAATAAAGCACAGCACGTTGACTTCACGAGGATGAGAAAACCCACGATCCAGATTCAGAGAGTCACTCCAAGAATCTCCCCCTCCACACACACACCCCAATCTCCTGACAGTAGAGCTCTCGTTTTTTTTTTGCCCAGTCACAGGCTGGAGCCCCCGCCCTCATTCTCTGCACACGAGCAAGGGAAAATAAAGTTCTATGATGAGGACACAACTAAACAGAAATCAAGTGCTCCCCCCCCCCACCTTTTCTCTTTTTAAATACCCTACTCTGATCTTAGCACATGAGGATGCCAGTATGGGTTAATCTGGGTTGCAACATTTGAGGTGAATCTGCAAACTCAAGCATTGTTTGAAAGAAACAGAGACCTCCTTTGAAAGCATTCTGCATGGAGAGGATGGGGGGAAGCTGCCAGTGATTGCTGAGAATCCTAAGTCACAAAGGAGCCTTGAAACGTGTAGATTCTCAAATCCTGTTTCTGGAGATTCCTGGCCAGGAGGCCTAAAATAGAACTTAAATTTCTAAATGTTCAAGAAGTTGCCTCAGATGAAATGACTATCTCTCCTGGTTCTGGTCTCCTAATTGGCGGAGTTCTGATCAATGAAACGTCTCCAGGACTGTGTTTGCAGTAAGATTCAGAAGCTTGGGTTCACTGTTTCACATCCTCTGCTTTATGGTTTTTATTTTTTAAAAAGCAAACTGGTCATCTATTACAAATGAGTAAATGCTCAAAAAGATTCTTTTAAAATTGAAGCTATCGATAACTTAAAACCTTTTTCTTGCATGTAATGAAATGTCACAATAAAACGTATCATTTTGCACAATTGGCATACATAAATAAAAATGTTTTTAAAAAGCTATATTTGTATTATAATTTCCAAATTTTGCATCTTACCCAAGATGAACATGTATTCTAATAATAAAAGGTACAGCATTTCTTTTTTTTTACTTGTTTTTAATATTGTTGAATTCCAAGAGGAATAAATTTGTACCAGAGAAAATTGTACTTCAACATAATTGTTTGTTTTTTAGATCTTATGTGTGTCATGCATTTACTTAAGGGAGTTCATGACCTCATCATACTGCCACTGTCATAATATAAAAGGTAAAGGAGATTTTAAACCCTGGACACAGAGATTATCAGCCGATTATTTGTAATTTTTTTTGTACTCAGAATTACCTTTCTAGGATCTCAAAGCATATTACCAGACAAATTCTCCTAAAAATCTCCAGACATTTGAGCAGTGTGGTTTCCTTAGCAGATAGTAAATTAATGAAAGTGGCAAGAAAGACAACTTTATTATGGTTTGTGGGACTAACCAAGATGAAGAGAGTTTGAATGAGCTTCCTTCAGATACCCAAACTTCAATTTTATCAGGAAGAGATTTATTCTAAACCCCTGAGCTTTGCCCTTTTTGAGTCAATACTTAATTGGGAAAAAAAAAAAAAGGTGTGGTTCCAAAATAAAGCAGTGAAAGAGAGGGCCCAGTCTGATAGTGAAATGAGCAGTACAGTTCAGAACATTGCTCATGCGACATTGTAGACATCCATGCTCAACTGCATAAACCAACTTCCTGAACATCCAAGGTCAGGGTTTGGCAAGAAAGGAAGCTGAAGGTCTCTTACCATTCCAGTAGCTGACCCCGTGTAGCGAGAACTGGAAACACATAGAAGAATGCTATACTGCTGAAACAGAAAGGCTGGTTTTGAGGAAACCAGTTAGCCCACATTAGGAAGAAAAGATAATTTTTAATTGGATATAGAGTTATATGGCTGGACCTAAATTTATATCAGTCTTTTAAAGATCTAATCTTATAAGTATTATTTGTACTGTATTGGTAAGAAATTAATCCTAGAATGTTATTTTTAATGTTAGACTCTAAAGTATTTGATTTTTAAACTGATTTAATTGTACAATAGACATTGCCTTCATTTATGTATGGTCCCATTAGAGCAGGCAAATTAAGAACAGTACCCAGCATTGGATTAGAAAATTTCTATCACATCCTCTCATCCCATACCTGTGGCAGATGTAAACTGATGTCTGCATAGTTTCCTTCCCAGCCCAGGGAGCGACTGAACATTTCAGGAAATCACACAAATCAACTGGAGCCCGTACAGAGGCAGCACCTGGAGCCCCAGGGAGGCCAGGTGCAGGGAAGAGAAGAGGACTCTGGAAGAGGCAGGCAGGGGCCGGCTCAACGAGATCTCCTTCCTCCCTGACTTCTTAGCTTCCTCCCTGGGCTTGATGGATTGAGGAGCAATTCTGTAGGAACTCCTAGATGGCTTTAAAAGATCGTATGAATGCTTGAGAAAACACTATGTTCTGATAAGATTCCTATAGAATCATTTACAGGTGCTATACTAAAAAGAACTAGATTCTTCTGACACAAAGGATTTAATCTCCAAGGAAGCAGTGACTTATTTCTTGACTAAAGGTTAAGGCATACTTGTTCTTTTATTTTTTTATTTATTTATTTTTTCATTTGGCAGAGCTTTTCCACATCCCTTTGTGGGTAGCTGCCTCCTCTGCATATGTGTAAACCAGCTGTCCTTTGGAATGACACAGGCCCCCACAATGTCATGGGATAAGACATGTGGGAGTTGACTGAGAACCTTAAACAGCTACAGTAGGTGGGGCTCCTGGCATTTGGAAGTCAGGTAGTACTTGGCCAGGGTTCCATGCCATAAGGGCAAGGCCTTTGACCTGAACCATCATGTTTCAGTACGTGGATGCCTAATATAGGCAGGGAGTCAATCAGGATGACTTAAGAGGGGTGTAGGGCGGGGGGAGACTTTGCCTTTGCTGGAGTTCTCCAGATTGGCTCTCCAGATGGCCCTCTCTTCTCTGGTAAATTATGCAACAAGCTGCTTCAGCCGAATTTTGCAGACCTGGATGATCTTGAACTGATTTCAACAAACAGGCACACTCATGGGGTTGCAGGGCATTCTCCTAGCCCTTTCAACAGAGGAAGAGTGTTGTGGGAGGGAAACCCAGGTAGTCCTTGGTGCCAGTCATAGAAAGAGTACAATACTCACAGGCAGAATAGCTTTGCTTTGTGCCTGCTCTTATAAGGCAAATGGTTTTGAAGAAGCTAGGAGACTGTCTCGTCAGGAAAGGTTAAGAGTATATCATCATTCTTCCTCAAAGGGGAGTTCAGACCTACCTATTCTCACTAACCAAATGTCATTCCTTCTCTAGTGGCACTATTGAGTTGCAAAAGGCATAGAGTTGCATTTCAGCATAAAGAGGCATGAAGGCCCCACTCCCTCTGCTATTAACATTTCCTGGAGCCAAAACCAATAGTGCATGCAAATGAGTCTCTGATTATTTCTTTGATTTAGAGACTGTCTCCTCCCACTACACCCCCAGAGTTGAGGTAGAATGGATTCACTTACTAGGCTTGGAGCTGCTCTTAGCATTGTGAAAGCTTAAGTGAGAGGGGTAGGGCCATCCTGTCCCTCCCCAACTTTAAGAAAGATCACAGTCCAAAGAGATCCTCTGTCCCTGCAGAAAAGCAGCTCTAGGGATCAACTTGTCACTGAAGAAGGAGGGAAGGGAACAGGAGGCAGAATCAGTAGGCCAGGTGGCAGGGGGAGCAGATGGGCCTTGGCTGAGCCCAAAGCTACAAAAAGAAGAGCTGAAGGAATAGGGAACAACCCACTAAGAAATGCAATTTGGCAACTACAAGCAGAAAGGAAACAAATAGGAGTTTATTGTGGCAAATTCATTTCTTGAGATGATAAAAGTGTGCAAACGATGCTTCAGCTATGCATTTAGCTCAAGCTTGCAAAGTTCCTTTCAGACCTTGCACAGGTTCTGGAATACAAATAGGAACAAGATGAGCATCCTGTTCATAGTCTAGTACACGTTAAGCATTCTGAATGGAGCAAAGGCAGAGTAAGACAATTCACCTACTAGAGAAATATTGGAGGAGGGTGCAACACAGGGGACTGATTGGTGGGAGTTAGGGGATGTTCCTAAGAAGAGAAGTGGCTTCTGTCAGATCAGAAACTTGGCTGCAGTTTGGGACTACAGTTTGGGACATAACAGCAGCTCAGTGAAGACAACTGTATGGACAATCACATGGATGGTGGGATGGAAAAGCCTGCCTGCATGTATGACCATAGTATTTCTGAGTCACTCAGACTGATTGAGAACACCATGTGGGGCAGAAACTGTTTACTGCCAGCAGATATTAAACAATGCCTTTCATGCCATGCCAAGACCTTTGGGTTTTCCTTTGGAAAACACCACAATGGAAAGTATTGAGAAGGAGGAGGAGGTAGGATCTCTAGCTGTTACAACTCTAGCTCCTGAAATGAGGTTTTCTCTATTTTTGGAAAGTGGTCTATATACTGAGACCAAATATAAAACTCCAGATGTGAACAGCTGATTTGGTTGGTAGTTATACTTCTGAAAAATGTCGTTGTAACTAAGCAGTGTGAGTAATTATTGTGCATTCATTCATTATTTCTAAATACTTGTCTGCTATCCTCTGGGAATACAACCTGTAAGTTAAGCTGTCTCTGTGAAATGATGACAGACTTTGCAGTCCTTTCTCCTGACCTACTGAAAATCTTGGTTAAAAAAAAAAAAAAAAAGAAAAGAAAAAATAGTAACCATGTAAATAAATCATAACTAGAAATTTTACTACATCAAATAAAAGTCAGGAGAGCCAAAACAGAAAAAACAAGGATAGAGGGAGTAAAACATTTTTATGTGATATTGCACAGCAGTCTCAGGGAAAGGGCAAGGTCTTCAGGAGATCAGGGAGAAAATATAGTGTAGACTGAGTGAGACGATATTAGAAAACGAAGGCCAAAGTACATAATGTGTTGGGGACACAGTGATGGGTAAGTTTGTCTTTTTCTGTAGACTGAAAGCCATTAAGTGGAATAATTTCAGGCTCTTAAAGATGATTTTGATTATTGTATGAGTGGGTCAGAGGAAAGAAGGAGAAAAGATTTGAAGGACTCACAGAGCCCAAGGAAGAAACAGTGCTTTCTCAGATGATCATAAAGAGGCCAAAATCAGTGTGACTGTTTCTGGGAATCCAGTTTGTTAAAAAATGACGAGGAAATATTCTGCTTAAAAATGGAGGAAAAGATGTTTGTTCTATGCAGTTACTAGTCAGGGAAAGAGCTAAGAAGCAGATAAAAAGAGAAATGACCTAGAGATTAAAACACCCAGTTCCTGCTTCCTGCTTCTCCAGTATTTTAGCATTGTCTTCCATGGGTGAAACAACCAGTAAATAGCTGACATGGGATCTTGGGATTAGAGCTTTCCGAGAAGGTACAAGATGATGACGACTTCTTAACAAAATGGAGCAGAGCTATAGACATCTGGGTTTTACTGTAGCTTTGGTAGTTTGGTAACAAGTGCAATGGGGAGAGCTGAGAAGAAAAGAGAGACTACGCGTTACCTCTAAGGTTCTGCCTTGAACAGCCATAGATCAGAGTCATTCAGAAGAGAGGACATTGAACTAAAGTAGATTTGATGAGGAAGGATTCACAGATGGTGTTTAGGCAGTGTTACGTGTAAGGCCTTGCTTATGTGTGTCCTCTGGCAGCTATCTGAATATGCTTCATTTGCTTTCAGTTCAAAACCAAATCCTTTGAACCAGGATTTTCTGGTCGGTTTTATTTGCAATCACAAGGACCAGTGAAGTTGCCAAGTGGGAGAATTTGAAATGAATACACTACTTAAGTCTCTTCCCCTTTATAATCTGGATCTTTTTTGTTTCATTATAGTTTTTCTTTAGTTTTGAGCATTTCAGAAATATACAATGAAAAATCATATCTTCTACCCTTTCCTCATCATATTTCTCCCATATCTTCCAAAATATATGGCTTCCAACGTTTTGTCCTTTTTCTTGGTAGTCCACTAAGTTAGTGTTATCCGTATGTCTGTGAAGACTATCCACCGGAGGCTGAGAAGCCTACCAGTAAGAGCGTGCTCAAAATAAGAATGATTCTTCTTCCTTGGCAGCTCTTAAGTAGCAGAGCCTCGAATGCACTTCCCTCGTACCTTGATTATAAATGTCCCAGAGTCAACAGCTTGTGGTGCTGTTGGGGCATGCTGCCGTCTTTTTAAAAATGAGGTTTACTGAAGAAAATTGCATCGCTAGAAACATGGTCTCAAAAACAATCAGCTTCTCCTTTTGTCTAGTTGTTTCCCATCTACTATGAGATTAAGATGTTTTCTCTACTGCATATTTCTGTCACAATGTACTATGGTGCCATAGGTCCAAGAGCAGTGGGACCCATCAACCCTGAAACATCTGAACATTATCCAATAAATGTCCCTGTTTTATGTGTCATTTTTCTCAAAAATGTCACAGTGATAGGAAGCTGGATATCACACTCTAACCAAGCTCAACGTTTAGTGGACAAAGGAGGAGGGTACTGAAATAAAATGAAGAGACCCCATCAAAAAGACTCCAAATTAAATATTTCAACAAAACTTGCCACTCTTGAATGATAGTAATTTGATTTTCAGTTATCACTTTCATTCTGGCTCCCCTTTTTAGCAGGGTTTGGGTTGAGGTGTCTGTAGATACAGCCACCAATACCTCTCTCAACCATCCTTCTACTCTGTGTTTTGCCTTCAGTCCTTCTACCACAACTTTGTGCACAAAAGCAATGAAATGTTTCGAAGCATGATGGCCAATTTTCATGAAATGGACCCACTAATAGCTTTGCTGTGTCACTCATGAGGATGAAGAATAGTAGTACTAACTACTGAAACAGTAAGAATGAACACTATCCTGAGAAAATGAGGGCCTGCCATCTGTGTCATTATTAGACAAAGGTCGTAGGATTCCCTGCTTGACGTTTATGAAGCCACATCTGATTTCATTCCCTTGACAATGCCAGTTGTTCCTGTGATATTCTCTCCACTGGGTAAATTGCTGGACTTTGGTTCAAAGTTCTCTTATTTTCTGATCCCCGTTTTTTGATGGTTGTATGCAGTTACATGGCCTTCAAGATTATCCATTCATACACTAATTTCTTTAAAATAGATATTTGTCTTTGTAGTCTTTCCTTGCTCTAATTGACTTCTCCCAATTTGGCTACATGTCAGTTAATACAGGTCCATCCTTTGTACCACTGAAATCATTTTTGTCTTCATTCCCTATCCAGTAAATGCTATCACCTGCACCTCTATGCAGTTTCACAACCTATATGCTCCTGAACACATTTACCATGCATCCCTCTATCAATGACTGAAAACATAATCCAGCTTCTTGCTTATACTATTGCAGTCTAAGAAGTCTCTGTGAGATGTTAGATTTAATCATACATATACTTTGATGTTTTCATAGATTTCTACCTTTTTAAAAAAAACCAAATTTATAATAAATCCTGGCAAGTTGCAGATTTCCTTTCTTATTGCTCATGTCAGATCTCCTAATATTGCCTTCCTCTCCCTTCTTCATCACAGAGGCCTCCCTTGCTAGTCCTCAAATGATACAGGTGTTCCTAACATTGGGCATGAAGGTCTTCCCAATCTCTCTTCTCAAAAAGGAACTTGTCACAGGTTTGCAAGGTGTTAATATTATCCTTAGCATCTAGCACCTCCTACAAATTTTCCTATAAATCTTGAATGTCAAGCCCCAGGAGAGTAAGGTCTGTGTCAATGGTGTTTACTAGTACAGCCCAGCTCTCAGAACTGACATAGATAGAAATTGCTTAGGTAGGTGGTGAATAAATTATGAGTGTGTAGCTCATAAAAAGATTAAGAAAACCATGAGAGAATATTTTATTTTAAAGTCCAAGAGAGTCAGTTTTTCCAAGACAACTGGTAAGTGTGTGCAGTAATTTGGGTGCTGCTGAGACATCCTAAGGGATCATTTAGCATCATGGCGGAGGCTGTCTCAGCATGGGACATTTGAATTGATTTACAGTGAAAGAAGAATATAAGCTTCAGAAAAGCATGGACTGGATGATGGCAAAGCTGCATGGGATATAATAAAGAAAGCACTTTGATATGCACACCAAGAATCATGTCAATGACAGATAGATGAAGGAGAACAAGGCCGAAACAGAGGCCCAGCAGAGCCACTAGTGTCACCTAGTCAAACTCTCAAAACAGTACTTTATTCAAGTCTCAGGACTCAATACTATGCAACTATACAATCCTAACAATTCAGTCTGCAAAAACCCTTTCACTCTTATTCCATGTATCATACACACACACACACACACACACCAAGAGTTTTCTTATTGTAAATAATTCAATAATTCTCAAATTCACCACAAGGTAGCTCAAAATTCCCTCAAGAGAAGAAAATAGGACATAATCACAAGATGACAGAAACACTGACAGGAGTTGAAAGGCATCTTCCAGCTCATATTCTGTCAACTACACACACAGTCCCCAACCAAGTTTAAACAAATGCATCAAATTGATGTTCACACCACTTCCAAGACCAATAATCAGTGGCATGATTAAATAAAGTCAGAACACATAGGCATAATATTCAGGTTTCCAGGTGACAGCTATTCTCAGCATAGGGTAATGATCCTGAGAGCTATTTAAGTAAACACATGGGCAAACTAAATATGAGTTCTATATTTACACATGTATAAACTTACAAAAGCAAAGGTGGGCAACATTGATAGTAAGTAAGGCTCTTGCAGTATTTTGCTAAACATATCATATATGCTTGTTTTATACTTTCAAGGGCTAGAATGCAGTACTCACACTGTGTGTGTGTGTGCGTGTGTGTGCGTGTGCGCGCGCTCGCGCGTGTACCTTGGTGTATGTAAAGGTCAGAAGACGATTTGCTGCAGTTTGCTGGAGCATGCTCATGCTCCAGGGACCCAGCTCAGGTTTTCTAAGCTAGGCAGCAAGAGCTTTCACAAACTAAGGCATCTTGCCAGCTTAAATGATTTGAATTGTGATTTGTGGGCAAGCAGAGCAGTGCTGTCAATAGCCCTGTCATAGTCCATAACATGACATAATCGTTCCACTGATTATCTACTCAGACTCCCTAAAGAAGCACAGGAACTGGTCTACGGCAAGTGCCACAGGTGAAAGTAAACGTCTCGATTTCTGAGATGACTGCTCAGTGTTTGGCATAACATTAAAGCTGTGAAAAATGTGTGACCTAAGTAAAGTTCTAGTAAAATCATGACACTTTGTTTCTACTTCTATTTTTTTTTAAAGGCACTTAAATGGAAAACGGCTACCAAAACCATTGCTTTTTGTATGAAATGTGAAGTGAATTGTAGTATTTTCAACTGAAGGGAAATTTTCCATCTAGGGGACATTTGCACTGCTTGAGATATGTCTGATCATCACTGCTAGGCTAAGGGTGCTCCTGGCACCTAGTGAGTAAAAGCAGAGATGTGGAAACTTTTGTAGCCCATGATGACATTTATTTTAAAGAAAGCATCCAGGGGAGCCCTGAGTGAACGTGAACATCAGTGTGAAAACAAGGTTACTATGTGATGTAGTAGCAGGGAACAAGGTGGAGTCAAATACAGGAGGCCAGCTGGCTAGCACAACCAGTGGCCCCTGAGAATCAGCCAAGCACAGCCATTGACAGAGCTCAGTGAGGAGACCTGTGATGTATTTAAAATAAAACAGAGTTGAGTTCATAATCAAAAACTATCACCTTAATTTCATCAGCCTTTTGCTATTCTCACTTAGCATTAATTTCCTCTTTTATAAATTATGATCACATCCAGTTCAGAGTCATTGTGTGGATTACATACAATATTTTCTAAACTTAAAAGCCAGTTTCTCGGACACAGGTTTAATACTAATTTATTTTAGAATAAACCTGTCTGCCCTATAGAATGTCAGAGTTGATCCAGAAATAGTGACTGAAAGGCCGGTATTGTTTGCGACCTACCAAATATTGATTTATTGATAATTCTTAACTAGTATAATATAATTTGCCACAAAATATTTTTAATAAAAATAATACCATAAAAAGAAGCTCTTGCAAAATCCACTGTTCATAGGACACTAGCCACTTACACAAACAATTCATGCATGTTACCGTGATTGGTAACATATTTCTATAAAAATATGGGCGTGGGTCTTACTGTGGTGCACTGTAGACATAGAATATAGCAAGGATGTGTTATCATATGGACAAGGATAGGCTGGCATACAAGTGCCTGCTGGGAAATTCTCCACTTTAATCTCAGAATTCAGATACCCCTCACCCACCATCAGTTGTCCTTGGAAAAAGCTTTAATTCAACCTGAGATAATGTCTATGTTTTTCCCCATAATTAGTCATCCTTGAGTGGAACAGCAAAGAGTCCTTCTCAAAATTCTACTAAAGAAGCTCTTCCTGAGACCTTTGAGCTTGGAACCAGAAAGAGAAAAATCCAACCCTTGTTCTTTCTCATGGTAAATTTTAAACAAGTAAGCTAGCATACTAGGGGTTTGCTAACTTGACAACACATAGAGTCAACACTTTGCATCTGATTGGATCTCTACTTAGTTGTTTAATAACCTACTGTTTGTAAACCAGTTCTTGCCATTGTCCCTATACAAATTTGCCTCCCCTATAGGCTGAGAAGTGTGCTTGTTTAGGCATTCCCCTGCTATATTCTAGGCCCAAAATTTATAATTTCTCTGGCTACAAATCAGAAATGTTACATCATTGTAGTTTACCCTCTGCTTTCCAGTTAAATGGGGTATCACCAATGAAACCCATCCACTTATGATAGATCATTTCAGAAACTATGTAGATGAGCAAAACAGTCTGCACATGAATACTGCATTTTTCTGGAACAAATTTTCCTCTTAGGAGTAAGTGATGACAGGTGATAAGGATCTCCCTTGATCACTTGTAAAAGTCGACAGTACAGAACTTTTTAAAAAGACATTAAGCACCTTTCATCCCATGTTTACTGTCAAGACAGAATTCATGCCAGACAGGCAGGATTACTTCCTTGTATAACCTAATGCTATCATCAGACAGAAAACTAGTCTATAAGAATGGCTTTTCTTCATATGTACACATTATCAAGAGCCAGATATTTAATTTCTTTTTATATATAACCCTAAAAAATACAACTATATTTATAGTTTCATATACTGAAACCTTTGCTAAATTGTACATGTATATATGAATCTATGTGATACATTAGTATATAAATGTATTTTGCAATGAGAATTAATAATTACATGGAAAAAATACATGACCTCTGGCAAATATTAGGCAATGTTATTTATACTAGGGCATTTGCTTGTTGGTTTTGATATAAATGCCTATTGAATGAAGAGATTTCTTTCTGCTTCCCTCATTTGCCTTTCTAGGCAAGCAGCAAGCAATGAAATGAGGAAAGATGGTTTCAAAACATAAAACCTGTTCCTTGTGTAGATAAGGCTTAAAGAACATAAACAGATGGGTTTCTCCCACAGGACAGGTCATCATACCATTGGGGGAAAATGAGTTGGCTGCTGAGTTAAGAAGCAATGAAGTCATTGCTATGCACATAATTAAAATGTGATATTTCAAGAGGAGTAAATCCAAGCAGAAGAAAAGAAAAAAATCACAGCCAATACACTCTATGGTTGTGACTTTGAATTAATGTGTGCCTGGATGTAGAAGAAGCTAAGTAAACAAATGTTAGTCATCAAAAAGTAGGAATATAGCAGCATTTCTAATTTAAAGGTCTTACTCTCAGGATCTACTCCAAAGGCAAAACTCTATTTTTGATAAGCTCACTTGAAATGTACTCTATTAACACCTGGATTTAGGATATGCAGAAGAGCATTACATACACTATTCCAGTGCTTAGAAGAAGCCCTGGTCAGAATGTAATGAATCAGCCAATGCTGAAGAAATGGTTCTGGGTTCTACCTTGTCATTTTTGGAGGCACAGCTTTTGAATCTTTATCTGAGTTATATAGTAGACCAGTTCAGGAAAGAAACAGTTCTTGTCATGACTATAATTCAACTTCTTTCAAGGTAGAATTGAGTCTAGATAAAGAGAATGGTATAGGTTTTGAACAATGGACGCTGTCCCCTTTCTGTCCAGAAAACTGTCTAGTGAGAAGAAAACAGCAGATGCACAAGCAACTGTCATCTTGGGTAAAAGAGATCCTTTTCTTGGGACCATATCCGTTACATGTTTACAGTTCCTCTTAGACTATATCTATATGATGACAGCCTTTCTGGTGAAAACTGAGAAATTCAGTTGCAAATGTGAATGCTACAAAATGTGTGGCTATTTGGCAACAGGCGGATCAAACATCTGGATCTTTGACTCAGTTTTTTCATTTTCACCCAATATTTTCATATCGTGAAAAACACCAATTAAAAAAAGAAGCCAATCTGGTGTTTTGGCTTTCTTACTAGCCAAATTGTATCTCAAATGGTTAGTCCAATTGATTGTGCTGCTTTGGATGGCCAAAATGAACAGATCAACATAAAAATAGTTGGTGGAGTGACTGTTCTGATCTTGCTTGATCAATATGGTGGTATTATAAACTCTAACTCATACATGCTGTGCAAATGCAGATTTCTGACATCACAGAATCCAGTAAACCATGAGAGAGTAGATGGTTTTCATTCTTTTCTTTTCAGATAAAGACAGACACCCAATTCAGATGATTTGCTTTGGAAAGCCCAACAAGCTCAGTTCATGTCTATTTTCTACAGGAATTTGGGGTTCCTTGCTAAGTAGTATATCAAAATGAGCAAGTAAGAACAAAGCTACACATGCGTATTCACAGAGAGCAGCTACTACAGTTTACTTTTGAGAATTCACACAAAGAGAGTACTGCAACACTAAAGGAGAGGTAAATTAAATAAAAACAGAAGAGAAATTAAGAGACATGCTACCAAATCTAGCCTTACCATGCATGACAGCAAGCTTACAAGTATTCTAATGCTGCAGAAAAAAGCACACATTGGGAAGGATGTCAACCAATGTTAAGAAACCAACAGCACTTTATTTTAGAAAGAAACCAACAGCACTTTATTTTAGAAAGTCGACATATAAAGTCGAGGATATGAAACCTCGACATTCTGATACTTTTTGTTTTTTTCTTTCATTTTTCTTCCTTTTCTTTCTTTTTGTAAAATTTCACATAAGTAAAAGATGTACTTATAATTGGTGGAAGCACTACTGAAGAAACACATTGCTTTTTGGAAATATCAAATGACCTGATACTGTTTTAAGAAGAAATGCAAATATTTATCTGAATAAACTAACTTCTTATACAGTTCTTTCTCTTACAGACTACTTAAGCCCACAAATACTATTGGAGGCCCATATCGTGGGTTCCATATGATGAAGATTCTACAGAAGCCTTCAGGGAGGCTACATTTTTACTCTGGCAATGAGTCTGAGGCTATGGATAGATTAAAAAAGAAAAAATACTAAGTCAAAGAATAAATTTGAAATAATATTTAAGGAAAATTATTTTTTTCCATGTATTTTTAAATTTTGCAGCTTTCAAAATAACCCAGCATACAGTACCCCTCACACTGACTGACTCATCCCCATGTCCACACACTTTCTTTAAAAACAGAAAAATCATTTTTGAAAATGATCAAAACATAACATTTTGCTGGAACAGATGCCTTGCCTGTGCTCCGTGCCACATTTTTGTAGTATTTAAAATGAACGTTTCAGTTTTAAACAGCTAGTGACTAATCACAGTTGGGGAGGAGAGGAAAGGCCTGGTGGAGGCAAAGTCAGGCTTCCCCAGTAACACATGTGTGAAAAGAACCAGGCTGCTTCAGTCCTGTGTACACGGAAGACTTCTCGCTGGGCTATCTTTCTCAAGCCTGGCTGGAGTTCAAGGGAAGGTGGTAATTTTTAATATATGATACTGATAAATCCTTCTAAGGATATATTCTTCATTTTATCTTTGCAAACCTTCCTGTGTCCCAAGCTTTCTTTTAAGTGCCCTAAGAATATCTTTATAAGCTACTCTCCAAACTACAACTTAAACAATATCTTTATACCCTTTCAGCATTACATATGAGCAGCACACTCTCTTAAAGTCAGACTCATTTGGAGGATAAGGTAGTTGGTGACTCAAAGTATCCTCAAGTTTCTGTCTAAAAATATTAGGTATCATTTTCCCTTTTGTAGTGTTTTCCATATAAGTTGGCTTAATACTGGATGAACTAGTTTGGTGAGGCTCTTGGGAGACCAGTGAGCTATGATCTCTTTACTCCTAATTAGAGGCACACATCAGTGCTTTTGCTTTCTGGCCTTCAGTTCTTGGAGGTGGCTGAGAGTTAGTACAGTGGCAGTTCTCGGCCTACCTCACTTCCAACTCTCTGTCTAGGTTTCTGAATGCTGGGTGAAGGCTGAGCAGACACTGGAAGGATCATTTACCGCACGTTTTATAGGTCACTAAAACTTGCTTGGGTATTGTAGACACCCTAACAATTTACAATAACAAAAATATTATTACTTTTATTATTAAATATTATATTTTAAAATGTTTTTTTCTATTCTTAACATGTATGCAGACTTTTTATAAGGTATGAACACCTGAATTTCTTTTGACTCAGTGAAGGCAATCACATTCTGTGCCTTCCCATTCTCAATGGAAACTGTGGGACTCATGAAGAACTATTTTTAGATAAATATATTTCTAATTTGAAATATTCTATATGTGTAAGGTGATAATGATAACAAATCAGCCCCCGCCCCCCAGGTTTTATAAATTACTAATTAACTATCTGGTTAATGGTGGTTAATGTAGATAAAAGTGAGTCCAGGACTGTCATTTCACGATCCATAGTGTTTTACTTTCTGGTGCAATACAGTCATTTGACATCCTGCCCTGAAGGGTATGGATGATATCACATCTGCACTCTTTATCAGAGGCTCAATCACACATCATGTAATGGTATTTTTTTTTCTTCAGAAAGAACTCATAGTTCACACCTTCAGAAAAGTATGGTGAATGAATAGAATGCTGTAGCAGGCATGGGAACTCGCAGGGGCTCGGTATATACATTCCTGTGTCTTTAGATCATCTGGTTTATCATCCTTCTGGAAAGTACCATTTAGTGGATCTATATTACCTAAGACATTCTTTCTTCCTCCTTAATGGATGACACTTACAAATGGAGGCAGAGTTTCATTTCATGATAGAATCTTGGAATGGAAAAACATGAAAAACAATCGAAGCAGAAACTGCTTAATTCTATCATACCCAGTGTCATTCCAAAATGTTATAAAACTAATACATTATTAGAAATGAGTTGCAATTTAGCTTGTATTCATTTTCATTATAGAAAAAAATGTAAGGGACTTGCTTGTGTTCTGTGGATGAGGGAGCCGGAAGGAGAAAAACTGCCTACCTGTCTCTGATGGAACTTGAAATGTTATTGAGAGTTGCTGGTACAAAACAATTATCCCATCAAATTAAGGGGGAAAATATTATTGTTAAATTGTGAGACGTGAAATGGTATCTGAGAGTATTGTATATAATTTAGGATTTTTTGTGAATTTCTAGAGAATAAACAGTTTGTGGGATTAAAAAATAGATCACTGACAGGACTGGAAATCCTTATAATATTTTCTTCTTATTGATGATGTGTATCTTTATTAATTTCTATAAGTGTAGATAAGTATTTAGGGTCTTGGTATATTATGCATTAGTACCAGGGAGAAAGTTGAATATTTCCAGCAGTTGCCATGGGACCAGAAAGGCCTAAGAAACTTGTGTAATGGTAAAAACAGTGTGTTGGGAAGTAGAAGAGAATGAGGTTGGAAGGATGGAGACCCTTTATTGTGGAAATTAAAAAGGTGGGTCAGAGCAATGTGGAATGCAGCACAGAGAGTGTAGAGCTGGGGGGGAGGGGTGTAACCAGAGCTTGATATAACACTCTAGTTAGAAACATCTTTAAAATTCATTTTTTCCCAGACAACCAAGGCTAATTTGCTATTGACTCAGTAATGACTTGATGCAGCCTATCATTTACCACATTCAACAGACATAGGTTTTAGTGAAGACACTTCTTAAATAACCTCCTTTGAAATCAAAGTTTTAGTGTCATTTAGGGTGCTATAAGGAGCACCACAGAGCACCTTAACGCACTTCTTAAATAATAACAAAGCATTTAGGCATTAGTATTATGAAGAGCCTCTTACATTAGAGCATATCACCAATGATCAATGGAGCACTGAATCTTGGGGATTTCTGTAAGTGTTCAGGTGGGAAGAGGGAGGTCATGGTTGCATTTGGACTACTGAGATCAATGAAGCTGAAAACATCCTTATTGTAGGATTTCTTAGAGTCGTAGGTACTCCAGTATCCATTGTGAACAACCATGGTAGTACTCTAGAAGAGGATATTTACAGCAGGGTATGACCATGGCCTTCTGCCTTCAGGCAGCATCTCTTCTTAGGTGCACAAATTGCAGTGTGATTTCATATATAATGGTGATCTAAATACAATACACTGTAAAGGAATATACATGTACAATTTCCTTCAAATGAAATTGATTTCATAACTAGTAAGAATTCGAGTTATTCTTTTTCTAATTGTCTTTGGCTTTAAGGCTTGTCAGAATTCGGCTCATTAAATTCATCATCTCTTCTTATGAGGGAGCGTTGAGGACAACTTCACTGGAGTGGCTCACCCACACACAGCCCCCAAATCAGGCTGTTCATCATCCGACTGTTTTTTTCTTCAAGCACACAAAGAAGGTATTTTCTCCTGGGTAGGGGCTTCCCCTGACCTCCCACCCACCTCTGTTAGGTTGAAAGTCATCCCCAAAGAAATGTGTCATTCTTGGAACAGAACATCCTTCAGTAAAGGCTCACTGAGTAATCATTCAGCTAGACGTATAAATCTACCCGAGGGTCGGAAAAACCCACAGTTAAAGAGAATAATGGGTAAAGCCTTGCGTTCCAGGATATTAAAAATAGACATAAGCACAGAAGTGGTTTGCTGCTGTGAAACAAAGGGAATTCTTCAAAATACAATATGAAACTAGTCAATAAACTCCCACCTGGGGCATGATTAACTCTTTAGTCACTCAAGGAGGTCATCTCTCCCTCTTACTCAGGGTAGGATGGTAGTTAATATACCCTGAGCCATTTCCTGTTGGCTTCATAATGCTGATGGTAAACACAAGCTTTCCTTTCTGCCTTTCTTTATTCCCTTATCCCCTCCTTTGTGTGAGTATAATGTTGACCCTGCAACAGACATTACATAAAAAAAAAAAATTATGGGAACTCTGAATTCTCTCCTGAGTCATAACATCCTACCTGAAGCCAGACAGGCCTGGCCCAGGGAATAACGCTGACACCAGCCTAGCTCTATAGGTTGGAACTGAGCAGAGAGCTGTCCTTGTTGCAGAGGCTGGCGGGGAGGTTTCTGCTGGGTGGGCTAGGCACAGGTCCAACAGTGATCAACATGTTCTCGTCACGATTCAGGCAGCCGCCTGGCACTAGGGGAATCCAAGCTGGATCCACCCAACAGGTGGGCAGTGACTTGCTCAGAAAATCAGTCTGTCTAGGGACTTGCTTATCTAAAAGGCAGATTATACAAATGCTAAGAACTTTGGCTTCTAGTCTGATGCTGACTCGGTTTGACTGTGAGACTGTGGTCAAGTTATTCAAACAGATGTGATTATGACTTTTCAACGGAAGGCTTGAAATAAGAATAATCTGTAACACTTTCAGTACTCACTGTATGCTAAACAACTCTTTTTAATCCAGTATTATTTCTATCTGCATTTCATATATGGAGAAATTGATTCTCAGGCCACCAGCTGGTAATGATAAACCCAGATCTGACTTTATGGGACTACTTTATAGCTATATGCTAATTACTTAGAGAATTCCAACCATTCCCTAGTGATACTGCCATGCTGGAGGATGCTGAGGCAGCAGCTACTATTGTTAGTAAGGGGTGAGGATGATCTTCATAAATCCTGATTATTAATGACAGTCTTGATTATTAAAAGACAGTGATAGATAAAAGAAACGTTAAGGTATTCTCAGTTATAAGGCCCAGCTGAGGGTCTCCTTGATGTGTTAGAAAGGGCACTGAAATTGATTGTTCCTGTAGACCAGAACTCAATCAAAGTCAAGAGCAGAACAATCCATGGAATTCTGACTTCAAAGCAAAGCACCTTACAAATTGGGAGATAACAATGGAGGGTCTCAGAGTCAGACCTTGGTCCGGGATGCTGGATTATTATTCTCCTCAATCTTAAAAATTAGAAAAATTTGGCTCCATGGTACATGCAAGGTGATTGAATCTCAAGATAGCCAAGAGACTGCAGGAATCATAGGGACTGTGGGCAAGGACAGAAACAACTCCTGTTTAGAAGCTCAAGCTGGACTTACAGGGAAGAGATTAGTGGAATCCTGGTGATTAGGCACAGAATAGAAACCAAAATTCCTATCAGGTTATTTATTTGGTAGTATGGTAGTTATACCATGCAGTCTAGAATGAAGTGGTATCGAGTAGTATGGTATGGCAGTGAAGAATACTGTAATACAGAGCATTGTGCAGTACATCTGATGAGGAACAGTTAAGTTTAGTATAGTGTAGAATAGGTTGTGGGGTGCTTTTGGATAACACAGCATGGGGGAATAATGATAGTGTCTGCTATGCTCCCTGTTGCACTCATTCTGCCTCAATGCAGTCTCATGTAATGCAGAAAAAGAAGACTATTGAGCTAGAATTCAGGACAATTGAATTCTCATCCTTTCTATGCCATTAATAAGCTGTACAGCCTTGGATAAATCACTCAGCTGTTTTGGCTGCATTTTTCTGTAGCGTGTAAAATGAGGGGGTTGGAAAAGATGATCATGAAGGTCAGTTCTGAGACATCCCACAGTTTGGTCTTACTCATGAGATCTCTAAAAATTTATACTTTCTGCCAAGATTTAGAGGTTCCTTATACAGACTTTCCCCAAGTTTAGAATGCCAGATAATGTTCCTGGAAGAGGAGAAGAAGGAAAAAGTCCATAAATAGATTTCAGTACCAATCCAACATTGAGAATTAAATTAAATGAAAGGTTAACTTATTGCAATACAATCCTAGTCATAATTCTTTGTTAAATGGAGGATATTCTTAGCCAGAATCCTGGGAGGTCTGGGTAGCTGCAGTCCAGTTCCAGAAAGCTTGCTTTGTAATACCCTGGTGGAGGCATAACTGCAGTACCTGGAAAGTAAGCAATCCCCAAGATTGGAACCAATGGACCAGATGAGCACACTGACACAGACCTCCATGGTTGCTTGCCTAGGAGTCAGAAATGATGTCTTTTCTGGAAGAGTGTGTACTGGTCAATATTTTCAAGTTCACTGTTAATTGTTTCACTTAATAATAACTATAGCAAAGTTTTAAAGGTAAATTACACTAAAAGATGTATGACTAGCATAGAGATTTTTTTGCAAATCATAATTCTTGTTAAATGAAGGGTGTTCTTAGCCAGAATCCTTGGAGGTCTGGACTGCTGCAGAATGGGTCCAGAAAGTTATGCCCTGGTGGAGGCCCTTGCAACCTCTTTGGACTCTTAATGTTGTTTGCTTTCAGAATTTGTACATTTTCATATTTCTCACATTTCAGACCATTATCTGATTACTTCCTGCATTGGTAGACTATGTTTTGGCTCTCCAATAATAATTTTCCTCCATGTGTTCTTTCCTGTACTCACATAGTGTAGTATCTTGAAGTTTAATCAATGTTGATGGTTAGCATTATATTTTGTCAATTGAAATATTATTCAGAGCTTAGGATTATGCATGCTATGATTCTGTTTCCTGCATTTCTTACATTTTACTTATGTTAATAATCTCATGTTTTGATTATTTCATTTCTAGATATTCTTACATTTTCAGGTTTCTTCCAACAGTGTATTGGGTTAATTTTCAGACGATAAATCAATGATGCTTCAATTCCATGGTGCTTGTTGGTTTGGTTTGGTTTGGTTTGGTTTGGTTTGGTTTGGTTTGGTAGGTCTCTAGACTTGTTCTGTAACTGTAATCTTGGAATTTTTCCTTAGTTCATCATCCTTAAAATTCCCTTTGTTTACTCCTTGTTTGGATTCCCCCTGTGTTATGACTTTTTCCTTAATAATGGCCTACCTTGTTTTGAATCACTGACTCATTTACTCATTATGAAAGATTTAAAAATATGCCATTGTATGCCATTGAATAAAATATGGTAATAACATACCTCAACATGCCTGGCCTTATTCTTTTTTTTTTTCTTTTTTCTTTTTTGAATGACAAGGTTTGCATCTAGAATGCCTTTGCCTGTGGTGTTAAATAATCCTGGAAATCCCCTTGCTCACCATTGTTCATTTCATATGTGATGCACTTCTTAATCCTCTGTTCTTCCATTTTGTAAACTGGAATCTATTCTGTTTGTTAAAAGTCAGCTAATAGCTTCCCCAGATGTGTAGGAGAGGCACAATAGTTGAGATGTTGCATGTTTGATACTATTCTCATTTTTATCCTTGCTAGATATGGAATCGCATCACAGAAATTTTTTTGCTCAAAAAAAAAAAAAAGACATTGATCCGTTGACATACTGCTCTCTGTCTGATCTTGAAAATTTGGATTTCATCTGGATATTTAAAAATCAGAAATGTACATGTATTAATATGTACATTCATGTGTATTCATGGATTAATGTGTATTTATTTGGTTGTATATTTACTTATAGAGAGAATAACTTTTGTTTTGATGCAATGGAGATAAAATTAATTCAGCTATAGGGCCTTCTGGTTCTTCTCCTTTATTCTATTCAATCATTTTTATCTCATTTTCCATCCCTTCTTACTTTTTTTTTTTTTTTTTTTTTTTTTGTTGCCTAACAGAGTTATTTTGTTTCATTTTCTCTCAAAACTGAAATTTTCTTTTTTGTTATGTATACTATTTAAACTTCAAAACAACTGGTTTTTCCATTGGGGGAGGTCAAGGGGAGTAGATTTAAAGATTTTTTTAAAAATATCATAGGGTTTTGTCATAAATATTTTCTTCTTTTTCCAATCAATTTTATAATATTAAGAGTAAACAATACTTTAAAAACATTTAAAAATAAAAAAAAACCCACTTCTTTTTCTTTGTACTGTGTGTATGTGTGTGTGTGTGTGTGTGTGTGTGTGTGTGTGTGTGTGCAGTTAATCTTTCTTGTCCATGGATTCTCTATTGGAACCTCATAGCCATTCATAGCCTTGTGTTGAATGATCACAACTTTGCATCATCTTCTTCAGACATCTATTGTGAAACTCAATCAAACTAATGTGTGCTTCCTAGTTTTAGAGCTTATAATAATAAGGTGTCATTTTAGTGATCTATTTGTGGCTTGGTTGCCCAGAGTCTTGAGGATGGGTTTTAAGGACTGTATATCAATACGTTGATTAAAATGTCATCAGAGTGTCATAAGAAACAAACCCTGTGTTTTCTCCTTGAAGCAATGAGTTGGTGTTCTCTAATTAAACATCAGAGTAAAATTATAGAACATGAGTAGTGGAAAACAATAAGAATCAACTGTATAACTTGAGGTTTCTGTATAGAGCCATTGAATATGTTCTATGTGTATGTGCACATGTATAAAACACACACACAAACACACACATATATATGCATTATGGTTTTCATCTTCAATAATTTGTTTATCCCAATTTGTGCTTATTTATACATTAAGTGTTGTCAGTCATTTTCTGTGGTTTTATTTACAGTAAAACAAAAGAAAAATCTAAGACACTGAATATGTTCTTGGAGTGTGAAGAGACATTGACATCAAGGTTCACTGACATTTAATCACATGGCTAATTCTGACACTTATACACATTTTACAAAGAAAACATTTTTATATACATATATATGTATGTACATATATGTATATATATGTAAATGCATCTTTAATTACAGAATTATTAACTTGATGATGAATTAAGGTGTAATTAAACTATACTTCATGGATTTCTCAAAATTTTATATAATATTTAGTAAAATAAATACATATTTTTTAAAGAATGAAAGGTTATTGGTTGCTTTGATAGTAGTCATGGCACTATTGGACAAGTGGGCATATCTTAGCAGCCAATTCATTGTTATAAACTGTGGAGTTCACATCTGGGCAGGATCTTGATGGTTTTTGTCTCCCAGCGACTACCACAGAGCTTCTCAGCACTGTGAAAGCTACCCAGCAGAGAGGCAATCCAAGATTCTTACATGAAATTTTATCTCTGTCTTTGATGTCTGCAGCATGGAAGTCTTAAAGTCTCTTTCTGGTGGGTAGCCAAGAGCTCTGGCAAAGTTAAGTATTGCTTTGTGTCTTTAGGGGCCTCAGTTGAAAGGTATTCCACATCTAGTATGGGAATTTTTCTTTCATAGGCTACAGCTTCTGGGAATGGCAGCATTCACCATGCATCATACCTTTAACCACTTGAAGATGATGAAGGTGGTAGAAGTGGTGGTGATAGTCATGGTGGTAATAATGGTATTTTAATAGACTTACAAACTAGACACCTCTATAGGTCTCTTTAATAGTCTTTATATTTAGATAATCTTCCCTTTTTCCTCTCCATTCATTCATCCCCATTCTGTCTTAAACATTTTTTTATTTCGGTATTTTCAATCCTCTTTGCTCATATTGCAGGTGTTCTATTTTCTCCCTCTGATAGACTTCATTTTTCCTTCCCATCTACTGCTCCCTTTCTAACTCCATGCCCTATAGGCACTGCGAGTTCCAAATCCAGTTTAATAAATCATAGATAGAATCTACATACAATAATGAACATGTAGCACCATCTACCTATGCCTGGGTTTCCTTACAGTCTACTTTTTCTAGTTTCACCCATTTTCCTATAAATTTTATAATGTCTTTTTAAATAAATGAATAAAATTCTTTTGTGTACATGTGCAATTTCATTATTCATTCATCATTTGATGAACATCTAGGCTGGTTACATTTCCTGCCTATTGTAAACAAGGTAGCAGTGGACATGACTGGGCTTGTGTCTTGGAGTAGGCTATAGAGACCTTTGGGAATATACAGGAGTGGTATAGCTGAGTCATATGGCAGATCCATTTTTAGCTTTTGGTGAAGCCTCCACAATGATTGCCAAGTGGTTCTGCCAATTTATACTTCCACCAATAGGATGAATAAATGTTTCCCTTCCCACCACCTAACCAGAATTTACTGTCATTTTCTTGGTATGAGCTATTTTGACCGAGGTTAAACAGAATTATAAAGTATAAAGTTAAATAAAATATAAAATAGCCTTAATTTGTATTTCTCTACTGCCTGAGGAAACAGGCCATTTTAAAACATTCATTATGGATTTGTATTTGTTCAACTCCATACATTTTTATTGATGAGTTTTGTGTTCTTGATGTGTAGATTCTATTTTAAATGTTCAATCCTCTTTCAGATTATAGCAGAAAAAGATTGTTTACCATTCTATACTCTATATCTTTACTTACTTAATAGTTTTCTTTGCTAAACAGAGCCCTTTTAATTTAATTAGGTCCCATGATT
Source organism: Mus musculus (assembly GCF_000001635.26). Classification (NCBI taxonomy): domain Eukaryota; kingdom Metazoa; phylum Chordata; class Mammalia; order Rodentia; family Muridae; genus Mus; species Mus musculus. Next base: position 16,666,167 of record NC_000079.6, read on the forward strand.
CCAATTCTTGGTCTTATTTCACACTTGAAGAGGGTGGTATTCAGGAAGTCTTTCTTGTTGCCTGTATTTTGAAATAAATCCCTTAGTCTTCTATCTAGCAGTTTCAGAGTTTCAGGTCTTAAGTTGAGATCCTGGAGTTGATTTTTTGGCAGAATGGGAGAGGAATACCCAGTTTCAGTTTTCTAAATGTAGCTATCTGGTCTTACCAGCATCATTTACTGAAAAATTCTGCCCTATAAAAGTAGAAATGGTGATAATTCCAGTAACAGCCCCTATGTTCAGTATTGCTTTCTTTATCTAGGGTCTTGTGAACTTATCTTTTAACCACTATGAAGAATATGCACTAAAATTTTTATTGCATTTTTAATGAATCTGTAGACTGTATTTTGTGAATGGCCATTTTCACAGTAATATCTTTACTGCTCAAATAGCGTAGAGTTGTTTTCACTCTCTAATGTCTTAAATTTTACTGTTCTGTTCTGAATTTTTTAGTGTAGAGATTTCTTTGTTTTCTTGTTTGTGTATGTTAATTTCAAAGTATTTTATTTTTGAAGCTATCATGAATGAGATTTTTAGTCCTTTCTCAGTATGTTTATCACTAACATGTATATAGCAAAACCATCAAAACTGAAAAGTATGAAGATATTGAGACTCTCACATTACCACAGGAGAAATCTATAGACACTATTCTCCGCATGAATCAGTGCTATAATATGAAAATATAAACTCTAATTCAAGATGTGATGGAGAATCAGTGTAAATGCTTGAAAGTTTCTAGCATAAAAAAGGCACCTTGCCTATGTACAAAGATATAAATTATATATGGTCTCTTCAGAAACCATAGTAGCAAAGAGACAGCAACAAAAATATTATAGAAAATATAGACTATTAAATAACAAGACAAGTACCAAGAGTAAACTATCAGTCTACATGCTTGCTAGGGAGGTCTCTGAGGTCCCAGTAGGTTATCAGGAAATCAAGTTAGAATTAGACAGGAGACTGCCTAGCTTCTTGGTAACCCAGTCCTCACAGTGCCAAAGGTGGTGTCTATACTGCTGAACAATAGCAGCAATCACTAATCTTACTCAGCTATGGATTCTGTGTGCAAACATCTGATTAAACCAATTGTGGGTCATACGATAACCATAACTCTTAATGAAATGATACAAACACGAAAGATTTACAAACAGTAAATCATCTTGTTCTGGAAACCAATTTAACTGAATGGTGCTTATAAACTCGATGATAGTTTTCAAAAAACCCTAGTACTGATGAAAATTTGGTTGTGTAGAAGTATAAAATTATTGTTATTCAGATATAAAGGATCAATAATGTGTTTTGTAATCCTGAAAGGTGTCAGTTGCTGTCTTCTTAGTTCCCCTCTTCCCTCAGTTCCCTTCTTTTCGTCATCCCCTTAGTTTCTGGGGTCTTCCTTTGGTTTCTTAATCTATATCTTATCGATAACCCGAGGAATGGCTTCAAGTCTTACTTTTGCACTGGTACTTTCAAATGTATACTTCCTTCTAATTTTTCAGAATTTAATTTTCATCTCTGTATTTCCTGTCTTTCATCATATCCCAACTTAAAGTGCCCCTTGCTCCATATCCAAGGTAATATAATTCCCCATGTAAACTAATAACTATTCCAATATTAAAGTTACATGGGTTTTATGTACTGCCAACTCTTTTTATTTGTTCTTCACCTTCACCTTTCCTAACCAATCCCTTTATCCTGCCAATGTAAACTTCACAGTTTTTTCATCTTTGTCTGGTTACTTTAATAATTTCTCTCTTATTTTTTGCTGTTGAGTAGTGCAGTTAAGAAGGTTCTTTGGAATTATTAGGAGATCAAGAATTTTGTTCCTTTAAGTAGCCAAATACCACTAAGTTACTAACCCTTTAAATTAAACAAAGTCATGCTGTTCCCTGGATTTTTGTACTTTCTGAATTTGGCTTTTGATATCTCTACCAGTCACTGCTGAATATCACTCATGCAGTCAGTAACTTTTACTTGGCCTTACTCAGTAAATGACTTCTATACTATATTAAAGGAGGGAAAGTGGACATGTATACAGGCATAGACTCTGACCCTATTTTCTTCCTTGACATGTGTCAGATATTGCTTGCCTGAAGATACAAGAAGTTTGGAAAAATACCTACAGACTTTGGTGATTTCCCATTCATCTTACTTATATGTGAAAACTAGTCATTTTCTTACCATGAGTTTCTGAGTGGAATAAGTGTCGATGGCATAAATACAATCTTACTATAGCAATATATTCCTAAGTAGGAAATTGCCAACTAACAAGCTTCATCAAAAATAAGCCTCACACTACTTTTATATTTGGTCTTGTTTCCTAGAACATAAAATAGTCCTTCAGAAAGGTCAATAAACTACCACCCGAGAAAAATAACTAGGGACATGAAACTCAAGCATACCAGTGGGAAGGAAATAACATTTTATCCCATCTCCAATCAACAACATTTGATCCATTTATCAAAATGTGCACAGAATCTACAAAGAAATTAGCGAAAGACCAGTATCTTCACACCTTCTTCAAATAAAAGTCATAATCAGATCACAATATGCAAGAAGGAGTTATGGTCTTTGAAAAGAATTCCAGGTCTCTGACATGTCAGTGAGTCATTCCCAAGTTTTAGAGGATATGTTGGGTGGTAGGACAGAGTGGGTTGCTGCTATCTACTCTGTTTTCAAGTATGGAGCCATATGGACAGCTCAAGTTTGCTCATGGAATGTGGGCTTAGCTTGGATCTGAGGCTTATTCATGTCTCAGAAAGTTTGCTGTGGTCTGTGGCAGGACAGAGACTAGAGTACTGCATTAAGAAGTAATTATTTTTTTTTGCCTTTTTTATTAGATATTTTCTTTATTTACATTTCAAATGCTATCCCGAAAGTTCCCTATACCCTCCCCCTTCCCTGCTCCCCTACCCACCCACTCCCACTTCTTGGCCCTGGCGTTCCCCTGTACTGGGGCATATAAAGTTGCAAGACCAAGGGGCCTCTCCTCCCAATGATGGGCAACTAGGCCATCTTCTGCTACATATGCAGCTAGAGACATGAGCTCCGGGGGTACTGGTTAGTTCATATTGTTGCATGGGGGAGGGGTTCCTTTCCCCTGGATTATATAAAAGAATAGAATCTAGAGCTATTTAAATCTACCTCAAGAGAGAGGGTATTCAGAAGAAAGGGAATCCATCAGAAGAAACTGGACATGGAAAAGACCATCTGAGAACAGTAAGTGGGAACGGGCCAGCTGGCTATAGCACACTAGTGAAATAAAAACTTGGGGAGAAGGAGAGAAGCTAAACATACCTCTTGCCAGATGGTGGGTGCCTTCCCAAAATAGGCTTTGACTAAGAAGGAGTGGAGTAATCTACCCTTGAAATGAAAATTTAAATGACATATATTGTCTGCTTTTGGACATACTACTTTATCAATTGACAGGTTTCCATTTTAACTTGTTCTTAGAGCTGTCTATCTGTTTGAGTAGTAAAGTGTTGATAATCAGAAAAGTCTACTAACACTCTATATCCTGAAAAGGAAGGAGACAAAACAAAGTGGGTTTTGTCTACATTTTGTGTTTTGTCTCATTTTTTGGACATAATTTTCACATGCTGATTTTCATTTGGATTACTGAATTTATTTCAATGATACTTTATCAAATACTTACTATACACATTGTTATAAATGGATGAATACAGTAGATAATTTAGAATCATAAAACTTTGCTTTGGATGCCAGCTTTCCTTTATTTAACTTTTAATTTTATACCAAAAGACTAAACTTCTATGAATTTAGTAGTTTTCATGTTGTTTGAGAACAACTCAAGATTCTTTGGAGTATTATATGTCAGCAACTCTGGTAACTATGTGTAGAGAGTACAATAAATGATTTCTTTGTTGGTATTTTTAAAGAGCTTTAAAGCACAAGACATGTGTTTGCACTGGGATATCATTTCATTGCAATTTTGAACAAGTTCTTTCTTGTCTTCAGAGGCATTACTTTTTAAATGCACCCAAGAGGCAGTCTGTGGGCTGGCCTCCACGGTCACACAAACACACACACGGAATAGCAGTAGTCATCAGTCATAGGAATACTGGTTAGCCACAATGACACACACCTCTAAAGCAGATACTCAAAATGAAAATTTAGAAAGTTATCTTTATAAATGGATGTCTTATAATAATGACTAGATGTTGAGCAGTGACCAAAATAGTCTGATCTTGCACCTTTTTGGCGTCCAAAGAATGTAGGCTCAGCACATTCCAAACCTCAAGTGGCTTTTTCCAGGCCGTCCAAAACCCTGTTTGGGTGAAAAACTACTTGTATTTTGGTGAAGGATTAGCCTTGAGTGTCTACTGATTTTCTTCCACATTTAAGAGCCTGGGGAATGACGTGGTAGACATTAAGATGACTAATACAGACTTTCTATGCTTATGGAACTAGACAGTGAACAGAGTAAATACAGCATGGATGATCACAGAAAAAAAAAAAAAAACAAAAACAAAAACAAAAAAAACAAAAAAAAAAAACAAAAAAAAAAAACCCCAGGTATTAAACTCTAGCCCCCAGATAGGGATGGGAGGTGACAGGGGGCATAAAACAAAATGCCACAGAAGTTCTAAAAAGATCAGGCAATCCCAATTAAAACCAATCACCTCAGCCTTTCACCTCAGGCATTGTAATTACATGGTCTTCTGACCCCCTTCCCACCTCCATGTGCTGTGTGCTGTGGATGACATCATTCTTTGGCAGCATTCACAGCAAAGAAATGCTGGACTCTTTCTGACCTGACTGAATGCTTTGCAGATCTCAGGCCCATTTTTTTTTCACTCTTTGCCATCTCCACACACATTTTTTTTATCAAATTGTGACAAGAAACATAGACCACAATTTATGTACCTCATTAATTTCTTATAGACACCTGCAGTAATTTCCTTCCATTTATGTTCATTCAGACTTTTTCTGATTCCTCATCTTTTCCTTAAACTGTTTATTCTCAATCTGTGCTGGAGACTAGGGGAGTTATTTTCAAGTCATAATGTAGCTAGTTATATATAGTTTATAACTTCGAGAAGTTTAACCCCATCCTCATTATTTGACATTTCTTCACATGGAATTTAATTAACTAGTAATCAGGGTACATTTCCATTTGTATTTCCATAGCATCCTAAATTTCATCACTTGTCTTTTATGTAGAGAATTAATTCTGTACTTTCATCACCTTCCTACAAATGTCCTTTATTGGGTAAAAGTATTCAGAAGGAATCCAGTTTTAAATGCTTCTTTTCTTCCAAGCAATCATCCTCCATCTTTTTTCTCTATATTTAGAACAACTCAACAAAAATATAACTGTCTCCAAAGGCAGGAGACCATACCATGTATACTCAGTGGCAATGTACAGATCTCTCCTTAAATGTGCTTACAAACTTCAGGCACAATTCAAAGGATGGCCTGTAAATGCCATTTCCATAGAGCTCATCAACACCAATGTCTCCTCCCACACATGTTTTATGATGACCATCTTTTCAATAATATACTCCTCTAGTGGCCTTAACTTTGCAAGAAAAGTAAATGTAGTGATTGGAGTGGGCAAAGCTCTGACACTTCCTCTCTCTGTCCTCTCTCACCCACCTCCTGGCAGTGTTTCTCTTAGCTATACTCTGTGGCTTTCGTAACAGCATACCCCTTGAGATTTGTTGTCTTCTGTATTTTCCTCCTTAATTTCTATGTTGATTACTTTTCTTTACATGATTTCAATGATGGACTTTAAGGTTTAGACCTTAGCAATATTATATTTACATTTTCTTCGTGTGTGTGTGTGTGTGTGTGTGTGTGTGTGTGTATGTGCACGTGCACCTGCAGAGGTTAAAAAACAGTGTTAAATTCTCTAGAGCTGAAGTTATAGGACAATGGCTGCTACCTGGTGTGGGTGCTCAGAACTGAACTTGGTCCTTTGCCAGAGCAGCAAGTACTCCTAACTTTTGAGTACTCTCTCCAGTCCCCTTGTTTTCTATTAACAGTCTCTCTCTTCATAATTTCATCTGACATGATAACTTCAAACATTATCTGTAAGTGAATATCTTTTAAATTAATATTTGAATATGCAGATGTGTAACACCACATGTGAGCTGCTTCGATAAAACAAAAAAGGAGCTATTTATTACACATTGAAGCTCTAGAGAACAGACATGCTACACATAGATAGTTTTGACTTGTAAGTAATTTGATGTCCATTCCATTATTAAATAGAAGTCCGTGAAGAAACTATTTTCGGGGTGAGTAAAGGAAGTGAGGATGTTGAGTTATCCATGGACTGCCACTAAAAGAAAGCCATTACCTCCCATTAGCTTTGGGCCAGCATGTGGAATCAGGGCCACCTAAACATAGAATTCAAGCATCAAAGCAGAGAAAATGTTGAAAAGAGATATCCCACACAAACCCAAAAGATTTTCTCTCATACAAACTCTCTCTTCATCTCTTGATGACGCACTAGAGTGTTTCATTTCCCAAATGTTACCAACAGTCCAAGAACTGATACAGTCCATAGCATGAGACACCACAATGGGTAAAGATAAAGAACAAATCTCAGGGGGTAAAAGAAACAAAACTCAGCATTATTAGTCTATAAGCCCAAGTGGAAAACTAGTCTAATTTCCAGACCTTGTCATCATTTCAATTAAATGTACATACTTCTTCCCCATAATAGAGCAAAGTAAACATCTTTTCTGTTTGAGATGTAGTTTCAAATGCATGAGGCTTCTGGTCTCTGTCCCATCACAGAAAGAATTGGAAGCTATCAAGCCATTTGGCAAAGAAACTGAGAAAACTTCTAACACATCAGTTCTTAGATCTCTCCAATGTCAGATTTCATGGAGAAAAACCTCTGAAACTGAAGAGAGAAGTATGAAGATATTGAGACTCTCAAATTACCATGGGAGAAGTCTATGAACACCATTTTCCATATGAATCAGTGCTAGAGTATGAAAATATAAACTCTAATAGAAGACATCATGGAGAATTGGTATAAATGCTTGAAAGGGTCCAGCATATAAAAAGCTACCTTGCCTATTTATAAAGATATAAATTATTTATGGTCTTTCTAGAAAACATAGTAGCAAAAAGACAGTGACAAAAATATTACAGAAAACACACTATTAAATAAAAACACCAGTGCCAAGAGTAAACTATCAGTCTACATGCTCGCTAGGAAGGTCTCTGAGGTCCCAGCAGGTTATCAGAAGATCAAGCTAGAATTAGACTGGAAACTGCCTAGCTTCTTGCTAACCCAGTCATCATAGTGCCAAAGGTGGTGTGTATATTGCTGAGCAATAGCTGTCATCACTAACCTTGTTCAGCTATGGATTCTGTGTGCAAACATCTGAATTGTCCTGGAAAGATGAGCCCATTGATGCAATAATGAATGATAACTTGGTTACTGGGGTAAACAGCCATTTCCTGCTTGGATTTGATGAAGACTTCTTAGGGAACAATTCATGTTTTATGCTGTAAATCAGGTCAAAATGGAAGCTGTTATTTTAGGCATAGTAAATGTGCATAGTGTGGTGGGTTTGTCCATAAGTTAGACATTGATAACAAATACTCCTTCCAAGGCTCAAGCAAGAAAAGAAGGTTCAGGAAGAATTTAAGAGCCAGAGGAAGGGGTGTGAGTCAAACACTAACTTCCATGCATAGCACAGGTGATGCACCATTGAATCAATCCATTGCTTTCACGATTCTTGTACAAGAGCTTCACAAAATTGAGCCTGTTTTGGAGATAGTAGAGGCTTATAAAGCCTTACCCACCTCTGAGGATTTATATAGAAATAAAGTTTGATGGGGAAGGAGAAGGATTTTATACAAAGATGTAGCCACTGGAAAAATATACAAAGTCCTATCAGCATGCTGCTACACATGCAATGGCCCAGAAGAAAAGGACATGAAAAAGGGAAGGTTTTGTGTTTTGTGTACAGGCCCTAGCTCTTGTGGCAAGGTCATCTGTTCTGCTATTCATTGATATTAGGTTCACAATCCTAAAATAGACTCAAGACCAGCTGAAACATGCAGTTTCATGGACTAAGAATTTCCCATACTTTTTTAACTTTCTGTTAGGAGACAGCCATTGTTGGGCTAGCTGTACCACAGCCTATAAGTGCTTTAATAAATCTCCTTTATAAATACACAAATTCATTCTGTTCATTCAATTAGTTCTGGTCTTCCTAAGAACACTGACTAGCATAGATTTTCTGAACCAGGAAATTCATTGGGTTACATACATGCACAAAAGACATGAAGGAAACAGGAGGTTAGTTATGAAGAGGAAATTTAACCGAAGTTGAAAGACAGACAAAAGCAGGTAACAGGTAGTGAATATGAGCAAAATATGTTATGCAAATGCATGAAAAAGTTACAGTGAAACCCATTATTAAAATAATTATTATACATGATAAGAGGTTTAAGAGGGAGACTGAAAATTAATGTAAACATTATAAAACTTAAATTAGGATTGATTAAAAGCATACCAATGTAGGATTTCATGCTCTGAAAGGTTATCTCTCTAATTATCATATCCAACTGGTTAAAGAGAAGCCATACCATACATCACCTCAAATGAAACAGAACACACAATTGCAAAATATAGACCTATTCATATCAAAAATTTTCAGCAAACTAGAGGTATTTGATAATGCCATGAATTTTATGAAAAAGTCCACCCCTCCACACACGCAAAACTTTTTTAAATTGTGGGTTTTTATACAATATGTTTCAATAATTTTCTTTACTTTTCCTGACTCCTTCCATATCATTTCTACTTCCCAACCTCATGCACTGTCTGTCTAATCTACCTACTACCTATATACAATCTCTTTTTATCCTTCTTTCTCTCTTTTTTCCTTCTTGCTCACACAAAACACCCCCAAAACAAAAAAAATTAAAATCAAAACAAACAACAAAAAATGATAAGACAAAATGCAAAAAAAAAAAAAAGAAAAGAAAAAAAGAAAAAGAAAAAAAAACAAAAAAAAAATCTCATAAAGTTAGTTTTGTCCATACATAGATCTTATAGATCTGTACTTAGCTACTGAGGAAGTAGAAGACATAATATGGAAAATAGTTCCCTCATAATTGCTTTAAAAAATTAAAATGAAACCAAGAAATCTTTAGTTAGATGAATAAATTGATCAACTGTGGTATACCCAGACAATGGTATATCTGTCAGCATTAAAGTGAAACGAACTTGCAAACCGTGAAATCTATAGATAAACCTTAAGTGTTCATTGTTAAATGAAAGAGGTCAATCTAAAAAGGCTAACAAGTTTCTCACTGAAGTTTTATAACTTTGTGGAAAACATATAAAAAACTATGTGTTTTAGTTGCTGTAAGAAGTCATTGTGAATAAGGCAACTTTTAACAGAAAAGCATTTAACTGGGGACATGCTTACAGTTTCAAAGGCTTAGTCCATTATCACGGTGAGAAACTGACAGGCACTAGAGAAGTACCTGGGAGCTTTTCATCCTGATCTACAGGCAACAGGCAGAGAGAGCCCAGCCTGGGATTTTGAAACCTCAAAGTCTACCTCCAGAAACTCTCCTCCTCCAACAATTACACAACTACTCCAACAAGGTCACACCTCCTAATATTCTCAAGCATCCTAATTCATCAATTGGGAATTAACATGCAAACACATGAGCCTAAAGGGGCCATTTTCATTCAAACGAAGACACTATCAATGCTGTGAAAAGATTAGGCGATTCTAGAGGATCCTAGAGACTGAAAATGGAGAGCAGAATGAACAAACAGAATACATGAGACATTCAAAGAAATGGAACAACTGTATAGAATGCTACAATGAAGAAATTGTATCTTTATGCAGTTATTAAAATTCATGGGATGTAGATAGATATAGATAGATGTAAGATGGAATTCTGATATGATGTGTGTTCCCTAGGTGATAGCGATATCTTGGTTAGACTCATGATAGATTGTGCCATTCTGGGATGGGACACTGTTGACAAAGAAGACTGGGAGCAGACAGAGGATACATGTCAAATCTGTGTCTACCCTGTTAATCTGTAATTTCTTAAATAGTCGTACTTATCTGATGAAGATGTGTATGATTTACAGCATCAGGAGAAGTGCTACTTATAACTTCTTGTAGCCAGGCAGTGTGCATTGTGAAATTTGAAGTACAGTTCCTGGATCAGGGCATCATGGGAAAACAGCAGTGAACAACAATAACAGGCCATGAAAAAAAGGACAAGTAGAGTCAGGCGGTATGAGTTATTGCAATCACTTATCTTAATCATAAATCCTTAATTAAGATGTAAATTAATCGCAATATTTTTAGTATACCATTTCATAAACAGTGTCTTCTAGATAGGGCAAATGCACTCTAAATTGTAGGAATAGCCCTTACATTTCTTGGTGCATAATCTTTGAGATCTTAGCAGCTCAGTTCCTCATTTTAAAAAGCTGTAAGTGCTATAACACTGTATATGTTTTATTGTTCAGCTTTCTCATAGGATATTCAGGCTTGAAATAATTTTAATGAAAATATAAAATACAACAAACATAAAGTTTAAACTTTAGTACTAAACTTTTTAAAGAAAGAAAAAGTGAAAAATTGCTTTTAAAACAACTGGGCTGCAAGTATTAGCCATCATTTATTTGTGTGTCTCTACTAGCTGAATCATGTGGCAGAAAAATGCTATAATGTTAGCTTTATCAATTTTTCAATTACAATTCTAAAGTCTAATTCAACAATCAATTTAGTCCTGAGGAAATTTAAATGCGTGGTGATTCTTTGACCTACTCAGGGCCCAGGTTGAAGTCTTGTGTGGTCTGAATTTGTGTGGCCACCCTTCCTATGATGACTCACTAGTGGTTACAGCCTCCAGCACACCAGAGCATATTAACTTGGGCATTGCTGGGGAATATTCATGAAGTTTTATCTTCTCTACTCCTAGAGGAAAGGGAATAGAATAAAACCCTGTACTGTCATGCATTTATCCATGTTTATACAATCAGACTGAACATCTTCATTGAGTATGTTGAGCTGATCAGCAGAAACCTACTGTGTGTCTCCATGCAGAATGCACAGAGTCCATGTAACAAAAGGCAGAAAGCAAGCAGCCTGCCTCTGTGGTTTCTGCTTCAAGCTCTTATTGGCTTCCATTAATGATGGACTGTAACCTGAAAGCTGAAATAAACTCTTTCCTCAGCTATTGCTTTTGGACATGGTATTTATCATAGCAGCAGAAAGCAGACAAGCACAGCTAAATAGAATATCTATTAACCTGTGTTGAGAAACACAACTATCAATCTGCTCTATTCCTTAACCCATAGCTCTCCTGTGACCAAAATCAAACCACATAAACATTTTAGTGCTCATGAACTCTTCCTTACTATTAATAGGAAGAAGGGACCATGTCTAGAGATTACTAAAAAGCAAGTCTAGAGATTACTTTTGGTTCTTCATCTATAGGTTCCCTATCCAACATTCAAGGAACTTTGTTTTCTTTAAATAGCTGTTTTTTTCTCCCTGCCTTGGAAAAAAGCGCCAAAATCATTAAAAATCAAAAGTGAAAATAATAAATCCTGCTGCAGCTAATGAAAGATAAGCATTTAATGTGGTTTAACTAAGCTCATACAGAAAAAAAAACTTTGCCAATGAATGATGTACAATCTATTCCTTTATGATATACAATCTATTTCTTTGTACTTCCAAGAATGCAATGTTCATTTCTGACCTAGCAGTTAAAGGACCTAGAATTCTTCGTTGTCAATCCTAGGCATAGTGTTGAGCCTCTGGAACACAGTTTGCTGATGGACCTTAGAGACTGCCTAGCCTGCACCCTCCTAGACAGCCTGACCCCATAATTCCATCCTGCTACATTTCAGGAAAAAAGAGCTATATGGTTTTTTAGCCTAGAAGTTTTGATAACCCCAAAACTTTATTCACTTGAGATAATTATGTTCTTGTGTTTTCTAACTGAATATTTTTTGGATGGTAAAGCCCAGAAATGCAGAATTTTGATTTGTATTGAGTAGTTTGAATTGTAGCAGCTATTTTAACCAGAGCTGAGATGCACAAAATACTGTGAACTTTTCTCATTACATTCATATAGACCCAGCAAAACTACAGATAATGGTGTGTCTTATATAAAACAAGAGGCTTATGTGTAGCACAGAAACATTCTCTCAGCCCTTGTTTTTCATTCCTGTGGTTTTAAGATAATGGGTCCCTGTTGCACAACCTGGAGAGTCAAAGCAGACCTTGAGTTGAAATAGGAACATAGACAAGAGCTACAGAGCTCCTGATGCAGACACAGGCTTGTTAACTTCCTTCCATTGAGAATGATTAATAGCACACTGTATTTTAAAAACTAGAAAATGTTGTATGCCTACTCGAATAAGCATTAATCTCATTCACCATATTCTAAGCATGTTTTAATTAAGATTATAAAAATTTATTAGAGGAAATATAGAGGCACAAAAGTCAGAGATACAAGCCCTAGTTCCCCAAGCAGCTCTCAAGACACTGAGAAATCAGATAATCTATGCACACTGCTGAAGCTCACTGTGATTTGGGGGAGAGTTCTGCATGCTTGCTTCCCAGAGGCAACTGCAAGGCAATTCACATTTCTGTCCCCAGCTTCCTCAGTGTCCTGAGAAGTTCTCTGTAGTGGTTATCCCAGTGCCAGGAAGTTGCAGCAAATCCAGATGGCCTGGGCTAACACCTTTTATAAAACAGTGTTGTCCATCTTTAAAATCTCTTCTTGCACTAATGAGAAATATTTAGGAATTTGTGTGTGTGTGTGTGTGTGTGTGTGTGTGTGTGTGTGTGGCATCATTTATTTCGATTAAATTATTATCTTGAAGACTTCACTTGAAACAAACCTGAAGTCAACAAATGTAGTCTGGCTTGCTGGCACAGTCTTGGCCTCTCCTCTCACCTGAGTTCTTTTGTAGCAAAGAAAACAGTACAGTTGTGTCCATTTATAACACCTTGGCATCCTAGGCTGAACAACAGTTCTGTATTTCTCTGAGTGATTTCTCTTGTAGCTTTTCCACTTGCAATCCTAACAACATATCTCCTCTTCTACCTTGTAAACCCAAATCCCACATGTCAGAGAATTCTTGTCAGTATCATCTTTATGTTTTGATGGAGTCAAGAGTCAGAATCCTCAGGTCCTCAGCACTAAAGATTGATGTGTTCTTTGGAACAGATGGGGAGGGTGAGGATGGAGTGGATTCCTGTAGTTTTTCTAAGCATCAAGCAATGAGCTTGAATCTTAGCACATGTCGTCACACTAAACCCTCCAAACTCCGCAAGAAATATATCATTATATTTATTTATGATTTATTCTTTTGGGTTATAACTTGTCAAAAGTTTTATAACTAATGAGATTGTATTTATTAGTAAAGATCAGAAATATGTATGCATTACGTCAACATGAAAACTTTTTAGTATTTAGAGGCTTTAATAAGTCTGGTATTGGACAAACACACACTCCTTTTAGAACTACATGTAGGGTTTAGGTGTGTGTGTGTGTGTGTGTGTGTGTGTGTGTGTGTGTGTGTGTGTGCGTGTGTAGGTATATGTATATATGTGTATTTGTATGTATGTGTGTATGGGTACATGTGAATGTTTTTGTGTTTGTATATGTATACATGTACACAGATATATGTTTATGTATTAATATTTATGTACTTATGTGAGTGTTATTGTTTGAGATTCTTATGCTGTATGAATGCCCATATGTGCATGTATAAGTGTATGTGTATATTTTATTATTTGGGATTATTGTGCTGAAAACTCACTGCTCTTGTCTCTACAACACTCTTTTTAGTTTGTATATGCAAGTAAGTATATTTGTACATGCACATTCATTTGCATGTGTATGAAATTATGTATGCATATGTAAATATGTGTACCTGAATATGTGCATTTGCATGAGTAAGAATTCATATATGTATGTATGTGTCTGTCTGCATGTGTGTGTTCTTATTATTTGAGATAATTGTCCAGCTAATTCACTACTCTTTAATTACCTGGGGGAAATTTGCTATTACAAATAATCTAATATTTTATAAAGTTTATTTGGGTTCATTTGCCATAAGCCAATTTGTGTTTCAGATGCATGGCCTTGTGAGAAACTGTTGGATATTAATGTATTAAAACTCTTACTACTTATTCCTATTTTCAACTCTCTGTGTGGTACATATATTCCCTGAAGGTTGGATCCCTGTGTGGTCCATATATCCCCTGAAGGTCAGATCTTGGACATTAACATTACAGCTATCCCACAAAGATACTTCCAAAAATGAACCAAACCCAGAAATAAGCAAATAAATCTTGTGTTTCATTGCACGAGTTTCACAGTGGCCCTTTACATCTATTTTCTTGTCATTTTCTCATAAATCCTGGAGAGATTAAAAATAGCCTTTTGCTCCAAAGACCTGATCTGTCCTATCCAATCTGTAGATGAATTAAAAGTGGAGTGTTGTTTATGCAAATAACCTTGACACAATTGCTCCAAATACAGCACGTATTTTTATGAATAATGTCATTAGACTTCTAATTTCGAATAGTTCACAAACTCTCAATTATCTAATTCACCAGAATTTCCCAGATTGCTTCAACATTAACTGTGAGCTTGTGCGTGAAGGCATCTGGTTGACAATGATATTGAAGTGTGTTTTGTTTTGTTTTGTTTTGTTTTGTTTTCACCTGACTTTCTCAAAACAGGCCTTCACATGGTTTGAATCTCAGAATCATAGTTTACCTCATTTAAAGCAAGGTACTACTCATTTTCTAGTGAGTAGCTTTTTCGTGTAAATAATATACTGTTGTCATCATATTTGATCAAGTACCTAAGTGGTTTTTGCCTAATCTCATCTCATTTATTGGCTGGTTTGCTTAGATATCAGACTGACAGTTCTCAACATGTGGCCTGAAGATATCTGTAGTTACTTGAAGCCCTTGGGGGTCGGGGGCAGGTCCTTAACAGTCAAATCCTGTACAGATTAATAAAAAGAAGGCACTATTATTTTATTTTCTTAAGAATGTATAGTGGATATCCTTAAGCTGCATAGCACCATAGAACACACCTGCAAATGACTGTACCCTTCTTCTTTCTTTCCATCACGCATAGGAAGGATGCCCATGACATTGCCTACCTTTTTTTTTTTTTGTGAGATTGTGCATAAAGGTATCTGGCTGTCAGTTATGTTGAAGTGAGTATTGGTGGTATTTAAGTAAGTGTGACAGTGTTACTAGTGCACTTTAATTAATTCTATGTTTAAACTGTATTTTGGTTGTGATTAAGTTTAGACAGACAGACTCATATAAGTAAAGGCCCTTCAAGGTCTTCAGTAATTTTTAAGTATGCAAAGTAGTTCTGAGACCAAACAGTTTAGCACCAATGTCCTAGACAAATGTCAGTACTTCCTTGTAAAAGACACATCGAAAGATTAACCTTGATTTCCAAAAGAGAAACACAACTCATGAAGCAACTAGAGAAATGACATACAAATGCTATGTCTATTTCTTTTTCCAAAATATTTGAACTTTATTCTCATACCCTGGTCTTGTAAATAAACATTTTCACCCTGATAACTCACTGACAGAAGATAATAGGAGAACTTCTTTATATTAACACAATCTATAAACATAGTTGAAATTCCCTTTGTAGCTTTTTCCTGATGATGAGAATTCGAGTATCAGATGAACTGATAATCTGGCTTTGTACCCATTCCTTACACTATCTAGCGAAATTGAGACAAAACACTAAGAAATCTCTTCTCAGCTGGGCATGGGCAAGATGCTTTGGAAACTTGTCAAGTCTGACTTGTTTTTCACCCCCAGGAACTTTATCAGTTCCCACCAACTATAGATCACAAAAAGACTGATTTTAGTTCTGCATCCACATAATAATGGTTAGATCTCTTTCACTCTCAGAAGCCTAGGAAGAACAATGCAGCATTCTAGAGGTCTCAGGTAACATCCAGGGGTTTGCCAGTATGTTTGACACCTGAGTCCTCTCGAGAAGGGCATAGTTAACTTTCCTTTGAAGGTGGCAAACTTGCCACTATCTGGAGACATATGGTGACTTCTTCCTTGCCAAAGAAACCAAGCCCCTCTGCCAAGGACTAGCTAACCAGGACTGACTCCCAGACCTCCTTTCCCAGGGGAGGGTAAATGAGCAGCCCCCAGCATTGTTGTCTGTTCTGAGTCCAGCGGCATTTTGAGCTCCTAGGTATCATGGTGTCAGGCACACAGAAAAGGAGAGGACATGATCAATAGATAGAAGAGGTGATAAGAAGGACAGTAGCCCACTCTGATCTCTGCTGATAGGGAAGAGATTGGCGCCCAGGTTCTGCCCAGCAGGTTAATCCCATCCATTGACACAGGAAAGGAGCCCAGTCAAATGGCTTGCTGTTTGCTCTCAGGTTCAGCAACTTTAACTTTCCGTTGATCTGTGCCATAAAGAGATACTTAGACCAGTTGGGGTCTGTTTTCTCTTTTCCCCCATGGGATTCCTTCATTTTTCTTTTCTTTTCCTCTCTCTCTCTCTCTCTCTCTCTTTCTTTTTTATTAATCATGCATATCAACAAAATAAATTCAAACAAATTTGTAAGTTTGATATAAAATGACAATATGGTTCATATATTTCAAGATATAATTATTACTAATCTACAACCGGTAACTACAAATTTTTATTTTGTCTTATAGCCAGAAAATATTCAAGAGCATATGTTGTGGGAATCCACAGCCTGCAGAAGTCATTGCTACAGAATTTGAGGTCAGACTGTCTGATTTGAATACAATTCCTCCATTTACTAGTATTACAGGCAACTGAGACTTCCTAACACAGGGGTCCCAGAGATTGTGAACACTCTGGAGTTGTTGAGAGAGGTAAGGCACACAAAATGCTACCTGACTCATAGTAACAAATAATGATTTTTATAATTACTATAATTAATGTAATTATCATTTTTATATGCTTCCTCTTGAAAGCAACAAACATGCACAGCATACCCCATTAATTTTAACTTTCACTTTCACTTCTGGTTAAAATGGTTGCAGTCTTCCCATGGAGCTCCAGATCTGCCTCAGTTTCTTTAATAGTCATATGAATTTTATTTTATTGATAAACACAAATTTCAACTTAACTCACAATGACTAGCATTTGGAGTTTCTAGGGTTTGTTTTTGTTTTTGTTTTTGTTTTTCTATTTAGATACTGCTTGAAATTTTCTGGCTAATAAACTCGAGTTATAAGCTGCTATCTACCACAGGATTAAGGAGAATATTTTTTTTAATTATTCATAACTATTTTAAACAAATCTATTTAGAATTTAACTTTGATATGTTGTGAACTGAGGCTCTATTTTTTGACATTTTGCAAACATTATTAATTGAATGACATATATTCAATTCATTGGATTAAAAGACTAGTTTCAACATAGTGAGTTCTGAGTCTATTTCTAGTTTATATTCTATTCCAATGACATTGTTATTCCTGCATACCAGTTGGATTATCTCTCAAATGCACCAAGTAAAAAGAGATTTCAAACTCTTTGTGGAAGTGTCCGAGAAATGCATGCCCTAGAAATGCTAGAATAATATATAACTCTTTTACTCCATTAATCTCTCAGCTTTGGATATTTTCAATTATTTTGTCAATCTGTTATTTGGAAAAACAATATTATTATCTTTTGTTCATATATTTTAAATCAACCATATAATTAGATAAGCTTATGCATATTTAGATTTCCTTTAGATTCTGGTTTTTATCAAGCTAGTTTTTCATAATCTTAACAATGGTTTTCTTTTAAATAAGTTAACTTCTAACTACTAATTCTATTTATTTTAAGACTTATTTTGAAATTTATCTTTAATTGCTCTTCTTATATTTGTACAGTATATTTATTTGACTCAGTGTTTACTATTTCCCTTGAAAAAGTCACGACCAGGATGTATATTTCCATAGAGTTTTACACTATAGTAAATAGACACACTACGCTCTTGTTGGTGTTTCGTCATATGAAAAGTCAACATAAACAGCAACAGTTATTTTGACATACAGTTTTATAGGTTTCAGTCTGTGGTTGATTGGCTCTATGGATTTGTACCTGTGGCAATGCATCATGAAGGGAAAGCATGACAGAGAAAACCAGGGGCCACACCCAGAGTGAGGAAGGAAATCAAGCCCAGGTCCTTTCAAGGACATGCCCACAATGAAATGAAGGCTTTCACTATGCTCCACCTCTGAAAGTTTCTCCCATCTCTTCCTGATCATACTGAATACCAAGTCTTTACACATTAGGTTTTAGACACTTACACTACCAAATTATCATACAAACACCCACGCAGACATGCATTTTCTCCTTATTGATTTCTATTTTTTTGGAAAATTTATTTTTATGTGTAGATATTTTTAAAGATCAGAAAAATATTTTATTTTAAGAGTTCAAAACTATTTTAAAGTATTCTAGTTATCTATCAAATAGCCAGTTTGCAATAATATTTACTGAGTAGTTTATCTTTTCAAACTTGATTTAGAATAGCAAAAAACATCAGATATGCAACTGTATATGTATACTCCAATATTGGAATGCACTAGTTAATAACTCAGATGTGAATGATGTCTAATTTGACTGATCCTGCTTCTTTCCTTTAAAAACTGATTTTGATGGCTGAATATTACTAAATGAAATCTGCCATAATTTTCCTAATTTTCATAGCAGAAAAAACACACTTGAGACTGTAATATAAATAAATCAAATTTCATGTTTTGAGTATTGAAATGATTAAATTGTGGGAGCATAGTCAGTGTTCATTTCCAGTTCCCCACTACATGTCATTCAACTGAAAGTTTTGGACCTATGATGACCAAGGGCAATTGCATGAGTCCAAGAGCCAAGTGCCATTTTATGGGCCAGCCCGGACTATGGTTGTGATCTCCTACGTATTGACCTTCTTTCTTCATTCCAATTATGTGGCCTGATGGGTATTTTTGGATAGCCGTCCCTTCTTCTACTTTGAGGAGATTGTACTCTCTCTTCGCCATCTAGAAACATTTTCCTGCTGATAAACACAAGACCTGAGTGCTCACTCACAGTTTCCAATGCCACTTGTTAGTGAGCTTGCCAGCATCCAGGCCTTGCTGCTTCATACAGCACAATTCTCTTGAAGCTGACACTCTGCAGATCCCTCTCATGTTGTTAAGCTCTCTATGGCACTGAGCATCATCACAGCGTAATATGTGTGTGTGTGTGTATATATATATATATATATATATATATATATATATATATATATGTATATGTATATGTTATCAGGGCCTTTCCTTGAGACTGGTTTGTATCCCCAGTGAGACCCAATTTGAGACGAGTATTTTTTTTTATTTGCAAATGGTTATCAATTGGTGATAGCTTCTTGGTTAGAGATGTGAAAGTCTCTTCATTTCTCTCAGCTCTAGGACCAGCTGCCACAGCCCCATGCAGGCCCTGTTGTATGCCACCACCATCTCTATAAGTTCATATGTGTATCTCTCTTGCTATAATTAGGCCTTGTTTCCTTGGTGTCCTCCATCCTCTCTGGCTCCTACCATCTTTCTCTTTACTCTTCCACAGACTTTCCTGATCTGTGAGGAGAGAGATTTGATATTTTGCACTTGTCTGGGTTGGTGTTTGTATGGTAGTATGCAGAGTAACCTTCTGTACCACTAAACTAGTCTGTGGGGCTTAAGGCGCTAGGTAAGCATCAGATTGACTTTTCTATGTTCAGTAAGATATGCTCCAGAATGTAATAAGGACACATGCTCCACTATGTTCATACCAGCCTTATTTATAATAGCCAGAAGCTGGAAAGAACCCAGATGTCCCTCAACAGAAGAATGGATACAGAAAATGTGGTACATTTACACAATGGAGTACTAGTCAGCTATTAAAAAACAATGAATTTATGAAATTCTTGGGCAAATGGATGGATCTGGAGGGTATCATCCTTTATGAGGTAACCCAATCACAAAAGAAGTCACTTGATATGTACTCACTGATAAGTGGATATTAGCCCAGAAACTTAGAATGCCCAAGATACAATTTGCAAAACACAAGAAAATCAAGAAGAAGGAAGATCAAAGTGTGGATACTTCATTCCTCCTTAGAATAGGGAAGTGGAAAGAGAGGCCCATTGATCTTGAAAACTTTATATGCCTCAGTACAGGGGAACGCCAGGGCCAAGAAGTGGGAGTGGGTGAGTAGGGTAGTGAGGGGGAGAGGGTATGGGGAACTTTTGGAATAGCATTGGAAATGTAAATGAAGAAAATACCTAATAAAAAATTAATTAATTAAAAAAAAGAATAGGGAACAAAACACTTATGGAAGGAGTTTCAGAGACAAAGTTTGGAGCTAAGACATGGACCATCCAGAGACTACCCCACTCAGGGATCCATCCCATAATCAGACACCAAAACCAGACACTATTTCAAATGCCAGCAAGATTTTGCTGAAAGGACACTTATATTATAAGCTGTCTCGTGTGAGGCTATGCCAGTGCCTGGCAAATACAGAAATGGATGCTCGCAGTCAGCTATTGGATGGATCACAGGGCTCCCAATGGAGGAGCTAGAGAAAGTATCCAAGGAGCTAAAGGGGTCTGCAACCCTATAGGTGGAACAACAATATGAACTAACCAGTACCCTGGAGCTCATGTCTCTAGCTGCATATGTAGCAGAAGATGGCCTAGTCGGCCATCAGTGGAAAGAGAGGCCCCTTGGTCTTACAAACTTTATATGTCCCAGTACAGGGAAATGCCAGGGCCAAGAAGTGGGAGTGGGTGGGTAGGGAAGCAGGGCAGTTGGGAGGGTATAATGAACTTTCGGGATAGCATTTGAAATGTAAAGAAAGAAAATATCTGATTAAAAAAAAAAAAGATGTATAGGTGTCTGCAGTCTGACTGTGGGTCTCGGTATTTGTTTCCATCTGCAGCAGGAAGACCCTCTCTGTTGATAGCTGAACAAGGCACAACCTGAGTGTAGAAAACACCATTAAGATTAATTTTATTGCTACCAAATGGTAGTATTTAGATTTCTTCTCAGTTTGTGACCTATCTAGTCTCTGATTCTTGGTCACACAAGCAGCTTTGGGTACGGGTTCCATCTCAGGTAGTGGGCCTTAACTCAAATCGGATATTGTTAGCTGCTTTCACGAGATTTGTGTCACTGTGGTACCAGAGTATTTACAGGCTAGACACCACTGTGCATACAAGGGTTTAAAGCTGAGTTAAAGTTTACCTTTCTTCTTTGATGGTGTGCAGAGTACCTTTCGGTGCCATGAACTCTAGTCAGTAGGGGTGAAGGCTTTAAGTAGGCACCAACTCAACTTCTTCATGTTCAATGGTCTTCAGCAATAAGGCTTAAAGTCAGTTTGTGGAAAGCAACCAATAACCTTAGCTATAGCCTGGTTGATTTGGAATGCCTATGTGTCCCTATGGCCAAGAACTCGACTGGATGTAACCATTTCTGGAACTGAGAGTTTCATTTGGTGATGAGAGATGTCCAGTTGGGGCTAGGTTTCCTTTGTTATTTGACAACTTCATTTAAATTAACTTTTACATATAAGTATCTATACAACCCACTGAAGGTAAAGAAGTTGATCAGGTGCCTACCTAGAGCCTTCACCCTCTATTGGCTAGAGTTCTGATACTGGAGAGCAATTTGATAGGAACCCTTCTATACACACACACACACACACACACACACTCACACCAAAATTTCTACTGTATTAGGCTAGTATACAATCCCTTAAATGGCCTTAGTTTACGATGTCCCTCCACATATTTCCTGAGTTGTTTCCTTTTCTTTCCCCTTCCTTGATTGAAACTCTAGTTCTTGTTTTTGCCCACATCCATCCATAACTCCATGTATTCTATTAACCCTTCCTAAGAAACCCATCCCATCCCCATTCTCTTCATCTATAAATAACCTCTGTATTTAGATGGATTGCTTGTTTATCTTTGACTTAAGAGCTAACATTCACAGATATTCACTATGAATATTCAGATATCCACAGCTAACATTCACTAGGATTTCCTAGTACAAGAACTTTTTCAAAATGATATTTTCTGTCTAAAATACCATGTAGTTTACGATGTAATTTTTCTTCAAGTCCTTCACATACAAGTGATTTACAATATATAATTTTATTTTTCTGTTGTAAAGGAAAGTGATTCTTCTGACTCATTTTTAACTGTCAATTTATTGAACATAAAAAGGGGTATTTATTTTAGCAATGTTACTATCTATTGATTAAATAACACCATTCTCATATATATAGCCATTTGTACTGAAGACTGCCTCACAGGAGACTTTCTAATATTCTGAGTCTTAGAATCTTTTGCCCCCTCTTCCACAATGTTCCCTCGGCTATAGATGCAGGAACTGTGATGTAGATACATCCCTTGAGGATATCTGTTGATCTCTACTTTTTGTCACTCATGGTCTTGTTTTGTTTTATATTCTTTGCTATATTGAGGGGTTTCTTTGATGAGGAGGTTGTAGCTAACTTGTCTCTGGGTATGGGGATATAATTTAGGATGTAGAATTGAATTATGCTGATCTAGTAAAATGGCAGTAGTGATTTCATGACCTCACCAGCCTGGTAATCTGTCTAGTTTGAATGTGTCTAATTAGATAGCTGTTGGTTGCCACCAACATGTGAATGCTACTTATTGCACTTTTATGCATATCTTGCAATGCTGGTAATTCTCATGCTTCATAGCTATTGTACCTTAAAGGCTTGTTTAATAGCTTTTCTCCCTTGGCAGCTTGCATAGTATTTTCTGGTACCATGGAAACTACCAAGGAGGAGGCATTCAAGTTAAAATCATCTCTAGTCACTGAGTCTTATTTCAAATATATACACTGTCTCTAGCAATAAGGTCCCCTCCTTAACTCCGTAGAGACCACTAAGTGCTAAATCAATAATTTATATGGTTTTTGTAGTCATTTGGAATACCATGACCAACCATTCAAATGGAAATTTTTCATACACAGTACTAGAATTTTGTTAGTCTGTGGTTCCTGTGGGAAGCATCATCAGTCCAAGTGGCTTAACTTTCTTTAAGATGCAAACATATGTGCACATACATTTTTATGTGTTGTGTATGTTTATAACTTCATTGAATATAAAGTAAAGTTATTTTGGTGCTTTATTAAACAATCTTGATGTTATTTGTCCCTTTTCCTACCTCCCTCTTATGTATTGACTACCCACATCCTTATCTAATAGAAGCCCTCTCCCCAGTATTATGATTCCTACTTCATATCTCGAGTATCCTGCTATTTCACTCCAATGCCCCATCCACCCTTGGTTCCTTTATAAATTTCTAGCTTCTGGGACAAACCATCTTGTATACTCACATCTGAGCATTTGAAACTAGGAAAGAAATCCATACATTCTTTCTGCCTTGTAAAAAGCTCAAGTCCAAGTGGATCAAGGAACTCCACATAAACCAGGTGCACTGAAATTTAAAGAAGAGAAAGTAGGGAAGATCCTCAAACACATGGGCACAGGGGAAAATTTCCTGAACAGAACAACAATGGCTTATTCTCTAAGATCAAGAATCAACAAATGGAACCTCATAAAATTGCAAAGCTTCTGTAAGGCAAAGGACACTGTCAATAGGACAAAACAGCAGCCAACAGATTGGGAAAAGATCTTTACCAATCCTACATCTGATAGAGGGCTAATATCCAATATATACAAAGAACCCAAGGAGTTAGACTCCAGAGAACCAAATAACCCTATTAAAAATGGGGTGCAGAGTTAAACAAAAAATTCTCAACTGAGGAATATTGAATGAACAAGAAGAACCTAAAAGAATGTTCAACATCCTTAGTCATCAGAGAAATGCAAATCAAAACAATCCTAAGATTCTACCTCACACCAGTCAGAATGGCTAAGATAAAAAACTCAGGTGACAGTAGATATAGGCAAGGATATGGAGAAAGAGGAACACTCCTCCATTGTTTGTGAGATTGCAAGTTGGTACAACCAGTCTGGAAAACAGTCTGGGGGTTCCTCAGAAAATTGGACATAGTACTACCTAAGGACCCAGCTATACCATTCATGGGCATATACCCAAAAGATGCTCTAACATATAACAAGGACATATGCGCTGCTATGTTCATAGCAGCCTTATTTATAGTAGCCAGAAGCTAGAAAGAAACCAGATGTCCTTCAACAGAGGAATGTATACAGAAAATGTGGTAAATTTACAATGGAGTACTCAGCTATTAAAACCAATAATTTCATGAAATTCTTAGGCAAATTGATGAAACTAGAAAATATTCTGAGTGAGGTAACCCAGTCATAAAAGAACCATGTGGTACGCACTCACTGATAAGTGGGTATTAGCCCAAAAGCTCTGAATACCCAAGATACAATTCACAGACCACATGAAGCTCAAGAAGAAGAAAGAGCAAAGTGTAGATGCTTTAGTCCTTCTTAGAAGGGGGAACAAAATACTCAAGGGAGGAAATATGGAGACAAAGTGTGGAACAGAGACTGAAGAAAAGGCCATACAGAGACTGTCCCACCTGGGGATCCATCCCACATATAGACACTATTGTAGATGCCAAGAAGTACTTGCTGACAGGAGCCTGATAAAGTTGTCTCCTGAGAGGCTCTGCTAGAGCATGACAAATGCAGAGGAGTATGCTCGCAGCCAACCATTGAATTGAACATGAGGTCCCCAATGGAGGAGTAAGAGAAAGGATTGAAGGAGCAGAAGGGTTTTGCAACCTGATAGGAAGAACAAAAATATCAAACAACCAGATCCCCCAGAGCTCCCAGGAACTAAAGCACCAACCAAAGAGTACAAATGGAGGGTTCCAGGGCTCCAGCCGCATATGTAGCAGAGGATGGCCTTGAATATCATCAGTGAGAGGAGAGGCCCTTGGTCCCATGAAGACTCGATGCCCCAGTGTAGGGGAATGCCAGGACAGGGAGGTAGGAGTGGGTGGGTGGATAGGGGAGCACTCTTATAGAAGCAGGAGAAGGGGGGGTAATAAGAGGGGGGTTCCCAGAGAGGAAACCAGGAAAAGGGATAACATTTGAAATGTAAATAAATATAATATCCAAGAAAAAAAGAAAAACAACGTTTATAGAGAAAATGCAATATTTGTCTTTCTAAGTCTGGGTTCCTCACACAATATATTTTCTTGGTCTATTCATTTCCTTGCAAATTTCATATTTTCATCTTTTTCTATAGATGAGTAGTATTTCATTTTCTATAGAAATCACATATTCATTATTCATGAATCTGTTGAAGAACAGGTAGGTTGCTTTCATTTCATGGCTATCATATATAGGGCAACAATGACTATGGCTGAGAAAGTATCTGTGGAGGAGGATATTGAGTTGTTTGGACATATGTCAAGAAGCAGTATACCTATGTCATACAGGAGATGAAAACTGTAAAAGAACCAAGTTGGTCACTTTTCAAGACCAACATACCAGAATAACATCAAGTCCCTCAAGAGAAACTCTAAAACCTTGGAAAACATGAGATGATAAATATTGTTACTCACATTTTTATTGGTGTGATAAGACCATGACCATGGCAACTTATAGAGGAGTTTATTGTCTCTAACAGTCTCAAAGGGTGAGTTCATGCTGTTATAGCGGGACACAAGCAGCAAGATCTGAATCTGATATATCTGACTTTGTTCATGAAACTTACTTCTTTAAATAAAATGAATTAGACACTAGGGAGATGATAACAGCAGGGCAGGGTCTTGAGTACAATCATGAGGACCTGAGCTTGAATCCCCAGCACATGTATACAAGCCAAAGGCAGTGGCATACAGCTGGAGCCACAGCTGTGAGCATATAGATAGAGGAAGATCCCTGGAGATCACTGACAAGCCTGTCTAGGCCAGTTGGTGAGTTCTAGGTTCATGAGAGACCCTATCTCTTAAGGTAAGGTGGTGAACAATTATGGAAGACATTGACTTTGATATTTAGCATACTTTGTGTGATAGCACAGAAAATGGAATTAATAATCACAAATAAACACAAAAGTGTGATTAATAATCATTCACATGCTGAGAAAATTAAGGCTATTTGGGACTATTCAAACATGTTCTATATAGACATACACTCATACTATGTTCTTGGGAAAATGAAGTCTAATTCATACTTCAATGGTACCGTAGTACCATTTAATGTAAAAAAAAAAAAAGAAAGAAAATAGTGCTGTGCTAAGAAAACTTGCTTTTATTTTGCTTCCTTTCAAGGGGCAACACTGTGGGAGAAGCAGAAACACCTGTTGAGAACAGGTTGCCACTAACAGTTGGCATCCCCTGACTAATGGGCAGACATGGCTGAGCAACCCGAGCTTGCACATTTAATACACAATGCTTATTTGCACTGCTCCTTCCAGTCAGAGAGCATGATCAGACCAGATTTAAGGCCTAGGGGAGTGAGCCAGGGATTCAAGACATGGGGAGTCTGGAGACAGAGGGAGCAGATAGCTACACAGAACAGATCTGCTTGAAACGGGCACCATTCATTTAGCATCTCTATTTAAATGGACTTCTTCCTGCTCTCCCAGTCTCTGGGGAATCTCACTGACTTGGGAGAGGTACTGCTTTGTTCCAGACTGAAGACTGAACTGTGAGTTGAGGATTGTTGAGAACACACCACAAAGAAATCATCTGTTCCAATGTTTCTAGCTCCCTCCATGCAGGGTTGGCCAGGATAAAATCTAGACAGAAGTAACGGGGACACCGAAGAGAACAATGAGATGCTGTTTGATCTCAATTTTTAATTTTTTTTTTATAATTGCAGTCTATTGAAACCATGCTTATCCAAACTCATGTTTGTAGAATTACAAAGGCTTTAAAGTGTCAAGATTAGAGATTAAAAAACTAAGCCAACAACAAAACAGTAAAGAATGCCAGCTCGTAATGCTGGACAACTGGGTTTGATTTGGCTGGAATTTTTTTCAGTCTCCGAAGCTGAGACTTTGTTTTTGTTTCTGAAACAAAATCTCATAGTGAGCTGAGATTGGCCTCGAACTCAGTTTTGCTGCCTCTACCATCAGTGCTAGAATTATAGCTATGTGACAACCCACAAAGCTTGTTGAAAAATTTTCTGGATGATTATATTTCTGTGTGACACATGCTGATTATGAAAGAATGAAAGTCAATGTCTTTTGTGACTGTATTGAAAACTCCAATAAGTGAAAGTGTTCCCAGCTCCCGTAAGTGAGAAAGAACAATTTATAGCATCAGGAATGTCCCAGCGACAGTGGCTTATCGTGTGCCACTTGCAGTCCTTAATCAAAGCAGTAACAAGAAAGAACATTTAACTCCAGTGACACTGGAGCAGGTTTGAATTCTCATAAGCATATTCGTGTTCAGACCCCAACATATATTGGCTTATGACCAAATGGTGGACGGAATGCAGGAACACTGGGCTGAAGAAAACCCCTCTTACTGGTGGTGACACAACTAGTCTCTTTGGTGATGTACACAGTGGGTTACCAGATACCAGACCCAAAATTTCAACTCCCTGATACAGAGGCCTGAGGTTCATTTAAATACTAAGGTCAAAGTTAAAAGGAAATTTCTATAATTTGGGGGGGGGGAGTAGGGGATGCATACTATTACAATCACTGAGAGTATAAGCAAAGATTTTCTTTCTAGCCAAGGCAGAAAATGTGTGGTGATTTTAAAAGTAATCTTATTCATATACATATTTGTTTGAGAGGCTATAAATGATGTATACCTCATCTGAAGAAAGAAGAGGACAGAAATAGAGTGTACAACAACTTCAGGAGTCACTTTGAAATTATTTCTCTGAGACTGTCAACATAGTAAGTACAAAAATAATATCAAGATCATATAGTCGTTACAGATTTGTTTATCTGTAAAATGAAGACACTGTAGTGACAGATAGTTTTCCATGTTTGTTTTCCCTTTTAGAAATTATGTCAATAAATCCATTATGGCTCTGCATTGTGGGAGTGAAAGCCAATGTCATGCTTGTTCTGCCTGAGAAAGGCTTCTGTTTGGATGGCTTCCTAGGTCTCATTCATTCCTATGCATTTGGCACTAACTGTGCTTGAGGTTTGGATAAGGCAGGAACTTGGAGGAGACAATGAGGGTGTTACACATAAAATGCTTTCAACTTGATCTGTGACTCTCTGAGGTTGGGTGTGTCCACTTCTAGGATTCAAGGTGACCTTCCTAGGGGTATAGGAATCATGAAAGCCAAAATGGTGACCTTCAAGGATGATACAGCACAGGCAAGTTTGGAGTTGTGATTCGGAGAAAATCACTCTAACTTTAATGATGGCCTGAGGAGCAGCAAGTCCCCAGAACATTTTTTGAAGTGCTTTCCATCTTTAATTTAGATATTCCAAGGGAAATGTTATCCATATGTTTGGGATTCATTTGGACTTAACTCATAAATATACTTCATCAAGGACTGCCAAACTCTGCATTTACCAGAATCAAGCAGTTTCATGGGACAACAGTACAGACAAGAAATTTGATATCCAAGAGTCTATCACCTAGACAAGGAAGAGAAACTCTCAGGTCCAACCACTGCCTGTAAATAATCCTTTAGCAATAATTTGCTCCGTAATGCTGTCATAGCAAAACAAGCCACTTGCAAACTGTTCAGGGCAGACACAGATGCACAAACCTTTAATACATGTCTCTTAACAGTAAAACATCAGAACACACAATCTTTCTTGCTGCTAGCTCCAGAAAAATTAATAACTCTAAGAAGGAAATACAGCCTGCTACTTAGTTCCATACTTTAAAAGTCTGGATAGACTCTCTCTGCTTCTTTCTGTATATTTTTAAAGTTATACCTGATAACCATGAGGCCTGCCAGGTCACAGGTTGAGAATCTCTGTGCCTTCTGGGTACCACTGATCCATAGGATAACTTTGCCTAACTGTACTGAGTTTGCATTGTTAAAATTACATTTTTGCACATATATATAACAATACTGTATTGCTAAGTAAGATTAAAAAAAAAAACTCAATCTCTCCTCATCTGAGATTTGTTTATGTTATCCTTGGTAGCTATGCTCTGAGTACTATGACTCCTAGTGTCTAATACTTGGAATTGTACTAATATACTTGCTTCAGTGAAGACAGAACATAAGTTTATTGTTTTAAAAAAGGGCCACTTCCTATATATTGTTAATTAAACACTACCTTTCCATGCAATATGTGTTTTTAATACCATATCATGGAGCCTTCCTAAGTAAAGAAGAGGAAATCCACTGTCTGTTTTCATAACTGAAAATTTTGTACCTGTGCTACCTGATACTTGAAAGTACCTGTGGGAATCTAATTACCAAACACATCTCAGATATTATGATCATGTTACACAAGAGGGAGAGAGAGAGTGAGGGAGAAAGGGGGCATGAACAATGATACATCATATGAGACTGAAGCATCTGCATATACTCAATTCATAATTATTTGTAGACAGGGATAGCTATTGCTGCTGAGGAGAAGGATAACTCATAATTAAGATGTAAGATGGCTTGGACAGTCTCCTACTACCTCTTACCCAAAAAATTAAGTGACAATTATGGTATTTGTTCATTAACAAATGTGAGGGGAGAAAATTAATCAGTCAAGTAGATAAGAAAATATAGAATTGTCTTTTTAAAATGCATGCTGTTCTAGTTTAAAAGATCACTTAGTTTTTACTTAGGAAGAAAAATTACGTTGTATTCTTCTCTTCTACAGGAAAAGATTATGTATAGTTTTAAAACAGAAAGACAAAACAGCCTCAAAACAGTATGAAGTTAGTACTAGTTCTCCTTTTAAAGTGACAAAGCATGGTGGAGAGGATGCCCAGTGTCCTTCACTCTGTACTTTCACTGTTGGGAAGACAAAGGACCAATTTGCTAGTAAGTACAATTGGCCCACAAGCCTACTTTCTTGCTGCTGGGTGAGGCAATCTCTGAAGGTGTAACTAGTATGAAGGAAAAGGAAGGCAGGCAAAAGATGAAGAAGCGAACCAAGTGAGTTCAGAATGTTTGCTGGTTTCCTTGATTGTGGAAGCCACCAAGTCCTTCTCCTGACTTCAGTGCAAGACAAACAAGGAAGGAACGGTTCTTCTGGTTTTTCTTGAGAGCTGGTTTGAAAACCACCAGACTGAGGCAGTTTTAGCCTGAGCAGCCAAACCCTGCTGGGAACCATGACAAACTTACCTGGGTAATTCTCTCTGCCTTGCCTTGTTCCTTACTCACAGCCTCTAGGCATCAATCTGCTCCTGAATGGCTAGCCTCAGCCCTGCCTAAAACCACAAAACTCCAACTTTCTCACCATCTACATTTCACTGGCAAGCCCTTCCCGGGAGTCACAGCTCCCCATGACAAACTCATTACTGTCAAAGGCTGGTTTCACCTTCACTATACATGGCTTTCTTCGCTTGGTGTGTTGAATTGTTTTGTTTACTTAAAAAAATGCTACTGGCTGGATGTGCCCTATCCTTAATTTTTACAAAGCTTCTGCTCTAACATCTTCGCTGCTGATTTGTTTTCCTTATGTCTACACGTGACTGAAAGTGGTCTCATTCACCCTTGGGTGGGTTTCTTTTACAATCCTCAGCGATGCCCTAAAGGGAATGACTCAACACAAAAGAGGTCCTTTTGTTATCTGTTGTTCCAGGGAATGAGCCTGAGCCACAGCAGGATTAACAAACTGGGTTCAGGTTGTTATCCTCCACAAGCCAATTAAAGAGAAAGGCAGTGGTAGGAAGAAGAGAAAGGGCACTGCTTAAATGCAGAATGTCAGAAAGAAGAATGAAGAAGCCACGTTACCATAAAAAGTCCATCTTTGAGGTAATAATTAAAAGAAAGGACCCAGATATAGCTGTCTCTTGTGAGACTATGCTGGGGCCTAGCAAACACAGAAGTGGATGCTCACAGTCAGCTATTGGATGGATCACAGGGCTCCCAATGGAGGAGCTAGAGAAAATACCCAAGGAGCTAAAGGGATCTGCAACCCTATAGGTGGAACAACAATATGAACTAACCAGTACCCCGGAGCTCTTGACTCTAGCTGCATATGTATCAAAAGATGGCCTAGTCGGCCATCACTGGAAAGAGAGGCCCATTGGACACACAAACTTTATATGCCTCAGTACAGGGGAATGCCAGGGCCAAAAAAATGGGAATGGGTGGGTAGGGAAGTGGGGGGGAGAGTATGGGGGACTTTTGGGATAGCATTGGAAATGTAATTGAGGAAAATATGTAATAAAAAATATTTTAAAAAAGAAAATAGTTAGAGAATTAAGTATTTATTTATTTATGGATATACTGTTAAGGTGAGAAATATCCAGCATGTTTTAGTAGTCAGAGACATTGCTTGGAGTGCAGTGTTAAGGGTTTGTCTAAAATTTACATCATGTGGGCCTTTGGGAGTGAACTCAGGTTCTGGCCTTGGTGACAGTCATACTCACTGAGCCAGTTTAAAAATTTTTGAGCATTAACAAAATCACATTTGGGTCTTCATTTTCTGTTATTGTTAACTATTAATGATAAATACAATTTAAATTTTTCTAAAACCTCCTTTGATTAAAAATTATCAAAATTTACAGGAAATACCAAACTTTATAATTTAGGAAAACTGTTGTCTTATGTCTGCAATGAGTGTTGCTTCACGTAAACAAACTGTACTATCACGACAGTCTGTAAGATACTTATTGTCCTTTAAAATACTTGATTTAGATGATCAAGTATCTCTCCTAAATCATTTAACAAGAGATCTTTGTTGTATTACTTTCTTTCTTTTCTTTTTTTAAGCCTCAATTTACAGAATTAATATTTTTAAGTTCTAGGACCAAAGCATTCCACGCGAACAGAAGCTCAGCACTTAGGTCTAGCTGAAGGGAAGCCTGCATAACTTTTTTTTCAGTCTTAACTGTGTTACTATTAACCATAACATTCCTATATTTTCTTTTAACTGCTTTTTTCTTCAGAGAAAAAAGACACAGAAACAACAGCTCTTGTATATTAATAGACTCTAAAGGTTACCCCCCAGACACATTGACATATTCACACACACTGTCAGTTCCTCATGCCAATAACAGTAGTGGCAAAGTACAATAAGTTCAAAAGCACAATAAAATGAGGACGTGGCCAGAGGCTTGTGCTAGGTTTCCAGCCATCCTCAGGGCACATCACTGTTGTCTTGTGCTACTTTGAGGAATATAAGTTTACAAAAAGACTCCTCAGTGCAGTTCCCCCTAGAGGGCACCATTATAGACAGACTTAATATTTTAATGGCTACACAATCACAATAGTGATATCAACAACCCAAGGTCCCATAGATCCCTGACAACTTCAACAGACTTCTAAATTCTAAATGACCAACAGACTTATAAATGTCTTTTCTGACACAGGATGATTACCCAAACTGTTCAACAGGATTAAATTTGCTACGAAGAGCTTCTCAACCTAAAATGGTCTAGCCTTTTTGTTTTTATCCTTTCTTTCTCTCTCTTTCTTTCTTTCTTTCTTTCTTTCTTTCTTTCTTTCTTTCTTTCTTTCTTCCTTCCTT
Source organism: Mus musculus (assembly GCF_000001635.26). NCBI lineage: Eukaryota > Metazoa > Chordata > Mammalia > Rodentia > Muridae > Mus > Mus musculus. The sequence continues at coordinate 16,698,802 of NC_000079.6, forward strand.
CCTTCCTTCCTTCCTTCCTTCCTCCCTCCCTCCCTCCCTCCCTCCCTCCCTCCCTCCCTCCCTTCCCCCCTCCCTCCCTTCCCCCCTCCCTTCCTTTTATTTTTTGTCTTCAGTTTGTTTTGACAAGTAAAACTTTGTGAAATGGGAGAGAAATTCCTGCTCTGGGTGGTACCATGGTGGGGTTCCTGGGGAAACTTTCCTTTCCCAGAGACTGTTGATTCAATAGTGCAATAGTCAAGGGGAAGCACGGTGTCTCCTTACAACACTGTCATTCCTTCCAGGATGCTTACACTTTAAAGAGAATGTCTCCAGACTGAGAATCCTATTAATGCATAGTATTACTTTGAGTTGTAAGCCTCTTCACTCTCTACTACCTGTTTGGAGTTTAAGAAGTGGGACCACCATGAGAAATGGTGGAGGTGAAGAAATAGTGGCAGAAGAAAGGAGTTCCCTGGGGGTTGTCACAGATCGCAAAGAAAAGGAAGGCTGCACCCAAATATCTATGTTAGAAAATCAGTGCTCTGTAGTGTGGAGCCACACTGGCAATAACATCATGAAACCTAGAAGCAGTGTAACTTTCACCTGATCCTACTGTTCTCACGTGCATGCTAGGATCAGCAGTTGAACCCTGATCATTTGGGAAACACATGCCATTGTCTATAAGAGCCACTCTAATAGGGTGGGATGCAGAGATCATACCTGCTGGCCAGCAGAATGTCAGAGATGATAAGGGAGAATGTCTTCTATAGGGACAAATGCCAAGTTTTCAGAAAGAAAAGGGGAGTAGAACTGTGTCCTGTGATACCCACTGGACCAATGCTCCTGGATTTCTCAATGAAATGGCCTTTGGTGTTTCCTCTTCTGTTTCAGATGCTGCACTTTGGTATTTCTTTCATTTTCCCATGGAAATACTGCCTGATGCAGAACTTTATCCAGTAAAAGCGAGTGATTTATACAAAGCATAAATTTCTGAAATGAGCAAACAGTTTAATTTAACTGGAGTGAGAGTCCACATAAGACAGTAATGAGAAAACCAGACAATCACCGCAATGGATGTTGGAAAAAGCACTGGACAGACTCCAACACCAGAGACCTAAGCAAAGATGGATGACTGCTTCCTTATCACAATCAGAAGCATCCCTGTCAGAGGGTGTACTTGGCGATGAACACTACAGGGATTCTAATTAAAATGAGCCACAAAACTCAATAAACAGCAGAGTAGACACTTACTAGATGTGATATTTTGACACATGCTCAAATTCCTGACATGACTACTTTTCTTTTGTTATTGGAATTTGGGAAAATAGCTCTAAAGTTCATGGACAAAAATGAGCATGCAAACAGCAAAGGTCTTAATATATATTTAACCTAGCAAAAATACAAATGGCTTAACACTGGCATAAGAATTAATGAATGAGGGACTAGAGAGATAACTCTATGGTTAAGAACATTTGCTGTTCTTGCAAAGGACCTGGTTTGGTTTTCTGCACCCACAAAACAGCTATTTGTAGCTGCATCTCCAAAAATTTCAGCTCCCTTTTCTGGACTCTGCAGACATAGTACTCATGTGGTACGCATACCTCTATGCAGTCAAAGCCTTCATATATATGAATAAATAATTATACATCAGTTTTTATTTTAAAAATCACAGAAATATTTTCTGACAATATTTAAACTGATAATTTTAACTATTATTTATTAAAAACAGGCAATAGAACTAATTGCTTTTTATAGGAATTAATTTCTCTCTCTCTCTCTCTCTGTGTGTGTGTGTGTGTGTGTGTGTGTGTGTGTGTGTGTGTGTTGTGTTTTAAGGAAGAGCCAAAAGAAAGTGGAAAGCAAGTTTGTAGCTAGCCATTTGAACCTTTGGTTATTGATAGGACAGCTAAAATTGCCAAGGCTTTTGAAATCTTTAAACAATACATTGAATACATATAAATATGTTAAATGGATGCATATGTGTATGCATATGTGAAAACCCAGGAATAGTATCCCTATGGGACACATAAGTATAGGAGGCACATGTCACAAACTCTATGACTATACCCATGGTACAGATGATTGCCTTCCTCTTCCTAGGCTGCATTTCACTCCAGGAAAAAGTGATAAGAACATACCCAGGTCAGAGGCTTCCATCTAAGCTAGCTATAAAATTAGCAACATAATTTGTGGTTGTGAATCACTTATTTGATAGCGAAAGAAGGTGAAGAATTCCTATGCTGAATACACAGGTAAAATGCAAGTCCTGTACATGTAAAGAGAAGCCTTGTCCTAGTGGCTGTTGCTAGTCACATTTCAAAAACTGTTCTGCTGTGCTAAGCTGCTGACATATTTCAGAGATTAACCTGAGTACTATTGCTTGGGTCTTGGCCAGCATGTGCTGTTGGGTGTGTTAAGAGAGGAAACTATTAAACAGAAGAAAGAATTTTACTATTTTTACATGGATTATTTTTTTAAAATAGGAACTGTTTTCTAGTGATGCCATTGCAGAATTCCTGAGTTGCCCGTCTATGGTTAGCTAATCATCAGGCAAGCACTAAAGCCTATGGACTTGAATTTTCCTATAGGACCTGATTAAGACCTCAGACTGAGCCAGTGCTTGCTCTGTATTGTGCTCTGTATCATGTTCCCACCTACCTGGCTATGACTTCTGAGCCATGCTTAGACCTTCCTGATGTGAGGGAGTAATTACAATGACAGAAGCAGAAGGCAGGAGAGGTTCTCCTTCAGGGACACCAAGGCTGAGCTTATGAAATCCACTCCTGGTACTCAGTCTGGACCCAAAGCTCAGAACATGGTTCTTTCCCTCCTCTTCCCCATTTTAGAAAGCATCCTTTGAATTTCATTTCTTCATGTGCTTTTTACCCGTGTACATATTTTCTACATTCAATTTTCTACCTCACAGTTAAAGGCAGATTTTCCTCTTTCCTTCATAATGGAGTAAGCCCACTTAATTTGCTAGAAATCCAAGCTGGAATAAAGAGAGGCCGTTCTGACCAACTAACCATGTTCATGATTGAGAAAACATGGGGGAAAGTTTTCAGAATTTCAGCATGCCTGTTAATGATGCCAGACAATATAATAGTGTAATATTTATTTGCAATTTCCTACTGACCTGGCCTTTCCTTCCATATCCTAAGCTTGGGAGGAGGACAGTTGTACCATAGAGGGTGCTGTGCTTGAATCAAGGACAAATATTGCCCCTAAGATACCTCAGAAAAGCCATTGAAATATACTCTTTTTTAAAGGCACACCCATGTGGATTTTTCTCATGTACCCTCAGTGTCTTGATACTGGCACAACTGGGAACTCTTACATGTGATAGATCTTTAAAAAAAAAAAAAAAAAAGGACATTCTTTGCTTCACACTGTAAACTAAATGCTTTCTTTCCTTAGAGATCTCAGAATAGGTCTGCATGCATGATACCAAACACCTATGCTGAGAAAAACAGGAGCAAACAATGCCATAGGGGACTGCCTTTGAAATGGAGCCTGGGAATCAGTCAACCACACAGCAGTATTTGTTTGCTTTCCTTGTTTTCCCAGAACAGTACTCACCTGAAGCAACAACCTGCACTTTGTCCTTTGTGGAGATGAGGAGGGGCACAGAAGGGATGCTTTCTGGCTGCTTGTCAAGGCGTTCCCAACACAAGATGGCTCAGAGTTTGTATCTTAGGTAACCCTGGGGCTACTGTTCACTTCACCTGGGTAGATATGCAAAGACTATGGCATCCTCAGCTAAGGAGCAATTCTTCAGCCAAACGTTAAGCACAGTCTCTGGTTCCCTGGCACTGGTGTGAGTTTTTTCTGCATACTGGAGGTAGGGGAGCATTTAGCCATCTCTTACTTTGCATTCAGTCTATCAGAAGCAGTTACTTTCCTCTGTGAACCTTATTCCCAAATATCAAAAAGGAAACAGGGGACTCTTTTCCAGGACAACCTGTTTGCCAACTTGCTAACCCTGCCATTCACTCAGGAGGGCAAAGGTGAGCCACTCTCTTCCACTAATACTGGAACCTAAGTAAAAGTCTTAGGCTTTCTCAAATGACAAGACCCAGGTGGTACCTCACAGGCCTTGTTTGGTGTGGTTGCTTTAAATATACAAAGTAAAGACGACATTATACCAGAGTTGAACCATCACTGTATATGGGAAAACCCAGAGCTTGGCAACTTAGACTTGACATTCCCCAAGTCAAGGATTGGGCTGTCTCTGCTCGAAAGTCTAGCTCCTTGATTTGTTTGTGTGTTTGTAGAGACAGTATCACTGTATAGACTATCCTGGCCTGGAACACCTGCTTCTTCCCATTTGGGGGACGGCAGGAGTGTACTATGCACCTTACCATTGTGATATTGTGTCTCCTGTGTATTTCTGGAGCCTGGCATTAGGTATCTCAATCGAAACCTTTCAAAGAGAAATGTGATGTCTGAGTTAGTTACTATCTAATAAAGTTTATTCTGTTAATCAAATATTAGCTTCAATCTTCCTGTTGGCTGACCACCAAGAGAACTCTCTTGGATCCCCAAAACATCCTTGGGCTGCTAGTATAAACACATGATTTGACCCTTTTTTCATGAATAAGTGACTTCTGTGTATCATGGCTTCATTTGGGAACTATAGAGTTGGCATTCCAGGAAACAAGCTTTGTCCAGTTCTGAAGAGGCACTTTCCAACTCAGGCTTTGCTAAGTAATTTAAGTAACATAAATCACCAAATGTGTACCCTTGGCCTCTCTCATCTTAGTGTAGTTAGAAAATAAGATGAGGAGACAATTTTAACCCCTCCCAGATATCTAATTCTTTGGTAAAGCATGCTACATATGTAGAACTCCAAAGCTTCCAGTACCTTAGAGGTAAAATTGACTCTTGTGACACATCATGGCTAATCACAGAAGTGACACTAGAGCGGCCAAAACAGGAAAGGGATGATACTAGGTGACTGGAGGCTAGTAAGAGTTGGCTATAGGCTGCATTAACACCCTGAGATAATCTAAAGGCTTGGTTGAGGGGTCTTTGGCAGTACATTGGCAAGCGCAAGAAGAAACACAGATATGTAGTGTGATAAAAAGAAAATGTCAAAAGTAAAGAAGGAAAGAAGGAAAGAATGAAAAATAAATAAAAGAAAAAAAATCCAGCCTTGAAATTTATAGAAACCAGAAGTTAATTCTGAGATGCCATTAAGTAAGGAGCTTAAAACCTTGTCTTAGTACCATTCCTATTAGTGTTAACAGAATACATGAGACTATGATCAATGAAGTATAAAGGTTTTGGCTAGACCATGGCTTGGGATGTTTGGAGGTCACAGCCATGTCTTCCATATTTCTTCACTTTAGAGAAAGAATCCTCACATTGCTTTTCATCACATCAGGAAGCAGAAAAGCAAGTAAGGAGTGGTAAAAGACTATTATGAGCAACATCTTTGATTTATAATCTATAATCTAGTTCACATGAAAGGGAGAACATGCTCCTAAAACACATGGACCTTTCTAAATGAATGGCACAATCACCTCTTAAACTCCCCCCAAGGGTTATCATAATGACAATCAAATTACAATGTGAGTTTTGAAGAGGTTTGCTTTTCCCCTGTCCATCTAGAATACTGTCTATTCTGGGACTTACCACACCTTTCCATTTGTGTTGTCCATCTTGTGTTGTCCATCTTGTGTTTTGTCCCATTTGAACTCTGTTAGGCTTTTTAATACTCTCTTCCTGCAGTAGTCATGGAAGGAAGCAAATTTTGGCCCTGGGATGAAGTCAAAATACTCCAGGATATTACATTGTAACATTGGTAGAGTTGTTTGGTCTATGCCTTCCTTCTATAGTGAAGCTCTGAATTACTTACCTACACAGAGACTCCCATCTGTCCTACTTCCTCTCTCCTCAGTACTAGGTGTAACTTTTGAAAAGTTACATGTCTCCCACTGCAATCGAAGAACTACTTCAGTTTTCCAGTTCTCCACCAGCCTTCATATACCACTGCTACCTTGTGCTTGTGATTGTCTCAAAATTGTTAAAATGCTTCCATAACCTTTGTCGTGTTGAATCAGCCTACCTGTTTATGACCTAGTCACTATACCTGATATTGCTTTGGCTTTTTTGCAAATAAGTGAGATTTTACCATCTGGGCAAGATTGTATGCTGCAAGATTCTCAAGACCATATAGACAGAGCCAAGGAAAGCCAGAGCCCATGGTCTAAGCTCACCTACTTCTCTCCACACCTAAAACTCTCTTCTGTCATTTGGCCAAAATCCTGAGAGTTATTTTTGTTCTCTGCTAGCTAGGAAACTGAAGTCTAGAAAGAATCTTACAAATTAATATTTCAACAGGCAACAGGTCACCCCTCTCTAGGACACTGCATTTTAATGAGCTTCCATCAGTTATATAAAATGAGGAGAAGCACTCCTAAATACACAACTTCTAAGCAATAACTCAGAGTGTGTTCCAGAGATACTGGGGATGCGAGGTTTTTGTTTGTTTGTTTTTGTTTGATGAATAGCTCTCAACCTGCATCATGTGCAGGGTTCCCTCGTCTGGTTTCTCTAGTCCTCTTAAGGAATTACTTTTCTGAGACATTGACTTCTGCACCTGCTAAGAGTATGCATACAGGTAGAGGTACTCCACTGTGATTGCCTCATAATAAATCAGGATTGTGCTTTGCTCTAAGAATGAGCTCTGCTTGTGTACTTTCTCAGCGTACTCTTTTTTATATTTATTTTATTTTATTTTTTTAATCTTTTTTATTTTATTTTAATTAGGTATTTTCTTCATTTACATTTCCAATGATACCCCAAAAATCCCCCATATCACCCCCACTTCCCTACTCCCCCACCACCACTCTCACTTCTTGGCCCTGGTGTTCCCCTGTACTGAGGCTCAGCGAACTCTTGTTCTGATATTTACCACATGCAGTCACTGTGGGTCTCTGACCATAATAAAAGCAATCTAGCCATCGGAACCTTGGGCCAGTGGCAAACAGGAAGGGTTAAATGTTTCTGCATGAAGCAAGCCTGGCTCAACCCCATGAATCTCTTTTTCACATTTGCTGCTTATTCATAACCCAAGCCCATCTGCTGTGCAAGTAACGATCGATCAGCGGCTCCTGTTTCAGATGTCAACCGCCCCAGCTGTTTCTCTCTCTCTCTCTGTAAACACAAAGGGGGAAGCAATTACCACATTAATATTCTGACTTGATTATGCCTATGCAGTGAAATGAAGCCTAATGAGTTCTCCTCTTTTCTCACTATCACCTCAGTCCTCCACACTGTGCTTCTATGCAGCGCAGTTCAGTTCAAACCTCCCAGGAAAGCTCAGGTGACTCCTACAGCCTGGACTGTGACTCAGGCCAGCTATAAATGCAAAGATGAGCATCGTGAGTGTGAGAAAATTAACAGCACACTTGGGTCCTGTGGAGCTTTGAGAAGTCAACACTGAAATTAAAGAGCAAGGTCTGAGCTGAGTATGGGAACACACAGCAGTTACCCTAGCACTTGATATGCTTGTGTTAGAGGATTGTAATTCCAGGCTAACCTGGGCTAGAAAGGGAGTTTGAAGGAAGTTTGGTTAACATAGCTGAACTTTGCCTCAAAGATAGCAGAGAAGAGAGACTGGGAGGGTGTGAAGGGGAAGAGGGAGAGGGAGGGGGAGGAGGAGGGAGAGGGAGAAGGAGAGGGAGAGGAAGGAGATTAATATGATTAGCATCAGCCCCAGTGTGACCACAATAACTCTTAGAAACATTCTAATATAGATTTTTTTATGCCTAATAATGTCTTCTATTCAATTCAAGGTAAATGTCATACAGAAAGTCTTATGAAAAACATGTTTTTCTCCAGTTTTGTGTTTTGTTTTGTTTTGTTTTGTTTTGTTTTACCTACCAGGGCAGGAGAAACTGGAATGATCTTTCTTACTATAAAAATTTTCTTCAATTATTTAGTAAACCTATACTAAACATTAAGCTTTCTTGAGTCACAAATACAGAGCAAGTCAAGTTATGAGGCATTACAAGGCAACATGGAACACTGCAAGATTTCCTCAACTAAACAGCCAATTGAGTAGAAATTTCAGAAAAGAAGGGCATAGGAGGGGCTGACTCGGCATTCCTGCAGTTCTGGCTCTGCCATTTACCAAGTTCATGGTCTTGAACCTGCTGTGTTTGTTGCCTGTGTCAGCTTCTTTATCTGAAAAGTAAAGATAGGGTTATTGGGAGAACTGAAAACATTGATGCTTTGGCCACTGTTTTGTCAACTTGACAAAAGCTACAATTATTTGGAAAGGCAGACATGCCTGCAGGTAAGAATGCAGGGTTTTTTTTTGGGGGGGGAGGGGGGAAGCAGGGAATTCTACCCTTGGGCAAGTAGACCTGAGTCATATAGGAAAGCATGTCAAAAAAGCCATAAAATGTCAGCCAAGAAGTAGTATTCCTCCATAGCTTCTGCTTCAGTTCCTGCTTCCATGTTCCTGCCCAGATTTACCTCAGAAATGGAGAGTGATCTGAGAGTTGTAAGCCAAATAAACTCTCTCTTCCCTAGGTTGCTTTCTGTGGTGTTCTATCACAGTGACAGAAACTTTAACTAGGAAAGTTAATAAGTCAAAATTGAATACAGAAAGCTATGCAACGTGAAGTATTCTGAGCTTACTGTTCTCCACACTAAAGAGTCTACACATGATAGTCTAAATGAAACACAGGAGAAGTCCTCATAGTTCTGCACTTACAAGCCAAGCTCTGGCCAAAAGAACAGGAGCTAATATCTTCAGAAATGGTGGAAGCCAAAGGAATAGTCAGAATACACAGTTGAGGAGCCAAGTAATTTTTTTCCTGTCATCTGAATCAACATGAGTGCTGAGTGCCTGATGTGAGCAAAGGGGGACTTCGAGAAAAGGATGGCACATGTGACAATCTAGAAGGATCTCAGTGAAAAACTGAGAAGTTGGGAATGTGTTCTTACAAAGCATGAAAAGCCTTGGAAAGTCTGTAAGAGATAAATCCATACAGAAAGTTCTAGGAACAGACCATAGCGGGTTGATTTGAATGGTTTCCTAATAGCAAAGTTAGCAAAATACATCTGTGTGGAGGTGTTTTAAGGAACTTTTATTTGGGGCAGGGGGGATTGTAGAACTTATTCAGTTGTCTTTAACTTTCACTATTAGGTTACTGCATTTGATTGAAAATACATCTTGTTTTCTGAAGCAGCTCTCTCTCTCTCTCTCTCTCTCTCTCTCTCTCTCTCTCTCTTTCTTTCTTTCACTTTACATCCCAATTGCTGTCCCCTCAGTTCCTCCTACCAAGTTCCTCCCCCATCACCCATCCTCCTTTTCTCTGAGAGAGTGGAGGGTCCCTCTGGGTATCTCCCATCCTGGTGCATCAAGTTTCTGTGAGGCTAGGCACCTCCCCTTCTCCCACTGAGGCCAGACAAGGTAGCCCAGGTAGAAGACCATATCCCACATACAGCCAACAGCTTTAGGTATAGCCCCTGCTCCAGTTCTTCAGGACCCACATAAAGACTGAGCTACATGTCTGCTATGTATGTGCTGCAGGCCTGTTTAGCCTGTGTATGGTCTTTGTTTGGTAGCTCAGTCTCTGAGAGCCCCCAAGGGTCTAGGTTATTTGACTGACTCTATTGGTCTTCCTATGGAGTTCCTTTTTCTTTGGTGTACTGGCTAGTTTTGTGTCAACTTGACACAGCTGGAGTTATCACAGAAAAAGGAGCTTCAGTTGAGAAAATACCTCCATGAGATCCAACTGTAAGACATTTTCTCAATTAGTGATCAAGGGTGGAGGACCCCTTGTGAGTGGTACCATCTCTGGGCTGGTAGTCTTGGGTTCTATAAGAGAGCAGGCTGAGCAAGCCAGGGGAGGCAAGCCAGTAAAGAACATCCCTCCATGGCCTCTGCATCAGCTCCTGCTTCCTGACCTGCTTGAGTTCCAGTCCTGACTTCCTTGGTGATGAACAGCAGTATGGAAGTGTAAGTTGAATAAACCCTTTCCTCCCTAACTTGCTTCTTGGTCATGATGTTTGTGCAGGAATAGAAACCCTGACTAAAACATTTGTGGTCCTCAACACTCTCCCAACTCCTTAAGCAGCATTCTTTTTTTTTATTAGATATTTTCTTCATTTACATTTCAAATGCTATCCCCAAAGCCCACTATACCCTCCCCCGCCCTGCTCCCCAATCCACCTACTCCCGCTTCCTGGACCTGGCATTCCCCTGTACTGGGGCATATGATATTTGCAAGACCAAGGGCCTCTCCTCCCATTGATGGCCAACTAGGCCATTCTCTGCTACATATACAACTAGAGACACAGCTCTGGGGGGTACTGGTTAGTTCATATTGTTGTTCCTCCTATAGGGTTGCAGACCCCTTTAACTCCTTGGGTACTTTCTCTAGCTCCTTCATTAGGAGTCCTGTGTTCCATCCAATAGATGACTGTGAGCATCCACTTCTGTATTTGTCAGGCACTGGCATAGCCTCACAAAAGAGAGCTATATCAGGATCCTGTCAGCAAAATCTTTCTGGCATATGCAATAGTGTCTGGGTTTGGTGGTTGTATATGGGATGGATTCCCCAGGTGGGGCAGTCTCTGGATGGTCCTTCTTTCTGTCTCAGCTCTGAACTTTGTCTCTGTAACTCCTTCCATGGGTATTTTGTTCCCCGTTCTAAGCAGGAACGAAGTATCCTTTGGTCTTCCTCTTGAGTTTCATGTGTTTTACAAGTTGTATCTTGGATATTCTAAGTTTCTGGGCTAATTTCTGCTTATCAATGAGTGCATATCATGTGTGTTCTTTTGTGATTGGGTTACCTCACTCAGGATGATATCCTCCAGGTCCATCCATTTGCCTAAGAATTTCATGAAGTCATTGTTTTTAATAGCTGAGTAGTACTCCATTGTGTAAATGTACCATATTTTCTGTACCCATTATCTGTTGAGGGACATCTGGGTTCTTTCCAGCTTCTGGATATTATAAATAAGGCTGCTATGAACATAATGGAGCATTTAAGCAGCATTCTTTTAGTCTATGTACATAGACCTCTATATGTTCTGGTACGTGTATGTACAAGTACATGCTTATGTGTGCGCTGGGGTTGGGAGTAGATCCAGTAAAATGGCTTTGATTCATATAGTAAAATCTCACCAACTTTTAACCCGGTTCTCAAAAATCTCTTCTTTGTCTCATTATTCTAAAACTGCTTTAATAATCAATTCCTTTTTAAAAATTTTCTGTTTAGCATGTGCACTATGGTGCAGACGTTTGTGATCAAACTCCTTCCTCACCAACTAGAGAGTCCATGACCTTGTGTGACCTATTCTCAAAAATGGGGTTAGTTTAAAGTCTTGTAAGAAGGACTAAAAGGATAGCGTAAAACACAATTCACATCCCCTAAGTACAATATAAATGTGAGCAGCTACTGTTGAAAGAATATCTATACATTCCATGATACTTCATAAAGCAAGGTCATGCGAGAAGTCAGGCATTATTTCTTCCCTCAGTCTACACTGTATCATGTGATTGAAGGTTAAGCCTCCAAATCCAGTTCTGCCACTGTGTGGCCAGCACCTCCTAGTGCCGAGTTTCCTTTTCCATCAAATGAAGCTGAGGACCAGACACTTGGTCTTTGGAGAATTCCCAGCAAAGTGAGCTAGGATCTTCAAAGCAGTGAGAACCCTGAGTGGCTTATAATGACATTGTTGAAATGTAATTGCCAGTGATACTAAAGACTAGGAAAGATGGAGACAAGAAGCAGAGGAAACAGGGTGCCACTGTAAAATTAAGGTGACCAACTGAGGCCTGAAGATGCTAAAGGGAGAGTTGTCTGCTAATAAAACGCCAAGCCTGCCACAGGGCCATGGCTATCCACAAACTAGTCATGCTGTGAACACAAGTTTCCCAGGTTTTCCCAGTGCCATGCTCAAACAAAAGCTCAGCATCCAGAGCACATAAGCAGAATGGTCTAGGTTGTCCCAACATGATGACTTACCAGTCATGGTGTTGATTTGAACATACCAGTTTTAACACTTTGGTTTAGCAATATGTAGGTGAAAGTACTACATAAAGCAGATGAGACCCACAACTCGAGGGCTACTGCTTGGTAGAAACTGCTCCCTGGGACCTAGTGTGAGCCCCATGTTGAGACTCTTCTATGCCTATCAATCTACATTTCCTAAGCTAGTGAAGAAGAAGAAGAAACAGAACCTTTGGGAGAAAGAATGAGGAGAATCAATCACTGGTATTACCATAAGGTTCCATCCAAATAGAAAAATAACTTTTAAAAAATATTTTTCCTCATATATTCTTCCTTCCAGGTGCATTCCAAACTTGATTTTCTCTGCACGCAGGGCTCATGTATAAGTAGTATGTTCTGGAAAAGCTAAGCATGTAAAAAAGCAAGGCAGCCCTGTAGGAACAACATCTAAAAGCAATAAAAACAAACAAATAAAAGAACATCTTTTCTTTATGAAGAATCTGAGTGATTTAACGTGGAGTGTGCAAACCTAATGTCAGCTGAAAACCAGCTGCTTCTCTGAGGAGCAGGAGCCAAAAGACTGAGCCAGGAGGAAGCTGGGAAGAGAGCTAGTTAGTTCTTTAATGCTCCTGTGTGTGGATAAAAGGGTGAGAAGGAAAAGGAGGGGCTCTTCTTTGGCATAAGTAGCATTTTGAAGCAGTTCTAGAAGTTTCTGCCTTACTGAACCTGATCTTCTCCCATGGCTGGCTGAAAGAGAGGACCAGGGCCAAACATATGGGGCAGTGCTGTGGCCTGCGGGTCATGCACCTGTGAGTCGAAGCCACCGTGATCTCCAGAAGCTGCATTTTGACTTAAGAGAGCACAATTTTCCACCCCATATGTGCAAACATTTTATCCATTAGTGTCTTCTTGGCTCTTTGGAGCTTTTTTTCCATTCAAAAATAAAAACCTTCCCAAACTCCAACTCATCACACACAAATATTTTGCTTCTGAAATCCACTCCATTTCTCCTCAAAGACTGGCATAGAGGTCAACCTGTAGAGCCTCCGTCACTGCCTTCTGCTTTTGATTAATGCAAGCTCCCCTCTTTCCTGGGTCTGAACTCAATCACATGAATGAAACAAGGTCTTTTCTACAGTGTCGTGAGGCATAAAAAGAGACCGTGAGCAGCTGACTTAAAGGAGCTTACATTTTAATTTAATGTAATTTAATTTTAATTTAATTTCCATGTAACTGCCTGTCTGATTTCCTCAATTTCTACTGTAGAGTATACTCCCCACCCCCAAATATATGCTTTCAAAAACTTGCAAATCAACACCATAAATCCCATATAGTTGAAGTGAGTCATGTGTGTCTGCCTTACATGCATGCCTACAGAACAACGCACAAAAACAAAAAGGCATCTACACTAAGTCGTTCAGATTACATACTGTGCCAGAAGGCTATATATATATATTTCATATGAAACTAAGAAAGCATGAAAGAGGACAGAGGACAGTGACAAGATGAGGCAGCAAAGAGAAGGACTGCAGTCAGGCAGGGGTGAGAGACAGCAACCTACATGAGACAATGGTGGGGAAGAAAACAGGGTCTAGACATCTTCAAGTGTAGTTTTGTAAGACTCAGTTGGATACTGGACTTAAGGAGATATAGAGAGTTTTCACTGTCAGCTTACCCCCTCATATCTGATCAACTCCCTATGAACACAGGGAGTTAAGTTAGAAACATATTAACTGTAAGATCTTCCTGGGAATCCCAGGTGTCTGTGTTCAGCCAACAATTAGATAAGTAGACAAGTCTGATGTTGAGAGGAGGTAGCATTGCTAGAATACATCAAGATGCATACAGGATACAGCAGGTTGACCAGGCAGAGAAGCAGATAAAAGCAAAGTTGGGTGGCAAAGGTAGATGGATTTAGGAGCCAGGGCAGAGCCATGGCAGATAGTGCAAGTGTCTGGAAAGGTAAGCAATAACACCATAGGAGGACTTTCCAGAAACGACTTCAGTGCCATGGCTGGTGAATTAAAAATGACAAGCCTTGAGACTTGCTGGAAGGCTTCCAGCAGAAGTTGTGTGAATGTGACTCCTGTGTTATTGTTCTACAATGATAAAAATGTTATTACGAATAAAATTGGTACAGCAGCTGAGATTGAATTTCCCACAAATGTGTGTGTTGTTCTAGCAAGTATGCAGAGGAACGCAGTCATGTCATAGTCTCTAGTCTCATTCAGTCAGACAAAAAGCACTAGTACCAAATGTATGTCCCAAGCAAATGAAAGAACTTAGGATCGATTTCAGTGTGTGAAAGGAAGAATTTTAAAGACTATCAAACACCGAGGATAGCGGGATGCACATTTACATTTAACGGTCTGATGTGAATGTGTGTAGTCTCTTCACTACTCCTCCTTGACTGCTTAGATGATCAACCTTTCCATCTGGCAGGGATGCAAGTGGGTGGTTGCATATGTGTTAATTAAAGTTTAGTGAGCATAAAAAACTCTATTAGAAGTGACAGAGATGGGCCTTGGGGCCTTACCTGTGTGTGATGGATTCACCACAGAATAAATTCTCCATTTCTCTACCGAGCTAAAGTCCAGTCCATGAACTGTTTAAATAAGTGAAACAATTTTAGCCAATCACAAACTTAAACAGTTACCCTCCATTCGAAGAATTTGTATGAAGAGCTCACTTGTGCTTTGAAGGAATGTACAATAAATTTTTCCTTTAGAAACTGTGGTATTTCTGCCTTGATGTGCCTAAATTTGTGCCTCTCATAGTACTGAAATGCTACAATGGGTAGTCTATGGAAAGCGTTGTCTGCAAATGCCTGGCTAGAATTGTTTGCTGGTTCTCGGGTATTGATTAATCCTTCAGATAATTATAAGTTTCCAAGTCTTAGTTAACAGTGGCTTGTTAGCTCTTGTCAGGTGTGTGTAAAACTCCATGATTTGAACCTAGCCACCAACAAAGTTCACAACAAAGTCAGGAGCCTTAGGTACATGCTTCAGTTACTCCCACCATTTCTTGTTCTTGCTTTCCTTCCCATGACCTGTGACCTTCTCTACGTGGAGGTAGGTCATCACAATGGTCAAGAATACAGCCTCTAGATTACACTTCGGAGTTCACTTACTGGGCCTGACATCTACTACTCTGTGTTTTCCCCCTATCCAAAATGGGAATAAAATAGTACTTCTCCAGACTAGTTATTATGATAATTAATATGTGTAATGTAGATGGAACAGTGCCAAGCACCGTTAACTATCAAAAATGCACGGTGAGTGTGTGGTTGGCTTGTTACTGCCTGCTTTCATAAGTAACAGCTTCCCGTACTCCCACTTGACAGAGTGCCCCCAAGGAACCTGGAATCTGTAAGTTGCCTTTACCCACAGAACACAGCCTCTTAGCACCCAGCCCCTGGGAAGTTCTGTGAAATTACAAATATATTCAGGTCTTAAGACTTTTCTTACCACTGAGAAGAGTCACAGAAGAGAGCAAAATCAAGCTATGGTCCCCCCAGTTTCCTTTTAGTTTTTACTATCTGCTTGTCAATCCTTCAATGTTTTACTGTTTGTACTACTTCTTGGCCCATTCAATTGCTAGGGAAGAGGATAATTTTGAGATAGTCTAGGGTCCCGTGAAGATAAGGCCTATAACAGATGTCTTAACCTCCTTAACCATTTCTAACCTTTGAACAACTGGCACAAAGCATTCTCATGTGAGTTAATGAGTTCTCTGTCTTTGGACCTGGGAGCGCTGCTAATTAAGCACCGCCCACCCAAACATTTTCAGGTGGTACACAGAAAAAGAAAGTCAACCCTCCCAACAAAGCAGTGGGGGTTGTAGCTCAGGAGGAGGCCAGGGACAGACCCTGATGGAACCCACACAGGGAAACAAGCACTGATAGATAGTGCACAGGGCAACAAGCTGGGAGGAGGCCCCTTTTCCCACCGTGCTCAGAGGCTTTTCTGCAAAAACGTGTATACAACCCTTAAAACCCCACTTGTAAGAGACAAGTGAGATGGAAGGGAGACGCTGATAGGAACAATAGCAAACTGACTTTACTGGGCTCATAGATCTACTCTACATTGGATTGTACTTTGGCTCATCCATGAATCACCAAAATTTATGTTCTATACCCTCATCTTTGGAGGTGGTGTCTGGTGAGTTAGTATCATAGTCAGAAGAGTCTCTGAGATAACCTTTCTCTGCTTCAGCACTGTGAGTATCTGGAGCTGGGTAATAACGATTTGTGGGGTGATCTGTGCTTTAGTGTGAGTCAAAAATTTTGTCTTCAGCCCCGAAAGACCAGTAGCACCCTTCTCTTACCTAAGTGATAAGCAATGTCCCCGGACATTCCTAATCGTCTCTTTAGCTACAATAGTGCCCTTGCTTGGGATCTGATGCTCTAGAGAAAGGGATCGAGAACCTTCTGATTCAAGCTCTTACTACCAATGTGCTGTGTGTCAATGTCCTGATAAGCAAGGGGACTATCCAAGTCGTGTTGTTAAAATTTTAACAGAAACTATTCTAATATCATGATAGGAGAGGGCCAAGCTCTTGGGAAGTTTTAATACATGTTCAGTACTTTAATTTCATTAAATTATACTTCTTTTTTCATGAGATGAGGAGATGAATAAATGGAGATGTTAAATAGCTTGCTACATTTTCAGTGGAGTATGTCACCAGGCTGGATTTAAAAAGCAGCCTCACTATCAGTATAGCCTCATGTCTCCCACTGGCACTTCTGAGGGGACACTGCAGGGAGACGCTAGGGCTGAAAATGCCAGAGAGATCTACTTGAGGTCCTAAGGAGAAGGGGGAAGACCTGGAGCCTGGTCCAGATAAAAGAAAAGACCTTTCCTAACTTCCCACCTAACATCAGAGCACAATTAGCCCAACCAAGCAGCCACAGCAGTTCTCTGGCATTTGACATTGTTTGTCGAGTCACAAGTGGTTACTATCAAGGATTACTATTTGTGTATCCATGAGTCACAGTGTGCCAGATGTGACAGTTGACCCAGACAAGGCACTCAGTCCAATCCCACGCATTCTGTGTATCAGGCTTACGTCCATTCATAAAACAGTTTCCTCACAAAATATAAGGCTTAAAAAAAAACCCTCAAGTTGGTTGTGCAATTCTGAGACTAGCTGCAATTGATTTTCAAGCCTTTACCCCCACGCCTCTCATACTTTTAATTCTGGATTAGTTCCTCTATGGTTCATGGAGAAGAGGGAAAATAGCATCCATCATTTGACCCCAGAAAAGGATATGACATATATAAGTAAACATAGGATAATAACACTGATTTTGTTTTCTAAATGTTAAAGCTACAAATCTCCTGGTCAGAATAAGACAGATGTTTTGTTCAAGCCCTGCTGTTTCCCTTTCTTTCTCTTTTCTTCTTCTTCTTCTTCTTCTTCTTCTTCTTCTTCTTCTTCTTCTTCTTCTTCTCTCTCTCTCTCTCTCTCTCTCTCTCTCTCTCTCTCTCTCTCTCTCTCTTCCTCTCCCCCCCTCTCTCTCTTTGTACTGAGCCACATTCTCAGAACAACAGCTAACAAAAGCCCTTAAACACACATGCGTACATACAGCAGTCTCAGTCTCAGGAGCTCAAGGTGTCTGGAGTAAGGATTAGAGAGGTTCAAGTCGGCTTTCCCCTTGTTAAAATTACAGCTGCACTGAAGATGGTACAGTATATCAACCCCGGCCTCAGGAAACTCGTCCGGTTCTCAGGAATGAGAAAATGCAGCTGTGCTGGATCAGGCAGAAGGTGGAGGGTGATGCTTTTCTTTCCCCATCACAACTCTATCCAGAAAGAAATGTCAGGGAGATGCCCTGCCGACCCTGGCAGCATCCAAGGGGGGTGGTGTTGAAACACACACATCTGTCATTTTTTAACTATTCGAAGGACAGGTATACATTGAAAATGGTATTGAAATGTACCAGAAATGAGCTCTGGGCTTAGTATTTTTGTTCCCATTTTTCATTTTCACTCTTTGTTTTCCTCCAGGGGTTGAAATTTAATCTCTCTTTTAGCAAAACAGAGCTGGCTCGCTCTCTCTCTGGCTTCTTTTTTTCTAGGATACTCTCGGTGCTTAGTCCACAGATACTCTGAGCAACTGATTATAAAGTCTGTGAATTGTCACCAAGGCTTGTTGTCAGCACAGAAATTATGGGGCAGGTGCTTCTCCATCCGGTCCCCTTCATCTATAGAAATGTCTGCAGCCCTGGTCACCACACTAATGTGCAGCTCTAATGCTTGTCACATGGTAACCACAAAGGAATCCCTTTACTTTTGCATACACTTGGGATGTTCATGTATATGCCCCTCTTCCAACTCTCTTTCTTTCTTTTTCTGGTGCGTGTGTCTGTGTGTGTGTCTGTGTGTGTGTGTCTGTGTAGCTCCTCTTCTACAAATGGTTCCACATTTCCCATGGGCCCCACTCTAGCAATCACTGGAAAAGCATGACTTCATTCAGTAGCTGTGCTAAGAGACTCTGGTCCAAGGCTAAGCTTGTCCTTCCTGGGATGGCCTCTTTGACATTTCTCTTCTCCCCAAGAGGCACTTTTGGTAAGTGAGGCAACACAAACATCATTCTCCAGCTGCATCCCTGCCTCTACACACAGTGTGACCTATGTTATTGGCTAGGACAGAGTCATTTTGACTTTAACTCATGTCCGGTTAGACACAAAGATATTTTAAGGTTACTTTGTGGGGGGTGAGAACACATCAGGGGTCATTCCAAATTCATTCCAAATCCAACTTTGGCCCAACCACACAAGGAGCTAGCAGGAGGAAGTGAGTCACTCCCTGGGCCCAAGGCTCTCTGTTATTATGTTAAAGATCCCTCTCCCATTCAGAAGGCTGAGGACTATCACTGAGACTCAACTGACTGAAGAAATCCAAGCCTGACTCCCCAAGCACACCTTGCCTTGAGCACACATTGCCTTGTACCTTCCAGAATACCATTTCCTAATGATCCATGCCTATGTACTAGACCATTCTCATATCATACAAAAACTTTACAGGAACGGTTTCCCCAGACCATGACTTTCCTGTAGAAACCATTGCAAGGTCAGTCATAAAAATAAAGAGGCTCAGTAAATAAGTCTTCAATAAGAATCTCTCCGCTTCACCACCTTCAGACTCATGATTTTCAAAGGGAAACTGGGAGATAATATTAACAACCTTGTTTTTCATTGGCCAGAACTTTCTTCTATTCAATAGCCACTCCAAAGGGGATGACAGGAGACAGACATCCCCAACTTCTTAGTGGCTGGCCAGGAAATAATAGGGAGTAGGGGCAAACAATGACAATAGTGTAGCACTGAGGTATGCATCTGAGGTAATGGTGCAGGGACATACTACAGGTGGTCAGTGCCACCTGCAGGCAGAGGGGAGGTTCCTAAGAGAGGATGTTCTCCTGTTCCTGGGCAGGTGACCACCAAAGTCATGCATAACAAGCAATAAGACAATCTTTGAGTTTTCTTTCACCTCTTGATGTTGTAGCCATTAAGGAAACATCTGGCACATTTAAGTAACCAATAAATTCCCATCAAGGAAATCTTCAAAAAATTCACAGTGATTAGTAAGGAAAAGATGGGGCAAATGAAGTAAATAAGAGGTAAATGAGAAAAGTTTCAGAGGAGGAAGGGTGACCACAGGGCATCTGAGTGTCTTACACTACTCAAGCCTCTCCCCTTGCGTGATGAAGCAAAGGCTCTACAACCCTCTTAGACTGTTTCCCCAGCAACAGGATGAAACCAGTTTGTGCTTGTAGACTTTTGTTATGAGGAACTTGATGATGAAAGTAGCATAAATCAGTACTTGGAAAGAAGGAGAGAGGAGACTGTCTTCTTTATAAGGAGTGGGAATATGCTTCGAGGACTTGGGTATAACAATGGGGTCATGGCCATCAGCTAACTGAATCCCTTCTGAATCACCTATGCTGTCAATAAGAACAAAGGTCAAATAGATGAACTGCTTATGTTGGCATACTTTGGGACCCTATGTGACATAATTAAGAGATAGTATAACAATCAGGAGTCATTCACCATGTGTATTTGGTCCTAGAAGGAAATCCTGAGCCATTGTTTTTCTGTCCTTCTGCTTCTTGTAGGAAAGGTAGTCATCAAGGCTTCTTAGTTCTGGAAAATGAAGCACTATGAATCCTCTAGAAGTATTTATGGGATTTCTCTATTCTTCATACTTATTATTTGCAAGTTAGTATGAGTAATATCTCCAACTCAAATAGTTGTCTTATCAACTGATAGGAAATGAGAACCTCAGAGGAGTCCTACCCAGCAGCTGACTAAAACAGAAGTAGAGACACAGAGCTAAACATTAGGCAGAGTTCAGGGAGTCATGTGGAAGAGTTGGGCAAAAGGTTGAGGGACCTGAAAGGCATAGAGACTTCATAAGCTCAACAGAGTCAACTTACCTGGGCTCTTGGGGGTTTCCAAAGACTGAACCACCAACCTTAGAAAATGCATGGGCTGGACCTAGATCCCTCTACACATATATAGCAGATATGTAGCTTTGTGTTTATACAGGTCCCTCAACAATTGGAGCAGGGACCTATCCTGACTCTGTTGCTTTCATGTGGATCCTGTTCCCCTAACTGGGCTGCCTTGCCTGGCCTCAGTGGAAGAGGATATGCCTAGCTCCACAGTGACTTGATATGCCAGGGTTGGTTGATACCCAGAGATGGAAGACTGCCTCTTCTCAGAGGAGAAGGTAGGGGATATATCTGAAGGGAGACTGGGAGCTGTAAGGAGAGGGGCTATAATGGGAATGTAAAGTGAACAAATTAATTGATGTGAGTGCTGAGAACGTAATAAAATGAAGGTCAAAGAGGAAAGGATGCAGAGTGGCTTATGAAGGGTGATAAAGGATCAGTGTGACCAGAGTACATGGTATTCATATTCAGAAATGCCCTAATGAAACGCTACATGTTTTATCCTTAGTACACACGAGTAAAGCTAAAAGAATAGAAGTCTAGCCAGGTGCACATATGAAGAATGTGGGTTGGGGTAGGAAAGCATATTTGCCTCATTGGGGTGCATGAGAGTAATGCAGATTACAGCTTGGGGCAAGCTTCTGCTCTCTTCCTGTCCTAAGGCTATCTGTGTGGTTCTGACTGTGAGTCTCAGGAGGACCTGAGCACTACATCCTTAGGTGATGCTGCTAGCCTGTGAAGCTTGGGCACAAGGCCACACTGCCTTTCTCTGCGGTATCACTTGACCTATGATTCTGAGTTTTTGCCTGCTCCTTTTGAGACCCCCTAGGAATTACAGACACAGAACTAATAAACTCATTCAGAGAAAAGTTTCCATAACCCTATTTTACAGCATACTAATTCATATAATCCAGAGAAGTTGAATGGTAGCACCCAAGTCACGAAGAGGGAAATACTCAGAAGAACTTGAAGATGATTTTGAAATCATGTATTTCTTTGTGGTAAGATGACTTTGAAAAATAGAATTCTGTGGCTAGTAAGCCAACATTGCTTCTACTGCCTCTCAATTGGTCTACAGCTACCACAGAAATTCAGTTTCATTTTTATCCATTCTTCTTCTTTTCTCCTCTGATTTGCCTTCACTGAAGAGCACACAGCCACACTGTGTGCTGTTTCTGATACTAACAGAGTAAGCATAAGCATAGATGAGATAGCACCATGGTAATAGATTCCACAGTGTGCCGACTTTGGTATGGACTCCCAGGTCTGCAGTTAGAGCATCTTGAAAAATCTGGGTAAGGACTGAGAAAGAAACCAGATTTTTCTGAAAAACGATCCATTTTCCAACAAAAGACAACATAGTCGAAGCTTTAGAGATGAGTTCACAAACAGCACAATAGAAAGAAATGGCAGTATATTGGCAGCACATATAAATAAATCTGACCTAACTAACTCTTACCCCTGGTGAAAGTAAAAATAGATTGATTTTTGTTAGAAAAACCTATGTAGGAAAAATAGATGATTTTTGCTATCACAGATTTCGAAGCTCATTAGATGCTCAGGGCAATACCAAAAATGGCTACAGAACATCACTGGCCAGTCGAATCAAAGGTCAACTTCAGACTGAGACTTTAAATGGTAAGGAAGAAGCCACAAGGCATGTGTTGTTGATTTTAGACAAGAAGGTCTCCACCTAAACCACATTTCTGTTATAATCTAGTTGGGCTCACCAGTGTGTGTTCATGAATAATTAAATAAAGGAAGCCAAAATTTGTTGAGTGTTTTATGAACTAAATTTTGTACAAGGTACATAAAAAAATCACATTTCTTTTCATTTAATCCCCACAGTGAATACATAGGAAAATAGGGACACATTAACTAATGAATAATGAATAAATGTGGCCTTTATCAAAGGAGAGAGATTTACTTAACACTAGTGATAAAAGCAGAATTGGAAAACAAGTTTGTTTGAGAAGAACAGCAGATAAACACCACTTTAATCTTCCTGTGATAAAATACACATGATAATAGACCATCACAACTATGCTTATAAGAACAAATGTATATGTTTGTGTGCATATGTGTTCATACATGCTCATACACATGTTTAGGTGTGAAGAGAAAGAACAGGCATGAGTGTGGTATGGTTTCTCTAGACTACTGAACACTATTTGCCCCATCTTATTTTTGATGCAGGGTCTCTCACTGTCCATAGAGTAGGCCACTGTTCATAGAGTAGGCCAGGCCAGCTGGCCAGAAACCCCCAGGGATCCTTGTGTCTCTATTTCTTTAACTATAGGATTATAAACATATTCAATCATACCTGGCTTTGACACTGGATTTAGACATCAAATTCGGGTCACACAAGTGCTACACTGGCTGAGCCACCTCCCAAGGGCAATGATAACCACTATAAAGTCAACCAGTAGGAAGCATTAATGTTTACCTCATATTGTTGAGCAGGGACATTTTAATCTTGAAAAAGAAAGAAAAGAATCTGTGTATACTTTGAATATGAAGTGCTCACTTTCCTTTATCCATTTCCTAAAAATCAGCTTACTCTGTATGAATTTGTCTAATCCAGATAATTCTTATAAGTGGAATTGTACAGTACTACTTTTTCCTTGTTTGCCTTATTTCACATAGCATCATGAATTAAGGTCATTGGCATGGTAGTACATATGAGATCTCCCACCATTCAAACACCTAATACTGTTCCAATTCTGTGCTTATATCATGGGTTTTATTTTTGTTTATCTACTTATGGAAAGATACTACATCTTATTCGATGTTATAGCTATTATGAATAATGCTGATATAAATATGGGTATGAGAATAAATTTTTGAATATCTAATTTCAGTGTTGCTGGATCTGAGTTCTTTAAGATGAATAATATGCTGCTTTGGTTTTTGATGTTTTTAAAAAGTATAGATAGTATTGTCTCACCACATGGTTTTATTATTAGCATCAACATAGTGTCACCAACATTTTGTTTCTCCATTCTCTCTCTCTCTCTCTCTCTCTCTCTCCTTCTTCTTCTTCTTCTTCTTCTTCTTCTTCTTCCTTCCTTCCTTCCTTCCTTCCTTCCTTCCTTCCTTCCTTCCTTCCTTTTTTCTTTTTCTTTAATTTACAGTATCCATTGTAACATGGCATGTGGTTTGAGGTGGTATTTCTTTAGATTTTAGATAGCATGCTACTTTGTTCTTCATCACTGTGACAAAATACCTGAACATTATTAAACAAGACAGGATTTATGTTGGCTCCCAGTTTTACAGATTTCTGTTTATGGTTCTTTGGCTCCATTTTAAGGCCTTGTGGAGAACATGTATGATAACCATGCTATCCATCTCTTGGCAGACTAGAAGGAAAGTTTGTGTGTGTGTATGTGTGTGTGTGTGTGTGTGTGTGTGTGTGTGTGTGTGTGTGTGTGGCCGAGGGAAAGAACCTTTCCTTTCAGCTATTTATCTTATAGATTTCATTACTTTCCAATCATCTATCAAATTATAAATCGATTTCTCAGTTGGTAAAACCACAGAGGAGTTAGAGATCTTATGATCCAATTACTTCCCAAAGTTCAAACTCTGAACATTGTTGTATTAGAAACCAAATATTAAACATAGGAACCTTTAGCAGATGCTTCCTATCTCAGTAAAATGCATACTGTTAAGTATTTTTCATATGCTGAGTAGTGATTGCCCATATCCTTTGGTGAAACAGTACTGATGCTTAGTCTATTATTCAATCAGATTATTTCTGATGCAGTTAATATGCAGCCCATTATAAAGGTTTTTTTTTCCTTTAGTTTTCTGAGATTTTGATACTATATCTAAGAAATCATTGCTGAGTCCAATGTCATTCAGATTTCCTCCAATAGTGGTTTAAATGAGAATGGCTCCCATTGAGTCATATGTTTAAATGCTTGGCCCATGGGTGTGACACTCTTAGGAGCTGTTGCCTTTTTGGAGAAAGAGTGTCACTCTGGAGGTGGGCCTTGGGGTTTTATGTGCTCAAGCTAAGTCTAGTATGGCAGTCTCCTTTTGCCTGCAGATTAAGATGTAGAACTCTTGGCATCTTCTCTAGCACCATGTCTGCCTGCATGCCACTGTGTTTCCTGCCATGATGATAATGGAGTAAACCTCTGAAACTGTAAACAAGGCCCAAATAAATGTTTTCCTTTATAAGAGTTCCAGTAGATATGATGTCTCTCCACAGCAATAAATCCCTAACTAAGACACCTTTCGGGTTTTCTTCTAAGAGTTTTCCAGATTTAGCTCTTATGATGAGGTCTTTGATATATTTTGACTTACATTCTATATATTATACATGTTATTGGTTCATTTTCTGTTTTTAATATGTGGATATGTAATTTTCCCAGAATCTTTCCTCAATAAATGACCTTTTTGTCCTTGCTAAAAATCATATTATCATATATGTAAGAATATATTTCTGTATTTTCTATTCCACATAACATACGTGGAATATATACGTATTCTGGTCCCCATATCTGTCCTTAATTGAGTACCATACTATTTTCTTAGCTTTGTGGTAAGTACAATTAGGAAGCATGAGATTTTCACATGTTATCTTTGGATGTCAGTATAACTTCTTAAAGACTTTTTCATTTTAAAGAATATAAATATTGAAAGTTATTCAAGTCCCAAAAGTAAATTAACTACTTTAAACTTGGAATTGCCTATAAGCAGTCAGAAAGAAACCAGAACATTCCTCTAGTTTAAGGAAATAATAGTTAATAGGCACCTGATGATGCTACTCGCTCCTCTATAAGTAAGGTCAACTGACTCTAGAGTCAGCCCCACGCGGCCTCCTCTTCCTACTTTTTCAGCAATTCCAAGTCCCAGTCAAATGCTTTGTTAAATGAGAGGCTCTAGGTGGGAACTTATTCCATATCCACATACTCAAAATCAGGAAGCTAAGAGCAGCAGATCAAAGACAGCACATCAATAGGATGAAGATACGGAACACATAGAGGATCCTGTCTGGTCAGTTCCCTGTCCACTTCAACTTAGTGGCAGAAAGTTAAGAGTTTTGCAGAACAAAAACACAGAATTCCAAATAAAATACCTCTTCTAATCCAAAATATGAGAGTGAGAGTGGATAATGGAACATTTCTTCTTTCCTGAAAAATACATAATCAACAAGAAATATGAGCTAAAACAATATTGTCACACTGGAAGAAAATGGTGAAGGGTTCAAGGGTGCTTAGAGTCCAGACATAATGTCAAAGCTAATAAAATAAGGTGGGGAGGGAGCAAGCACGCTGGGCGAATACGTATAGAGATTGCCTCAAGGATTACAGGCCAACTTTCTTCATATTCTTGAGGCCTGGTAGGCTTATCTGAGGCAATAGTGGAAAGCAGAAAAGCATCTTCCCCAAGACTCCTCCCGAATCCTCCTCCTCTCACATGAATTCTTGATGCCACCACTATGAGCTCACCTTCCAAGAAATCTTTGTGTTATAAATTGATCCTACACACCCAAACCCCCTTATTCTCTCATCTCAACTCCAAATACATGTATACATATACTCATGTGTATGTACACACTCACAGCACATGTACGTGCCCACACACATACACACACCACTACCATGTACTTTCCTCTTTCCCCACCTTGATCATATTCTCACAAAGGAGTCACATTCCTAATAATAAACAGAAGGAAAAAAAAGAGATGTTTGCTCATATGGAAACTATGAAGTGGGTCTGGGAGAGAGAGATTTGGCCTCCTTTGATTAATGCTTTCTCCTTTTACACATAGGCCCAGCTTATAGGGAGTACAGACTGGGCTTAAGAGACAGCCACATGAAAAGGCAATCCCTCACTTTTAGTGAAACCTATTTTCCCTCTGAAAACTGCATTGTCCAGAGAAAGGCACATAGTGAGTAAAACATAACTATTGGTCTATTCAGTGCGTCATTGGTTCCTCACATATAATTTCAAACATAGAATGAGCCTTGACAGATAGCAACCTCCTGTGGGCTTTTAGCCCAATGCTGTTTTGGGGAGTTAACTTCTCAGGTTCAGTGAGGTAAAGAGAATAAGGGAACGCTAGTCACAGTGGGAGCATCAGCAGGAGATCCCAACACAGTCTTGTGGGTGCCAAATAAGGCATACAGGAGGGAAAAGAAATATGGACATCCTCAACTCCTACCTAGCCCAGCCCAGGACACTGCTGGCTCAAGTGTGCTCACAGCTCCTGCCCTGTTTCCTTCAGTTTTAGGGCATTCCTAGGAAGAAAAATAGAAGCCGGTTACGACCCGTTCTCCTTTTACAGGGTGGGGCTGTGTTTTATAATTCTATTCCTTTCCTGTGTTCTGAGTGACCCCAGCAACATTTCCTCATAGCAACTGCACTTTTATATGGATTAAGAACCAAATGTCGAAAACACAACAGAAAAAAGGAATCTTATTGCAGTTTCTGATCTCACTCAGTCTTGCCAAGAGCCGGGACCTTCAGGGAAGCTAAATCAATTACTTAAGAAGTTTCCATTTTGCAGCTTTTCTCAAGAAAATTTGGAGGGCAACTCAAACCTACCTTTCCATAAAAGAAAGTGCACATGGCAGTGAACTGAGAGCTCAGACATTTCCATGGTTTCTCTGTTGAATGGGAGGAGCTGTCTAGGGACCTGCCAAACTCTATGAGGCTTTAGGAACTGAAGCTGCAAGAATTCCTTCAACTGCTGATCTTTCCGAGGTTAGCTGAGACCATTGTGCAGTTCTCTTTTCAGTAAACTCCATTCCCAGAAAGTTAGTACTCTGACACAAACATGACTTAAGTGTACACTTTTTAAAAATCTTTTGGTGTAATTTTCAAAGTGTCACTAGTTACTACGGGATTCGGGAAGGTGAGGAGGGAAGTTAAAAGATATGTTAGATCTGACTATTTCATGCTGTATGCACGGAGAGAAATATCACTCTGAGCCCCAATAATATGCCTACTTAATACATATGCATACTTAATGTGGAAAAAATAGTTCCGTTTAGTTTAATATATTCACCGGAAGTTTGTTGAAAGTCTGGTGTGAGAACTGAGATTCAGTAAAAGCACAGAAGTTCAGGATTTTGAGGTAAAGGAAAGAAATCACACAAATAGAGATACACACACACACACACACACACACACACACACACACACACACACCTATCCTTCCTAACTCAAGGACAGGGTGTATACTTTGGAAAGTGATTATTGTATTTCAAAAGGGCAGGCAAAATGAAAGCACTTGGCTGGTAAGTGATAAAGGAATTCCCAGGGATGTTGCTTGCATTGTGAATGGATTTGACAGACATTATTGCATTTCTGATGTGCATGTGGATGGTTGTAGCTGTTATAGGATATGTGTATCTCTATGTTATAAGTGAGGCAAATAATATGAGAAAAGGTTACATGCTACATGCTACATGCCTAAAGTTAGAAAAGTAGTAATGCACAGTTTGGAGCCAGGCATTTAACTCACATCCAGAGAGCAAGTGAGCTTGTCTTTCCCTTGTGTGTACCAAGAAAAAAGCAACAGCTATATGAGAATCTTGGTGTAATGACCAGCATCAGATGGTCAACAGAAGCAGCTAGTGTGGTGGCAATGTGAAAGAAAGCATGAGGCCATGGAAATGCAGAGAGGAGGGAAGACTTTAGGAAATGAGCAGGCTCAGTAAGAGACAAAGCACTTCTAAAATCCTCAGCAGGATGGTAGTAGTCACTGGACTTGGCAATCAGATGGTGGTCGGAGAACAGAAAGTTGATCATTAGGTAGAAAACAAGGATAAAGCCTGGTTAAAGGGAGAGTAGCATTAAGAAAACTACACAGGAAAGCTGACCGGTAAGTCAGGCTGAGTGCTCATTCAGGAGCAACCAAGTGCCAATGCACTTTACTTGTCAGTCAGTTTAAAGATGGGAGGGTTATGGAAGTTTCCATACAGAAAGAAGATGTCAGGGATGAAGATGATGTTTCAGGATAAGCTGGGTAAAGAAGACTTTGGAAGCAAAGAGACATTAGTGATTGAATGACAGAGAAGCTAGTAATGGCTATGGGAGGACTCAGACAGACAAATTCTGAGGCCACAGATGCCTTTTCTGTTCGGTGAAAGGGGCACCAGAATCTATGTGGAGAATGTGGAGGGATATAGTGTGTGTGAGAGGTGAAACTACTGAGGAAACTCTTCAAAGGTACTTAAATGCATAGGTGAGAAAATATAGTAGTTGATATTGTAACAGAAAAAATAACTGGCACTCAGCGTCAGTGAATAAGGGGGCCAGAAGAGATCACAATAGCTAAGGAAGCATGTGGAGTATGGGTCCATAGCAGATTCTTCCAGAGCACTGGATAAAGTATGCATTGTATAGTACCCATTTACAGTGAAAACAGAAATTACACTAATAGTAAAAATAATGAAGCAAAGATTTGCTTGTGGTCTTTCCATGCCAGGCACTAAGACAATGAGTAGTACTTGGGAATAAACAAGAGCTTCCTGCGTACTAGGTGAGCATTAAACCACTAAGGCATATCCCTAGCCTAGAAAACAGTTTAGTATACAGGATAACTTTCTCAGAAACAGCGTGACTTGTTCTTTCCTTTTTTTGTTTTTACAGATCATTTTTTTTCCATTTTTATTAGGTATTTAGCTCATTTACACTTCCAATGCTATACCAAAAGTCCCCCATACCCACCCACCCCCACTCCCCTACCCACCCACTCCCCCTTTTTGGCCCTGGCCTTCCCCTGTACTGGGGCACACAAAGTTTGCATGTCCAATGGGCCTCTCTCTCCAGTGATGGTCGACCAGGCCATCCTTTGATACATATGCAGCCAGAGTCAAGAGCTCCGGGGTACAGGCCAGTTCATAATGTTGTTCCACCTATAGGGATGCAGCTCCCTTTAGCTCCTTGGGTACTTTCTCTAGCTCCTCCATTGGGAGCCCTGTGATCCATCCATTAGCTGACTGTGAGCATCCACCTCTGTGTTTGCTAGGCCCCGGCATAGTCTCACAAGAGACAGCTACATCTGGGTCCCTTCGATAAAGTCTTGCTAGTATATGCAATGGTGTCAGCGCTTGGACGCTGACTATGGGGAGGATCCCTGGATATGGCAGTCTCCACATGGTCCATCCTTTCATCTCAGCTCCAAACTTCGTCTTTGTAACTCCTTCCATGGATGTTTTGTTCCCAATTCTAAGAAGGGGTATAGTGTCCACACTTCAGTCTTCATTCTTCTTGAGTTTCATGTGTTTAGCAAATTGTATCTTATATCTTGGGTATCCTAGGATTGGGGCTAATATCCACTTATCAGTGAGTACATATTGTGTGAGTTCCTTTGTGAATGTGTTACCTCACTCAGGATGATGCCCTCCAGGTCCATCCATTTGGCTAGGAATTTCATAAATTCATTCTTTTTAATAGCTGAGTAGTACTCCATTGTGTAGATGTACCACATTTTCTGTATCCATTCCTCTGTTGAGGGGCATCTGAGTTCTTTCCAGCTTCTGGCTATTATAAATAAGGCTGCTATGAACATAGTGGAGCATGTGTCCTTCTTACCAGTTGGGGCATCTTCTGGATATATACCCAGGAGAGGTATTGCTGGATCCTCCGGTAGTACTATATCCAGTTTTCTGAGGAACCGCCAGACTGATTTCCATAGTGGTTGTCCTCTATAAGTTTCAGTGTCTCTGGTTTTATGTGAAGTTCCTTGATCCACTTAGATTTGACCTTAGTACAAGGAGATAAGTATGGATCGATTCGCATTCTTCTACATGATAACAACCAGTTGTGCCAGCACCAATTGTTGAAAATGCTGTCTTTCTTCCACTGGATGGTTTTAGCTCCCTTGTAGAAGATCAAGTGACCATAGGTGTGTGGGTTCATTTCTGGGTCTTCAATTTTATTCCATTGGTCTACTTGTCTGTCTCTATACCAGTACCATGCAGTTTTTATCACAATTGCCCTGTAGTAAAGCTTTAGGTCAGGCATGGTGATTCCACCAGAGGTTCTTTTATCCTTGAGAAGAGTTTTTGCTATCCTAGGTTTTTTGTTATTCCAGATGAATTTGCAAATTGCTCCTTCTAATTCGTTGAAGAATTGAGTTGGAATTTTGATGGGGATTGCATTGAATCTGTAGATTGCTTTTGGCAAGATAGCCATTTTTACAATGTTGATCCTGCCAATCCATGAGCATGGGAGATCTTTCCGTCTTCTGAGATCTTCTTTAATTTCTTTCTTCAGAGATTTGAAGTTTTTATCATACAGATCTTTCACTTCCCTTAGTTAGAGTCACGCCAAGATATTTTATATTATTTGTGACTATTGAGAAGGATGTTGTTTCCCTAATTTCTTTCTCAGCCTGTTTATTCTTTGTATAGAGAAAGGCCATTGACCTGTTTGAGTTTATTTTATATCCAGCTACTTCACCGAAGCTGCTTATCAGGTTTAGGAGTTCTCTGGTAGAATTTTTAGGGTCACTTATATATACTATCATATCATCTGCAAAAAGTGATATTTTGACTTCCTCTTTTCCAATTTGTATCCCCTTGATCTCCTTTTGTTGTCGAATTGCTCTGGCTAATACTTCAAGTACTATGTTGAAAAGGTAGGGAGAAAGTGGGCAGCCTTGTCTAGTCCCTGATTTTAGTGGGATTGCTTCCAGCTTCTCTCCATTTACTTTGATGTTGGCTACTGGTTTGCTGTAGATTGCTTTTATCATGTTTAGATATGGGCCTTGAATTCCTGATCTTTCCAGAACTTTTATCATGAATGGGTGTTGGATCTTGTCAAATGCTTTTTCTGCATCTAACGAGATGATCATGTGGTTTTTGTCTTTGAGTTTGTTTATATAATGGATTACATTGATGGATTTTCGTATATTAAACCATCCCTGCATCCCTGGAATAAAACCTACTTGGTCAGGATGGATGATTGCTTTAATGTGTTCTTGGATTCGGTTAGCGAGAATTTTATTGAGGATTTTTGCATCGATATTCATAAGAGAAATTGGTCTGAAGTTCTCTATCTTTGTTGGATCTTTCTGTGGTTTAGGTATCAGATTAATAGTGGCTTCATAAAATGAGTTGGGTAGAGTACCTTCTACTTCTATTTTGTGAAATAGTTTGTGCAGAACTGGAATTAGATCTTCTTTGAAGGTCTGATAGAACTCTGCACTAAACCCGTCTGGTCCTGGGCTTTTTTTGGCTGGGAGACTATTAATGACTGCTTCTATTTCTTTAGGTGATATGGGACTGTTTAGATGGTCAGGATCATTTTTTAAATTTTAATTAATTAATTTTTACTTATTAATTTTACATTCTTCTCACTGTCTCCCTTCTGCTCCCCCTTCCTACAGTCCTTCCCTTATGTCCCTTCCCCTTTTCCTTCGATAGAGTGGGAGACCCCTGGGCATTCTTCAATCCTGGCCCTTCAAGTATCTGTCACTTAGGCCATACAAGGCAGCTCAGCTAGAAGAACATATCCCACATACAGCCAACATCATAGCAGTTTTATTTTTAATAGCCAGAAACTGAAACAACCTAGCTGTCCCTCAACTGAAGAATAAATAAAGAAAATGTAGTAATCTACACAATGGAATACTATTCAGCTCTTAAAAATAAAGACATCATGAATTTTGCAGACAAATGGATGGAACTTGAGAATGTCATCCTGAGTGAGGTCACCCAGACCTCAAAGGACATGCATGGTATGTACTTACTTGTAAGTGGATATTAGCCATAAAATATAAGATACCCATGCTACACACCACAGACCCAAAGAATTGAGTTGTTATTTTCATTGTTACTTCTTCTAGTGTACAATAAGAAAACTGAAGAAACAAGTGCTATTACGCTACTTGCTGAACGTCACCACAGTAGTCAATGTCAAAAACTGATTTAGACCCAAACTTCCTTCTTCTTTCCATACTGTGCTTTTACATATATGTTCCTGATACAGACAAAAATTAACCAACTTTGCTACAAAATATTTGATAGAAATGTTTTGTAGTACTTTAGATTGATTTCTAGATGAAAGCAGACATAGGAGCTCTCCATCCATTTATCATCTCATTCATTCGTTCATTCCATGTATTTTTGTTAGGTTTGTAGTTGTTGTTTCTATATTTATTTTTGAGACACACTTTTACTGTTTAGTCCAGGCTTCCCTGGAACTTTGTGTAAAGATAAGAATGGCCTTGAACTTACAGAGATCCACCTGCTTCTCCTTCCTAAGTAGTGGGATTACAGTGTGTGCTACCATGTCTGGCTCTAAACATTTATTTTTCAAAGCATCTGCAACGAGCCCTGCAAGTAACCAAGTATTCACGCATGAGTGACTTTGATTCTTCCCTAATGGGTCTTTCAGCCTCAGGACAAAGGGACACAAAATATTCGTGAATCTATTGGAATAGGTATGAGAGAAGACCGTATGGGTCACTAATGCACATCTAGCAGTGGACTCTGGGTAAGAAAATGTCTAGAGATGAAATGGCCAGGTCACCTGGATAGGACCTGTAAAGTAGAATTTTTATGGTGAGGAAATGGCAGGCAGGGGTAGTTTTCCAGAAAAAAAAAAAAAAAAACATGTGGAAAGTAGTGTATAAAGTTTCCAAGCAACTAAAAGGCTAGAGTGCTTTTCTAAACAAACAATCAAACAAACATCACCTGCTTCCTGACGCCCCATGTGAAGCCATGCTGCTGTATAACTATTTGGTTGCCATTTTGTTTAAACAAACCACTTTCTAAAAATCTAGCCTCAAATTAGAAATCCACAAATTCATCATGTTGATATTGTATTTAGTTGTCCCATTTCATCAAAATAAAAGAATAATGATGACATCTTTATAAATTACTCTTTAACACCCACAACTAAATGGGAGCACTCTAAACCTGAGTGTAGAGGTCAGGTTATAGATTTTGTGGTCAGTATCCAACTGAGTATAATAAGAACAATGGAGCCTCTAAATACTATATAACTGCATAGTCACATGTATTCATGCTGATGGCATTGTGCATGTTATTTTAGGGAAGGAGGGCAGGGGTCCTAGTTAAGAGGCCCTAGTCCTCTGCTCTAGGAAAGTGAGCCTGATCCATCATGAGTGTCAATGGGAAAGTATAAAGATGCATCCTCCTGAAGGCCCTTTACTTGAATTTCTGAAGTCCACCTAGGTACCCCAAACAGTCAGACTTAAGGACTTTCACCTTGGTAATTGGAAAAGCATGGTTACAAGAGGTCAAGTGAGTGTGAATCATCAGCCTTTCTGACCCCTGTGTATTGGGTGCTTCAGCCCTCTACAGGCTGAAGGACCAGACTGAGTTGGCTCAGCAGGCATCTGGCAAAACTAAAAATGTCACCAAGGGCCAGGCCACTGATCCTGGAGCACAAGCCCCTGTTTCACTTGTCAGCTAGCATTTGGGCCAGTAAAATGGGGAGTCTGGTCAGAACAGTTGCATTTGGTTTGGAGGCAGCAGCTAGGACCACAAAGCAAGGATAGAGCCATATTATTCCCATTCTCCACAACATCTC
Organism: Mus musculus; assembly: GCF_000001635.26. Taxonomy (NCBI): domain Eukaryota; kingdom Metazoa; phylum Chordata; class Mammalia; order Rodentia; family Muridae; genus Mus; species Mus musculus. The sequence goes on from NC_000079.6 coordinate 16,732,737, forward strand.
TGAGTCTGGGGCCTCATTAAGGGATGTTTCTCCTCATCCTTAGAGAGAGGACCAGACAACAAGGAATGCCTGTCTTCAGTTGGCACGATGACTCTACCCAGGCCACTCACACTACCTTTCTAGAAAGTCCAGAGTGAAGGGCAAACAGAAGGAAGGAAGAAAAAAACAAAAAGAATGGATGAACATGAAGAAGAAAGTGGCTGGTGGCTTAAATGTACCACTGTTTAAGTTCCAAGCCCAGTAGCCAAAGCACATGTTAAATGGTGAGCAAATAAAATAGTCAGCATGTCCAAGGATCCAATTATCTTCATCTTGGTGGCAAGAAGGCCCAATTAGTTCTCATTAGCTGGATGTGGGCTGCACTGGTCCCTCTGGCCCTCAGCTAAGTTTCTGTTTCTGGCTTCAAACACAGGCTCAGTTCTCAATACTTGCTAGTTGAACCAAAGAAATAAGAAACTATGGCCCAAAGTGATGAACTATTTCCCCAATAAGTCTTATGTTTCTCGTGAATAAAAGTGGATTTGACTGTACACATACTACATGAGTAAACCCACTCTGTGCCTTATTTCCCTCACATACTTAGAGGACATGTGCACACATGTACTGGAAATCCCATAACATGGTGCTGAGTAAGCAACTCCACAGCAACGCTTTCCTACTTCAAATGCACTGAACACAACAAAAAAGTGTAATTGAACTAAGTGTGGCTGTTTATGTTGCTTTTACAGACTGTTGCAATCACTGTGTAAATACTCTGAGCAAAGCAAACCAGCAGTCATCTTGTCACGAAGAGCCAAGGCAACACTGGCAGATTCACACTCTACGGTACTGAGAAAGTTGGTTTCTGATAGTCATATTTGAAATCAGCATCACTTCCCCTCCTTCGTGACAATTTTATTCTCCTGCACTGCTCATCCACTTGGATCTCCAGAACCAAGGTCAGGTTCCTTTTCCTCAGTACCTTATTCACAAGTAGTGACCAGCTCATCCTCTTGGAGCCATTTCTGGCTCCCCATGGGTAAGAATACCTTCAAGTCAGACCCAGAGAATAGCTTACTGACAAGTCTCCAAAACTAACCAACTAAGTCTCCTAAAACTAGAAAATAAAAACAACCATTTTTAATACATGTCCCAGGAATTCCCATGTGATTGTGTAGTATGGCCACATGGAAGAACCACTGAGCCAAAAATATTTGACCTCTCAGAGCCGCAAGAGAGATTTGTAAACATAAAAACTTGTAGATTCCAGGACAAAACTCTGAAAGCTGACCTTAGCTGGGAAACATATAAACATGACTGGAAATCAGAGTTCCTTTCACATACAAACCTCTAGGTACAGTTTTTTGATGGACACAGCCCTCCTGAAAGACCAAGGTCCATGGAGAAATCGGGATGTATCATGATAAATACTCAAAAGCCAACAATGAAAGTTGGTGAGATAAGAGAACAGGCATAGATGGGACTGTGGAAAGGAGGATGAGAAGAATATAAGAGGGAAACATTTAGTTTACAGATCAAAACTATTGCAGTTTATGAGCACTTGAGTTGCATATTGTGTGTGTGTGTATGTGTGTGTGTGTGTGTGTATGTGTGTATATATATAGTGTGTGTGTGTGTGTGTGTATGTGTGTGTGTGTGTGTGTGTGTATATATAGTGTGTGTGTGTATGTGTGTGTGTGTGTGTGTATGTGTGTGTGTGTGTGTATGTGTATATATATAGTGTGTGTGTGTGTGTGTGTGTGTGTGTGTGTGTGTGTGTGTGTGTTTGTGTGTGTGTGTTTCTATCCATCCTTTGGGTCTTCTCTTTTAAGTATAATGTGAAATCAGGTGAGTCAACACCATTCACAAATTAGTTTTTCTCAGGATTGACTTTGGATATCTTTAGTATTTTATGCTTACATGTGAATGTCGAGATACTTTTTCTATGTGTGTGAAAAACAGCGCCTTGGGATTTTTATTGTTACTGCAGTGAATCTGCAGATTGTTTTTGGCAAGATGGCCATTTTCACATAGTTTTGTACAAACCATGAGCACTTGGTGTTTTTCTTTCTTCTAATGTCCTTTACAATTTGTTTCTTTATTATCTAAAAATTTCCATTGTAAATTTCTTTCATTTTCTTGGTTAGGTTTATCTCAGTTATACTATTTTATGGAGGTACTATGAATAGAATTTTTCACTGATTTCTTTATCAGTAGCTTTGTCATTGTTATAGAAGATGGCTATTAATTTTTATGTGTTAATTTTGCAACTTAGTTGGAGGTATTTATAAGTTATAATGTTTTTATGGAGTCTTTAACATCTCTTATATATAAAATGATATAATTTGCAAAAAGAGGTGTTTTTGCTTTTTTTGATTAGTAGTCATTTTCTTTCTTTTCTTTTCTTTCTTTTTTTTTTTTTTTTTTTTGTCTCATTGCTCTGGACGAGATTTCAATTACTATGTTGATTAGGAACAGAGAGAGGGGACATGATTGTCTAGTTTCTCCTTTTAGTGAGAATGCTTTACATTTTTTCACCATTTACTAGATACTGGCTATGTGCTCTTGATATATAGATTTTAATACTTGGGGAATATTTCTCCCATCCCTAAACTTTCCATAACATATCTTGAAGGAGTGTTTGATTTTATTGAGAACTTTCTACACCTTTTGAGATGAACATATGATCTTTGATTTGAGTCTATGTGATGAATTGTGCTTATTGATTTACATATGTTAAACCATTTCTGAATGGCTGGTATGAAACCAATTCGATCAAGATATGTAATATTTTAATGTGTTCTTGAATTCAGTTTGCAAGTATTTTATTGAGAAAGCTTGCATCTGTTTTTACCATGGATATCAATCCAGTTTGTGTGTGTGTGTGTGTGTGTGTGTGTGTGTGTGTGTGTGTGTGTGTTCTGTTTGGGGTAATGTTGGATTTATAGCTTGGTTGAGTTCCGTGGTCATTATAGTTGTGATAGAAAAGCCAGTGATATCAAACTCCTTCCTGTTAACTTCAATGTCTTACCTATGTTTTAAGATTTTTTTTTTTCAGTTTTATTTTACGTTTGGGTTTCTGGCCCAACATGCTGTGCTCTGGAAATGATGAATCACTACTGATATCCTCCAGGAGAGTAAGGGAATAGAGATACATGAACAGACAGGTACAGGTGGTGGAATTTACAATGATGATAGAGACATACAGAACAATGGGTTCATATTGAAGCAAGCACCCAACTCACTAGGGACTGTGGAAACTGCAGAAAACATAAAGGAAAAGACATACTAGGTGCATTGTTCTAGAAGTAATGGATAGCTTTACTTTAAATTCCAGAGCATTTGAAATATTGAGCCTTTGTTTCAAGAAAAAATAGAGGCAAAGGGTCAGATAATGGTAACCTTGTTCACAAAGTACATTGGCAATGAAACAGAAGCCATGCTTGTTCAATCACATTTTATTCTTGAGTATCAATCATGGTAGCCTCTCTGCAAAAGACTGTTTGTACCACTATTAGTCAATTCACTCAGAAAATTCTATTTGGAAAAGCTTTGCTTTTATCTGGTGAAACAGATGAGTCTATCTGGTGAAACAGATGAGTCAGAGACCAGTGCTTTTATTTTTCTGCCTTTTAAGGCAGTAGTACATAGAAATACTCCCAAAAGTTATGAATTAGAGACTAAATTCCTCTGCCAATATCCCCACTGACCAATGACATCTGAAACTTGCCCTTCTAATCTTAAGGTAAGTTGTCATAAACATAAGAGAATCACTGATTAAAAGAATCATGGAAACTGGGTGCCCACTGCTGCATCTGTGATAGACCAATATTCCTCTATGAGGGACCATATCATTTCCCCCCTCTTTAGTGGGGCATCTTTATCTCTCTTTAGAAGGATCTTTTGAATTTTTCTTCTCATTGGCCTTTCCTCCGCTGGCCCCTCGATAAGGTCCTTTCACAGCTCAGAGGCTGGAATCGTGTTACTACTCAGCAAAGACTCACCTGGAATGAGTTCAGTTTCTCTTGTAATCAGAGCTCCGAAGGCCAAATGGAGCCATCAGCAGAGTCAGAATTGATCATGCGTGAAGGAAAATGAAGGTGGTGCTAGTAATTATCAGATACAGAATTTAAATGTGCAAGAATCCAAGCAGAAGATATTTGGTAGTCTACTTTTCAGAGTTTCTAAGCAATATGGCGTGAAGGAAGGAATACTAAGTGCAGCATTTAAGGAAATGAAGACGAATAATTATTGGCTGAACATTAAGACATCACCATTGTCTTCACAGAGACCCCTATATTTATTTGGTGCTATCATCACAACTTGGTGCATGAGTAAATATCAGTCTGAAGGCTAAATAAATGAAAAACAGGCCTCCCACTTAACTACCCATCTTTCGAATAAGAAAGGCTTTAAAATTAAAAAAAAAAGAATCTATTGGAAGGACTAGGGGAAAAATGTGTAGGACCAAAATACCTATAATTGATGTGGAAATTTTAGTATGAAAAAAAATAATTCTAAAGAAAAGATAGTCCACACAAAAGTATGATTTTTATTCACAATTGCTTGAAAATAGAAGTAATCAGCATATCCTTCAATGGTAAGTGAGAAATATGAGACAGGGATGTGATGAAATATTACTCATCAGTAAAAAGAATTAAGTTCCCAGGCAACTAAAAGGCTATATTGCAGGGCCAAAGATGGCTTAGTGGTTTAAGAGTACTGGTTGCTCTTCCAGAAGATCTGTGTTCAGTTCCCAACATCCACATGACAGCTTACAACCACAGGTTCTCCCAGTACTAGAGATCTGGCACCCTCCCCTGGCTTCCATGGACTGGAATCACCAACATGATATCATATATATGTGTGTGTGTGTGTGTGTGTGTGTGTGTGTGTGTGTGCACGCACGCGCGCACGTGTGTGTGTATATATATATATATATATATATATATATATATATATATATATATATATATATACACACACACACAGGCTACATGCCCCCACATAGACAATACGAAATTGAACTAAACATTATATTTCTAAGTAAAAGAAGCCATCATGAATAGACTTTATTCTTTACTATTCCAACTATGACTTTCAGAAAGAAGACCAACTACAGAGATACTAAGAAAAAATAGTAGTTGAATGGATTAGGATGTGAGACTAGGAGAGAAAAATGAAGCATAAAGAGTTTAGCTCCATGAAATACTTCTGTGTGATGCTCCAATGGTATGTACATGGCATGCACCATAGAAATGAAAAGACAAATGAACTCTAATATAAGTTGCAAAATGGGTTTTAAACATTAATAATCATATATGCATATTGGTATATCAATTATAACACACTGTAATAACTGGAGAAACTAGAGAAAGACCCATGTGGAAATTCGATACATCTTCCTGAATGGACTTTTGGAACTTCCCTGAAATAATTCTTTCCAAGAGTCTCCTGCTTCAGTTTATCCTGGAAAGAAGAAAAGAGAATTTCAGATACTAGGCAAGGTTCTTCCAGAGAAGGAAATTTCTCAAGGGTCAAGGTAAAACTATATATTTAGTCTTGAGCATGTCACAGGCTACAAGAGATGGAGGAGCTGTGACAAAACCACTTTTGAGGAGGTTCTATAAGTTATATACTAAACTGGAGGGAAGTTCAACTTGGAGGAGGTCTGACTAATATGTGACTAAGAACTTTCCAGGAGACATGATCATATATAGCTGAGACCTCATTGTCTATGCAGAGAAGTAGCACTCACCTTGGAGAATGCAATACTTTGAGATCTGGGTGACTCATGCTCCCATAGCAGAGGCTGTGGATGACTGGCTTTGCAGGTCATCACACTGCACGTAGGCTGGCTTGCTCAAGGCTTCTCACAAGGGCTCCCACATATGTGAGGGACAGAGGGGAGGATTGCATGAGGTAGGACTGACTGAGCAGGCCTGTGAGTACTCAAATTCAATCATATTTTTATCTATCTGAAAAGTATGCCAAAATATGTGGTGGTACCATTTTGTTCTCTACAGTTCTTCTCTGGGTCTTTATTAAAAAGGGAAACCCAGTACTATTGTGGGAAGTGAAACATTTAACATTTTACCCAGTCCCTGAAGGAGACATCACTGTCTCCTGAGTAAAGAAAAAGGAACCCAAGCTTGCAGAGTGAGGCAGCCTGCCTTGCAGCACTTAGCTGGGTCATGCTGTAGTTGTTATTCTTCATAGCGGGACTGCTGACACATTTAAGTGCATTGGTTTTTTGTTTTTGTCACATGGGAAGGCCAGAGAAACTTGTAGACCTCGAACTATTAGTTTCTAGCATTTTCATTTACTGAAGTCTTTCTTTGAACTTTCATCTACACTTCCTGTATATTCCATGATGTTTCTATATTTCCAGAATCTCAGCCTCAGAATAATTGAAAATTTCTTCTTTCACTTGGCTATAAATCGACTGGTGAAGGCACTGGTGTTAGAAATGGAAGAGGTAGTACTCAGAAGTCGAGCACTGTTAGCATATACAAAACACTTGCTTTAATCACCAACAGATCGATACCATAGGCTTCCCTACAACATGCTGAACATTTGTCCTGCAATTTCATTTAATTCTGAAAACCTGAGGAAAATTTCCCAGTGTTGCTCCCTTTATACAAATAAAGAAAATGTTGGGAATGATTAACCGACTCTTTAAAAAGCTGAGAGCCTGGTGTCCACCAAGATGACTTCTATACTCTGGATTCCTTGAGCTGCTACTTGTAATATTGTGGTGATTACTCAATTTAAGTAGATCAAAGCAGAATTTGAGCATCTTCCTATAACATTCTTTGTGGTTTTTGGAGGACATTACAAAGCTAAGTACACCCCTTGTTATGTCTGTTTTTTTCCGATTGTTTCTCTCATGAGAGCTTGATATTTTCCACAGGAGACGATTGGTTTATATTCCCAGGAGCCATGACTGAGGATGCTCCCGCCCTGAATACCTTTGATTCTTTTTAACCACAAGTTGGAGGATATGTGAAATGGATGGACAAATATCCTGAATAGCTGCCCTTTAAATTCCCATCATGCTCCTCACACCACAAAGCATTCTACATTATCCAGAAATCAGGAGTCTTTTGAAAGAATGCAGTAGAAGCTTCAACCCCAGGTGGTGACACACAGGGAAAAAAATGTCCTTGGGATTCTTACCCTGAGCTTTCTTAAGAAGTCTACAGAAGACTAGGAGATAAGATGAAGCTGGATTTGAGAGGGCCAGCTAGGGCCCTACATTTTTCCCAGAATGTGTCAATTTCCAAAAATGAATAAATTACTTAAGCATGTCACTTCTGTGGTACAGAAATAACAGAGATGATGTGTTATTTTTAAATATAAAACTTCAGGGCTGAAGTATCAGCATTTAAGAAGTTTGAATTAGTCAGAAGTTTGTTTTTTTATATATATATATGAACAAACACACTACAGCAATATGTAGGGGTGTTTGTGTGTGCAGTGTGCATGTGTGTGTGTATACTATGTAAATTGTCACGCTCTCTGGTCGAGTCAGCTTGACAGACTGAGGCTTGGAAGCTACTCACGAGGCAAAAGAGTTTCACGGAAACTCACTCCTGGAGTCTGGCGTTTTCTCTAACCCATACATTAATTTAGGAGCTAGAGAAATTACCCAAGGAGCTAAAGGGAACTGCAACCCTATAGGTGGAACAACAATATGAACTAACCAGTACCCCGGAGCTCTTGACTCTAGCTGCATATGTATCAAAAGATGGCCTAGTCGGCCATCACTGCAAAGAGAGGCCCATTGGACTTGCAAACTTTATATGCCCCAGTACAGGGGAACCCCGGGGCCAAAAAGGGGGAGTGGGTGGGTAGGGGATTAGGGGGGGTGGGTATGGCGGACTTTTGGGATAGCATTGAAAATGTGAACGAGGAAAATACCTAGTAAAAAAATTAACTGTTTAAAAAATTTTTTTCATTCCCACGTTAGTCTAGTGTATGGATCCATGTGCTCTCTTTTAGTATTATCCTATTATAAGTGCCTTTTAAGATTGAATTCTGACATAGCTAAAGCCTTTGCCAGTGTTCTAACAGTCCTAGAACGTCCTTGAGCAAGACCATGGGCTTAAAATTTAGTAAGAATGTTGCCTATTCAGCGACATTCAGAATTGCCTCTGATATTACACTATCACTTTGAATAAAAGCTAAGTCACTCCCTTACACAGGAATTTACCATCACCAAGGAAGAAGGAAGTTTCAGACCGAAGGAGAAACCAGAATAGATACTTAGAACTATAGCTGAGTTACACCAATACACACGTATTTACAATGGCACAAGGGGAAGGTGGATTATACAATAGACTAAAATAGGAACTATGGCAAGGGCACAAAGCCCTTGACCCTGGCTTCTAAGATTAACTGAATCTTAGGTGGAGCCCTTGTTGATCCCAGTTGTTAACAATAAATTCTATCCCAAGTGGTTCCCGTTAGACCTTCTGTGTTTGCATTCCTCTGTTTTATGTAAGAGTCCAGTAACTTCTTTGTACCTTGCGGGTATGTCGCCCAACTTCCTTATTGCTTTCTGTATAAAAAGTTTGATGCTCGATTTGACAAGATACATTCAGATTCTACACAACCTCTCCTGTGTGCATCTGTCGGTCATTCATCCGACGCTTTGCCCACCCACGACTAGAGACCCGTTCCATGCAGACAAAGGGGCCCAGAAGGTCTGCGGCAGTAAATATAATCAGAATATACAATCAGAGGTGCCATAACTGCCTCCCTCATTGAACTTTTTATATTGCAGTTTCACTGACTGGATATTTTAGTGATACGCAGACATCAATAATGAAAGTAGTGGCTGGAGAGCAGTTTTTTCCAGAAATTATTTGGTGTTCTTTGAAAGGGTTAGCAAGCCCAAACTAAAAGTAGAGACACAGAACTGCCAGCAGAGGTCTGGCAAATATTATAAAGATATTCAATATAAGTGTTGGCCAGTGAAAAGACAGATATTGCTCCCCATAATGGGGCCCACATACACTCTGCTTTCTCTAGGGCCAGGGCCCATTATACAGGATAAGCTTAGTGAAGTTTGGAAATACAGGGTAGTGAGACAACATCAAGCAAGCATGAAATTTTGCTGGTGTGAGCCTTGTGTACCTTTCTAGGCGACAGGTCTGTTAAGTCGGTTGTAGGGAGGGAGAACTACTCAGTCAAGTGGACACCAGCTGTGTGGAGCTACAGAACAAGGTTCCACACAGATGTTACAGAGGTGTCTAGTTAGTACTTCCCCTCCTTGATTCATAAATGCCAGCATATTCTCAATTCTGGGATCAACTGCACAGGGTCTTTGGTAACTTAGCAAAAAACTTGCTAGAACCTATCAAATGCTTTTCTTTTCTTTTCTTTTTCTTTTTTTTTCCTGCCATGATATTTAATACCTTTTCAACTTTACTGATCATAACCTTTCATTTTTAATCTTAATATAACAACTTATCATTCTCATGTCTTCAAGGACATATAACAATTGTATTTCAAATGTGCAAAGTAATTAATTATATTTTTAAATAGTTAAGATAATTCAAGCATAAACAAACGTAGATTGACAAGTTGTTACAATTTTTGAAATATTTCTCTCATATATGTTTATTTGTTCTAAGAAATGATTGTAGATATTTGAAAACTCTCTATCTTTGTTTCTTTTCCTCTAAAGAATTAACAGCAACCTTAAAATTGTTATCATTTTCCCACCAGTATTACTAAATTTTGAGAGTTAAACATATAACATCATTTTCTTTTACTTTTTAATTTACAATTATAACTATATTGATATATTAATATTTAAAATATTTAGTTTAATTGGAACTTAGTGAGTCCTTATGATCACAGAGGAAGAATTACATAGGCCTCCTGCATAAGGCTGAGAGCTTCCTGTTGCTTGTCATGTACACTAATATTGTGGCACACAGGTCCATATATATATGTGTGTGTGTGTGTGTGTGTGTGTGTGTGTGTATACACACACACACATGTATGGGCACATTTCTCAAAGGTATGTTTCTGGATTATAGATAGACTGTCTTCAAGTTCAGAGCAGCAGGGTCATGGGCTGTGTATGGCTGATAGAAATTTACACTTCATAATCAATACGTGAGATAGCTCCAGTTCTATGTCCTCCCCAACACTTGTGATTAGATTTATCGATTACTTGTACTGTTTTCTTTTGTTTATGTTTCTTTAGTTTCTGCTCCAATTTTTATTGTTTCTACTAATCTAATGGATTTGTTTGTACTTGGTTTTCAAAACTCTTGAATTGTATCATTAAGTTATTTATTTCTGTTCTTCCATATTTTTAAAAATATGTAATTAGAACTATAAACTTCCTCTTGGGATCACTTTTCATGTGACCCAGAGATTTTTGTTGTGTTTTGTTTGCATTTTCAAGTAGGATTTTTTTATTACTCCTTTTATATCTTTGACGTTTTCACCACAGAGTAATGTATTGTTGAATATTCATGAGAATGTCTAAGTAGTAGAGATGATGATTTTTATGTTGATTTTTAAGTTTTATTACACTGTGGTCATATCAATACATAAAATTATTTCAAATTTTCTATATTTGTTGAGATTTTTTGTGTCCAAAACCAGTATGTGGTTTATTTTAAAAAGCTTCATATATTATTGTATTTAGGCATGCTAATAAAATTTCTTGTTTGCGTAGAATATTCTATAGCTATTTGTTAGACCCATGTGGTATATGATGTTCTGTTTCTTGATTTATTTGGTTTTGTCTACACAAACTCTCATGTGCAGGGTCTCATATTAGGTGATGTGATCATTATCATAATGACTTCCACAGTTTTAGTTACAATAGCCCTTCTTTGTCTAGGTGTTCTTCAAACTTTCCCCTTTGCTTTGCCCACATTTCTAACTGTCATACAAAAAGGCCAGAACTTCATTTTAAATATTCCAATTTAGGATCCTTCCTATACCTGAGAAATAATGAAGCAAATATGAAAAGCCCTCTGTCACTGTCTTTATAGGCACTGGGTCCTTCCTTTACTTTACTTTCCCTGTTTCTCTTCTTTGTAAATTCATACATTTTCTCATTAGAATTTTTTCTGTGTGGTTGCTTCTTACATAGAAAAATCAAAGAAAATAATGCACCATGAGCTGGACATTGTGTTTTTCACTGGGATCTTAACAACCCAGAGCTAAGGCAGGAGAATTATAAGTTCAATAGCAACTAAGACAGTATAGAAAAATCTTGTCTCTAAAAAACAAAAAGATACTGGTGAATGAAACTGTAGGAAGAATGGAAGGAACAAAAGAAAAGGATAGAAAGAAAAGATTAGAGAAGACAGAGAAGAGGAGAGAAAAGAAGAGGAGAGAGGAAAAGAAAAGAAAGGGAAATGCCCAATCACCCACTATCTGATTCTAGTAGTATTCCATGCAGAGCACCACCTCGAATGGAAAATATGCAAAGGGTCACACAAACCATGACATGATTCTTTAACACATGTATTGGACGTGCAAGTTAATAAATACACTATCCTTTTCTCTGTGAGTCTTGGAATCCCTACCAGTATAGGTTATGAAAACTGTCAAGGATTTCATCTGCCTGGTACCAGAGTTCCTACTGTTTCTGAGTCAACATTATGTTCCAGCTAGTAATAAAACATGGCTTGCCACACCTCTGCACATGGTAGGTGTGATGGTTTGTATATGCTTGGCCCAGGGAGTGGCAATGTTGGGAAGAATTGCCCTGTTGGAATAGGCGTGGCCTTGTGTGCATGGGCTTTAACACCATTGTCCTAGCTGCCTGGAGGTCAATAATCTCATAGCTGCTTCAGATGAAGATGTAGAACTTTCAGCTCTGCCTGCACCAAGCTTGCCTGTATGCTGCCATGCTCCTGCCTTGATGATAAGAGACTGAACCTTGAACCTATCAGCCAGTCCCAATTAAATTTTGTCCTTTATAAGACTTGCCTCGGCCATGGTGCCTGTTCACAGCAGTAAAACCTTAACTAAGACATTAGTTTAGGCTTTGAATTTCTCAAGAAAGTTGTTTTTCATTTGTTAGTTAGTTGGTGGTGTTTCTGCTTTCCAGCAAACCTGGGGAAAGATATCTTGCAACCTGTCAGGTATTTTCACAGAGTAGGTAACTCAACCAATGTGAAATATCCATTTCTTTTTTTTTAATATTTTTATTAGGTATTTTCCTCATTTATATCTCCAATGCTATCCCAAAAGTCCCCCACACCCTCCACCCCCCCCCACTCCCCTAACCACCCACTCCCACCTTTTGGCCCTGGCGTTCCCCTGTACTGGGGCATATAAAGTTTGCAAGTCTAATGGACCTCTTTTTCCAGTGATGGCTGACTAGGCCATCCATTTCAGAGAGGCGTGCTTCACAGGAACCAAAGTATAAAACTCTTGTCTAAATGTAAGCATTTACCCCTAAGTGCATATATACATATACATATACATATACATATATATATATATATATGTTGTAAGGCATCTGTCAACATCCTGGCTACCCAACACTATAAAATGTTCCTATATTAATTAGCTCTGGTCAGAACTCATTCTTCATTCTGACAATCTGGGTGGTTGGTTGGTTGGTTGGTTTGTTTTTTTGTTTTTCAGTTTTCTCTTTGGATGTGTTTGGCAATTGCCTTGGCATTATAACTTAGTATTCACCAGCATTGTATGCTTGTGGCAAGAAGTGAATCTGTAGCCATACTTCTGTGCTGTTGGAAACTAGAGCTTCAATTCCTAGGTAGGAAATTGCCACTTGAGAGCAGGAGTCCTAATCTGTAGTGGCTTTTTACAGATGTTTATTAAAACATTGAATTTCCTTAATGAACAGAAGGCCCAAATACATCTATGAATGAGTGGAATGACATATATACCTTCAAGCAAGAAAAGTAATTTCTGTTCCAGCAGCCACTATTTATCTCTTGTGTCTTAGACTGTGGCTCTGTTATTTTAAATCTGTGGTTTCAATAATGAAACTTTTCAGAATTAACATATGGAACTGCATTTTTGCTAAACTATTTACTTCTCATTTCTTGCTTCCAGGTTTAGTTTAACATGATCCCTCCCTTTAGCTACCATGCTTTGTAGAAATGTGTTCTCTTGCAGAGCCAAGGAAATGTAAAACAAAAATGACACACACACACATGTCCCAAAAGTACCCATCTGTTCATTCACCCTTCTGGAATTTAGGAATTTTTTCATATAGTAGAATTGAGACTTTTCCCCTTTGACGCTTAGATCTGCTAAATCTATGAGAGCACAAGGTGGCTCTAGAAAATCAGATAGTGTTTGTTATTTGCAATGCATTTGGTCCTCTAGGTAACAAGGTGTTATTTTCACTTTAAGAAAAAAGAATGAGCATGGAAATAAGTGCTTGGAGCACATAAACTGGGACCATTTTACAGTGGTGAGTATTGAACACAGAAAATGATGAGTGGCAGCCTGCTAAGATCTCTATTTCACAGGAAAATACCTCAGCTAAATATAGGCAAAGGGAGTCACTGCTCATTAAAGCCATTTTCTGAAATATGTTTCTTTAAGATTACTCTTTAAATGTATTTTTCTATAGTAAAAAGAAAAACAAAAAACTCAGAAACCTCCCAAGAGCCCTGTTTCCCACCTTGCACGACGAGAAAGGTTATAGTGCAGAACATCCTCAGACAGAAGCGGTGCTGAGTGAACATTTCTGATGTAATTGTAGGCCAGGCAGTGAGGCAGCAACCAATGCCATCTTTCTCAAAAGGAAGTTAAAAGACTCCAATTTGTCATCAGGGAAGTGGGTAGGCATATCTATAGCAAGCCCATATTAGCCGTCAACCCATGGCCAGGACATCAAGGTAATGGTAAGGAGGCATAAGCAAATGTTCAAGCACAGGATGACAAGTGTGGATGCAGAGAGCTGGGAATTTGCCAAGTTCCATTGATGCTTTAATGATGAATCAGGTCCTGGTTGAAGCAAATTCATTGTCCAGAAGCAGTATGTAAGAATGCCAGAGAATGGTGGCTGCACTGTTCTTAGGTAATAATTTATTTGATGACATTAGTTTGAAAAGTAATTTGTAAACAGAAGGGTCTCACTGTGTGTCCTGGCTTATCTGGAACTATGTAGAGCAGGGTGCTTGCAAACTCACAAAGATGCACCCATTGTTGTTTTCCTGGTGCTAGAATTAAAAGTTCATACCACTATGCCTAACTATGAATTAATAATTTTTAATAATTATTTCTAAACATTAAACATTGCAAAATGGGTTTGGAGAGATGGCTCAGTGCCTAAGAAAACTTGCTGCTTGAGTGTGAAGATCTGACTTCAAGTCCTTAACACACACACATTGAAACTAGGCATAGCTGTGTATACCTGCAAACTCAATGCATGTGGGACAGAGACAGAAGGATTGCTGAATGCCAAGATAGCTTCTGTCTCAAGGGAGCCTTTCACTCTGGGTGTCCTTCTCCAACTTCTGGTTATCTGTCAACACACACACACACACACACACACACACACATGTAACATGTACAGATACAGAACACACATATAACATATCCAACACACATATCCATTATACATATATTCTGTACATAGATGCCATACTCATTTACCACACATATATGCCACATACATACATTATATACATATACCAGACAGAGAGACTGCATACAACAGAACATATACTATAACGCACACAAACACACACACATATATGTGTGTATATATATATATATATATATGTGTGTGTGTGTGTGTGTGTGTGTGTGTGTGTGTGTGCCAATACATAAAATATATTCAAAATAGACATATAACAAACTTACCACACAGATACATCACTCACACATATATACAAATACCATACAAAACACCATACACATATACCAAACGTATATACTATACACATCTATCACAAATATATGACATGTATGACACACACAGATGTTGCAAATATACTATGCATGCCACGCACATACCAGATACACACATACCACCTGTTTATCTTACATATAAACTACATAGCAATGCAGATAATGTACAGAAAACAAAATAATAACAGCCTAACCCAGTATGTTCACCTGCTGAATGCTCCATCTTTGAATGCAGATTAATATATTTTGTTTTGTTTGGCTGTTGTATTAGCCTTTAAGATTAAATGCTATAGATCTATTATCAATAAATTACTAGACAATAAAAGTTAAAATATATAATAAATTTCAGAAAAAATTTCCCTGAATTGCTGAGAATGCTAGAGAGCACAAATTACACTTCAGTGACTTCAATAACCAACATGTTCTTTCAGGAGGTTTTTGATTGGCAAGACACCTTTCATAAGATACATTCTAAGTGTACTTCTTCTTGCTATAATAGAATATTAACATGTGTGCAGTTCATAAATGTTTATTTCAGTTCATGTTTCTGGGATCTTCTGCTAGGAAACACAAAGGCATGATGCTTCTTGGGTTTTGGTGAAGACCTCATGTTATATCAGAAGGGTAGAACATGACATTTGGCAGGAGAAGAAAGAGGAATCCATGGAAGCCAAATACCCTCTATAGCAAGATCTAAATCTCCTGCTATTAATCAGCTGAAGAATTGAGCCCTTGTGGCCTAAGAACCATTCACTGGACGTTACCCCCAACACCTCTGTGTTTGAAGTCTAGTTCTGAATGCATGATCTATTGAGG
Source organism: Mus musculus (assembly GCF_000001635.26). Classification (NCBI taxonomy): domain Eukaryota; kingdom Metazoa; phylum Chordata; class Mammalia; order Rodentia; family Muridae; genus Mus; species Mus musculus. The sequence goes on from NC_000079.6 coordinate 16,748,412, forward strand.
GACACACTCAAACACAGTGGGTAGCTCATTCTGTGATATTTGGGCCGTTCTGTGATATTTGGGTTGGGGAAGCAATTTGTCAAAGAACAGATAGGCAACGCTGTGATAGGCCTCATTCCTTTCAGCTATGCTGGTCTCCACACAACCTGTTACTCTGTCTTCTCAAATGCAGGACCTGTGATCTAACTTGTAAATCTCTATTGATTTGCATTTTGATCAGAGAAACACTAGCTGTAAGACCAATGTTGGACTGGCAAATCTACAACTCTGCTAGGAGAAGGACGCCATTCAGTAGCAAACAGTGTACATTGGATACAAATACATGAGTTGTTTGAGACAAAGGACCATTTCTAAGAGTTGCATCCAGGAAAACACAGTTAAAGAGAGGGAAAAATGCTGTTTTGCTTATGAAAACAACTTGCCTTCTACCCATCTCAGAAATATGAGCTCAGAGATGATGACATGCTAGTGCCTTAGCTCCTTCTGGAAGAGGTCAGGTCAGGAGTACCTTATCATCTTTCTTACCATAACAGAAATGGAAGGATTAACAGCTATAATCAATGAAAGTAAACTGGTAGTGCTGTAGTAGTTTTAGTCTGGTATAAAAGGACATAGCTGCAAGAGGTTGCTTTCTGGAGTCTGCACGACTGCCAGGATTGATATCTCCTTTAAAAATAATGTACATGACTTCTAACAATTCTCCTTTATAAAATATGAATCACTGAAGGGTCAGTTCTCACACATTGTTGTCAAGATTAAATTCCCTCACATGTGTAACATCCTTATTACAATGACAAGCACATAGTGAATTATCAATGACCCTGGACCCTGACGATCAGAACTATGACCTGGCCTGGGCTTCTACAACCTTCACCTATTCCCAACTCCCAAAGATGTTTTGCCTCTGTAGCATTAACTATTGGCTTTCAGGAATCAATCTTATGGCTTCATATCTAGAAAGTTTTAAGAGGTTGAAGGTTATTTTGTTTAATGAATATTCAGTTCTGGGTCACCCAGACACTGTCAGTGTTTCATGAACCAGAACTAAGGCAAATGATACAATCCCAATGCCTCATTTAGCTTACCCAGCAAACCCCAAAATGGGGTTTATTATTTCCATGCTTTTGCGGAATGTCAAAGTCAAGGACCAGAGATGATTATTAATTCAAAAATACATGGCAAACAGGAAAAAATAAAAACCACGGTTTTTAACTAATTCCAAGAAGATAGTATAATTATTAAAATGAGACGATCTAAAGATAAATACTTCCTTTGTCTTGGTATGCAGCAAAAATGAATGCTTACTTAGTCTAGCACTTTTGAGTTTTGTATTGTCTAAACCACATCTTTAAATAATTACAGGATCAAAAAAGTCAGTGAGCAATAGGCAAGAAATAGTAAGAGAAAATTAAAATGCAACTCATCTTAAACAAGTCTGAAAAATTTTGCACTAAAAGGAGTTAAATTTATTTTTATAGGCATCCTCAGATGCTTCTTGTATGCTTGATGTATTAGTTATTTTTCCCTTGGCTGTGACAAAATGCTAGACAAAGGCAAATAAATAAACACAAGCTTTAATTTGGCTCAAAGTCTAAGGCTATAATTTATCATAGTGAAAATATTCCAGTGACCAGAGCTTGGGGAAGCTAGTTACATTGTTCCATGAGTGGAAAAGTAGGAAGGGGATATTGATATCCCAGTTCACTTACTTTATCCTTCTATATTTCATCCAGGACCCTGGTCCAAGATAGAAAGCTGTCTATGTTCAGAATAGGCCATCTCTCCTTAGTTAAAACGTCAGGAGATATTTTCACAGAAACACACAGAGGCGTGGTTTCATAGCCACTCTAAAGCTAGTCAAGTTGCCAGAGATGTTTCATTTAAAAAAATGAGACTTTTAATAGGAATGTTCCTAAAGTGCTTAAATTCCCAAAGATACTGGCATATTTGGAGATGGTAAATGAAAGAGAAAATACTGCTAAGTTTTTGTACAGATTAGTGATGCTAATCACAGAGTTCATGGTACCACTATGAACACCAGGTGACATGATTTCTGGATCACATGAACGAGTGTGTGTGTGTGTGTGTGTGTGTGTGTGTGTGTGTATGTATGTATGTATGTATGTGTGTGTGTGATTGTTTTGTTATTTATCATTGTGCATTTGTTCGAGTTCATAGGGGACCACAAAGCATGCTAGTATAAAGCTGAAACAACAAGTGTTACTCTGAAGAAATAATCACCAAGAGGAAGTAAGATGTAACAGAAAAAGTGAATGTAAAAGGAAGAGTGGGATAGTAAGTTATCAGTGGTTAAATGTCATGGTCATGGTAAGAACTCAAGGGTAGTTGAATTCTTTGGCACTCCAATTTACAATTCAAAGAAGAAGGGTTTAAAATAGGTCTTAAAATTAAAATATAATAATTACATAGTTTTTCTCTTCCATTTCCTCCCTTCAACCCTTCTCACATACATCTCCCCTGTGCCTTCTCTCAAATTCATGGTCTATATTTCTTTCAGTGAGTATACATGTGTGTACACACATGTTTGTGTGTGTGTGTGTGTGTGTGTGTATGTATTCCTGAATATGTCAATAAAATCTGCTCAGTTCATATAATTAATTCAAGGTGTTCCTATTAATTTATGGTTATGATTTTAGGCCATGAAGTCAACACAACTTTGTGCCAAAGACTCAGTTCCCACTATTATTCAATATTACTTTATTAATATAGTAGACATATAAAGACATAGTTAGTACACTGGTTTCTGCTTTCTGTCCTTTGCCCCTCTTTTATAAGAAAAGGCCAGGAAATCTATAGTTTTCAGTGTTATGGAGGTAATGATCAATCAAACTGCAAAACATATGTTTATGAGTACTTATTCATCAGTCTGAATGAACTTACCTCTTTTTCCAAGCCAGGGTCCTATCCAGGACACCATACTGCATTCAGTCATCCAGTCTCTTAGATACCTATTGGAAATGATAGTTAACACATGAAAGTTTTGCTATTTTTCATGCTTACAACAACCAGAGACATCCTGAAATACTCTCTAACACTTCAAAAGATCCTCATTTGGGATCTTTGTAATATGTATTTTGTATGGTTATCTAGGCATTGTGGATTTTAATAGGAACACCTTGAATTAATATTCAATTTTTGTCACATTGCATTTTGGAAGCTATCAAGAAAATGTAACAAAGATTGCTACAGGGTGTCTGCCAAATTTATTTCTATTTTTTTAAGAACACATACTCACACAATACATGCAATATACACAATACACATACACTATATACAATACACTCAATTTTATCCCCTTCAAATACATTTCTTGAAATAAGTTCATAAGAGGTTATAAAGTAGTAGACAGATCCCATGTATCCTCACCAAGTTTCTCTTGTGGTTCATAATACATAAAGCACCTGGGATTGGCACAATTAGCATACCATGTATACACCTGTAATAACTATCTCATCTGCTTTTCCAGCCAGAACCTACTTGTCAGGATGCAGAATCAACAGAGCTAGCAGCCTGAATTCCCATTAAGTTGCAGTTGCCTTTCTTTGTAAGCTCAAGGTTCAGGGTTTAGTCTTAATTGTTATGATTTGCATTTGAATTGATAATAGTTTGCAAATTACAAACTAGCTAGGTTTAACTAATTTTGTATGATATATGCTACCGTTCTCTGCTGCTGTGTAATAAACTATCCTAAAATGTAGTAACTCAAGACAGTAATGTTTGTCTTAGTTGCATGCAGACACAGCATTGTATGTATTACTAGTCGTGTCTGCTCCTCCTGATACCCTGCCATCTGCTTTGCTCAATGGCTGACTGAACTCATCTAGATTTGGGAAATTTGAGAGTAGTGGATCTAGAACCATCTAAAAGCCTTTCCCATATCACATATGAAGGCAAGAAGACAGGATTTCTCAGGGTCGTCTCTGTTCTGCTTCATAATCTTTCCCAAGATGCCCAGTACAGCAGTTGGAGGAAGGTAAATCTCTTACATGTTCACTCAGAGATACTGAGATGTGCAGAGAGAATGGCAGAAAGGACACAGACAGGGAGAAGCTGTGTGCTCTTTCTGACTCAGCTCAGAGGTCATACCTCGCTTCCCAGCACTCTCTTTAAGCAGCAATATCACAGAGACACGATTCAGACTTTGCCTTTGGCAGTGGGAGAGTATATGGGATAAGAAATGGTGCTGGTAAATATTAAAAAGATCAAGAAATAAAATTGATAATATGCTTTTAAAAAGCAACCAAAACAAGTTCCAATCAAGACCATATTAAATAAACGCTTCAAATTCTGTAAGAATGCTTGACTTCCTAAATCATTTATTATATACACATACATATCCATGTGTATAGATCCACATATATACACACACCCACATGTGCAAGCATGCACACAGGTGCAACAACACACTGATTACCCTTCTGTCTTATATCCATGTCCTCAGCCAGAGCTATTTCTCTGAAGTCATACCTGATTACTGGAAACCAATGAATTTAACCAACATCAAGATACAACTGGGCCTATTTGGACCTGGGTAGTGGGCTCAAATAAATTGTTTTTTGTTTCTCTAAGACCTGGATTATGGATCCCAAGAAAAGGAACTGAAATCCCCAAACTTATTCCACATGCTGTACTAAAAGAGACATTATCACATGAATGAGCTTAGTAATTAGTTTACCAAGCCATCCTGTACCATGTAATTACCTGAGATAAATGACTGAGTGGCCAAAGGAATAGAAATCATGCATTATTTCCATGATTTGACGTAAAAAATCATTTGTGTTTACCATTGATCTCTAAGAACCGATGTGTGACAGAACCTGCAAGAATACACAGGATCCTGACTCTTTGATAGCAAACATGTGTGTCTATATCAATGTGGAGCTTTAGCAAGGATTCTTTACTTCAATTACCAAAGTTTCCTTACATGTGATGTCACTGTTGCACCGAAGGTAATGTGATTCATTCCAGAGAAAAGTACAAAAACACTTACACGGAAAATACCGTAAGAGGTCAGAAGCTTTGGTTTTTCTCTTAGAATTTTCATCATAGGTCCTGGGAGTCACAAAATAGACTTGTGCCTTTACTCTGATAGAATTCTCTTGATTTTACATTCTTCTGCTTGAATTCTTCTCTTTATGTCTCTGGTTAATAGATTACTGTAACTAAATATGTGAGTGTCAGTCTCCTCACTTAGTACATCCATGAATCGCAGGACAGCCTTGTCTAGAGAGAATTCAAGCCATCGTAGCATAAATGGGGCATTTGAATATACTAACATTTCTTACAAGGGAAGATCGTCTAATTGATTTACCATTAGAGGCCTCAGCTAGATGACATTTATCATTTTGGGAGCACTTTCTCTATTCTGTGCTAACATGCCACTTTAGGAAACCTTATCTCTTTGTCAATGACACATTTCTTCACAGATGGTATTATTGTCATTTCACAGGTTACAACACTGAACTAGAGGAAGAGTCAGTAGAGTTATCGAGATCACTATTCTCACCACTGCCTTCAGCTACTGTGTGCACCATGCTAGAGGCTAAGTAAGAAATGGGAAGGCAGGGAGTCTGAGAGGCTGTGGGAAGAAGCCCACGGAGTGAGAGCTAATCAAGTCTGGAGCCTCAAGAGGCGCATAAGTAAAGACTTAAAAGAAGGGAAAGTTAGCTGGAACTAATGAGGGAGGGTCCCTAGGCCCTGGAACAACACTGGTTCTGGGAAGTTTCCACATTTGAGAAGCTGGGGGATCGTTATGTTTCCAGCTGAATGGCAAATGATTCCAGCTCTGTCTGTCTCCACTTGGCTCCCTCAGTTCCTGGTTGAGCAGGGGCTCTGCTCACAGAAGATAAAAATCTGGACTAGGGACCAAAAGAGAGAAAGAGCGAAAGCTACCAAGGACTTCAGAAGGTAGGTATAATTCAGGGAAACTACAGCTGCTCCAAGTAAATGCTGTAAAGAAAGACACAAGCTGGTTAAAGCATGCTGTCGGGACTCAAAAGCGAAATTGTTCCCACCAGTGTTTTTGCAGACTTCTGCTTGCATGCATGCTGCAGTCTTGGCATTAGAGATGTACTGATGAATTCACAGGGTCAGTAGTAAGCATATGGCATGTTGCAAGTGCATTGCAACTGTTTACTGCTTTAATGTCCTGCAGGTTTACAAAGCTCCACTTTCACTCACCTCTAATTTTATTCTATTAAATTCATTGAAAACATCCTACGTGATGGTTTTGGTTTGGCTTATGTCAAAGACTTGTTGCTTTATGTTGAAGCCTGTGTTGCTATTTGGAAAGAACCATCAGGAACGTATAAAAGGTGGCTTCTCGTAAGAGGATTGAGAGAGCAAGCTGGAGCCATTCTCTCCTTTTCTGTGCATCCAAGCTCTGTGAAGGTACCATTCCCTGCTCTGTCACTTCCCCTATGAGGATGCACTATACGTCCACAAACCCAAAGAAACCCACTCTCCCAATCCCAGATAAAGGCCTCGGAAATATGAGAACAAAATAAACATCATTCTTTGGAGCTGACTTATACAGGTAGTTTTGTGTTGTTTCTCGCACTATAGTGTGCCTATAAATCACTAAGGAGGCATTTCTGATTTACTAAGTCAGAAGAGAGCTCTAGGTTTCTATGTTTCTCACCTCAGTCTTCACACACCCCCAACTGGGTGGCCATATTCTTACCTGTTTTATGGCGAAGTTGAATGTTGAACTCAGAACTTGGGACAAACTAAGCAAGCATCTTACCTCTGAACTATGCCCTGAGGCTGCACTTAAAACAAAAGAAAACAAAAACAAAAACAAAAACAAAAAACAAAAAACAAAAAACAAAAAACAAAAAACAAAAAACAAAAAACAAAAAACAAAAAACAAACCAACCTTATCTAAGGGCAAGAGAATAAGGATAACAACCTTCTCCAAGCAAACAATGTTTGCTTCCCGGCTTTGCCAGTTTATTTTACCACCACACTGCTTTTTCCTTAAGAGCTAAGATGATATTTTGGCTAAGGACAGAGACACAGACTCAGTAGGGAGCCACACAGAACTCCAGCTTGAGACTCACTTCCTTCCCAGAGTCTGTTTTGCCTTCTGTCTTCCCCACACCTTGCCTGACCTATCTGCATGACTGGACTTCTTCCTCTCTAGAGGGAATTCCACTAAAGCAGCTGCTTCCTTCTCACACATCAGCTGGTGGCCTATAGAACTGCTAGGATGTGGGGCTTGGAGTCCCATCAGATGTCCTCTAGCCTCTCTTTCTGCCCTGGACAAGAGAATGTCTAAGCCACTCCACAGGGGAACACGCCTGCTCTCCTCGCCCCAAATTAACTTCTGAAAGAAAGAAAGAAAGAAAGAAAGAAAGAAAGAAAGAAAGAAAGAAAGAAAGAAAGAAAGAAAAGAGACAGAGAATAAATGAACTGTGCATGTTTTGTAGCATCAGCTGTGGGCCTGATTCAAGTTCGAGACTCAGCCATAAAGACCATATTTGGATTCATTTGGTTCCAGGTCAAACATTCCAATTTAACACATTTATCCCATGATTTCCTAATGCTATCAAATGACACATCATTTTATTTTTTTTCCTTTGTTTTTCTCTTTCAACTAATTTATTTAATGGGTCCAAAATGGGTGATTAGACCATAAAAACATGTGGTATCCTAATTGGATTTTGAAAATGTGTAAACATGGCCCTTTGGTGGCTTGCTTTTACCATCTGGACCAAATATAAACTTCTGACCATTGCCTTCAAACTGTCCTCCACAGAGCCCCACCCTATTACCACGATCACGGCTTAGTTCTCCTGTCCTGTGTCCCATAGCCCTCTGCTCCCATCAAGACTGCTTCTTAGTTTTCAGGACTCTTTTCCCAATTTCTGCCCTGAGGCCTCAGTGGGAAGTGGCTGAGAGGATCTGCAGACTGTTTCCTGTGCCATTCAGAATAGTTTTCCGGCCTCAGCAGCCAATCTATTCATCTAGGAATGTTCCAAACCTAACTCCTTTCCATCCACTGTGATCCACACTTCACCTGGACGTTTGCCAGTTGCTATGGTAAGGTTTTTGTTTTCTTCATGAATATGTATGATCCCTTAGCAGACACCTGTGGCCTTCTCTAGGGTTGGGTTCTAAGTAACTTGCTGGAGACCATGGTGAGCAAGAAGTAAAAAGACAACTTATCTTCTTTATCTCATAGAGTTTACATTCAGGTTTAGGGCGGTTGATGATGGGCAGAAAATAAACAAATAACAATTTCAGGTGGTGGGAAAGTACTGTCACAGGGCAGGCAGTGGGCTTATTTATTTAAGTGTATATTTATTTACTTACTGTGTGTGTAGGTGTGTGTGTGTGTGTGTGCCATGAGATGTATGTGTGTGTGTGTGTGTGTGTATGCTTGTGTAAGTTTGCCTATGTATGTTTGTGTGTGTGTGTTTACCTGTGTTTGCCTGTGTGTATGTGTGTTTCTGTTTATATTTGCATGTGTACATGTTTGCATTTATGTGTGTTTGCATATGTATATGTGTGTGTTTGTGTGTATGTGTGTGTGTTTGTGTGTATATATGTGTGTGTATGTCAGAAGATAACATGTTGGAGCTCTTTCTCCTTCCACCATGTGGATTCTGAGGGTAGAATACAGGTTGTTTGGCTTGGCATCAGCCTTGTGGGTTTATTTTTATCTGCTCATTCTCTCTTGGAATGCACTTTTAAAATTCTTCCATGTTCTGATTGAATAAGCATTGATTCTGCTGTGTGAAAAATCATTGGAACATGCTGATCTTCAGTTCACACCAGAAGTCCGAAGATGCTGAGCTCTGCTATAGATACAGGAGTGCAGCCATAGTTCAGGAAGCACTGAGATGGGCCAGGAGGGTAAATGTTGATCAGGGAATCTAAGGCAACAAGGCAAAACAGCTCTGCTCCTGCCTTAGATCTCCTCATCTGGTGGAGTTCAAAGTGTCACCTTCATTTATGGTGGGATTTCCCACTCCAAATATGCTAATCAAGAAAATCCCTTCAAGTAACTGATCAAGAAAATGCCCAACAGCTTATCTATTCGTTGTTTGCAGATCCAGTAAAGTTGACAAACAAGATTAATTATTGAGAAATGTTAAAGTTCTCATGTAAATAGAAGCTGTTTTATAGGTCTCAAGAGATTCATTATGAGGCCAGGTGTGCCTGTAAATATTAGTGAGAACACTAGTCACTGATTCATTGATGATAAGGTGGCTGTCTCTATTTTCAAGGTAGCCCAGAGAATCTCAGATTTTATGTGGATTTATCGAGACTTCTTGCTAAAAATCAATATCCCAAGTTGCCATGAGGTAATGCACACATGGGTTCCATAGTGAAACTGCAACACAGCTTTTAACGTGACATAAGACAACACATTAGGATGGATGCAAAACTGAGGAGTAAGAACAGGAGATGGATACACAGATGGAGCCAATGATATAGGAGCTATAAGTTAGAAGCCAGATTTCTAGTAGGCTTCCTGATACATAGGGACAGGATAGAGTACAAAGCCACAATATTATCTGTGTGGCCTGTGCTGATGCTTGAGAAAGTAAGGTCCATTGTAAAATGTAATCTCTACCTCAGATTTTCACAAAGAAACTATGCTCTTTAAGCCACGGGTGTAAGAATCATTTTGATGATGAAAAATTAACACAGTCTATGTGAATAAAAACTTTTTCTCTGTAACCAATTCCCATTTAAATTACCTTTGTAGAGCCACCTTTCCCTGAATACATAAGTCATTTTTAATTCTTGTTCAGAGCATTCCAGACCTAGAAACAGAGATACTCATATTCCAACAAGGCCCACAAATAAGCCACCACGTGGAAGTATCAGATATCATGTTCCAGCGGAAACAGAAACATCCATCCACATGTTCTCATTCCATCAGATATCACCCTATCCGGTCTTCTTCGGGTTATGGAAAAAGTGGGAAAGGTTCTCAGCAAGGGCTTGGACCATAAGAACAGAGAAGAGTCTATGTGCCACCAGGAAAAGCATCCATAGATACTGGGGAAACCTACAATAAAGAGAAATGGCTACTTCTCTGAGAACTAGGGTCCATTTGTACTTCAAAAGTTGGCAGACTCATATTTTTCAATAGAGGATGTGGTGGCTGAGTCCTTGAGTGTATTTGATGTGTGTCCCAGAGGTATGGTGCAACATATGGAAATACATGGGTTTTAACCAACTTTTAGTCCAGAAATTCCTGGAGATGTCTTTCTAAGAATTTACAGAAACAGTGGCAGAAATATCTGGAAAGGGTAAGTTGATTATCAGCACAGACACTTTTATTCCATGCTCATTTGATATTAAAGGAAACCCAGGTTTCTTACTGGTTCCACTTGAAGGAGCACTGGATACATGGCACACGCCTTTAGTTACTATCTACCAAGTTAAATTGGAGATGCTCACTCAGAGTTGAAGGAAGACAAGGCTACATCAAGGAATGTGGAGAAAAGTCAAAAACACATATATAACACATGTGTGAAAACCAGGACTAGTAGAAGGGACCAGGAAAAGTCAGAGCGATTCCAAGAGGCACTTTCCATGCCCATTAAAGCAACCATTTAAGAAAGTATTTCTCAGAGCCTTAGACTTTCCTTGGGCTCCTAGGAAGAGATGAGCTTAGGAAGGGGGAGAGCAACGTGGCTCCAGAGACAGATCTTGCCCCCACCCCTTTTCTAAGCAGCCCGAGTCACAGCTCTAGCTTTAAATTGGAAATGCAATTAAGGGTTTAAATTAAGCCACACTAAGTTTTAATTACCAAATGTGACCAGGAAGTTATGGAATACACCCAAGATTTTGTTAAGGGAAGAGAAAACAGAGAATTCTACATAGCACAATTCAGCACACTGGTTGCTCTTAAAAATATAGAACACTATGTCTATTTTCCTCAGATTTTAGTTGTAATTCTTTCAAGATTCCATTGTCATACAAGTTTTTACTTAAAGTGAATTCCATGCTGTCATGTTCAAATAATTTAAGAATATTAATTCCCCCTTTCCACCTTAACTTTTTGCATATTTCTAGTGTTGCATAATGGTTTCGCTCATTGATCACTACACATTAAATCTTTCACCAAAAGTTCAAAGTCAAATGTTTGGTCTTTTGCAAGAGAATCTTTCTGGCACTGGACAATATGCCTCTAAAATGAGGAAATTAGAAAATTTGCCAAAGCATTGCATCTAGTTTCCGAGGTGTCATCCTATACATTCTGTCAGTGAGAGCCATACTCTCCATCCGAGAGAGGAACTTGATGTCTTCCTTTCTGACTCTAAACCTGTATCAACTTTCATTTATACATGGCCACTCTTGTGTATAACTTTATTCTAGATTAAGGTCTTTCCCAAGTGCAAAATCCCTTTGGAAAACCCTGTTAAATGATAGCAATCTAAATGGTTCAGCCAGAATCACTCAGACTTATCAGCAATGTAACAATAAGTCAGGACAATATGCTGTCTGAACAATGTGATCCACTCATTATTCTCCTGTGATGGTTTTCATGCCAACCTTCATTTTATCAGCCACAAAGAAATAAAATGTGTTTTAAACTAAACTAATATTTGTTTCTTCTCATTAGTTTTAAAATTAATTTGAATCTGTAAGCCTAATACCTTTTGATATCAGTAAAATGTACTTCTTTCTGGAGATCCCACAGGGCCCCTCTTCTCTAGGTTTATGACTACTGCATATCTGACTAATAAATATATATGTTATCACAGAGGTATTTGCTTCAGTAGATAATCATGTAACTTTCAGAAATAATTTCACAATCTTAAAGTAGTTACTCTTCAATAAGGCAACTATTCAGTCAATAAATGCCATTCTGTGTGATCACCAGGGTGGCTGCCAAGTGAGGTGACCTTAAAAAGTGGAGGAGAACTAAAGGAAGAGAGGGTGGGTATCCAGAATAAAACCAAACATTTTACAACAGGAGGCTCTCAGGGAGACTGGCTAGGTTCCATAGAAGCCCATTCATATCTGGAAGTCTTTATCATTGTTTTAAGGCTGGAAATCAATGACTACTATCCTCTTGAGAGTCTGAAACCTGAAACAAGAATATTTCTCTAAGCACCTTTGCAAATGTACTTAATTTTCCGTGAGAACTCACTGTCTTGAACTGGCTCCTGGAATTCAAGGCAAGGGTAGGAAGTCGAATCCAATAAATGAATAACTTTCAGGAACTTCAAACTTGATTATTTCTGATGGCTCTTCCTTGTTTAAAAAAAAAAACAAAAAAACAAAAAAAAACAAAAAAACAAAAAACAAAAAACAGGTAGGGTAGTTTGCACTTAGGTAACTCTTTGAAAGAGGAGACCAAGAGCATACAGCCTGTGTACGCTGATGAGCCTCATTCTATATCTTGTTGGCTCAGAGTGCCTTTGTTTGGAATCTTGCCCCTGGTCGAGGGTCAGCTAACTAAAGAGGGAATGAGATTCAAATTCTTTAATTAGTTTCTCAGTGATTCTCTACAGTTGGCAATGAAGGAAATACTTTCTGGGAGATCAGGTTCTTACCCTGAAAGTTTGGATACTTGAAAGACCAAGATCATTTTCAGCCCATTGTTCTAGCCTGCCTCTGAACTGGGTTTTCTGCTAAAGTCTTTGGAGCCAAATTTTTATTTCATCCTCACAACCATGGCTCAGAGGCACCAATAAGCATGCCTCATGAATGCACAAAGGCCTGTCATCTTACCAGCACTTAACATAGTACATTCGTGGAGCTACTTGAAAGGCAAACAGGTTTTGTTTGTGAATATTGTGAATGAACATTGCAATAGACTGTACACATATCTTGGCATGTTCAGAGGTCAAGTCCTCCAAAAATTTTCCCCCAGAGTGAGGGCAGCTCACCAACTATGCTGAAGCTTTCTTAGAAGTCGGTACTGTGAGTAGGGGAGGATTCAGACAAGCATCTTTGGAATGACCACGCCCTATCCTAACAATAGGTGCTAATTTCCACTGTCCATGTTGTCCCTTTAAACGCTGACCATTTAGCCTGGCACAAAGGCAGCATACAGAAAGACATGACTCCATTGATATAGTTGTATGCTAAGTAAAACATTCTTCCAAAGGCACAGAACACGTGACTCCAGTGCCATCTTCCGAGTAGGACACTGCATACTTGAACAAAAGCCACAAAGAAGTGATCATGCCTTTCCAGCTTATGCAGCAGCTGGAATGTATCTGACAGGGACCCCACCCTGGCCTTGTTAGTGAGTCATGGTCCTTCCTCCTTGGGGAGGACTTGCCCGGCTTCCTGATAGAGGAGAAGGCCATATATGGAGACATCTCTTCTCTTGCCTCTGGGTGGAGAAATGGAACAGAAAGAAAGTTCAAATCTTGTATTGATGTCTACTCTTACAAAAATATTCTTTTGAGCAGTTTGACTTTCCTGTATAAAGCCATATTAAACACACTTCACTTCAGACATTTAGTTGAAAGAAAAACATCTGCTTTCTGAGGGTTATTAAAGTTCTACCTTCAGCCTTCCAAGTCTGGGGAAAGACAACTTTGGGAGGAAACAGTCTCTGATTTGGTGCATCAAATGGCTCTCAGAGTAAAGGTTGGATACACACCGTGTTCACCCAAAATAGGAAGCCAACATTAAGGAGGAAATCAAGAGTAGAGAAAACATGTAAAACTGATTTTTTTTTTTACACTCTTGGGAAAGGCTCTTTAGTCTTTTTTGCATTACTGGAAACATGTCTCTCCCATGAGACTCCAAAGTGATGTCCACTCTATCATGACCAGCATGTAATCAGTTCTAAGTTCTGTGAACCACCTGCTATCTCATGAGAGATTTCTCCAGCAGCCACTTGTTCGGCTGTGCTGAATACTGACATGGAACTGATGTCTTTACAATATGCTAATGCTGCATGTGCATATCTTGCAGAGTGTTAAACAGTACAGCAGTTTATTAATGCTGTTATTTGCCTCTTTTTTCAACACTGTGTGCATGCTCTGCAATGGTCAGAAGGACGGGGATTGCAGCTTAGTCATGTCCAGGCCCCACTCTTCCCCTGCATTCTCCTTATCCCCGTGCTGTGTACTTGCTGAGCACTGCAGTATTGATGACTTGGTTCATGAGGCCCTGTTGCACATGTCCACACGGGAGGCTGGCCTTTTGGCTGCGATGATGATTCCCCAGTGCCCTAATTCTGAAGCAGTGTTTGAAGTTTTCGGCTGCGTCTTTTAAGTTATTACTTCTGCCCACCCTGCCTAGGACGACTCGAAAAATAACAAATAACAACAATAAGCCTGCCTTAACACTGCCAAAAGAAACTGCCTGGGACTTTTCAGAAGCCACATTCAATTTATGAATAAATGAAATAGATCTTCTCGACCAACCATGACAATAAGCACTGGCCTACATATTCAGGGCCTGAAAGAAGTCGAGGCAATGGGCCTAATGAGAAGCAGTCAGCGAATCTAATGAGAATCAGACAGAAGGCCTAATGAGACATTTAACATGCTCTGCCTCTCCCCTCCTCTTTTGTTCAGTTTTCATGGGAATCTGTGTTTGGGGAGCTCAGTTGCACTGGCTACAAGCAGATACATATGGCTTCAGTGGGGGATCCAGGAAGCAAGAGAAAGACTAAAGATACCCGAGTATGGGCGAGTCAAACCTAGAAAATAGACGCAAATGACATGCTAATGATAAGACTTGGCTTTTATTTTTAATTGAATCCAATCCTTTCTCAGGATACCAGAGAGTCACAGGGCTATGGGCGATAGGACAATAAACGGGCAAAGATTTCAATTGCATTACATCACTGCTCAGAGGGAAAGAGCCATAAGAAAAACCAGCAGTTCTGTTTCAGCCACCTGGAGTGAAGGGGTTGCAACAGAGTGATACCTGGGATTGCCTCCTTATGAAGCCACATTCCTGGGAACAGTAGGTGGTTTCATGTGTTGATCTTGGACAGAGTTGGCAGCTAGCAAGATAGCTATCAAATTATAAGTTAGGCAGGACTGGGTGTAGGGAAGGGATATGAACCTTACTCAGTTACAGCTCAGCATATCCATTACCTGTGTTGGAGGTATGGAAAGGGTGTCCAACACACACACACACACACACACACACACACACACACACACACACACCAGAGTTCAAAT
Organism: Mus musculus; assembly: GCF_000001635.26. Lineage (NCBI taxonomy): Eukaryota > Metazoa > Chordata > Mammalia > Rodentia > Muridae > Mus > Mus musculus. The sequence continues at coordinate 16,763,558 of NC_000079.6, forward strand.
GTTTACCTGATCCATGGATTTAGTAGCTTCAGAGTGTAGAATGGTTTTGAGAGAACATAGGCATGATTTCTAATTCCTCTAGCTTTCCAGCAGAGGAAATTTGCATTGGCTCTTGTTGCTTGCCTATCAAATTAACAGTCTCCTTGGATATAAATGCTCTTTGTTTTAGTTGCTTACTCAAATATATGCTTTAAGTGCAACCCTATTTCTTTCCCTAGCCATCTGTTTGTGTATTTATAACAACTCATTTTTTCTTTCTTTCTTTCTCTCCTTTTTTCTCTTTTTTTTTTTTTTTTTTTTCTTTTTGGGTTGCCAACATCCTGCTTCTTGTAGCCTACCTGTATCTGAGCAACAATCTGAAGGTAAACGATCTGACTTGCTCTTGGGTGGCTCCACCTAGTGGCCTTTAGTAGCAGCACAGTTCTCATCACAGGATTAAGAAGGTAAATTACATACACGTTGATACTGATGGGGGTTTAATAGAAGTGCACCAACATTCATTAAGTTCCAGGTAATAGGCTCAGAATTTCACAGTTTCAATATCTTTTAAACTTCATAGAAAATGTGGTTGATAACATTCTTTAAAGGTTGTTTCATAGCTGACATTCATTGAATGCCTTCCATGGGCAGAACACAGTGCTGTATGTTTTATAGGATACTGGCTCATTTATCCTAGTGATGACATACAGGGATGAAAAAAAAAAAACTCAGTCGTTATTTCTAATCGCCAAGGTCTATAAAGGGTCCCAGATATTTCAAACTGTATAATTTGAAACAAATTGCTTTCCTTCTCAAAGGTTCAGTTTCCTCACCAGTATGATAGCCTGTCCATAAAGAAAAGAAGCCATAAGCAATAAACAGCAATACTTTTAAAATGCTTTCCCCAGAGTCACTCAACTTTGCAGGAAAAAATCAAACTATACTGAATGATCCTCATTATTGCCAAGTCAACAACTCTCAGATGGATTCTGAACTGTGCCAGGCATCTCTACGTATAATTTCCCCTGTGTCTAGTTACTGGAGCCTCTAAACCATGCGTTTTCGGCTTCCTATCTCTCCAACTCCAACTTCAGAATGTTCTCATCTCATCACTGAGAGGACAAATGACTTTCCATCTCTTGTCACCATAACCACAGTCCTGCCACTTCCCTGCCCCATGTCTTTGTTGACAAGACAGAGTCCATAGCTAACAAAAGGTAACATTTCTAATCTGCATCCAGATTACAGGTCATCTTCTCTATGCCAAAGCTGGGCTTCCACTTTCCATAACTTACCAGATCCTGCCACCATCGGAAGACAAGTATACAGCCTTCAGTTATTTCTTTCTCAAGGCCTCGGCTGTTGTGGATGAATGTCTATGTCCCCCATGCATGTGTAGAAGAAGAGCTGAACAACTAAGGTGCCATCATTAGGAGATGGAATATTAGAGCAGGATTTTCATGGACAGGAGACAGTGATGCCTTTACAAAAGCATTTCTAAAGAGCTTACTCACTTTCTTCATGATAAATAAAGGTACAGGAGAAGTGGACAGTATGCAAGGCCATTACCAAAACCTAGCTATGCTGCCAATACACTGTGTAACTTTCTCACTCTAAACCTGTGGGAGATGACCTTACATTATGCATAGGCTTATAGTACTGTTATGGTAGCCTGAACTTAAGGGATTTCGATTCCTTGTTTTTCTACATAGACGTTTTCTCATTCTTTCCCTGACACACCCTAATAACACTTCTGTTTTCATCATCTGTCTCTTCGTGTATCCACAGATTTCCATGCCATTAAGTCAGTTTGTACTCTCTCTTCATTTTTCAGTATGGAATATTTATTTCATAAGTACTGAGGCAGTATTTCATGTGGAGGTTTATTTGACACTTTCTTCTGTGGGTTCTAGTGACCAGAGAGATCTCCCCATCTCTGCCTTTTGCTGACCATTCAGTAAATGGGGAAGGTTCTCTCTTCTATGAAAATATTTTTAACCATGACATTTTATCAGAACCATCACTTGATGGCTCACAAGAGTTAAAGGTAAAAGTAGATTTCCCAGCCCTGATTCCCCTCTTGATGTTCCCAGATCATCTGTCTACATTAGACATGTGTGTCATCTCTACCTTGCAACATAAGCACCTACAGCTGGCAAGGCGGCCACGTGGCTGTCATCCCTCCAAGAGATCCCTCTCTACTTCTAAAACCTCTGGCTCCCAACAGGAGATAATGAAGTTATTCACCCTGTTCAGCAAGTGAGAATTTCTGGGGTTTGATGCCTTTTGCTTTCTTAAAACTTAAAATTATGTCTGGCTCCTGTTTGCTTCTCTCTGGGGTGGTGGGGGTGGTGGGGGTGGTGTGTGTGTGTGTACGTGTGTACGTGTGTGTGTGTGTGTGTGTGTGTGTGTGTGTGTGCATGTGTGTGACTATACCTTTTCACTTGAACCTTGAAACGAATCTCCCAACTTAACATCCAGATTTTAGTCCACACATCGACAAAGCATTCTTACAATAACTGAAAGTGCTTCTTGAAATTATAAATCCTTCCATCCTTCCTATCCATCTAATGACTTCTTTCCATACCACAATTAAACTCATGTTTCTTACCCTGCCTTACTAGCAGTAGTGTGGCTTTAAGAAAAATCAGAAGAAGGCTTTTCCTTAATTCTGAGAGTTAAGTATCTTAAACTACTATTTAAAAAAAAAAAAAAAAAAAAAAAAAACAAGTTGGGCAGAGTCTAACTTAGTTTGTTACAATCAAGGAACTGTAATTGCCTTGCCGTGGACAAGAATTTATTTAATGCCTGCCTCTTTGTAGGAAAACATTTGGGGTATGGATGAATTACGGGCATATCAACCAGATTGCAAACTCCTACAATCTGAGACCAATTTAAGAGCCTGTGTGTATGGAAGCATAATGAGGACGTACACACAGGGACAGCTATGCTTAATAAGAACTTGTTGAGTGCTTTGAATTTGACTTGTAATTTCTCTGTGAAATCTGCCTTCTCCAAAATCTCCCAAACAAAACAAAACAAAACACTTCCATCTCATTATGGAGATATAAATTGCTGGCAAAATGGAGGCCTTTGCAGTGGAACATGGGGACAGGGCAGTATTTGGGAAGCACAGTGCTTAAGACAGTAATGTACTTAGAGGTTTGGAAATGTGTTTTATTAAGTTCTATTTAAAATCAGAAGAAAATAGCAATTTAATAGTAATCAGTATATAATAATAAATCCTATGAATTTTTTTTTAAACGTTGGGTCTCATTTCATGGGCCTGGATGGTTTCTTGTAGAACTTGCTCTGTATGTCAGGCTGGCTAGGAAATCCTGAGACCTGCCTATCTCTGCCCCCACTGCTGAGATTAAAGACACATGCCACCATGCCCAGTCACAGCTTATATTACAGTCCTCTTTGTAACACCATAGCAGACATGAGATCCAATTAAAGATACAATTAATTTTTTAAAAATTAATTTAATTTACTAGAGGAAGTCATGAGAGAAAATGCTGCCCAGCGAAGTGTCACTACCCCTGCCCCCAGCACTGTTCACCATGGAGAGTACGGAAACAGAGAGTCTCACCTGCTCTGGCCTTACTGGTATCCCCTACGTTAGAGAAGAGACTGTTGTTTGGAGGAAGTGATGGAAGAGGTAAAATAAGAGGTGTCCGCTGGCCTTTGCTTTTACCATTTTCCACAGCCAGCTGGTTAGGGGATTTACTCTGTTTGCTCTTTCAAGCACTCATTCTGTCTGTCAAATGAATATGAAGCTTACATCAAACATCCAACCTCTGACATTGCCTCCATTTTAAGGTGTGTGGAACCCAGAAGCCGAGAGAACTCTCACCACAGGGATGTCACTCTCATAACCCCAGTGAAATTGGTATTTTTTTTATTGTTGGAAAAAATGTTAAATTTTAAGTTGCAGTCCCAAAGATGGAGGAATCTTTTAATTTACTTCAAGAATACTAAGAAAATACTGGAAATATACAGAAACCAACACACCTGCAAACAATCAGGCTATTTCAGGCAGTATTCAAACATAAGGGCTGCCCTTGGACCTAGATTCATGCAGGGTGGATCTTTGGGCTTTTCTAAGTCAGAAGTAAAGATACAAATGTCATTTCAGTGCATGGGGGCATGGTAGTGCCCTCTGCGCCTCATGCCATGGAACCACAGACACAGCATATTGTTTGTGTGTGTGCAGCACAGTTTAAGAATAACAGTTACAGGTATGTAAGTACAATGTCCGATTATCTCCTCCTGACACATTTCTCTCGATTCCCTGATGGGAAGAGTCATATGAATCTGTGCTCAGGGGAGATTGCCTCAACATTTGTCAGTTCCTCTGGGGCTAAGGTACAATGAAAACTGTTTGAGTGGCTGTGAAGCTGGCCTCAGAGGTTCATGTAGTCTAATGGAGGGGAGGGTTCAAAACATTCAGGGAGCTTTTTAAAAAGCCCACTGTTAGAATGTGCCCTGACCATTCAAATCAGGAACGTGACCCACATATGCAGCCAATACTCAGAACCAGTACACACTTAGTAACAGTGGGCATGAGGATCACTAGAGCCTCTACCTGACAGGATAGACATTGGAACCTTAGAAATGCTACTACACTGTGTCCTTGACCCACACAGGGTAACCTATGTTTCTCTCTGTCTTTCACTCTGAAACATTTTGTAAAACATTCAGTAGTAATCATATGTTCAGTCATTATAGAATTAAATACCCATTGAAAAGGCTTCTTAAAGCTACAGGGAGGCCACTGAGTGACTTCAAAGCTAGAAGCCCTGGAATGGACTTCAGGACCCATTATGTTTTCATGCTAGCATTGGGGGGTTTGTTTGTTTGTTTGTTTACACTCCAGATTTTATTCCCCTCCCAGTCTACCCTCTGACTGTTCTACATCCCCATACTTCCTTCTCAACCCTTGTCTCCACAATGATCCACTTTTCCCTCTCAGATCCCTCCCTCCCTCCCCCATTGTGATTGCTTTCTTCTCTTTCCCAAGTGGGACTGAGGTGTCCTCACTTGGGCCCTTCAGCTTGTTGCCCTTTTTGAGCTCGGTGGACTGCATCTTGTGTATTCTGTGCTTTTGTTTTTAGCTAATATCCACTCATTAGTGAGTATGTACCATGCATGTCCTTTTGGCTCTGAGTTACCTCACTCAGGATGATACCACAATACCAGGGGTGGCAATACTGAGGGTTAGTCTATACTACTGTGAAGTCAGGAAATAAAGTAGTTCCCAGATAAGCAACCCCTTACCACTTATGGGAAACTGAAGTTTACCTCACAAAAAGACTTTATGAACACTATGTAGATACTGCTGACCTGAAAACTGAGGAGGAGGTACCATCCAATTATTCCGAAGTTACCTGGGAAGTTTTGGCCAGCTAGGAGCATCTGTTTTTGTGATGCATGCTTCTGTGGAGGAGAAAGTATTAAGATTTCCAGGAGGGAGGACTACACCCCCATCTTGAGAAGCTAAGGTTATCTAAGTGAAGCAAGTAAGAAATGTCTGGAAAGAAAACAAACCAAGAACATGAAACAAGGTCATGTTTTGTTATGAGCGGGGCAGTAGTGTTGCATGAACCATAAACTGCCTAATATGATAAAGAAAAAAGTACATGATGAGGCCAGAAAGAACAAGGTGGGACGCTTTTGGGAGCATTGCTGAGTGAGATGAAGGCTTATGGTTGAGAATAGAGCTGGATGGAGAACTTTATTGAGGAGAGCCTGCAGAGGGACTCAGGGGAATGGCAGGATGCTTGTGTACACGTGAAGCAAGAAGTAAAATTTGTGGGATTTCAGGGCTGTTCTGTTTGTGGCAGGGATGTGAAGGATAGGAGGTACAAAATGGTTAGTGCTAAGATGATGGTTTGTCTCAAGATGTGGAATTTGAAATGGGTGGCAACAAACATTTAGAAACAAAGGCCACTGACCACATGAGGGCTTGAGGTGACAGTCTTTTATGGAGTGCCAGCTGTGTGGCTCAGAGCTGCCTTGGTCTTGGCTTGTTAAGTTGCTCCAGTCAATGTAGAAAACAAAATGGAAAGGACCTCGCCTTCCTCCTGTTTCCCTATCTGACTCATCACACTGACAACTGGGATTAGTGCTTTTGTAATGCAATTGTTTCCGTAAATCCCCACTCATTGTAAACCAGACATGACAAAGAATAGTTTTCCATCCATTTGCTGCTCCCCTCAGTAAACCAGAGGCCTGTAAAATGCTGGGGCTTCCTTGGGGACCATAATGCACTTCAGATTAAAAGTGGAAGGAAGGTGAAGCATTTAAATTAATCGCCAGTGGAAACCCCAACCCACTTGTTATGGTCATCTGCAGCTCACAAACTCTCTCTCTCTCATGTTGGCTGAAACCAAGAAACATAAAGATGCTAAAAACGCAGGACAGAAAATTGGACTGAACCGTGTGGCGTTCACCTCTGTCCCCACTGATTCCCCACCTAGGAATTCTGTCTAGACTTGGCTTCCAGGCACATTCCTCTGGCTTTCAGTAGGCAGAGGTGTCTTACTCCTGCAATGCGCACACGATTTTAAAAGCACTAAGAACAGGCTTGCAATAAGCCACTGCCTTCTAAGGGTCAAATCTCACTGCTCCAACTGTGACCAGGAAACACAAATATATTCCAGATCACTCAGCCCACAGGTGCTGAAGCCAAGAGCTGCAAATCCCATGTGCAGACTGGCAGACCTTTTTCTCCAAGTCTCCAGATGTACAGGGGATGTTTTATGTACAGGAAGACAGAGGCTACACAGTGACAGCTGGGCTTCAGAGAAAAAAGTATGGACATATGCTTAGCTCTACCACAAATCCCCCAAATTCAAGCCACCAGCATAGGAGGGAGAAGGGGAGCAGCCTGAGGGATTTTGTCTGTGCGTGCCTCCCAAAACCTTGAGTGCTTCTTAGATGTCAGACATTTTCTAAGGATATTTCCCCTACTTAAGGCAGAATTATGTACACTGAAGAAGCACATTTCCCTCTACTTAGAAGTCAGGGGGCAACACAAGAATTTAGAGGACCATTACACCACTTACTTGTCCCTGATAGATGAAAAGCAATTTATGACTTACATTGTCATATTCATCTTATTCACACCATTTTCAAAAAAAAAAGAAAGAAAAGAAAAGAAAAGAAAGAAAAAGAAAAAGAAAAAGAAAAAGAAAAGGAAAAAGAAAAAGAAAAAAAGAGCTAGAGAGAAATATATTCTTGGAAGTGGGTTTCACAATGGAAACAACTTTACCAAAGGAATGTATAGAATGTACAGCTTAGCCCTTCCTGGTCTTTGAGGATCTGTGAGAATATGCCATGGAGATTTCCCCATTGTAGAAACGCAAACAATGTTATATGATGATTATGGTGAGGGTAATGAGGACAATGATCATGAGAAGACAATGGACTTTGGGATATATTGAATAAAGGTAAAAGATTCTGAAAATGCAGAAGAATCCAGAATAGTGAAATGAAGGGAAAATTCAGGAATCCTGAACAAGATATGACATCAGACATTCTTCACTCAGAGATACTCAATGAGTCTTTAGCCATAATATTATTGACCATGATCTCTTCTGATATCAAAATCTAAGCAGGATTAAGCCTGGATAGTACTTATATGGTACAAGTATTTATTGAGCACATATTATTTGCAGCCTATGCTGCATGCTTACAGACACTGTCATAAACAACTGATATCACTGTTTTATTACAACTTTCTGTATAGTGGTAGAAGAGATACTGAGTATAAAAGTAAAAGAATGTCAGATCTTAAGAGAACCAGAGAGGACATGTATGTGTGCATGTTCTGAATGTGGGTATTAGTTTGTGTAAAGGGTATCACAGCAAACTACAATGGGAAAACAGCACTGAATGCATGGCTAAGTAAAGAAGCATTAAACAATCACCCATGGACCTGAGCTGGTAATTTCAGAGGCTAAAGGAGCTTCCAACTCTTCTAACCCTAATCTATGGTTCTCCGATTACATTTTAAGATACAAATCCTGGGCCTGGATTCTGGCCATTTAGAGAACACTTGCCAAAGAGATATTCTTCACCTTCTTACTTATCTGCCACCATGGAGTCATTTTCTCATAGAGGAAACCACAGATGAATCTATTTCCTGTGTTATAAGACATGAAGTCCAATAATGGGAGGACTGGTGACAGCAAAAGCTGTTCATTTCCTACCTTCCTGCCAGAAAGAAACCCAACTTGGGCTTTGACCAGGTTTTTCCCCAATGCTTCCTGGCTTGTGAGCTCAGTTCTGTTTGTAAAGGGCATGTAGGCTGAGTCTTATTGATAAGCAGACATGATAGGGGTATCCACTGTGCCTCTTGGAATTATATTATTTTCCACTGTGTAGTCAGAAGTATGGGGCATAGAACCCTGGATCCGTCTGGGGTTGTTCTGAAAAGGTTGCCATTTAAAAGGTAATAAGTCAGGCTTTAAGGGCACAAAAATCAATGCTGATGAAGCTTGTGTCCACATGTGATCTCCACTATGGCTGCCATATGGTCAAAAGTCCAAAGATAAGAATTACTGGGAGGTGAGGCAAATTTCAAACTGAAAATCAGGCTTCATTTAAAAAAAGTATAATCAGAATCTTCATTTTAATAATATTCTTAGGTGATTCACGAGCACACTCAACCTTGAGAAGCGACGCCTGAGTTGATTTCTCCTGAGCTGCATAGAGATAGATGTACCCTAGTTCCTTACCTTGGGTCTGTCTGCTAGTCTCACAACATTCCGGTCTTGCATTCCCTTGTACATGAATCAGGCCCTTGAATTCTTTCAGTTTGTAAAGATGATTATTGTTCTGCCTCTACTGTACAGGTTTGAAGAAAATTGCTGCTAAGCATAAATATGTCAAGGTTCAAAGCCAGGCTGGGTCACTCGAAAACCAAATATCTTCCTCATACAGCTGAACTGTTCCACACAGACTTCAATGGTTCCTGGATTAAAAACATTTCTATTGATGTGATTGAACACCATGAACAAAGCATCTTAAAGAGAGAAGGATTTATTGTGGCAGACAGGTAAGAGTCTATCATGGTGGGGCAGCATGGCAGCTCAGTGTCCATGCTTAGCTGAGAAAAGACTGGAAGTAAAAAATCTTACCAACAAATGAAAAATTACAGGGTATGCTTAACCCCCCCTCAAAAAAAAATCATGATGTATTTGCTTTCTGTTCCATCTACCAAACTCTTTGCAGACCAAAGAATGAAAGTTTCACAAATGAGCCACCTAGAAAAGAGGGTTTCAAGCTAATCTACTTAGTCCTATTTTATTCATGGTAGGGTATGGGCAATTGTGTGCTGTGTCAATCAGTTTCTCAGTTTATAAGAACTGTTTATAAGCCCCAGACTAGCAACAGATTTTATTTCTATTAGCTTCTCAATAGGGACCATAAAACTATTGTACCTTCCCTAGGAATATATTGTTTTAGTAGAAATGGCTATGAGATACCTAGAGTTCATGCAAGAACACCAAGAAACACATGTGTGCATGCTCCAGATCTCTTCTATCAACCATTTGGCTTATGGTTGGATGGTCTGTATCTCCTTTATTTTCTCCTCAAATCACATTTAAGTCTAAAGTCAAACTTTATTGATATTTATTCTATGAAGTTCTTTCCACTCCTTTCTGCAAAGATGTAAAACTGTTTTTCTCCTGAACCACGTGCATATAACATATTTCTGTGGAAATCAGTTCAAAGTTCAGTGTGGAGACTTTTAACTATCTTTGCAAAGCAAGAAATAGTGTGTGAAAACTAACAAATTTTCTCCATTGGGACTTCACATAAGCTGAAAAATAATGTCTTTTTCCAATGTCTCTAATAAATGCCAGTAATATTACTTATTAAAAATTGTATATGTCATAGTGGAAGGTACCCTATTCAAATCTGCACCTTGTTTTATTCTTAAAGCTCAGTTTGAACACCCAGGGATTCATGACCATATCCAAACTACTTTCCATATTCTTCTCCTCTAAAACTCCATTGGCATAGAGTCCATATGCCTCATTATGTCCACACCTTAATGTCTACCAGTAGTGGTCCCCTCAAGTGGCAGAGAGCTGCCTACCGCTCAGATGCTGAGGAGAAATTACAAGAATAAAACTACTTGCTGAACCAACTAGTGCATCACATCTTAGTGAGATATTTAGTTGTTGCATTAACTTTTGCTGGAAAATTGTGAAGAAACATCTCTTTATCCGAGACACTCACTACATTAATGACAGACCAAATAACTAATCAATTTAAGAATTCAAACTTAGCGAACCAGTGGATTAACTTGGGTTTATTTTCAGGAGGAATAAGGGATTATCTACATGAGCATGAGACATTTATTAGTGGCTATACCTCCAAAAAGTCACCCAATCACAGCGTCAGCACCTCCTGAGGTGCCTTGAGAGCAGTCTCTCTCAGATGCTGTCTCCGATGCTTTGTGACCTTCCCCTTACTCTCCATGAAGGGATGTTATTGGATACAATCTCTTGTTGATTTCATGTGCATAATTTCAGCAATTCTGATTTCAAGTCACCTACAGACCAGACTGCAGCCTTCCACAACTGTAGCCTTATGGGGAAGAAACTGCAGCCTCTTTACTTATCTACCACTTAATCCAGACACCATGACCACAGGGCTTGGGACAATGAATGTCCCTAACTCAAGATATCATAACCATAGGACACGGAACAATGAGTGACCTTACCATCTTTCTTTGTGTCTGTAAACATTTTTTAAATTAAAAAAAAAAACATAGTAAACTGATAGGTTAAGTGCAAATAATATAAAAGTATTAACATTTCTGGTCAAAAGGATTGACATAGTAAGGGATTCTTGAAAGAGGAGACCTTTTTTTTCATTTTTCTGGGCCAGGAGGAGCCCAACTTAGCAAAGAAGAGAAGGAAGGCAGCCTGGTCGGCAGAATTGCATCATTATTCACTCCTCGATGTTGATGAGAAATGAGGGTGTTGATAGACTTCCTGTGACCAGAAAACAGATGAGCAAGAAAGTTTAATTCTGGGAATTTGTGTTTTCCATCCCAAAGATTACTCTTCAGTGATTAGTGCTTCCGCAGATGAAGGTACTTGCTAAAAATAGGTCACTAATGTTTTCCTTAGAATTGCAGCACACGTCAGAGGAGACTAATGAGCCAAAGCTGTACTATTTTCTTTTCATTTCAGTCACCCTCAAACAAATAAACCTGATAAATATTATCAGAGTCGCATATACTCATTAAGGATTAGAGTCAGTGACTATGTTTGCTTTGCTGTGTAATAAATGATGAAGCCATCATGTTGAGTGGCATGGGCTGGGAAGGTATTTTCCCATCTCAGCAGTGAAAAGTTGCTCATTGTTTTTTCACCGGCTTTCATGGGACATAGAGCAGATTACTAAAACACTCATTTGGATGTGTCTTCTTAGCACAGTCTACATTCATTTTCACATGTTCTCATCTAACCATGATATATGCTGCAAGTGGTTCTTGAATACATCGGTGAACCACAAATAAGCACTCTGAATGGCTTGAGAAAATGTGAAGACTTTCCAGTAAGAATAGTACTGTTACTACTAAGCCAACCTTGTCCTATCCCACCTGTACCACATCTACCTCCCAGGTGTAGCTAGGTTCTGCTCCAGTATACTGAGTTCCCTAAATGCTAGCCTTTCTGTATCCTCCCCAATTTCCGGACCTAGCCCTGGTTGCATGTGTTTTGGACCAATCATATCTAAGAGTCCTGACTGGGCATCTCTCCACCTCTAGGCTTGGCCCTTGTCACAAATTCTGTGTACCAGGCAAGTCTGATGGATTGGCCTGATCCCTGCTGTACCATATACAACCTCGAGGCCTAGCCTGAGATGGACACTTGTGTGCATCCCAGCCTAATGAGTTTCTGTAATCTCAGAATCCTTCACTGTGCCTGTCCCTCAAACCTAGCTTTGGTCTCACAATCTGTATGCTAGCCTAATATGGAGAGTGCTCAAGACTCAGGCCCACACATGCCACCCTTCTGCTTCCAGGCACAGCTCTGGAGCACCTAATTTCATAAAATCATACTACAAGACTTACCATCATAGATTAATTCTAATTCACTAACAGTGGATGATTTCACTCCATTTTCCCCTATATACAAGTTATCTGGAAAAAAAGAAAAGAAAAGAAAACAACAACAAAAACAAAATAAGACAACAAAATCTGGAAAAACATCGTAATTAAACAACTCATACATCAAATGGTCCTAACAGATACCCCCCACAAATACCAAATAATACACATTCTACTCAGCAGTTAATTTTAGCTTCTCTAAAAATAGATCATATCCTATTACCCAAAACAAATCTTACAAATACACAGATAAAGTGCAACTACCACCTCATCACAGCTCCTGCATCTAGCACCCAGGGAACTTTGCAGAAAAGGGGTCAGAGCATTTAATAGTCAGAATACCAGAAAATCAGGGAAATTTTGAATTAGAAAGAATATATTGATTTGTATGTAATAAGGCCATAGATTTGCATAAATGTCCACACTCAGTTTTATATGTTAAACATGTAGCCCTCAATATTATACCATTCCCAGAATAGGGCTTTGGGAGCTAGTTGGGTTAGATTAAGTCCTGAAGGTGGTGCTTTGTGATGGTCTCTGAGTCCTTATTAGAGAAATAATTACAGAGCTTCACTCCCTGACTTAGGTGACAACACAGTGAAAGAGAAGCTGTCTGTGAGCCAGGAAGAAGCTCTGACTGGAGCAGCAAACTGGCCAACACCTTGACTTGGCTTCTCAGAGAAATAAGTTTCTGTTGTTGAAATGAGTTGTGAACTTTGTTGTAAGAAATAAAGTTTCTGTCGTTGAAGCCACTTTCTGGATGGCACTTTGTGATTTTGTGATGGTGCTAACCAACGATAGATAGCTGAGGATTCTTTTTGCTTGAATAACACTGCACTCTTTTTTTCCTCTGCTCAAGAGGAAGTTAATGTCTGCTCCTAAGGTGTGTCTCACTTTCCAAATTCCTTTTATAGCAATGATTTGGCCACTAGTTCCAGATGCTTGAATTTATGCTTTCTTCTTAAAATATCACTGAATATTGGGGTAAAATTTTCCAACTGCTCCTTTCATGATATTATATGGACAGCTCATAGAGGAGTAGAGCAACTCAACCTCTCATTTCTCCATGACTTGGCCATGTAATCAGCACTTGCGTGGAAATGAAGTTTCACCAGATGGAGCTATGACACACAAGGATGATTTTACCAAGTGTCTCCTGGAAGACCTGCCAATAATGATGACATCCAGGCCAGCTAGCTCATCATGGTGGCCATCAGACTACGATGCTACTGAACCTCAATGGACTGGTAAGAGCCAGAGACCTAGGAGAAAAATAATATTTAATATTCATACTTCGGTAAAACATTTTGTATCAACATTTCTGGTCTTTAGATTAGTGACCACAATACATCAGGGTTAGTTTGGGTTAAGCTTGAGTCTTGGATAAGAATAGACTGAAAGACCCATGCTTTTTTTTTTCAGATATCTGGGAAAAGGGTCCCAAGTGTATTGTCAAGTGGCTGTTCTGGTTCTTGCAAAGTCCAAATTGCCAAAGGGAAGCCACATCAAGAAAGATCCTCTCACAGGTGTGGGAGTCAACATTTTGTGGGGACACATGGGAAGCAAGTACCAACAAATAGCAGAGGGTGTCAGCTTTGTACTTGCACCTACTCAGGGACCTATACTATAGGGCTGAGCCAGATGAGCAATGATATATATATATATATATATATATATATATATATATATATATATATATAATTTTATATTTTTGCTTATTCACTATATATCCCACTCACTGCCCCTGTCTCAGTTACCCCCTCCCACAATCTTTCCCCTGTCTACCCTTTCCCTGTATAAGCCCCCTGAGCCTGGCACTTCAAGTCTATATGAGATTAGGTGCTTCCTCTCCCATTAAGGCCACACAAGGCAGCCCAGCTAGTAGAGCATATCCCAATTATGGCAACAGCTTTCTGGATAGCTCCCCATTCCAGTTTTTCAAAACCCACATGAAAGTCAAGCTGCTAAGTATGAGCAGGGAGGCGCAGCCCATGTGTCTTCTTTACTTGGTGGTTCAGACTCTGAGAGCCTGAAGGGTCTAAGTTAGTTGACTCTGTTGGCCTTCCTGTGGAGTTCCTATCCCCTTTGCAATCCTTCCTCCTGCTCTTCCATAAAAGTCCTCAAACTCCATTCACTGTTTGGGTGTGGATGTCTGTATTTGTCTGCCTAAGCTCCTGGGTGGAACCTCTCACAGGACATGAGCAACACTCTTAAAGCATCCAGCCCTGACAACCTAAGTGACCTTTACAGATCCCAAACAATTGTGCTACTGCCTTGTTTAATGCATCTCATGACATCTTCTGCATAAAGAACAGCACCAAAACTCAACAGTGCACAATGCGAGGATCTGTTCTGTGCTCATTTTGGCAACCTCATCCTGAGCATTCTCTTTTTTTTGCACCACTCCACACTAAGCTCTTTCTTCTGTCTCTATAGAGTATCTTTCCTTTTGTGCCTCATGCCCTTAGCATGTCCTGATTTTATTCCACTGATTAGACTATACATATTTCTGACATTGGCTAGCCTTCCCTCTTTGGGTCTTACCACAATTACTCTATTATAAACTTTATTTCCTGCTGACATGATTTTATATCTTTTTAGGTTGGGAACATGTCTATCATGATGTCTGGTCATGATGTGTGTGTGTGTGTGTGTGTGTGTGTGTGTGTGTGTATGTGTATATATATATATATATTTGAATATATATATACATATATATATATGCAAGTTATAATTGCTTGACACCTGAGACAATTAGTCTTGACATCCAATTAGTATTTGACTGAATGAATGAAAAAAATGAATGAGTGAAATGAATGAATTAGATATCAAAAGTCCTGGTAACAAGAGTTAAATGCCCTATCTGTGCTGGTGCCCTACAGTCACTTGACTCTGGTGTCAAAGCAGTTCAGAAAACAAGTACATTGTTCTGACAGCCAACTTCTCTGGGAACTTTTATCTAGAGGCAAAGAAAGATAAATATTGCCATCAGTTCAGCTGTCTTAGTGCATTTTCTGTTGCTAATAACACAATACCATAAGCTGGATAAGTTATAAAGAAAAAGGCTGGTTTGGGCTCATCGTTCTGGTCCAAAGCAGAAGGGATCTGGTGATGTCCTTCTTACTGACAGCATTTTAAAGTGGTGCAGGACATCACATGGCAAGAAAGTAGGAGAGGCCAAGCCAAAAGGATTTTTCTTACAGACTTAACCTTAAGACCACCCAGAAATCCACTAATCCATTAATCACATGACTACATTAATCATGTTATTAGGAGAGAATGTTGTTTCTTTAAGGTCTTTCTTTGTTCTACTTAAAATCTTATAGTTAGAATTAAATTTAATTTAACATTAAATTAAATTAAATTAATTCAAATTGTGGTTTGAATTTTTGAGGAGACAATCCACTGTCAAAAAAATCACACAAGCATGAATCTGCACACTAAGTGATAAGTGTAAGTGTAAGCCTAGAGTCAGCCTGTGCTACACTGGTCAGCAGTGTGCAAGCTGTATTAATTCACATGTAAATGCTCATTTGGTTAGTCTGCCTTTATCAACAAGGAGAAGATATCTGGAACCCCACTAAAGACTCAAGAATAGAGAATCTCAGCCAGCCAATTGTGACCAGGAAAAAAAAATCAAAGCTTGCATCTCAGACATGTCAAGTTTAAAAGACAAGCAGTAGGTTCATCAGGCCACAAGGACAGTAGTCAAACACAACCCTACCTCACATTCAAACTTGGCAAATACACAGTGGTGTGTGTGTGTGTGTGTGTGTGTGTGTGTGTGAAAGGCAAGAGTAGGACATGGTAGCATTTCCATAAGTGTGCCAAGTAGAAATTGGATTGGTCACTTTAAATGCAGTTTGGTCCTAATTAATTTGGAAAAAAAGCAAAGACCACACAAACCAATTGGTTAAAACTAAGAACAGTCTTGTCCTGTTTCTGTAGATCCTCTCACTGTTTCATAAAGGTCATTATCAGAATAGCATCATCATTGGATGGAGTCTTGTTAGTGGCTACTTGGTAAGCTTGGGTTTACCTTCTTCTCTAGAAGTACATATGATCTGCTATCCTAGAATATTTCAATAAATACTGAACTCCTAATTCCTTCATGTGCCTTCTGCATGGAACACAAATAGGTCTAGATTAAGTGGTATAGCATTACAACTTGCCTTATTAATTTAAAGAGAGTCAGGACACAGTTTGAATAATGAATCCAAAGACATTTAAAATGGTGCTCTCAATTGATTTTAAGATAGAAACACTGCTCCCTGCCTTTAATGATAGTCTTCTGTCTTAGTTAGGTTTATATTGCTGTCTTAGTTAGGTTTTTATTGCTGTGATGAACCACTGCAACCACAAACAACTCAAGAGTAAAGGGATTAATTCATCTCATACTTCCAGGTAACAGTCTACCGCTGAGGCAAAACATGGCAGGAACTTTGGCATGAACCTGGAGGCTGAAACTGAAACAGAGGCCATGCTTACTAGCTTGCTCTCCAGGGCTTGCTCAGTTTGTTCTACCACTCAGGACAATCCCCCAGTGGACTAGGTTTTACCACATCAAACATTAACTGTAGCTGTCCAGTGGCTTTGGTCAAACTGGGTACCTGAAAGGAGAGCTAGGGATGAAATAGGACAGACAGACAAGAGAGGAATGAAGCCAAAACAAAGGTCTCTGATCAAGGCTTAATGTTCAGTTTTTAGCTCTGAATATATAGGGGATAAACTCAAAGGCCCATTCTCCAGCTGGATTCTGTTGCTTAACAAGTTCAGCAGCTCAGTGGGCAGTCTGCTCAAGTCTCAGGCAGGATGATAGAAATGTATCGAGGCCAGGTGTGTTTAGCCAACTCAAGGCTGGGGGAAGGGCACAATTAACCAAGTCAATGTTCTACAAACTCACCTACAGGCCAATCTGAAGGAGACAACTTCTCAGTTGAAGCACCTTCTTCCTAGATGAACCAAGGTAGTGTCAAATGACCAAAAAAAAAAAAAAAAAAAAAAAAAAAAAAAAAAAACACCTAACCAGATTATCAACATATGCTGGAAGTAAGATGACAGCTCTCTTTTTCAGATGATCTATTGTATTTGCTATTATTATTAATATTACACCCTGTTTTTTTCTTTCTTTTCTGAAGTAACAGCCAGAGTGTCAGCCAAACACTGGTGACCCATTTGAGGCTAATTTTCTACAGTTATGTATATTCAGTTCTCCACCTCACACTCAATGTTGGCAAATATATAATGGGAAAATATTGGGAGACAATTTTTTGCATGTGTGCAAAAGGTCAACTGGTTGCTGATTTATCACCAACTTGCAAAGGTGGAAAAGGCCTCTGCTCAAACCAAAGCTGGTCATTCAGAGGTCATTCTGTAAACTGATCGTTTATTTGTATGGCGTTCACCTTCTACAGGGAGATGGGATTACATATGGTTCCATTACGTCATTGCAAGTGACTATCTCTCCACATAGTCCATTAGGGACTTCAGTATGTAGGTAGCTCATTTGAATGTTGGTTAATTCTTTGGGCTTGAAAAAAAGGTGAAATCCGGTGGAATCTTTACTATTTGAATTCATTTCAAATGAGTAGCATGACATAGTTTCTCGTCACAGAAGACATATTTCTTCCTTTCTCATCTCACCCACTCCTAAAATAAAAGATGGCTGGCAAAAGACACAGAAAGCTTGGAAAATCAAAGGAGGGACTATCCTGATCTGATCAAATTTAGTGGCCCCAGACTCAGGTGGCCAGTAAAGGGATAGAACAAAAGTAATCCACCCTCCTCTACTTACATCAGCATGTACCCCATGGGAGCATGTTAAACCCCAAGTTTTACTTTTACTCTGTAGATGAGGAAATGGAGATATAAGAGTCAGATTGTTTCCCATCATAACCCAGAGAAAAATTCTTGCCTGTCTTAAGATTCTCAAAGCAGAGCACTCTGGCAAAGGACTCTGAAGCTGCATCTGAATTTTAATTAGGGCAGTAGTGCATGGTATTGAAGGTCTCTCTTCTCTCTTCTCCTGCCTTCTTAGAGTTAGGTAACCTCACATCAAGTTTCTGTGGCTAACAATGACTCCCTTTCTTTTCTTTCTTTCTTCTTCTTTTTTTGTGTTTTCGTTTTTTGGTTTTTTTTTTTTCCGAGACAGGGTTTCTCTGTGTAGCCCTGGCTGTCCTGGAACTCACTCTGTAGACCAGGCTGGTCTTGAACTCAGAAATCCATCTGCCTCTGCCTCCCAAGTGCTGGGATTAAAGGCTTATGCCACCACTACCCAGCTGACTCCCTTTCTTTTAAAATTTTGATTGGTTGTTGTTGTTTTCTATTAGTTTGCTTTTTGTTGTTTTTGATTAGTTGTTTTTCGAGACAGGGCTTCTCTGCGTAGCCCTGGCTGTCCTGGTACTTCCTTTGTAGATCAGGCTACTCTTAACTTAGAGATCAGCCTCATAAGTGGAGGGACTAAAGGTATGTGCCTCCAACAACCAGCTCTAAAATTTTGATTGTTATATTGGTATTGCTACCCCAATGGTGAACTACTAAACATTGACATTCAACTAACACACCTGTCCACCACTGATATGCAAAGCAGGAGATATATCACAGGATCCTGGTGTATTTATTCATTCAAATTGGAATTGAAATCACACATCGGGCTTCCATGGATCTTAAGTAAATGCTGTGAAAAAAAAAAAAAAAAAAAAAAAAAACCTTTCCACAAGAATCCTTGAGCTCCATCAAGTGTTTGGCTGTGGGTCTCTGTATCTGTTTCCATTAGCTACTGAGTGAGCCTCTCAGAAGACAGTTTTGCTAGGAACCAGCTTGCAAGCATAACAGAGTATCATTAATAGTGTCAGAGATTAGTTCTTGCCCATGGAATGGGTCTTCACTTGGCCCAGTCATTGGCTAGCCATTCCCTCAGTCTCTGTTCTATCTTCGTCCCTGCACATATTTATAGGCAGGACACATTTTGGGTAGAAGGTGTTGTGGATGGGTTGGTGTCCTTATCTCTCCACTGAAAGTCCTGACTGACTACAGGAAGTACCCACTTCAGGATACATATCCTCTACTGCTAGAAGTTTCAGGTAGAGTCACCTGCATAGACAACTGCCCCCTCCCTCTATGCCCCTTTCTCCCCTGTTGTTCATACAAGTGGTGATCTCTGCCCATAGACCCAGATTCCTTCTTCCTCCCTGCCCTTTCCCTATTCCATCCAATTTCCTCCATTCATCCATCTCCAATTTCTATTTTAATACCCCTTCTGAGACAAATTCAACCATCCTCCCTTGAGCACTCATGGTTATTTGGATGGAGCTCAGGGAGTCTTGTTGAAAGAGTTGAGAGAAGCATTGAGGGACTCAAAGAGGATAGGGACTTCACATGAAGACCAACAGAGTCACCTACCCTGGATCCTTGGGGGCTTCCCGAGACTGAACTGTCAACCAAAGAGGGGGCATAGGGTAGACATAACCACCCACCTTCTATGTAGCAGACATGTAGCTTGGTCTTCATCCAGGTTCTCCAATAACTAGAGAGGAGGCTATCTCCAAATCTGTTGCCTGACTATAGGGATTCTGTTTCTCTAACTGGGCCACCTTGTCTGGTCTCAATGAGAGAAGATGAACACTGTTCTCTCTCTCTCTCTCTCTCTCTCTCTCTCTCTCTCTCTCTGTGTGTGTGTGTGTGTGTGTGTGTGTGTGTGTGTGTGTGTGTGTGTCTGTGAGTGATACCCAGGAGACATCACCTTCTCAGAGGAGAAGGGGGGGCAGCTGTGACATGGAGGTGACTAGGAAGAGATATTGAGATTTAAAGTGAATAAATAAATTAATGAAAAATAAACTACACTACAAGGTCACTGGAAGAAAGAAAGAAAGAAAGAAAGAAAGAAAGAAAGAAAGAAAGAAAGAAAGAGAAAGAAACAAGAAAGAAAGAAAGAGAGAAAGAAACAAGAAAGAGAGAAAGAAAGAAAGAAAGAAAGAAAGAAAGAAAGAAAGAAAGAAAGAAAGAAAGAAAGAAAGGAAGGAAGGAAGGAAGGAAGGAAGGAAGGAAGGAAGGAAGGAAGGAAGGAAGAAAGGAAGAAAGGAAGAAAGGAAGAAAGAATAAAAAAATGGGCTCCTTTAAAAGGCTTAGTGAACTTCCAGAAGCCATGTTTATTTTCAAGTAGCTTTGAGCTACTCTGAAATCATCATATAAGTTCTTCTTTACCTCCCTACCTCACTTGCCTTCCAAGACAGCTTTGTATTGTTACTTTGGCAGAGAAACTATAAGCAAGGGTAGGTTGTGGCTTTCAAGGTAATAAACCAAAAAACCAAAACCCAGTGATTTACCTTCATCATATTTGGTTGACAGGGAAGTAGAAGTTCCTCCTGAGGGGGAAATATAATCTGGAAAGCACTTGTAGTAAGAAACCTAGAAAGCCCGTGCGTCATTGCTAGGGGATCATTCATCATGCAGCAACTGTTTGTATGGAACTTCCTATACCAGGTGCACAGATGCCAGGGGAAACAAAATGCATATATATTTTAGTGTTGGTAATAACAATCTCAGGGCAGATTATTTAGCAAATACTTCCATGAAGTTTCAGGGATATATGCATGGTTGAGACAGATCTGATGTAAGTTTCAGAAAAATGAAAAAATTCATAAATTTTCTCTTATTTATCTCATATTTGTATAATGTTCATCCCTCTAAGAAAATCTGAGAACAATACTTTAGAATAAAGATGGGGGAAATGCTGCTACTCTCAAGTACTGCTCAATGCTGCTGCTTTCCACAGACCATCATCCAAAGGTGAGTGCATTCATTTCTGACCATAAGTGGCTGTTTGTGGGGAGAGAGAGAGAGAGAGAAAGAGAGAGAGAGAATGTATTTGTGTGTTCATGTTACTAGATCAAGCTCCTATACCAAAATATGACAGAATATTGCTTCCACAAATGTGTTCTGAGAGGTAGAATTTCTAGGTGGTTTGGCAGGGTTTTAGTTAAAGGCCTTTTCCCAGCTTGCAGACAGCTCTCTTTTTTAGTGTGTACTCATGTTATAGAGTAAAAGACAATTCCAGTGTTTCTCCTTTAAAGTAGAGCACCAGCTACATCAGTTCACACCTCATTCTGTAGTCTGAACTTTATCTTTATGACTTCTTTATAAGCTCTTTGCTCAAATAGAGTCCTATTGTGAGATGCAGCTTCAACTCGTGGATTTGGGAGGTAGCACATTCATTCTACAACTGTGATATATATATATATATATATATGTGTGTGTGTGTGTGTGTGTGTGTGTGTGTGTGTGTGCGCGTGCGTATGTATATATATATATATATATATATATATATATATATATATATATATATACATATATGTGTGTGTGTGTATATATACATATATATGTGTGTATATATATGTATGTATATACATATATATATTTGTTTATATGGTAGATATGGATGTCTCTCACATGGAACGCATTAGCACAAGACTAGGAAATAAAAATAATCATTTTCCTTTTATGGCAACTCTTTAGGTTGCCCCCTCCAATCTCCTTAGTATATAGACAAAGTCAAACCATCTGTATGATGGTGGTTATATTTTCGTTTTGTTTTCATTCATTTCAAGACACTTACTCATGTCTGCCTAATAGATAAACTATCCCTGCCCCCCCCCCCCCCCCCCCCGCTGCTCCACAGGCAAGAAATGCTAAGGCAATAGAGAAAAGATGATTGGGCGAGGGATGCCAGTGGAGTTTGAGAAAGGCAATACTGGCTAAAACTGTACAGTTGAACCACTCATGTATATTTTTTAATGTCTATGAAAGACTGCCTTTTATTGATTTTAGGGTCAAACATTTGTACTCTTGGTGAATAGAAGAAAAGCAAAGCAAGTGAATGTGCTCAAGCAATGAAAGCTGTCTGTAACAGAAGCATTTTTGTGTAAAAACCATGGCTCCAGCCACTACTGTGTTGTAGCTCTAGCCTATGGCAGGCTGGGCTCAAGTATAAATCTTTCCTGATTAATTAGCAGTCTGATAGTTGAATCTTTCTGGTAACAGGTTTAGTTAATGCTCAGAGTTCCTTGCCACAAAATTGTCCTTTGTATTAAAGACAACCCACCTGGAAAAAAGGATGCTGAAACTTTCAACTCCAAATTTCAGATTGGCATAAGTCAAAAGGACTCCAGGGAAGGATAGTTTTAAAAAAAAATAAGAATTGCATATTCCACATCTGTTTTCAATAAGACTTATGTCAAATAATTTTATTATTTGACAAAAGCAATTCACAAAATTACTTGTTTTTTTATACATATAGAATGCCTTGAAATGTCATTAAAATTCACCTATGACCACATACACATAACATAACACCTGTCCAGAGTGTTAGATCAAATGAGAAAACAGGGAACAAGAGCTCGTGAATAGAAAGGAATTTGCCATGCTGCAAGAGGGAGATGAAATGTTGATGCTTATCTGAGCATTCCTGTTTCCACCAACCATGAGAGAAACAGTCTGCTAAAATACCCTTCCTGTTAATACAATTGAAACATATCCCCAGAAAATCAGAGATAAAAAAAAATGTTGGAGTGTTCAAATTAGAGCCATCCCCAGAGTAGTAAGGAAATAGCAACAAAGGACACAGCTAAGAAGGCAAATTTCCAGACAAAAACAGAAACTAAGCAGTGTAAAATTTTGGTCAGTTTCACACCTTAAATATACAGGTAAGAATGTGTAGTATTTGGAGATAGTACTACTTGGATATCCAACTTTCTGGACAGCTTGCTAGGTCTGTTTAAGTATAGCATGAATTACTTCTCATTAAAATGACCATTTTCCAGAGTTATAATTAAAGTGTGCAGCTGTGAAGAGTAAAGCACTGGGTCCTTTCTAGGACATAGTGCAAGCTTGTTACTGTCTAGACAGCAGTCCTACACCCCCGAGGCTCTTCCAGTTGTGATGCAAGCTCTCTCCATATGTATAGAAAATCTATATCAGTTCACCTATATGGAATCATCTCCTTGAGACTCATGAGGAACTGAGATGGTGTATGTGGCTCTTCATATTGCTTGTTATGGTTCAAAAATACAAGAGAGAGAGAGAGAGAGAGAGAGAGAGAGAGAGAGAGAGAGAGAGAGAAAGAAGAAGAAGAAGAAGAAGAAGAAGAAGAAGAAGAAGAAGAAGAAGAAGAAGAAGAAGAAGAAGAAGAAGAAGAAGAAATTAGACCAGTATTTATCACCCTACACAGAATTAGATTCAAGTGTATCAAATGTCTCAATTTGAATATTGAAACACAAAAACTGCTAGAAAGAAAATATAGAGTGTACACTACAAGATTTATGTATAGGAAAGTAATTCCCGAACAGGACTGCATTTGCCCAGGAATTAAGACCAATAATTGACAACTAGAACCTCATTAACCAAAAAACTTAGATATAGCAAAAGAAACAATCAGTGGAGTGAGGAGGGAACCCATAGAGTGGGAGAGAATCATTTCCAGCTGTACATCTGACAGAGGATTAATATCCAGAATATACAAAGAACTCAAAAAACAAAGAGAGAGTCAATGTAACAAATGACCCAATTAAAAATGGTATAGATCTAAATGGAGAGTTTTCAACAGAAGTAACAAAATGATTAAAGTATACCTTAAAAGTGTTCATCATCCTTAGTGATTAGGAAAATGCAAATGAGAACAATAGTATAATTTCATTTCTCCCTAGTGATAATGGCTAGTATCAGCAGAACATCTGACAGCAAGTGCTGGCAAAATAATGGAGAAAGAGGAACACAGACATAGGACACTTCTTCCTTAAAATCTCTCAGTGCTTCATAGTACCTATAAAATGGCCATATATATAGATCCTGCACACTGTCCCTGTTTAAGTTTGTGTCTAGTAGTCCTCCTTGTGTGTCTTTCCAGACTCATTTCCCACTGTTACTTTATGGTATACATTCATTTCAACTCTTCAGGCAAATGTTTTCTTCAAGAATCATATCCTGTATGATATATATGCATAACTGCTTCTCCAAGTTTAATTTCCTCCTTGGAGTCTATATTAGGCCATAGACATATCATCAGAATGTGTGATACCTAAAAAGTTTTATAGCTTTTCTGTTTGACTGTGAACACTTTGAAGACATAAACCATATTATTTACATTCATATTATCAACAGCAAAACCTGTAGCCACACACAGAGAGAAACTACAATTCACACATGAGCAACAATAATAAATACAACTAAAAATTACAAACTCTGAGTTTGGAGCATTTCCAAGTTCATAGCATCTCATGATAGATACTCAGTTATCATTAACATTTTGCTACTCAAAGGAAAATAAAACTAGAGGTGGTGATTTCTATTTGCAGAGTATGTAGCTTTAGAAATGCTCCTCTTCAAATCAGTTCAGTTTCCATCTCTGAGAAAACACCTTGGGAAAATCAGTATCACAGGGAACAAGCCAACAGGATAGTTTCATTCCTCTTTAACATAATATTCATCATAAGCATATATTGTGAGACTGTGCATGCTAAGAGTTGCTTCAAGCCTTTTCTAAATCTAAAATAAAAGATGTTATGAAGGACATCTGGATAAGACTTCATCCTGTACTTTTTGGCATCCACAATAGTGTCTGAGTTTGGTGACTGTATATGGGATGGGTCCCCAGGTAGGGCAGTCTGGATGGCCTTTCCTTCAGTCTCTGCTCCACACTTTGTCTCCTTATTTGCTCCCATAAGTATTTTGTTCCCATTTCTAAGAAGGACTGAAACACCCACACTTTGGTCTTCCTTCTTCTTGAGCTTCATGTGGTTTGTGAATTATATCTTGGGCATTTTGGGGATGCCAAGAAGTGTATGGTGACAGGAGCCTGATATAGCTCTCTCCTGAGAGACTCTGCCAGAACCTGACAAATACAGAGGTGGATGCTGGCAGTCAATCATTGGACTGAGAACAGGGTTCCCAATGGAGTCCCCAATGATGGAGTTAGAAAAAGGGACTGAAAAAGCTGAAGGGGTTTCAAACCCATAGAAAAAAACAACAATATCAGGCAACCAGACCCCCCATAGCTCCCAGGGACTAAGCCATCAACCAAGGAGTATACATGGCTCCTTTTCCTTTTCTTTCAACTCATTCATCTTTAAAGAGGCTTTAAAGAGGAAATGAATAAAGAAATATAGGAAAATACAATCAAACCAGTGAAGAAAAAGAATTTCAAGAACTGAAAATGGAAATAGAAACAATAAAGAAAACACAAACTGAGGAAATACTGGAGGCTGAAAACCTAGGGAACTGCATCACCAACAGAATACAGATATGGAAGAGAGAATCTCAGGGATAGAAGTTAGAATTGAAGAAAAGGATACAACAGTCAAAGAAAATGTTAAATTCAAATATTTTATGGCACAAAGCATCCAAGAGAACTAGGACACTGAAAAGACCAAAGTTGCAAACAATATGAGTAGAAGGAGAAGAGTCCTAGTTCCAAGCCCCAGAAAATAATATCAACAAAATCATGTAAGAAAATTTTCCTAACCTAAAGAAAGACAAACACACAAGCCTGCAGAACACCAAATGGATTAGACCAGAAAAGAAATTCCTCCAGCCATATAATAATCTAAACAGCTAATGTACAGAATAAAGAAAAAAATATTAAATGGTTCAGGGAAAAATTCAAGCAGCACACAAAATCAGACCTCTCAGAATTACACCCAATTTCTCAGCCAAGTTCCTGAAAGCCAGAAGGGTCAGGGAAGATGCCTTGCAGACTCTAAGAGACCACAAATGTCAGCCCAGACTATTATCACTGCAAAACTTTGAATCACAATAGTTGGAGAAAAACAGATATAACATGACAAAACCAAATTTAAACAGTATCCATTAACAAATCATACCCTACAGAAGATACTAGAAGGAAACACCAATGCAAGGAGGCTAACTACATCAATGAAAACACAAGAAATAAATAACCCCACACCAGCAAACCAAAGAAAGGGATACACACACACACACACACACACACACACACACACACACACACACTACCACTAGAACATCAAAATAATAAGAATTAACAATCATAGGTCATATCTTTCAACATCAATGGGCCCAATTCTGCAATAAAAAGACGCAGGCTAAAAGAATGAATGTGAAAACAGGATCTATTATTCTGCTGCATACAAGAAATACACTTCAGAAACAAAGGTAGATATTACCTCAGAGTAAAGGGCAGGAAAAAAGGTTTTCCAAGGAAATGGACCCAAGAAACAAGCTGGAGTAGCCATTCCAATATTTAATAAATACACTTTCAATAAAAACTAATCAAAAAAGATGGAAAAGGACATTTCATACTCATCAAAGAAAAAAAATCCACAAGGATGATATCTGAATTCTGAAAAACTGTACTACAAATGTGAAGGCACCCACTCATAAAGGAAAAATTATTAAAGATTAAATCACATATCAACTCCCACACATTAATAGTGGGAGATTTCAACCTCCAACTCTCACCAGTGGACTGGTTCTTCAGACTGAAACAAAGAAATAATGAAACTTTCAGATGATATGAGTTAAATGTACCTAATAGATTCTAGAGAACAATCCATATAAACACAAAACAACATACCTTCTTCCTAGTACTCCATGCATCCTTCTTCAAAATTGAACATACAGTCAGTCACAAATCCTCAATGGATACAACAAAATTAAAATAATTCCTTGTATCATATTATACCACCATGCATTAAAGCTGGAATTCCACAACTGAAACAACAAAAAGCCTACAAATTCATTGAAACTGGACGGTTATCTAGTAAATGATTACTGAGTTAGGAAAGAAATAAAGAAAATAAAAACTTTCTAGTATTTGATGAAAATGAAGGCACAAAATACCCAAAGTCTGGGGACACAATGAAAGCAGCTGAGAGGAAAGTTCATAGTATTAAGTGCCTTCATAAAGAGATTATAGAGATGATGCTATGCTAGCAAATGAAAAGCACACCTGAAAGCTCTAGAACAAAAAGAAGCAAACACATCCAAGAAGAGCACACAGCAATAAATGATCAAATGCCATGCTGAAATTAATACATTAGAAACAGGAAGAGCAATACAAAGAATCAATGAAACCAAGAGCTAGTTCTTTGAAAAAAAAATCAACAAGATAGACAAACCTCTATCCAACCTAAGTAAACGGCAGAGAGACAGTATCCAAATAAACAAAACCAGAAATGAAAAGGGAGATGTAAAAAAAGAAACTGAGAAAATTTACAAAATCATTTTGTCTTACTTCAAAAGCCTGTACTCCACAGAATTGGAAAATTTTAAATGTAATGGATGGTTTTCTTAATAGATACCACTTACCAAAGAGTTAAATCAAGATCAGAGAGACAATTTAAATAATCTTATAACTTCTAAGGAAATAGAAGCAGTCATTAAGAATCTCACAATAACAACAACAACAACAACAACAACATCAACATCAACAAAATGCCCAGGGCCAGATTGTTTTAGTGTAGAATTCTATCAGACTTTCAAAAAAGAGCTAATATCAATCCTCCTAAAATTTCCCAAAAAATAGAAACAGAAGGAATATTGCCAAATTATAAGGCCACGGTCACCCTGTACATAAACCACACTCAAGACTCAGCAAGAGAACAGAATTTCAGACCAATTTCTCTTGAGAACATTGATACAAAAATTCTCAGCAAAATACTCTGAGACTAAATCCAAGAAGAAATCCTCCACCATGATCAAGTAGGTTTCGTCTTAGGAACTCAGGAAGTTTCAATACACCAAAAAACATCAAAGTAATCCAACATATAAACAAAGTGAAAGAAAAAAAATGACACCATCATCTCACTAGTTGCTGAAATAGCCTTTGACAAAATCTTTATGTTAAAGTCTTGGAGAGATCAGGGATACATAACATACTTAAACATAAAAAAGGCAATATACAGCAAGATATCATCCAACATCAAATTACATGGAGAAAAAATAAAGCAATTCCACTAAAATCTTTAACAAAACACAGCTTTCCACTCTCTCAATATCTATCTAACATACTATTTGAAGTTCTAGCTAGAGCAATAAGATAACAAAAGGAGACCAAGAGGATAAAAATTAGAAAGGAAGAAGTCAAAGTATTTCTATTTGCAAATTATATGATCGTATACATCTTATACAAGATAGGAGGACAAACTTATACAACATCTTTGGAAATCAAATTTGGCGTTTTTTCAGAAAATTAAGAATACTTCTACCTCAAGAGCTAGCTATAACATTTCTGGTTCCCCAAAATTCTACTAGAGAACTCCTTCAGCTGATGTACTGGCTAGTTTTGTGTCAACTTGACACAGCTGGAGTTATCACAGAGAAAGGAACTTCAGTTGAGGAAATGCCTCCATGAGATCCAACTGTAAGGCATTTCCTCAATTAGTGATCAAGGGGGAAAGGCCCCTTGTGGGTGGGACCATCTCTAGGCTGGTAGTCTTGGGTTCTATAAGAAAGCAGGCTGAGCAAGCCAGGAGAAGCCAGCCAGTAAGGAACATCTCTCCATGGCTTCTGCATCAACTCCTGCTTTCTGACCTGCTTGCGTTTCAGTCCTGACTTCCTTTGGTGATGAACAGTAGTAGGGAAGTGTAAGCCAAATAAACCCTTTCCTCCCCAACTTGCTTCTTGGTCATGATATTTGTGCAGGAATAGAAACCCTGACTAAGACAAGCTGATAAGCCCCTTCAGCAAAGTGACTGGATAAAAAATTAACATGAAAAATTCAGTAACCCTTCTTTAAACAAATGATATATAGGCTGAGAAAGAAATTAGTGAAACAATATCCTTCACAATAGATTCAAATAATATAAAATATCTTGGTGTAACTCTAAGCAAGTGAAAGACATATTACAAGAACTTCCAACTGATAAAAAAATAAATTGTAGAAGATAGAAAGATCTTCCATGCTCATATATTCATAGGATTAACAGTAAAAATAGCCATCTTATCAAAAACAATCTACAGATTCAATGTAATTTTCATCAAAATTTTAACACAATGTTTTACAGACTTTAAAAGAGTAATTCTTAACTTCATATGGAAAAACAAAAAAACCAGAATAGCTGAAACAATTCTGAAAAAAAAAAAAAAAAAACCCTGGAGAAATCACCATCACTGATTTCAAGCTGTACTACAGAACAATAGTAATAAAAGTGAATGGTATTTAGACAAAAGAAGACAGGTTGATTAATGTTATAAAATCAAAGACTCAGAAATAAACACACCCATCTATGGATACTTGATTTTTGACAAAGAAGGAAAAACTAAACAATGGGAAAAAAGAAAGCATATTCAGCAAGTGTTGCTACTCTAACTGAATTAAAATAGATCTATATTAATCCCCCTGCACAAATCTCAAGTACAAGTGGATCAAAGACCTCAACAGGATACACCACATCTAATAAGAGAGAAAATATGGATCTGCATTGAACACATTGACACAGGAGTTAACCTCTTGAACAGATCAACAATTAATAAATGAAACTGAAAAGTTTCTGTAAGGCAAAGGACACCATCAATAAGACAAAACAACAATCTACAGAAAGGGAAAAGATCTTCATGAACTCTGTATCCAACAGAGGCTAATATCCAGAAAAGATAATGAACTCAAGAAATTAAACACCAAGAACCAAAATAACACAATTAAAAAGTGGGGTATATAGCTAAACAGAGATTTCTCAACAAAGGAATTTCTAATGGCCTAGAAGCACTTAAAGAAATATTCGAAGTCCCTAATCATCAGGGAAATACAAATTAAAATGACCCTGAGATTGTATCTTACACCAGTCAGATCAAAAATTCAAGTATCAGCACACCAAGGTCCTAGAGCAAGAGGAACATTCCTCTTTTGCAGGTAGGAATGAAAACTTATACAACCTCTTTGGAAATCAATTTGTTGGTTTCTCAGAAATTTTGGAATACTTCTACCTAAAGACCTAGTTGTATAACTCTGCTAGACATATACCTAAAAGATGCTCCACCATACCACAAGGACACTTGTTCAGCTACATTCATAAAATCTTTATTCATCATAGCCAAAAACTAGAAACAACTTAGCTATCCCTCAACTGAAAAAATGAAGAATTAAAATAATGTCCTATTGTCTATCTGACAAAATTTGATGAAGCTAGAAATTAACAAAAGAAACAACAGAAAGTAAATGCGGTCATGGAGACTAAATAACATCCTGTTGAATGATGACTGGATCAGTGAAAAAAAAGAGTTAAAAATTCCTAGAGTAAAATGTAAATGGAGACAACATACTCAAACACACAATGAAGGCATTCATTCTTAAGAGGGAAGATTGTAGCTCCAAGTGTCTTGTTCTTTTTTGTTTGTTTGTTTTGTTTTTGTTTTTAAATAAAAAGGTCTTAAAGGGCCTGATGATGCACCATAACTCATTGGAAACAACAAAAATAGCAAATGAATATAAAAAACCATAGATAGGGAGAAATAACACAGATAATGGAAGAAGTTAATGAACACACAAACTAAAAACAAAAAGGAAACACAATTAAAAACAAATCAATGAAATCAAAAGATATTTCTTTTCTTTTCTTTTTTCTTTCTCTTTTTTGGTTTTTCGAGACAGGGTTTCTCTGTATAGCCTTGGGTGGCCTCGAACTCACTTTGTACACCAGGCTGGCCTCAAACTCAGAAATTCGCCTGCCTCTGCCTCCGGAGTGCTGAGATTAAAGGCGTGCGCCACCACGACCAGCTCAAAAGATATTTCTTTGAGAAGGTGAGGATATAGAGATGACATTGACCAAATTAACCAAAAGAAAAAAATAATTTTTCTGTGCTCACTTATTTTTGTCATGGAATCCACATTAGGAACGAAGGAATTAAGGTGCATGCTTTGTGCTTATTGTGCTCCTA
This sequence comes from Mus musculus, assembly GCF_000001635.26. NCBI lineage: Eukaryota > Metazoa > Chordata > Mammalia > Rodentia > Muridae > Mus > Mus musculus. The sequence goes on from NC_000079.6 coordinate 16,794,579, forward strand.
GGTACAAAATCAGGACGTTTTATTTCCCTGATTTTTCACAATAAGAAGAGAACAAAGTTAAGGCTTGTAAGATGGCTCAGTGGTACAGTTGCCCTCTGTCAAGCCTGATAATCAATTGAATTTGATGCCCAGAACCACATGGTAGAAAAATAGAACTAATTTCCACACATTGTCTGACATTCATACATGCACATAGGCATATGTATGCTCATACACATCCAACTAATAAAGGTAGTTCATTTTCCAAAAAGCCACAGCCACAATTTATCCCAGTGCTTCTTCAGCTTTAAACTTGATTGAGGGTGCAAAACTGGGAAGTCTGGAGGATACTTTATTTAACTGTTTGGGTGTGAGGGCATTTGGTTATCAGTTTCCTAGGAAATGCATTGTGTTCTGAGGAATTACCAGCCTGTCCTTTTTGTCATTAAGTAGAGATTCTGTGATTCTCTCATTGCTTACACATGAATTTAGTGAGCTGTAATAACACCCCAAGATCCAATCTCAACTTTCTTTTATCCAGCTATGAAAGGATAACATCCCCACCTTGGGATCTTGGCAGCATCCTTCGGACATGGGTAACATTCATTCCTGACCTTTGCATAAAATGGCTATCAGGCAGCAAAGGATTCTACAGTCATGGAAGAGTAAACCGGGAAATCTTCTCTCACCCACTGAGACAACAGATAACTCATCCAAGAAACACCTAAGTTGTGCTTTATGGATCTTGAACTCAGTGAAGGCTGTGGTTGGAAATGTACAAAGCATCAAACTATGCAAAGCATCAAATCCTACAAAATACAGCAAAGTGAAAAAGATGAGTTCTGGCTGATCCAGAAGCACCTTGTCAGAGAATGGACAAAGAATTCAAGATCTCTTGGCTGGTTAGAGCAACACCTAGAATAATCACAAACTTCTCTCCATGGTTCCTTTCAGAATCTTTGCAACCAAACCAGGAAGTTTTGTCCAAATTGTATAGGTTTTTCTTCTGATGAGTCAGGATTTTAGTCTCCTTTTTATAGCCATTAACTTCTAAAGAAGCAAGAAGGATAAATTGTTAACAGAATGGCAAAATTACTATTATATGAACATAAGTGTGTATCCAGAAAATGATGCAAACTTAGTTTTACCAGTTCATTTGCCAGACCCAGCCCATCCTTCAAATTCTTTCCTGGTCTTTCTACATAATGTTATGTGAGAAAAGAAGAAATTTACTAGGCTGTATCATTCAAAGTGTACTCAATTAGAGTTCTAGAAAAAAGGATCATTTTTCCTTTGAAAATAAATGCACTCAATGAAACACAATCTTGCTTAGGTAATTTGTCAACCACATATGTAGCTTTCTATCTCTTTAGCATGGTTGAAAACATTATAGGACTTTAGATGAGTCTGTTGTTAAGGCTGGTCTAATATTGCCTTAACAATGGGGACATGGAAGGCCATTGAACAATATCCCCAGTGAGATACTTTGAGGCAGAGCCACTGGCCTATACCATGTTATATCAAATGTGAATGAGGGAACAAAAATTACCCTCTTTCTATTTCTTAGTGGAAGGTCCCTGAGGGGGGAGTGCAGACACACCTCATCAGAAGTCAGGTTAAAGAATTACTCATGTGTCTTCTGTAGAGAAAAATACTTAGATCCTGTGGTGGGGTAGTGGCTTGAAATCACAGAGGATGAGATTAGCAGAACAGGGGAAACAAAGCATTCTCACTAAGTGCTACATAAAACATACTGTTTTACAATGTGATCTTTCTGATTAAGTTCCAGCCATAAGGTTTAGTTCATGAATCTATGATATCGGAGGTACTAGTGCTTTTCCAGAAGCCCCTGTAGAAGCCAAGACTCAGAGCCTACCTTCTTATTGATAAGCAGTCAGCCTGTTAACCAAGTGAAGATTACATTACCTGATTTCAAAATGAACATAAACCTTTTATAAGCTTAAGTGATGGGGATGTAGTTGTGTAGGGTACTCGCTCAGTGTATTAAACTTGGGTTGATGTTCAGCACTGAAAAAAGTTAAGTTTACATTCGTGCAAGGTTTTTATGCTTCTCCTTTGACTTAATGAGGCTTTCTTTCTATGCAGAAAGAACTTCCAAGCAAAAATTAGGCATATAATATATAAATGTATTCAGAAATAGCAATACAAATCTGTTTTGAACTATAAGTGCTTTATTGACAGGAAATGGATACCAAAGTCTTCAGAAGAGAGAGATAGTAAAATATTTCGGTATCTCCATAAGAACCAAAACCACTCTATAGTGTATGGAAGGCTTTCTGCAGCTCCCCAGTGCCATTTGTTTAGTATGGCATCTGTTGACCCCGGAAGCATTACCTCTAGCATTATATGAAGGACAAAGACTCACAGACCTAAGATATGACCTGATCAAGATTGAAGTCAGTCGAATGCAAATGGCCAGAATAAACTTGTGTTTGACATTCTTTCAAAAGATCAAAATAGAGAGTAGCATGAAACAATGCTGTATCTGACGCTTCATATTTTAAATTCTACCATAATGCTTTGTAACTATTTCTAGAGTTTCTAGGTTCAAGCAGTAGATACCATAGACTACATTACCCAGGAGTCAATGCTAGGATACTGATACATGGATATATGGGAATAATACTTTTACATTCTCATCTCACAGAATGCCACTTCACATGATTAAAATTTGTAGGCAAATTAATTTGTATGGGATTATTCTGTTTCATTTAACTCAGCATTCTTCAGAGAAACATGAAAACAGCCATGCAGTAGTAACTGGCTGAAGGTAAAGCATGGTAGCTTATGTCCCTGTTTAAGTGACAGAGAAAGTCCTACCCTAAAAGCAGAGAATAAATAGATGGTGAGAAACAAACTGAATTCCAATATCCAGGGAGGCAATGAATTAGTTGGACTGAAATATGTTAAAATTGAGCATAGCAAATTAACTAACTAACTAACTAACTAAATAAATAAATAAAGTCATGAAGAACATTGACCTCAATCTCATTATAAAGTTAAATGATACATGTTTTTGGTGATTAAGTCAAAGAGCTTAGCGACAATTCTCAGTTAGGCAGCCAACAATGTTTCTATATGACCCAAAATGTCTCTTATTCTTGGGCACAAAAACAAAATTCTTGAAAACAAAATGAGCCAGTACATACATGTGAGAATAATTAAATTATGACTATGTAAATTTGAACTGGGTGTAATACAGAAGAGAGAAGTTATAATATTACCAGGCAGCTTAATTGTGCTTCTGTAACATGTCAAATTTCCAGAAAATCTGTAGCCGATGCATCAATGCATCTCCTCTGGTTTGTCAGCTTCTTCTTGGCCACTACTCTAAGGAAGAGAACTAGAAATAAGCTTCCCTCCAGATGATCCTCCTGGAAACCTGCCTGAAACAGTGCCATGTGGATGTGAAATGAAACATCCCGCCCAGATATGGCAGAAGAGTCTCCAGGAGCTGACCTGTGACACACCTATCTAACAAGAACACTGAACTCAGTCACACGTCTTATCAAATGTCAACCTGGAGTCATTGTGTGATCAGCCCAGGAAAAGCCAACTGATCCGCCCTTTCCCCCATTGGATCACATACTGTTTTCATGACATTGGCTGCTTTATTTTTCCTGCCTAGAACTTCCTAATGGCAAGGCAAGTGTGCTGTCTCCTCAGGCAGAGTTCATTATGCTTGTACATTATTGCTGTGTGGGGAGAGAGGGTAGAGGAGCTCTTTGAAGGAATCTGTGAGAAGCTGCTGAGGATTATCAGTGACCAAGGCCCATTGATCTAGATAGAACTAAATGTGAAAGTTCTACAGACACCAACTGTCCACTTGAAGTCCAGAGAGTAGCCGGCACCCTATGTCACTTCTATTTTGGGCCTTGAGTATGTTTGGTGAGTTGAGTTTTTCATGCCCCTCTTTGGTAATATAATGTATGGAGCAATGTGAATTCTAAGGGATGCCACATAATGGATCATTGATTTCAAAAGTGAAAACAAGAGAGAGATGAAAGCTCTAAAAGATGAGGCAGTTTAAGCAAAGGCCCACATTTCACCTTTAGCAAGGGAAAGGAGATGGCTGTATATGACCCCACCTGTTTTCAGAGCACTCACTTGCAGAGTGCTTGGCAGGCAGCTCAGCATTCAAAATATTCAAAATACATTGAATTGCATAAACTTTATATAGTTAAAACATTTGAGATCATTTATGTTTTCTAATTATTTTGAATCCACTATCTAATTTAGAATGACCCAATATATAGAAGATGGGACTGAAGGAATCCTGTTCAGTTACAGTAAATCACTATAAAGTTATTGCCAAATAACACAGATATGTACACAGTATATTCCCTGTCTTAAAATTTTTAATCTTTTAGCAATAAACAAACATTCCACTTCAGAATTCTTGTGGTAATACTTCTCAGAATTGCCTCCTAGATAAACTGTCACATCACCAGTGATGTGGAACCCTGACAAATACAGGGGTAGATGCTCACAGCCAACCATTGGACTGAGCAACGGTCCTCAATGGGGTCCCCAATGGAAGAGTTAAAGAAAGGACTGGAGGAGCTGATGGGGTTTGCACCCCGGAGGAAGTACAGTAATATCAACCAACTAGGACCCCCAACCCACCCCCGCCGAGGTCTCAGGGACTAAGGCACCAACCAAGGAGTTCACACGGAGAGACCCATGGCTCCAGTTGTACATATAGCAAAGGATGGCCTTGCTAGACATCAATTAGAGGAGAGGCCCTTGGTCCTATAAAAGCTAAATGCCCCAGTATAGGGGAATTAGAGGGCAGGGTTGCTGGAGTAGGTGGATAGGATGGGGAACACTAGTGTATATTCCATGATTCATGGAAGAAGAAACTCATGCTGGAACAGAAGACAGACATAACACAAGATTATTGCAAGTCCTAACTTCAAAAGAAATTTGAGATTACCATGATAACCAGACTTTGAGTGCAATTGAGGTGCTATGATCTTTGTGGAAAGCTATTTTCTCCATCTCCCAAAGGACTTATAAGCTAGAGGTCATCACAGGTAATCAAGCAATGAGGTGTCAATGGTTTTTGGTGGATCAGGACCAGAGTTGACACTAAGTTTGTGTGTGGACAAGATCCTGGTCTAAATGGAATGATGGAGGAAGTCATCCCTTTACAAGATCTTGGCAAACCATTTTGCAATGAGTTTGAACCTTGATCATGGTGGCCATTCCTTTAAAGACTTCACCATGCTGCTATACTAGTGAACTGAAAAAGTAGAACAGCTAGCAGAGAACCAAACTGTAAAATCTATGTTCTCTTTGGCATTTGGTTTTTTATTCAGAATTATGGGTTCTAGCAAGAAACTCTGGGATTTCCAGATTGATTTAAAAAAGCAAACCAGCTGAAAGCCATGGCTTGTGTTTTGCCAGCAGAGAAAGAATGTAAATGAATACTTTCCCATAATTAAACTGTCACTGGAGGCATACTTCTTGGCAGAGAAGTTCCCTTGCTTTCCACTGGATACATGCTGTCATTTTTCATGATTTTATCCACAGACCAATTATTGGAGTTAGGCCTCTGCACAAGCAATAAGTGAAGGCTGAGGTGGAGGCATATAAACTGCTTAGTTGAACACTGATGACATACTTCAGCAGACAGACAGAGTCCCTTGAAAAATGTTGGGAAATAACCTTTGCTAGAAATCTTGATCTAGTTTTTGTGGATTGATAAAGTAATTGAGTAGAAACACATGGAAAGACTGTGTTCATCAGCTTTCTGTTACTATAGCAAATACCTGAGACAACCAACTTAGAAATGACAAGGATGTATTTCAGCTTAAGGAACAAGAAATGCATGTGCCTGCTGTTTTGGAATCATTGGTAAGGCATCTCACCTTGGTGAGATTCTACAGGTGATCATATGTATTCACCTCATGGCCCAAAACCCAAAGAGTAAGTTTGAGGAACATATAGGAGCTAAACACTAATTATTTCCTTCGAAACCATCCCACTGGTGATAAAGGAAACCACCTCTATTATGTCCCACATCTGAAAGCTGCCACCATCTCCCATTAAAACCGAAAGCTAAGGACCATGTGTTATGCTTTAAATGTGAGATGTCTCCATGGGCTGATGAGCTTGAGTCCTTGGCCTTCCACTTATGGCACTGTTTGGGGAGGTTATGGAGCCTTTAAAACACAGGGCCCAGTTAGTGGCAATCAGTTACTAGAAGCAAGACTTCAGGATGATGCCTCCCTGCCTGCTGCCATGCCTTCCTTGATTGACCTGTTGCCATTCTTTCCTGACTGTGGTAGATTCCAGGTCTCAGGAGCTGTGAGCCTGAGCAAATCCTTTTGTCCTGAAGTTATTTTTTGTTAGTGTTCTATCACCGCAAAGGAAACTTAACTAATACATTAAACTCTCATTGTAACAAACTGAAGGTGGGTGTGGGTGGGTCACCAAACAGAATCCAAAGTCAAAGAGTAGCAAAAATACAATAACGATTAAAAGCCAAATAAGTGAAGTAGATAATAATAATAATAGTAGTATTAATAATAGTAATAATAATAGATAAAAAACTAACCAAAGTAGAATTTGGCTCTTTGAAAAGTTTTTTTTTTTTTTGACTAACAAATTTAATAGGCCTTTAACTAGCAAGCTACTAACTAAAGAGTATACATGGGCTAGTCTTTGACTCCTGCTACATATCTAGCAGACAATTGCCTTATCTGGCCTCAGTGTTAGGGTCCTGTGGAGGTTTGATGCCTTAGAGAAGGGGGATACTAGAGTTTTAAAAAGAAAACTCAAATTATGAAATGTGGGAGTAAACATGGATGCATTCTCACTTATATTAGATTAAAGGCCAATGTTCACAATCTAATTATGTAGCTGTGGTAGTTTGAATTAGAATGGCCCCCATGGGATCATGGGTCTGAATGCCTCATCACCAGGAAGTGACTCTATTTGGGTATGTGCCCTTGTAGGAGGAGGTGTGTCACTGGAGGTGAGCTTTGAGGTTTTTTTTTTTTTTTTTTTTTTTTTTTTTTTTTTTTTTTTTACATATTTTCTTCAATTACATTTCCAATGCTATCCCAAAAGCCCCCCCCCCCCCCAATCCCCTACCCACCCATTCCCATTTTTTGGCCCTGGTGTTCCCCTGTACTGGGGCATATAAAGTTTGCCTGACCAATGGGCCTCTCTTTCCAGTGATGGCCAACTAGGTCATCTTTTGATACATATGCAGCTACAGTCAAGAGCTTTGGGGTACTGGTTAGTTCATAATGTTGTTCCACCGATAGGGTTGCAGATCTCTTTAGCTCCTTGGATACTTTCTCTAGCTCCTCAATTGGGGGCCCTGTGATCCATCCAATAGTTGACTGTGAGCATCCACTTCTGTGTTTGCTAGGCCCCAGCCTAGTCTCACAAGGGACAGCTATATCACCGTCCTTGCAACAAAGGCTTGCTAGTGTATGCAATGGTGTCATCATTTGGAGGCTAATTATGGGATGGATCCCTGGATATGGCAGTCTCTAGATGGACCATCCTTTTGTCTCAGCTCCAAACTTTGTCTCTGTAACTCCTTCCATGGGTGATTGTTTCCAATTCTAAGAATGAGCAAAGTGTCCACACTTTGGTCTTCGTTCTTCTTCAGTTTCATATATTTTGCATATTGTACCTTATATCTCGCTATACTAAGTTTCTGGGTTAATATCCACTTATCAGTGAGTACATTTCATTTGAGTTATTTTGTGATTGGGTTACCTCACTCAGGATGATGCCCTCCAGGTCCAACCATTTGCCTAGGAATTTCGTAAATTCATTCTTTTTAATAGCTGAGTAGTACTCCATTGTGTAAATGTACCGCATTTTTTGTATCCATTCCTCTGTTGAGGGGCATCTGGGTTCTTTCCAGCTTCTGGCTATTATAAATAAGGCTGCTATGAACATAGTGGAGCATGTGTCCTTCTTACCGGTTGGGACATCTTCTGGATATATGCCCAGGAGAGGTATTGCTGGATCCTCCGGTAGTACTATGTCCAATTTTCTGAGGAACCGCCAGACTGCTTTCCAGAGTGGTTGTACAAGCTTGCAATCACACCAACAATGGAGGAGTGTTCCTCTTTCTCCATATCCTGGCCAGCATCTGCTGTCACCTGAATTTTTGATCTTAGCCATTCTGACTGGTGTGAGATGGAATCTCAGGGTTGTTTTGATTTGCATTTCTCTGATGATTAAGGATGTTGAACATTTTTTCAGGTGTTTCTCAGCCTTTCGGTATTCCTCGGGTGAGAATTCTTTGTTCAGCTCTGAGCCCCGTCTTTTAAGGGGGTTATTTGATTTTCTGGAGTCCACCCTCTTGAGTTCTTTATTTATATTGGATATTAGTCCCCTATCTGATTTAAGATAGGTAAAGATCCTTTCCCAATCTGTTGGTGGTCTTTTTGTCTTATTGACGGTGTCTTTTGCCTTGCAGAAGCTTTGCAGTTTCATGAGGTCCCATTTGTCAATCCTCGATCTTACAGCACAAGCCATTGCTGTTCTATTCAGGAATTTTTTCCCCTGTGCCCATATCTTCGAGACTTTTCCCCACTTTCTCCTCTATAAGTTTCAGTGTCTATCTTGCCAAAAGCAATCTACAGATTCAATGCAATCCCCATCAAAATCCAACTCAATTCTTCAACGAATTAGAAAGAGCAATTTGCAAATTCATCTGGAATAACAAAAAACCTAGGATAGCAAAAACTATTCTCAAGGATAAAAGAACCTCTGGTGGAATCACCATGCCTGACCTAAAGCTTTACTACAGAGCAATTGTTATAAAAACTGCATGGTACTGGTATAGTGCCAGCTTTGAGGTTTTAAATACCCTAGTCAGGTCCAGTGTCTCTGTCTCTCCCCACTACCTTCAGATCTTGACAGAGAACTCTCAACTACCTCTTTAGCACCATATCTGCCTATGTGCTGCCTTGTTTCCCATAATGATGACAATGAACTAAACCTCTGAACTGTAAGCCATCCCTAAATTAAATGGTTTCTTTATAAGAGTTGCTGAAGTTATTGTGTCTCTTCACAGCAATAGGACACTGACTAAGACAGCAGCCATAATGGGAAAAGTCCTAGAAAATTCAAACTTAAAATAACCAAGAAGAAATAGAAAATACTAATATACCTATAAATTCTAAGTATAGCATTGTGGCGCATGCCTTTAATCCCAGCACAGTCGGGAGGCAGAGGCAGGCAGATTTCTGAGTTTGAGGCCAGCCTAGTCTACAAAGTGAGTTCCAGGACAGCCAGGCCTATACAGAGAAACCCTGTCTCGAAAAAAAAAAAATCTAAGTATATTAATAGGTGATTTAATAGTTTATAATTTTTAGTTATCTGGCCTGGGAAAATACCATGCAAAGGAGAGGACTTAAATTCAGATCCCATGTAAAGCTGGATACAGCAGTATATCTGTAATCCCAGCACACCTATATTAAAGCAAGAGGGGATGCTACAGGACAGCTAGTCCAGCATATGCAACAGTGAAGGACCAGAGAGCAAGTCTCAAACAAGGTGGAGGATGAGGACCAACATCTGAAGTTGCCCTTTGATCTCCTCTCCTCCTCCCCCCACCCCCAAAGATAGGAGAAAGTCCATAGACACAAAGGGATAGAGAAATTAAAGGGTTCAATTCCACTAAACATTAAACAAGGATGATGATTTAAAATTATTTAGAAAATATATTATATCTGTAATGTTAGCAATTTCTCTAGCCTCAGACCAACAGCTACCTAGGAATAGCTTGCTTTTTCTCTGCCTGCCAGGTACTAACTAGGAGCCAGGCTCTTCTCTCTCTCTCTCTCTCTCTCTCTCTCTCTCTCTCTCTCTGTCTCTCACTGTCTCTTTCTGTCTGTCTCTCTGTCTCTGTCTCTCTGTCTCTGTCTCCATCCTTCCTCTGCCTTTATCCCCTTTCACTGTTTCCTTCTTTCCCCAATAAACTTCTTTTTTTTTAAAATTTATTCTATCTATTCTAACATTTCAAATATTATCTCCCTTCCCAATCTCCCTCCACAAGCTCCCCCACCTCAGCCCTCTTCCATCACCTCTAAGAGGGTGCTCTCTCCTACCCACCTCATTCCCTTTCTCTAGGGCATCAAACCCCCACAGGACCAGGTACATCCTCTCCCACTTAAGCCAGACAAGGCAGTGCTCTGCTACATATGTAACAGGGGCCATGGGCCAGCCCATGTATGCTCTTTGGTTGGTGACTTGGTTCCTGGGAGTTCTGAGGCCTTCTGGTTAGTTGATATTGCTGTTCTTCCTATGATGTTGCAATCCCCTTCAGCTCCTTTAGTCTTTCCCCTAACACTTCCTGGGGCTCTGTCCAATGGTTGGCTGTAAGTATCTGCATCTGTCTCAGTCAGGTGCTGATAGAGCCTCAGAAGACAACCATGCCAGGCTTCTGTCTGCAAGCGCATCGTGGCATCAGCAATAGTGTTGGGGTTTGGTGCCTATGTATGGCATGGACCCCAAGTTGGGACAGTTTCTGGATGGCCTTTCCTTCAGTCTCTGTTCCATTTTCGTCCCTATATTTCCTTTAGACAAGAACAATTCTGGGTCAAAAGCTTTGAGATGTGGGGGTGGCCCCATCCCTCAACTAGGGGCATGTCTATCTACTGAAGGTGGTCTCTTCAGGTTCCTATTCTACTAGACTGTTGCATGGTGGCAGTTCCTCAGGGAACACCTTGACCAGGCTGCTGAGATGCTCCTTCATGCCACATTATACTGCTGCTTTATAAAACACAACATGTAATGTATAAATACCCTTAGAACTTGAAAATAAAAGATCAAAAAGTATAATTTGAAAGCCAGAAAATGATTTGAGTAGTAATTTTTCCAAAAGGTTCACATATGGCTAATATACAAATTAAAGATGGCAATTACACAAATGAAAGATGCCCAACACATTTATTAGTTGTTCATAAAATAAGAAAGTATCACAGAAGATTCTGCTTAGCTCCACAAAGATGTCTCTACTCGACAAAACTGCAAATGCGTGTACCCAACATTCACTGTTGAAGGACATATAAATGATGTAAGCACTTTGGAAATCCTTTCACAATTCTTCAAACTGGTAAGCATAGAGTTAACATGTGGTACAGCAATTCAACTTCCTTTAAGCACAAGCATTTCTCGGTTTTGCCAGGTCCTTTTTGTTCTTCCCCTTTGGTGAGGCATAAGAACCTGCCCTACAAGCCCCACTGCATTCCTGAGGTGTGAGCTCTGGGACAGAATGAATGTTTTGTTTTGCTTTGCTTTTACTGGGCAGGATCAAAGAGTTAAAAAAAATTGCCTGAGATTCAAGCTGAGATGCTCTGCAGACACAGCAGGTGAGATGCTGTCCTCTGTACCCTGGCCAGTTCTATGCCAACTGCTGGACATGGGCCAATATCTCACTAATGCCACAAGCCAAAAAAATATATAGTCTGATTGAGAGAAATACTAGCCTCAGACACCCAAGAGACCCTTACTCTTCTAATCCCTCCTATAAAGTTTAAGTGCCTTGCTTATAGTTATATTTCTGAAGAACAATCCACAAGGTGACAGAGTATAAAGGTTTTTTGGGTTTAGTTGCTGTTTATTTGTTTTAATGAATATATCCTTGGTTAATGCAGGATGTCTTAGGTCTCCTTTAACCTTTTAGCATTTAACTGACCCCATTGTAACGGATTTCAGAAGCATGAGTCTGTCTGATTATATATATATATATATATATATATATATATATATAAATTGCAAGATGGAGTGAAAATGCAGTAATGCTGACTTTTAATATTGCACAGAAGTGGACATAGCTGCAACAACTACCCTGTTATAGGATAACGTTTTATCTAGTCTACAGCCTCCTTCTGCTATGCTCGCCCAATCTCTATTAGTGGAAGAGTATCCATAATTCCACCTGGAACTTCTGAGATCAAACCAACACCCTAAGAAGTTTGTAGCTTTGAAACCAGTCCTCAGCCTTGTAGCAGGTGAGAGTAGAAGGTAAAGAGGCCCCTGCATGTGGTGACTGCATCCACCTTATCTCCCTGCATGTGGTGACTGCATCTATCTATTCCATCTTCCTGCATGTGGTTACTATATCTATCTACCCCATGCCCCTGCATGTGGTGACTCCATCTATCCACCCCATCTCCCTGCATGTGGTGACTCCATCTATCCATCCCATCTCCCTGCATGTGGTGACTGCATCTATCCACCCCATCTCCCTGCATTTGGTGACTCCATCTATCCATCCCATCTCCCTGTATGTGGTGACTCCATCTATCTACCCCATCTCCCTGCATGTGGTGACTCTGAAAGACCCACAACGTGAGGACTCTCCCACGTTCTGACTCAGGAGAGGCGACACCCCAAAATCACCAACGAGAAACGGTCTTGTTGCAAATTGCAAGAGGATTTTTTATTCAAGAGCGCTCTCGGGCCCACGGTCCCCATACACCACACAGGGGTAGAGGACCGTGGCGCCCCGAGTAGCTGGATTAGGGGGTATTTAAAGGAAGAAACCACAACTTAAGGAGGTGGGAAGGGCGTTGTTGGAAAATACCAAAAATACCAGTTAAGAGTCACAAGGAAGTGCAAAGTTACAAGAGTCACAAGGAATACCTGGTAAGTGTTAACTCTCAAGACAGCTTCTAAGAGCCCCTAAAGGTAGCACATTTGCATTGCAGGTTCTGGGTGACTTTCTTTGAATGAGCACTCTTTGAACCCAGGAAGTGGGTGGGTGGAGGAATGTTGCTGTTTTATGATTAGCATACCTTTACAAAGGCCACATTCCCAAGCCTGGGCCTAAAGGCCTAGAATTCTGTTTTTACATTGTTATACTTTCAACTACATCTATCCATCCCATATCCCTTCATGTGGTGACTGCATCTATCCACCCCATCTCCCTGCATGTGGTGACTCCATCTATCCATTTCATCTCCCTGCATGTGGTGACTCCATCTATCCATCCCATCTCCCTGCATGTAGTGACTGCATCTATCCACCCCATCTCCCTGCATTTGGTGACTCCATCTATCCATCCCATGGCCCTGCATGTGGTGACTGCATCTATCCATTTCATCTCCCTGCATTTGGTGACTGCATCTATCCACCCCATCTCTCTGCATGTGGTGACTGCATCTTTTCTACTGCACAAACACCTGCATCTCCTTTCTTGGCTATGGAAACTGCTGGAGGAGGACATGATTCAGACCCTGCTGAGCTTTGCCTCTTCATACTGATTTTCCACTTAGGGGTTGGTAAGAGTTCCTTAGAGCTACTGCTCAAAGTTACCCCTGATTCTGACCCCATGGAGATGATATCTCAGAGACTTCATAGTTTGCTTTTGTGAGGATCTTTGTATTTTCAGAGACTATAGCAATCATAAACCCTGAAAACAGAGTTCACATGCCTATACATCCCTGTTTTTATGATCCCTATAATCTTTGTATAAGATGACGAAGCAGTCTAGTTGCATTCTATTTTGGGGAAAAGAAAAATTAGAAAAGAAAATTTTCCCCCTGCTATAATTGCTGGAGTGATTCATATACTAATGTGGACTTTCTGTTTGTTTGTTGGTTGGTTGATTTAGTTTTGTTTGTTTTTCTTTTTGTTTATGTTCTTTTGTTGTTATGTTAACAAATTGCTATTTGCATTACTGCGATGCTGACAAAGGCAGAAATATACCAAGGATGATGATTATCCTGCAATGGGAGATATGGAAATAAATGATGAACTTCAGGTCACCCATTCCACAAACAGTTATCATTGCAGTCAATACCAACCTGATGCAGGAGATTTCTCTTAAAATAGAGCAAAAGTTCTACTTGCAGAAACAAGTATGAAAAGTAATCATCAGCCACTGAGCATGCTTTGAATTCCCAAAATCATTTTATCGTCACTTAAAGTTTCAAGGTGTTTGTTATTCATTCACCCCAAGCCACATCCTCTCATATCCTTTCTCCTCTATAACATTCAAATGTCAGTTATCCTATCTCTTCCGCTGGGAAGTACAGGGACATCTTGAAACCAAAGAGGAGTCTTACAAATCAATAAACCATGTTAATAAACTTGAGGCCAATATTTCTTTTTTTTTTTTTTTTTTTTTTTTTTGGTCAGGCAAAGAAAAATAGAAGAGGCGGGGGAGAAATAAAACCATCTTAGAACCATCAACAAAAGCAAATCTGGTTCATGTGTGAGGACTTGACCCTAACATCAGTGAGGACTGAGTTAGATGGCCTGGCTTAAGATATGTTAGGTAGGGCTCATCTCTCTGTCATTCATGGAAAATCCCTCCCCTCTTCTTTGGCTCTTTCTGCCAACCAATACCTTGATGCAAAGCTCAAGTGATAGACACTGCTGAGCTTTCCAAGACTTCTGATGGTATCCTGCTTAGCTTCATTCACATTTACCATTTTGATTTTCCAAGGCTATGTGGCATGCATTCCTCAAAATGAAGCCCAATCAAAGGACTAAATACTTTGTCACTGACATTATGTATAATCAGCTAGACAACTCGCATGCAAGAGGAACTAAGACTTCTGAGAAACAACAGTCTAGCCAGTGACCTAGACATGGAAATAATCTCAATATACCATAAACAGGAGAATTAATAATATACAGGTGAATATGGAAACACATAAGGCCCCTTAGCCAGGAATAAGCCCAAAAGAATGTATTACCTTTCCTGGCCTGGTCTAGCAGGATACTACCAATTCAAATTACTAAGAAGGTGATAAGAGAAAATACACAAAAATATTCTCAGAGAAGATGCCTCCAGGCTGAGCAAGAGTCAAGCAGGACTATGAGGAACTCTATAGAGATGGTAAGAAACATGAGCAAAACTTTGGCTAACAAGTCAGTTGAGGAACCCAAGCTGACACTAAAAGAGAAAGTTGCTGGGGTGTGGGTTAAGTTAACCAAAGAAGAAGAGGAGCAGGAGGAGAAGCAAGAGGAAGAGGAGGAACAGGAAGAGGAGGAGGAGGAGGAGGAGAAAGGCAGGCTGTAGGGGCTAGAATGTACCTTGGAAAAACTTTGCTTTGTCATCTAGTGAGAAGAGTTTTACCTAGGGAATCAGATGGTCTGATTGACTCTTCTTGTGTATCTAGGGAATCCTTAGTATAGATAGCAGAGGAAAGAGCAAATGAAAACAAGGAAACTTACAAATCAGTTCAATTTCAATAAATAACATAGAATAGTTGATATCATTTCTGACCAAAGAGTCATAAAATTAGATTAAGACCCTCCAGAAATAAGGTTATTTAGAAGATTAGTAGGACTTTCTGGGTATTTCAATGGAAAGAGAGAAATGGAGGGTTCAAAGGGAAGTCCCAGATGGCTGGCTCAGCTGACATGGATGGCAGCATCAAGAGAGGCACCTCAGGAGAAGGTGAATTTGTAGGAAATATGGATGAAGTATTAGGAGGACTCAGTTTGAGGTAGTATGGAAGATCCAGATAGAGACGACTGACAGGCATAAGATATACAGGAAACAAAAAAAGAACATAAAACTAATGAAATTAGTGTGTGTTATCTACCAGAGAAAGTGGTTATGGAAGAATCACTAGTGGGCCCATCAGAGAGAACCTTATTGTAAGAAGCAGGGGTTGGGAAGGAGAGCAGTAGGTAGAGACCTCTTCATAACTCTACATCTGGGTAGCTTTCCTGTCATTGCTATTTCTGATAGAATTTTATTTTTTAACCTTTCAAAGTCTTTCAGACAATGAGTCTTTGGGAAAAATCTCATAAACAAATGTACTTGCATCATGTGTAATCTAGCCCTTCAGACTCAAAGTTTAAGGTAGTCTGGCAGTTTAGGTGTTGTTGTCATATGAAGAATTAATTATGAAGAATGGAACTTCAGGCAGAGCCAACAACATACACAGTGAAGATGGGTACCAAATGCATCCACTCCCATCTTTGCTTAGGTTGTCCTGAAGTTTAATGGTATTATCCCAGACTCCTGCTCTCACTCACTGGGCTCTCTTTTCCCCAGCAAAAAACAGACAGGTAAAAGGAAATGTCAGTAAAACAGAAAACAATATTTTTGAATTCATTTAAAATTTTTTTAAGAAAAATCACCCTGATGCTCTAATAACCTAATAGAGTTTCTCTATTTTGCCCACCCTAAGAAGACCCTTTACAGTACAGGGACTACTGAACACTGCGATTCCCTTCTCATTTTTATTCTGACTTTAACCAAAAGAGAGATGATGAGACCTAAGCTGCCACCCAAATTCTCATTTCCTTTTACAATAACTATTTGGCATACTCTCATCAGTGGGAAAAGGCCTTGCATTTCTGTATACTGATCTTCAGTGAAGAGGACAAATATTAAGGGAAGAATATTTGTTTTCAGCCAAAACTCATGCAGTGAAATTCTAGGTTTCAATTTGGTGGTATTAAGAGATGGATTGGTGGGGATGAAATTAATGTGACATATGTTGAACATGAGTCTCTCCTGGTTTGGAGAAAGACTAGGAAGAAAGAAATACGAGACGTTCATCATCCTCTGACTAAAGGCTATAGCATGAAGGTAGCCATCTGCAATGATGAAGAAAATCCCTGGTAAAACCTCTGGTACTGTTTGAAATGTGTATTTTTTTAATTATTATCTTGCATCCCACAATGGATTTTTATTACAGCAGCCTAATCTGACCAAGGTGACAGATTTCTTCTCTCATTCCAGTGCCATATAACCTGGGTATCAGTGTAACTCAGTTACCATGAAGACAACAACAAAGACCTAAAGAATGACAAGTTCTTGATGTTAAAGGAATTTTGGTGGTAATCCAAAAAAACCATTTTGTACTTTGTAAGTGCAACCAGTGGGCTAAAGGGGGAACATAGAGAATATTGGAGCATTATTTTATAGGACTATTTTTATAATAATTGGCAGACTCAATAATGTGAAGGAAGTGTATAACATAATTAACAACAATGGTTTCCTAGCTCATGTTCATCAAATCTGTATTGTATTACTGAGGAACAACTAATATTGCATAATGAACCTTTTGTTGTGCTGTGAACAAAACCCGAGGGCATTTGAAGTCTAGATAATGCTGTTCCACTGTGTTAAACTCCAATTCTTGGGTTTTTAAGGCACAGACATTCAATGTTGCCCAGATTGGCCTTGAACTCATTATCTTCCTATCTTCCTGTGCTAACATTACAGGGGTATATTAACATGCCTGACTCATCAACTCTTCTGAATTCTGAATAATAGGTTCTTATTGTTTTGGATATCTCTAGGCTACTTTCCTAGTGTAGAAGATTACTTAACAAATTCAATCTCCTTTTAAAATTTCTTATGGCTTCATATTTATTTCAACCAACTGTTTCTGCATTTTTAAAATCCTAATTATGGTCAATTAATCATATGTCTTAAATTCTATAACTATTTTGGGCTCCTTATGGATGTTGTAACTTTATATAAGGATATTTTAAAGAAAGTAATATCTGTGTGATGTAAAGAAACAAATGAGCATAGCATGGACATGCATGCCTTTAATCCAAGCACTCACAAGGCAAAGTGAAGCATGAAAGCAAATCCCTGTGAGTTCCAGGCCAACCAAGGCTACCTCGTGAGACCCTCTCTCAAAAAAGAAGAGAAAGAACTAAGTGAAAATTTTAAAAGATACTGTACTCTGGCACTCAGAAATGGGCTGATAACATTCCCTCATCCTCTCTGTGTATGTAGACACAAATATGCATACATGTAAAATTGAGTTATTTTATTTCGTGTGTGTGTGTGTGTGCACACAAGTGTGCACAGATTCACACAGAAGTCAGAAGTAGACATCAGATGCCTTGGAGCTGGAATTACAGGCAACTGTTAGCCGCTCACTGTGTATGCTAGGATTGAGACTCAGGTCCTGATAATTGAGAGGCAAATACTGCTGAGTCATCTCTGTTATTAAAACATCAAATACTATAGTACAATCAAAATGTCAGCTTATTAACTCATGAACACAATAGTTTAAGGATCAACCAACCATAAATTTCTGGTATGTAACCCAGAGAAATGACAACAGGCTCTATTGATTTGGGGGTCTTCAAGGCAGATCTGAGGAACTACTTGAGGGAAGGTATGCCACAAGTGTCCCTGAACTTTTTATTTAGCTACCAAGAATTATTGCCCATTGCAAGGTAAACTCCAATTAAACTCTTTTATATGCATATTACGATGAATTTTAAATGGCTATCTATGGAGCTGATAAACTAGTCAGTTTCCATATGGCTTCTCAAACATCCTTAGTACTAACTCCTCCTTCCACTCTCTCCTCTGCCCAATTTTACCATCACTATCCCTTTCAAATGTATATTTTTGTGACACTGAGGATTACTGTTCAGCAAATATTATTTATTCCTCTTTCCTGTGCAGGAAGAATTAGTCTCCTTGACCACTGGCACTAGATTTAGCCATATGATTTTCTTCATCTATATAGCATCATGTATAGATGATTTCTAAATGCAATAGGATGTTAGTGGGTATGACAGTGACAGGTCTCAGATGAGCATGTGAGTTTGGCTTGGCTCTTTGGCTCTGGCTATCTGCTATGAAGAGGGCTATAAGCAGATGTCTCTCTTTCAGCCTAGGCTCCTAACTCAATGTGCATCAAACCTGAGTCTAGCCTAAAGGTAAAACGGGGCAAGATGGCTGAACTGCAAGTGAGTTTGCAGAATTATAAAGAAAAGCACAAACAATTCTACATATGTTATTGAGGCTTGAAGACTTTTGCCATTGTGAAACATCAGTGCTTTGACAATATGTCATTATGACATTGTGTGATAGAGTCTCTAGACTTCCCTTCTGAATGCAAAGCTATGCTTACAATAACCATACAATGGACAATAGAAATTATCTTAGAGTTATATTTAAATAGTAAGTATACACTTCTAATTTAATTTGTTCACTTTGGGTGGACTAATGGAAGTTTGGAGAATGATGCAATACAGTTAGATTTCAAAAGTATACTTTATCCCATTTTAATATTTCTGAAAACAAAATATTTTATAAAAATCAATGTGCATGATGTGTAAGAGGAACAGACACTTAATCTCCAGTTGCTCAGCCTCTAATTTGATGAGCTGTCTGTCAAAGAGGAATCAGTTGTCCCCAATTTCCAGTAATTTTGAAGTGAGGACAGAGGCAGAAATTGACAAGGTGGAAACAATGACATAAAGAGTATGTTCTATGAAAGTGCAACAAGAATCAAAGCAGTGCAATTAAATACTTACAGAGGACAAATTATTGGAAATCGAAATAGCATTCTGTTGTAAAACTAAATAGCAAATCCTGCACTACATTATGATAAAGCCAGATGTTTGGATATACTTAGTGTTTGAATATGGAGTCCTCAAGAAGAAAGGCTAGTGTATTCTGCCATAATAAAGTAATTATTTTTAATTGGAATGCTATTCAGAATAGTTTTTACAATTGAGCATCATGATCAGGAAAGAGCTATAAGATGATCCCATCCAGCTTGGGGACAAGCGCACAATTAATCAAGGATATATGGCTTCACTTAGGACTTTCCTTGCAAACACTAGAGGATGTCAACCACAGCAGAATTCAGTTGTAGTGTATCTGCTGTTGGGCTGCAATTCTGATTCTAGTCAACACTTTCAGCTGCTGCAGCTTTCCCATGAAGTCATGTTATAATTGGTTAGATAATTGGAAGCTGTGTTCCTGACCAAGGACTCAGCAGCATATAAATCACAGATATAACCAACAATATGTCACCCAAGCAAGATACGACAACCATAAGCTTCTAGGAACCATTTCAATTAGTGTGATTATCATCCTTATCCTATAAAATGGTCAAGGACTTACAAACAACACATAAAACACAGACCAAATGTATCATAAATTTGGCAATATTTAGAACTAATAGGAAGCTGCTATTGTGAGCATTAAGTTCAGACTTTTGAGGGGTAATGTACAAGGCCTAGGTCGTCAAGCAAAACAGCAAGCTGTGAGAGAACATTTTAACCAATGCATTCTTTTCTGATTATAGAGTCTACTGCTGCAAATTTGTCAAATAAAATCCAATACTATTTCTTTAAATGCCATACTTTGGGAACAGCACTCAAGACATGACACCAGCAGACCTTAAATTTAAATTTTAGCTAGCCCATCCACCTGCATTCACATCTAGTCTACAGTTGCATGTGTATGCTCACATAGATCTTGCTTACATGTCCTAATCCTGTGTAAGTTCACTGCTAGAATAATTCCACTAAAATTTACATGGAGATAAACCTCTCTTTCTTTGATACCAGAGGTCTTTAAAGAAACAGGGTTTTGCATATCATTTGGTATTGTCTGGTGACATTTGTGTTGTCTCATCTGGAAAGTGAGTGCTGCTGAAGTCTAGTAGAAAGAAGCCAGAGATGCCTTTAAAACTTCTACAATCTACTCCTTTGCTGTGTCCCTAACATAGTATCCTGGATGTGAATAGTGCCAATAGTACAGTTTTCACAAAAGTTTAAATTGAAAATGATATTGATTCAGCCAGCTTATTTTATCCAAACAATTCTTAAGTTGGCCTTTCATTTTTTGTTTTTCTTAACAAAAAGTACCATTCTAACCTTAGCTGAGTACCTGGCACATGAAGAGGTAGGTTAAGAAATAATTGTTAAATAAATGAATAGAAATAAGGAGAGAAGTTTGAAGGAAGAAAAGGATTGAATTGTGCCAGGTTCAGAGTTTGCTATTGTCAGTGTTAACTATCCTTAACCTCTTGAATTAGTATCAATTTAAAAACTTGCTGGATTAATAATCACTGCTACACAGTTGCTTGTTTGAAGCAGCTCATAAATAGAACACTTTAAAATAATATAATCAAATTTCAATTGTACTCAAAGCTTAGTTATTTCATAAAATCAATTAAATAATCTAAGTCAGGCAGGATGCCGCTTAACTTCTGGATGGGTTGTGTGATTTACATACTTGCTTATTTGTTGATTTGTCTTCTCTTTTCTTTTGTTCTTCTGATCTTTCCCACCACCTAAGAAACATCCAAGAGCAAAGGACCACTTATTTTGGAGGCAAATACTTAGCAGGAATGACATAATTATGTTCAGTGGACAATGGTGAAATGGAAGGATATGTAAAACAGGGAGGGAAACGAGGCATAATTTTAAAACATACTATAGGCTGTCTTTGTGGGTCCTTTTTCTTCCACCCTTCTCTAACCTTTTTCCACTCTTTCCACCTCCTAATGCTAGATAGGAAAAAAAGGAGAGAGAGAGGGAGAGGGGGGGGGGAGAGAGAGAGAGAGAGAGAGAGAGAGAGAGAGAGAGAGAAAGAGAGAGGGGAGAGAGACAGAGAGAGAGACAGAGAGAGAAGAGAGAGAGAGGAGAGAGAGAGACAGAGACACACACACACACACAGAGAGAGAGAGAGAGAGAGAGGAGTGACACTACTGTTAGACTACTTCCAGCTGATTAAGGGTGTTGAGTTTGATCTTGGGGCTAGTCTGATCTTTGCTGTCAGGACATCTAATTTCTTGTCCTTATTGTTTCTTTTTTTGTGCACAACTACTTAACAAACCGTGATAAATTAACCCACCAACAGCCCCCCAACACTCAGGGTCCTAGTATTTAAATACCCTCTGAAAAGTCACCAGAAGTCCAAACTTCACACAATTACAGAAACTATCTGAAGCTGTCAAAATCATGTCCCTGTTAGAGCACAAGGTAAATCATACTTAGCTGCTGTGGACAATCCAAAGAAGTTTAACTCCACACCTGGAATTAAAATGAAAACACCTTCTTATTTCTGTGTTTTCTTTTTTAAAGAAAGCAAAATCCTCACTACAACCAACAATTAAATTTACTACTTAATAACAACATGTTAGTCTTCAAGTTTCTGCCTCAATCCTTAATGCTAATATTTAATATCACAATGAATACTAAACATAGACATTCTTCCCATCATGATCCCTTCCTAACCTACTTTCCAAACACAATCAATATTCAACTGTCTCTCTTGTTACAACATATATATATATATATATATATATATATATATGTGTGTGTGTGTGTGTGTGTGTGTGTGTGTGTACACATATAGATAGATAGAGATATAGATATATATTAAGGTATATTATTAATATATCCTAATATACATATATATTGATGCAGATATCTCAATGTTTCTTAAATATAGACTATAATAAGTTAACTGTTTCCTCTAGATAGCAAGTACCAAACTGTCTATGACTCTTAACATCACATAGAAAGGGAATCTCCTCAGATAGGTCATTTTGCTAGTGTTCCATCTCTAACCTAGGATCTGTTATCCCTTGCATAATCGTCCAGCACCAAACTGCTTCCTGTTTAAGGTTTTGATTGCTTCACGACTCCATCTCATCACGTGTATCCAACAAACCTTCTAAAGACTCGTACTTTGTGGGCTGGCAGGCCTCAGGAAAGCGTTTTTTGATTTTGAAAATGAAACAGAGGGGAGTAGGTGGCAAACTCACAACCAAGTTCATGTACTGACAGCTGGACTGAATTTGAGTGCTCCAGCTCTGGATGTCATTCAGGTTAGGACAGGTTCCAGCAAGGAAAATGAAAAGTCAGTTAGTGAATTAGACTGTCAAATTCAAGTCAAGGATCTAACGAGTGGCACGAGCAGGTCCCTGAAGGAGCCCTTCAGTAGGAGCAGCTAACAAAGCTGCCAGATTTTATAATCACATGTTGGATCAAAAGGCAAAGCTCTATAGGCATTTCCCACAGATGAATTCACCTCTCATACAACCTCCCTGATAAAGCTACTAGGTTAAACCCCCAATTCATAACCTTAGAGCCAGCATGTGTGGAAGATGTTAGACATATGGCTCAATTGAAATCTTTTGTGAAATATCTGGAGGCAGGTAACGAAAATCCTGAGTCCCAGATGAAGCTACACAGAAGCAACTAGAAAGGGCCACATCAACACGTATGGTATGCGAGGTTTGGACTGGCCTCCCCTCTGCTCACTCACCCAGGGATCCGCGCAAGGACAATGAGCAGCACTGTGTACTTCTCACTTGCCTTCAGGTTGCTTTGCATCTGTTGTCATCTCTAATAAAATGACAGCCTTCAGGAGGAAACACCGGCCCCAGGGCCCACAAGAAGGAACTGAGTGAACCCTGGGGTTTCTTGAAGACACACTTCACAGACATAACTTAGAAAACAGGTGTAGGCACTCACTGTGTAGCCAAGTCCTATTCAGACCCAAATGCTCCCTGTCCAGCAGCTGTATCCCTCCCACCCAGCACTCCAAATTCACCAAGTGATCTGCTGTCAGCCAGTCTCTGGACAAGCTCAGGTCCAGGTGACCCAAGAACTGTTGATTTTGGAAATGCCTTGAGCTATATTGCAGCCACAACAGAGTGGGCATTCTTTTTCAGTTTTTTTTTTTTATTGGTAAATACTTAAAGATAAAGTACATAAAAAGAGAAAAAGAAAAAGAAAAAAGAAAACCACTCTGAGATATCAAGGCTGGAGGATATGTGTAGGTATTCTATTCTGAACATTTTTTCCAGGGGGTATGTATATTAAAGAATAGGACAATAGAAAACACCAGTATAGAGAAAACTTAAATACAACATTTACACAAAACTACATGTTGAAGTGCACAAACTCAGACAAACAATATTGATTGCTAAGTACTTTCTTTCCTGTTCTTTAGTTCTGCTTTTTTCTGTCTTGGTGCAGGGTCTTGCTTTGTTACCAAGGGTCATCTTGAATTTACAGGCTCAGCCCCCTCATCCCTGGGACCTCATGCTTGTACATTAAGTCTGACCTCCTTTTGTTTTATTAATTCTTGGTGTTCCACAGCTACAAGTATTCCTTGGAGTTTTAATAGACACATGCAATTGGATTGTAATATTAAGACCACAGTGTTAAACTTAGATCTACCAAATTTTAATATGATTAAACGAATAGAAACTTCCTGTGATTAAACCTTGATTGATTTGAAGCATATTTAATCAGTCCCATCATTAGCAATTTCTCTGATAATTCAGGTGGCATGCTAGTCTTTCAGTATGCGGTGTCCCTGGTTTTTGTTTTAATTGACCAAATTGCTTTCTAAATTATTCCTGAAAATGCCAGTTTTTCTTCATACCTTGTCAACATTTTTGTTAATTGTTTTCAAACAAGGCTTGGTTAAAATAGAGTGGCCTACTCTCTCTGTCTCTCTGTCTCTCTCTGTCTCTCTGTCTCTGTTTGTCTCTGTCTCTCTGTCTCTGTCTCTCTCTGTCTCTCTCTGTCTCTCTCTGTCTCTCTGTCTCTCTGTCTGTCTCTCTCTCTCTCTCTCTCTCTCTCTCTATATATATATATATATATATATATATATACCTTCCCAATGATGTCCGTACTTATTTACCTATTAGGCTGAGTATAATTGTGATCTTGTCGTACTGATTTGTGTAGTATGTGTCAAACAAAACTAAATCAGCTTATTCTGTTTTTTTTTTTAATTGAAACTATAAGTTAACAACATAGAAATCCCTTAGTGTTAAGAATTTAAAAAGATGAGTATTGACTCTCTCATAAGATAAATAAATAAATTATTCAGTATCACAGTTCTGGTGAAGATAGTATTATATGCCCTCCACCATAGCAATAAAGACCAGCAGCCACAGGCTTTGTCAAAACAGTGTCTGTATTCATCCAATTCTGGTTAAAGGGACTACTTGGAATCAGCATAATGTTTGAATAAATAAGCTATGACTTAATGGGTTCTGAATTAAAGTGCTTTCTGTGTCTTATTTGCTAGGGACATTAGCAATATACTTAAGTTCCCGTGTTTTAGCAGTGGATTGGGAAGAGCAATGATGCTACTCCACCATGTTTTGTGAGCATTAGATGAAGCAATACATATAAAACTAACAAGAGCTACATGTTAACTCCGTTTGTGCTTTACAAGCATAACATATGACACACGCAGCGGTAACTCAGTAAGTGTTGATTATATGAAACTAATATTATTATGCCTGTTACTCACAGGCCCCAATAGCAAATAAAATCAGGAGTTCGGAGCTCTAGGAGGTAAAACCTAGGTTAGGCAACATCCTTTATATAATTTTGTCTAGAACTAAGATATAACTGTACTGACTGGTTTTGTGTCAACTTGACACAACCTGGAGTTAGCACAGAGAAAGGAGCTTCACTTGAGAAGATGCCTCCATGAGATCCAACTGTAAGGCATTTTCTCAGTTAGTGATCAAGGAGGAAGGGCCCCTTATGGGTGATTACTATCCTTGGGCTGGTAGTCTTGGGTTCTATAAGAAAGCAAGCTGAGCAAGCCAGGGGAAGCAAGCCAGTAAGTAATATCCCTCCATGGCCTCTGCATCAGCTCCTGCTTCCTGACCTGCTTGAGTTCCAGTCCTGACTTCCTTTAGTGCTGAACAGCAGTATGGAAGTGTAAGCTGAATAAACCCTTTCCTCCCCAACTTGCTTCTTGGTCATGATGTTTGTGCAGGAATAGAAACCCTGACTAAGACAATAACAAATATGGTTGTACTGTCAGGACAGTGATCTCCTTCTAAACTAAGAAAGCATTGTGTTATTTCTGTTCTGATTGTTATTCCAATTAGGTCCAACATTCCATACCCAAACCCCAGAAAAATGCTTAAGTGTTTCCCCAAGTCATGTGTCCACCCATCTGTCTTACCTCTAGAACTGAAGCCTGTCTTACCACAGACTTAGAAGCACTCCAGGTTCCTGATAATAGCAACTCCGATTAAAAAGAACAGCCTGGAATTTCCATAGGCAAGCACTACTGCGAAGGGTTTGCTCACTCTCTGGTGCTATGATTTGTTAACCAAAATAATACGGAGCATTGGGGGTGAAGGATGTAACTGAGTGATGAAAATCTTGCTTAGTGTGTGCTAGCTGCTGGTGGATGGGAAGTACTCCCAATTTTCTATCTATCTATCTATCTATCTATCTATCCATCCATCCATCCATCCATCTATCATCTATCTATCTATCTATCTATCTATCTATCTATCTATCATCTATCGATCAATCGATTGACCTACCTACCTATTGCCATTTTCTCCTTTGCTTGTGCATGTAGGACAATATATGTGACATCCATGCATTGTACATCTCCATTACTTTTAATATGAAAGTGCTCAGCAGTAAAGCAAGACCACAGTGGGAGACACTGTCAGGAGATTTGAAGATAGAGTCTTAGCAGATTTGAAGATGTGGTCTTGTGTGATTCTGTACGCTGACGCTGAAGCACAGGAGAAGTTTGTAGGTTAAAAGTGCTATGGTAGAACAGAATGCTCTGGTGACAGAATGCTCATCTACTCTGCAAAAGATCCCAAGTCAATAGAGCTTGAGATTGTCTTTTGACAATGCAGGTATCTTTGGTCTTAGAAATAGAAAGTGATCCACTTTAATAAGAAGATTAAAATGTGTATCTGATACCAAGAGTGTATTTTGAGGGGGCATAGTTATCAGGGTTTTCTGTTATCCACAACTGATTACACTGGAAAAAAGAAGTAATTGCTAGCCTACCATAAGACCTTCTATAGCTGAACTTCTCAGTTTGTAAATAATCTGAGGGGATTTTAATTCAGGATAATAAAAATATTTACCACACTAAAAATACCCTTACCACTGTTTGTGAAGCAAAACTAGAGACCCTAACAATGTTGAATATCTTATACTAAACATAAATATTCACATCATCAAGTCTGCTTTACTATTAAATACTATTTCAAGGTAGTATTTTTACAAAATTTATAACTATATAGATATTTCCTCCCCTTATCCTCTGCCTAAAGTTAACAGTATATACCCTCACCTTCCATTCTAACTACGTTAAGAGAAGATTTCAGTGCATTAAGTACATTCAAAGTATTGTGTATCACAGTCTGTCTGCAGAACATTTTGTCTTCCCAAATTCAAACTCTGTACCATTAAATAATAACTTTCCATTTCCTTTTCCCAGTAATCTCTGCCAACAACCATTTTACTTCCTGTCTCTATGAATTTGAGTGTTTTATTATTTGACAATAGCAAATAATTTTAACTACAACATAATTATCTTAATTGTAATACCCTAAATCTTGTAGAGATGTTCCTAGAATTGGCATATACACCAAACACTCATAGTTTAGTGATCCAGTCCAAGTTCTGGCCTGATGGAGACCTGCCTCTGGCAAATAAAACAAAGCCTCTTTATTTCCCTGTTTTGATCAGCCCTAAACCATCTCACTGGGGTTCTGGTACTGCTTACAGACGCTGAATGTTTCTGATGGTGCAAACGTAAGTCATAAAACTATCTACAGTACTCGCTTTAATAGTACTCGCTGCCACTTAACTGTAAACAGACTTGTAATATGGCTGTAAAACTCATAAGTTGCTGAAAGAGGCTATAATAAACTCATAATAATTGCTAGTGCAAACACTGCCAGAGAGGCCAATGATGGCTGGCTGGCTATAGAGGATGGTATGTATGATGTAAGCAGGAAAGAAACCTGGGCTATGACCATTTAGTATTGTTTCTAGTAATGGTCATCTTTTCTGTGATCTTAAGTGCCCAAATACATTAGTGTTAGTGGTGAGTTGTTATGAAAAAGTAGGATGGCAAACTTGCCTTACTGAAGATAGAGACATCCTCAAGACTCTCCAGTCTCTTCTAAAATAGTATCATCGTCTTAGCAGGAAGCTGTAGGCCAATATATGAAATAGAGGTTGTCAATCACGGTTGTTCTCTAGTAAAATTGATTCCTACTGGTGAAGTGTGCCAGTCCTTGTGTTGATAATAAAAGAACTCTTCTTTACAGCAGGAAGAGATTAAACTTTTTGTCTACATTGTTCTTGCTTGAATTATTTTGGGCTTCTGCAGCTACAGGATATTTCTTAAGAGACCTTGGAAGTTCTTAATTCAGATGGTACCAGAAAAGAATTGGATAAAGACAAACTTGTATTTCAACCAGGGTCTTGGTTTATATTTACAGAAACACAGAGCTCCTTAAAGTCAACTTGAACATCTCCTTCATGTGATATTTTTCATATGTATAAAGTTCATGCAGGATGTCATTACAGTTGACCATGCAGAGCACAGTAAACTGTGGCAAAGACAGGGAAAGGAGGATGGGAACTGCCTCTATTTTGATGGAAAAGACATCTTGTTGCTGGCAGCATGAAGCAAGCATCCCACTGCCTATTGCAGGTGCATGAAGGACTCTTAGTTCCCTAGGAAATAAGTTTGCAATCATGAGTTCAAAACCTATTAACAAACTTCAAGAGAGAAAGAGACAAGAGGCTGTGTCTAAAGCAGAGAGCATTTTGCTGCATGGAACTCTGTGATCAGTGCTTGTGTGATCATTGCACTGCTCTCTGTTTCAAATCTGTGGTATCTGTGCACCATTAAGCAATCACAATTTGTACTCATGGGTTTGCTGCTTTAGTTAAATGTTGGCATTTATATGACCGGTATGTTACCAATCACTATGTCCCTATAACTATTTTCTAAACCACCACCCCCATACCATATCAATCCAGTCACTAGACGAAATTTAGTAGTAAATTGTCAAGTTCAGCTGCTGGCAGCTGAGTTGCTTGCAGGTTAGTGTCACTCAATCTGTCACTGAGGGAAGTTGTTCTGTGGCTCTCTTCCATACTTGTATGAACAGGACACATGTTACAACTGTCACCATTCCCATCAAATTCTCCCCAAAATGAGTTTCTAATTTTTTATCAGTATTAACTTATTTGAAAAAAAGAAAACTCAAGAAGATGACTTCATGGACTAACAATGTACTTTTAAGCGATTCTTCATGCATTCAGTTTTTCTGGAGGATAGGAGTCATTCTATGAACACAATCTAACCAAAGAACTTTTTTTAAAAAAACACACAGTGATAACTGTCGCTATGATACTGAAATTTACCACAAGGTCACACTGAAACTCACCTCCTTCCTGGGTTCTGTTACTCAGAAGAAAAACAATGAATTGTTTCCTTTTCAGAAATAATCATGGTAATATCTGTATGTGCTGCAGAATTTTCTGGACAAGATAGGGATATTATATCATAACCTGAGCCTTCTTTACTCCTGCCCTCCCCCAAAAGGGTTTTACTTCTTGTATTTCATATTCCTACCTCACATTACTGTGTGCAATTGCCAGTAAAATCCTACTATATTATGACAGTGGGTCTGAAATTCAAATACTCAAAAAATCGCCAATAACTGTTTTCATGTTTTTGTGCTATTTTCAGGGATTTTTAAAACTATGATCAGTTCACCATTACATGATGTTATAATCACATCAGCATCAGGCGTGACATTCTGAATTTTCCTTCACCTCTTTGTGTTTCCCTTTCAATTCTGTCCTTAATTTACTTCCTGGCATCCTCTAGGGCTAGCTACATCAGGATAGATTTAAAGCTTCCTGAAGACAGTTATAGTATCACCCACAGTACAAAAACTCCTAGAAAAGTAGCTTGAAATTGGGAAGCCCTCTGTCATACCCATAAACCTACTCTCTAAATACCATGCTCACTCACCCAAAATGTATTTGTTTTTACACTTGGTAAATCAACTGAAACAATGAAATCTCTCTCTCTCTCTCTCTCTCTCTCTCTCTCACACACACACACACACACACACACACACACACACACATTTCATTCATTTTATATTCTTAATTGAATATGATTTTGAAAACCACATGAAGCAATTTGGAGAAAATGATGTATAACCCAATCACTTCATCACCGAAGCCTGAACAAGGTGGTATTTTTTCTGTTAGGGCTTTATGTCCCACCCTGAATACAATTCTGCTAGCCTCTTCATAAAAATGTGATACCCTATGGAAATGGGGCTTCCTGAGCACAGAGAATGCCCTAAAGATGTTATATATCAGGATCCTCATTTTTTTTTCAGTAGTCTGCTGAAAAGTCATTGACACCCATTAATTCAGGTTTGGACATGGCATCTCCTTCTGATTCTGGGGGGGTGGAGGGTATGCGTGCATGTACATGTGTATGTGTGTGTGTGTGTGTGTGTGTGAGAGAGAGAGAGAGAGAGAGAGAGAGAGAGAGAGAGAGAGAGAGAGAGATAAAGAGTCCAAATGGTGCTAAGTAGAGTTTTCTTTCATACTCATACCATACTCATAGTAGTGGTTTAAGCAACTGTTGTTGGTTGACTATCTTAACGGTACACTTTCCCTTGATCTGCATGATGGGTTCACCTTATAAAGAAAGAAACTGATAAAGCAAGGAAGTCTGTCTAAAGTGGCTGGATATTGGTGGCAACTTAATGAATTCAATCTTCAAAACCTTAGCTTCACATCGTCTTCATGTAGGGAAAGAATTGCAGAGAAAAAAAGGCTGAGTGGAAGATCAGTAGGTTCAGGACAAACATAGGTTCACTCTGTTCTTTAATAGACATTAGAGCTTGAAGCAAGCAAAGGTGAGGAAAAGTTCAAACAGACACGTAGATAAATCTCCATACATGCTTTGATGTCCATGTCAGGCTTTCTCTGCAGCCTGGTCAGCACTTCACTGAGAAGGCCTATGGCCGCTAACCAAAACAAAGGTCTTATATCATATAGCTGTGACCTTTCAAAGAGAGCTGTGCTTGGAGGGCCCTAAACCTAGAGACAGTCATTGTCCCAGGCAATGATCTAGGCCTGCATCTCCCCTATGGCTCTAGTCAAGATCATCTCTTCTTTGGAGTTGGGTGCTGCTGCATCGTGGTGTACATGATACATAGATAGGAAGAGGAGGCTATCTAAAGACTGCTTTCTGGGCTCTGTAGTGTCCTCTTCCTTAAGCATACTACAATATTCAGGAATTTTGGGTTTTTTTTAAACTTGTAATTAAATATAAAATAGATTTTTGTACCCAATTTTTAAGTAAGTTATGGTGTATTAAAGGGAGGAGGGGAGAAGGAGAGAGACCTGGAAGTTTATAAAAACCATATTGTAGGCTCCAGAGGCAGGACTCTCTGTTTTGGAGCCTTTTTATTCTCCTGGGAAGACTCATAATGCAGTCTTATGAGTTTTGTTTGTTGTTATATTCCCCCCTTTATCCTTTCTCTCTCTTTACCTCCTGAGTAGCTGGTCTTTTTATATGCTTTGCAGAGGTATATTGCTGACACAATAGCCTGGAGCAAGGAGCCGCTGGAGCCACTTCTGTTCCAGGGTGTAATTACACACACAGGGTGTATTTATAGCAATAGAGGTGCCAAAGCAGGGGCGGAAAAGAAAAGAAGGGGTTCTGCCTTAGGCGGGTGGCTCCTTGAGTCAGCATTGCAGACTCTGCAAGGGCGACTGCGCAGTGGTCAGAAGTGTTCCAAGGACGCCAGTTTTTGCTCAGAAAGACTGTACCCAGCTGCTAACTGCACTTGCCAGTGCAGAACAGAATAGGGAAAATATGTGTGCTGGGATCCTTCTTGCCCCTCATCAGAGGTAGTCTTACTAAGGGCTGGTGAGATGGTTCCGTGGTAGAGTCACCTATAGACCTCAGTTTTATCCCTGGAACCCACTCAAAAGGAAAGAACAAACTCTCTCAAGTTGTGCTCTGACCTCCACACATCTGCGATAGCACACACCCCTGTCTCCCCACCCCACCCACACACACACATGCACGTGAATGTAAAAATAAAATAAATGAAAATATAATCAGAAATCATTGCTGTACCATGTTGCTGGCAATCTCAGTGGTTCTGCAAGCCAGTTGTTAAGGAGCAGAGGCAGAGATGACTTCATGGGTGAGAGTGGGGCTGCACTCCTGCCCAATCCCCAAAAGATTCACTTTACTGTGACATACACGTGGACATTTTAAATTCAATTTCGTTTGTAGAAAAGAATTCATTTAGCTAAAAGTTCAACTTCTCTCTGGTTTTCAAGTGTTCTCTAGTCCCATGAAGTGATTGTCCGGAAGCCCCACTAGATGCTTCCCCACAAGCCCTGCTGCACACAGGTACACTCACACCATTCCCTGCTTTGGGCTCCTGGAAAAACACTGGCATCTCTCTGCTTCTAGTGACAAAGTTCACTTTTCTTAGCCACCATCAGTCATTTTACAGCATAAGGGTTAGGACTGTTTTGCATTAGCCTCCACCTTTTGGAAGATACACCCAAACATGTGTTAACACTGATCTATTCTCAGGAAATTTCAGTTGTCTGATGCAACATTATAATCTGTAATCACTATGTGCTCATTAGATGTCTAGAACTTATTCATCCCATGTGACTTAAACATGGTTCCTTCTCACCTATACCAGCATATCCCTAATGCAGGCATACCTATGGCTATCATCTTCTGCTCTATGTTTCTATGAGATGCAGTGGTTTTTATTCTATGTATAAGAGAGAGTATTATTTGCTTTCCTATGCTGGCTTATTTCACTTAGCGATATCGTCCATATCTTATATTCACTTGTCTCATACTACGAAATTCCATTTTGAAAGAATGAATAATACTGCACTGTGTATGAGTGTGTATTCTTAGTTTTTTCAACTTAAAGTGGGAAAAGAACACAAATATACATTTCTCAAAGAAGATATGCAAGTAATCAACAAGTATTAGGGGGGAAAGTCTCCTTAGTGCTACTCACAAGGGGACTGTAACTCAGCACCTCAGGCTAAAGGCATAACTAGACAATTTGAGAGCACTGACTGCTCTTCCAGAGGACCCAGGTCCTACTCCTGGGATATATGTGGTGACTCACAACTATCTATAACTTCAATCTCAGAAGACCAGATATTCTCTTGTGGTCTTCATGGGTATTGCTCACATAAGGTGTAACATACAGGAGGTAAGTTACTCCTACATATAAAAATAAATAAATACATCTTTTAAAATATGTAAAGACCCCCTATGATATCATTTAAACTACCAAAAACCATGGTGATGAGAGTAAAAAAAATGTAGAGAAAACATCTTTCACACTATTGATAGGAACGTAATAAACTCAAAGCCATCATGGACCAACAGTTTGGAATTTTCTCAAAAAATGAGTAAGGGAACTATCCTAGGATACAGCAGTTTCATTGTGTAAAAAGAGAGCATAAAGGAAATAAAATTACAATGTCAAAGAGAAGCTGTACTCCCTGTGCATTGCAGCATTTTTTACAACAACACAAAATGAGTCAGCCTGTTCATTGAACAATGAGTGAATTTAAGGTGGAAGAGGAGGTCTGTAAGATGGATCCATTGGTAAAAGCATTTGCTGTCCAGCATAATAACCTGAGTTTGATCCCTGGGACCTACATTGTGGTATCAGAGAACTGACTCCTGCAATATGAAATATACACCAGCGCTATCACCCTGTGCATACCCACCTGTGCATACAAAACAAATAAGTACAAACAATTATAAGATAGTTTTTTTTAAAAATGTAAGAAATAAAAATGCAATATATAGGAATGTGTGTGTGTGTGTGTGTGTGTGTGTGTGTGTGTGTTCTATTCTGTTAGTCTTTATGTTTTTAATCAGGGCTATTTTGTTGATAACAGGCTTAGAGTATATCTTGAAATTAGGTTGTTTGATGCCTTCTGCTTCATTCTTTTTACTTGACTATTTTAGCTGTTTGAGAACCTTTGAATATTTTTTCACTTCTGTAGAAATATTACTGAAGCTTTGATAGAGACCACACAAAATGTATTGATTACTTTTGATAGCAAAAAATATTTAACACTATTAATTTATTTTTAAAAAAGTAATTTTATTTCCTTTATGCTCTCTTTTTACACAATGAAACTGCTGTATCCTAAGATAGTCCCCTTATTCATTTTTTTGAGAAAAATCCATTTTTCTAACCTATCACCATTTGTAAACTCACACTTCAATTTCTTTCTTCAATGTTTTGTGTTTTCAGTATATAAATATAGCACCTAATTGTCTAATCCTATTTTTCCGTTTTTACAAATCAGTGTCTTAGTGTGTGTGTGTGTGTGTGTGTGTGTGTGTGTGTGTGTGTGTGTGTGTGTGGTTTGTGTCCTATGAAGCATACATAGAATACAAATGATACCTGCTGAGAGTTGGTTCTCTCCTGCCACCTTGTGGGATCCTAGGACTGAGCTCAGGTCATCAGGTCTGTGCACAAGCAAACCTACCTGATGAAGCATCTCAAGCCAATGGTTTTTAAATGTTTGATGCTATTATGACTGGGTTGATTTTGTTTTAACTCACGGTTCCATCATCCAATCATGAGATTTTTTAAAATTATGTTTCTAAAAGTGTCACATATTGATTAATTTTCCAGTTTTCCTCCTACTACTATTTTTTATTCGTCTGAAAATACACTTGATATGACTTGAAGATTTTTGAACTACCTGAGATTTACTGTGTGTCCTACCATTTGACTTTCCATGGAAACTGTTTTGTGTGTAACTCAGTATAGCACTCTGCTGTTGTTAGATAGACTGGTCTCTCTGCATGTATGTTTGACCCAACTGCTCTTTGGAATTGATTGTGTGTGCTTTTTCTTTATTGATTTTATATCCGAATAACCTTCACATTGTTGAAAGTGTGGCATTGTATTTCTTTACACCTTCTGTACTCTACATTATTCTTTGTTCTGTTAGGATTAACTTTATATATTTGGATGCTTCAGTGTTGAGTAAACATGGTTAAACTTGTTATGTCATCTTTATGACTTTACATTTTTATCACTAAATAATGATTTCTGTTATCACTTTGGGTTGTTTTTACTTAATATTACTGACAAATTACTCAACAGAAACTTTGCAGATTACACATATAATGGAATATATATTTGAGGAAATGGAATAAAATATGCTTACTGAAAGTACCAGACCTAACAAAAAATGTCCTTCAGAAACTGAAGGATAGATTATAAACCTATCCCAGATGGATAAAATGGGAGAAAGTTTTTATCAGTAGACAAATTTCACATTCTGAAGACTCTGCTACTGGAAGGTTGGTGAAAAAGTCACTTTGTTTCTAGTATTAAAGTAGAAAGGCAAAGTATTAACAATAACTATAGTTATGATAATTGCTAATGGATATGTAATATAGACAAGATGTGAGTGGTAACATTAATAACTAAATATGGGGTAGGAGAATTTGAAGCATGCAGAGATACTGAGGTTGGCCAGCCGGCAGAGATTAGCAGTAAAATCCCTGCTGGAGTTATTTGGCTGGCCCCCTGCCAACTCTACAGTTAAGCACAAAGGTCTGAAGCTTGAATCCATAAGACTTGGCTTCCTGCCAGGGTCTACTGAGGCAAGGACAGTACATACATCCAGGAGGACATACCTAAGGGAACTTTAAGCAGTAGTCTAGAGTCTGGGCCCAAAGGTCTGGCATGCAGACATGAACATACTGAAATCTAGATCTAATGGGAGTGCAATAAGTAAACCGTATTAAACAGGCTGTGTCCTCTCCTTTCTACTTATTTCCCTGGTTGCTTCCCTGTCTCATTATACCCATCATAACTGCATTTGGGGCTTTTATTCACACATCAATTAGACAATTATGTATGGATCAGGCATGTTGTCTCAGGCATTCTGTTCATTGTGAATAAGAGATGAATATGGCTGCCTGCTACACACACTCCAGTGAAGTTTGCTTGGCAGGCCGAGAGGCCTGGGAGCACTCACGAGGCAATGAGTTTCAGAGAAACTCACCTCCTGGAACCTTGGTGTTCTCATAACCCATACTCATACCCTATCCCTGCATTAGTTTGGTGTATGGATCCACGTGTTCTATTTTAGTATTATTTTATCATAAGTGCCTTTAAAGATTGAATTCTGACATAGCTAAGCCTTCGCCAGTGTTCTAACGTCCTAGAAAATCCTTGAAGCCGACAAACATGGAGTTCAGTAGGAATTAACATTCAAATTTACTTCTAGTAGAGAGGGTGAAACTAATTAAGCATTACAAAGAACGGAGCAGGAATAGCTCGGGGTGGTCTGCAGAGTGTTTACTTGGGACAATAGCCAGTCTTACCCAGACGAGGGAATACACAATGGCCTAGCAAATAGGAGGGTTTACCATGAGAGAGAGAGTTAGGGAATCCCCCTGAGACAGGTTTCTTCACTAGAACTCCTGGTGGTGGGTTTAACAATAGACTAGCATTACACCTGGCTCCCTTCTTAGAGGTAAACAGCAGCGCCTGGTCCCAGCCATCTTTTGATGTATACATTCCTTATGTTTTGAGTCACTGTAATTTGGTGGATGTATCTCGTCTGGTTTCTTGTTATTCTTCTATATAAAAAGTATGATGCTTGACTTGACAAATTACATTCAGATTCTACACATTCTCCCGTGTTGATCTGTCTGTCATTCATTTTGCTAATTCCTTGTCCACCTGCAACCAGAGAACTGTTCTATGCAGACAGGGACCAAAAGGGTCTGCGGCAGCTGCCCTCATGGAGCTTGTGGGCTGCATGAGAATTGGAGCAAAAAAAAAAAAATGCATCCTGAAATTAGATGTAGACAGATAAAGCCTGAGCACCAAAATTGCTTTGTGAAGTGGTCTGTGGGAAGGTGGTCTTTAAGCAGGATCCTGAAAGGTTAGGATGGAGAAAAGGATTTGGGGGAACTAGCATTGTAAGAAGAAAAGACAAGTAAGATGTCAGATTAAGGATATAGCCAGGGTCAGGACTGAGGTAAATGACTTAAAACTGGGCCCAGTACAATGGGGAGCTGTGGGAAGATTAGATGAATCTACTCAAAATTGTTCTTTTCATAGATTTCCCTAAATTCTTTGTGCAGGATAGACTTAGGAGAGTGCTGGGGAAAAGGAAGGTTCCGTACATATGACACTATTTATTTATAAATAGATTCCCTATAGGGAATGGAAGATGGAGGGAAGACCTCTCCAGGATGGAGGGGAAACGTGAATGGGGGAAGGACCTTTCTCAGGGTTTTACCACTGGTTTGCTAACATAAGAGTGTGTGGACAGTAAGCAATTATATAGTTCAAAAACAGCATGTTACATTTTATTAGAAGAGGTATTGGTATTGATAGAATTATCATGTGCCTACCTGAGATTCCAAAAATAAGGTCTTAATCTGTGAAGAATTTGTTAGCTGCCTATAGAGTAGACTAAAATATGAGGACCATGTGCTCTGTTGTTTATTCTGAAGACATCTATAAAATGGCCCCCAGACTCATTTTTCATGAGATTCAGGTATCCAGAGACAAGGAGGCATAATCTTTCATGAACCTTACCTTATGACTCACTCTAGAGTCAGTAGTTGTCTACAATACCCTTTTGGGTGCTTTCTTCCTATTAAAATGCTTCTACGGAATCTGTAAAAGGAAGTTCTGAGAATATTTCAAGACCACTTCAAGACAGAAGCCACACACTGACGTCTGCTACTTTTCAAGTGCCTCCCACATGAGTGAATGGCCAGCTGTCCAGCCCACTACCAGGACCCATTCTCCTACGGCTTCGGATGCATCACTGCCTGCCTGGCAAATCCAGCTGCCCCAGGGCACAGCCTAATTCCTGGATCCCCTGCTTCATCTGTCGAGCGCAAGCTCCAGTGCATCTGTGTTTTCCCGTGGTTTCTGTGCCAAAATAAAATCAGTCAAATAAAACACAATCATGCAATATCAGGCCACAGGCTGTTTGTCTCAGCCTAAGTGACTTTGACACCCGGGGAACAGAAGAGCCAAACCAGTCCAGTCGAGAGGAGCTATGGCTAAGGCTCCAGAAATACAAGGTGACACTGCTCCATCCAGCTGCATCTGGAGTCCAGTTGGTGTACATTCAGAAGGGAAACTGAGCTCTTCTTAAATTCTCTCCTTTACAGTCCACTTGTTCCTGAACCCCTATATCTCCATACAAGTCAGTGAGCCATTCCTATCTTCCTCATGGAAATATGAGCTCAGTACACCTAATCTTTGCCTGCTTGGACACTCCTGGCTAACACCCACCCAGTATATTTTGCATTGTTCTATAACACAAGTATAAAAAAGCCTGTGCAATTGTCTTAAAGCATGAAGCAGAGAATACCATTTGGTATTGTTTCACTGTAATTCCCCTAAATGGTACTAGAAATATGATTCATTTTTGTAGCAAGGGCTTCATGATGACCATTTTGTGTCTTCTCAGAGTCTGTCAAGCACATGTTAGGAGCTGGTTAATTAGCTAGAAAGGCAGGACTACAGCAGAACCAACAGAATTATTGTTCTTAGCAGGTAGGATGGACCTGCCAATGTCCAAACCTGCTAAGACTTGAGAGGTAGCATCTGAAAAAGAGGAGGTAGCATGCTTCTGTCCTGACTGTATGGCCTTGAAATATCATAGAGGATCTGACAGTTCTGACAAGAAAACAAGTGTGGCATTATGTGTGACATGCACCAGTCCAGTCTGACTCATTTTTGAATGCTCGCACATTCTCCTCTGAAGCTCAGTTCTTTATTAGGTAGGCATGTGTGAAAGAGCATCCATACAAGGGAATCCATTGGCTTTGAAATCTGCCATTCCCTTTTTTCCATTCCAGCTATGCCACTGAAGCCAGATATGAACTTCTTCATGCTTCACCTGCCATCAAAATCCTTCAGTGGTCCTGACCATGGGTACCCTCACTAACTCAGATAATCTTCTCTCCAACTTACAGCTAACACATTTCCCCTTCCTCACTCAAATATATGGCTACTTCTTTCAGTGCCTTTTGGTGAGTCTGCTTCTTCCTTCCACATGCAAACTCTTAGATTTTCTTGGAGTCAGTCCCAGAGTATGTTCCCTTTCCTTCAGAACACCCTTACATTTATTCCTCTAATCTAGACAACTCCCTGAAGAACCAAAAGACCTTGTAAAAACAGATATAGACTAGAAGCCCTGTTTGCATTTCTCAAAATCAGAACCCTTCCATCTCCCAAACTAGCTCCCATTCCCTGTGTAATCAATCTCAGTCAATAAAGCCATACTTAGCCAAGCTTCAAAGCCAAAGACATCACAGACACTCTTGATTCCACTCTCTCTTCACCACTTCCTTTTAACATTGAGTGCTGCAATTCTATCTAATGCAAAACCATACTTGGAAAACCTACTTGTCTTCAGGACCTTTGCTGTTACCATTGTACAAACCATGTTCACCATCACCTCTCACTCTACGACTGCAGTGATTCCCTAGATGCCTCCAGCCTCTAGGCTGGCAGCTACCCAGCAAAGTCTTCAAAACTCTGTGGTATCTGCAATTCATAAGTCAAATACTATCACATAGATGCTATGTTTTTCCTGATAACTTCCCATGTTATTTAGACAACAATTCAAACAATATCTAATTATAGTCTTCTCTATTATTGAACATTTTGGGGGCCTCTCAACTTCATCCTGTATCACTGGTTATTTATTGACTTCCCTAATTCTTTTCCAACTTTCAAAGTACTTCCCATTGGCTTAGAAAAAATGCCATTTCCTTCTTAAAAATAAATTTTATATGCATGAATTACTATTAATCATAGAATGACTCTCACTGAGACATGTATATGATATGATTTTATATTTACCTCCTTTACCCTCTCC
Organism: Mus musculus; assembly: GCF_000001635.26. Taxonomy (NCBI): domain Eukaryota; kingdom Metazoa; phylum Chordata; class Mammalia; order Rodentia; family Muridae; genus Mus; species Mus musculus. The sequence continues at coordinate 16,834,062 of NC_000079.6, forward strand.
TGCCATCCTTCCACTCCTGCTTATCCCATTTCTCTGCCCAAATATTCTATTTTTATGCTTTTAAACATCTAGTTTGGAACTCCTGCATGAGTCAAAGGTTAGGAGATGCTATGGGTTTGGAATTATAGGCACCATCTTGAGTGACTGCTTTGACCATGAATCCTATTTTAAGAATGAATACTTATTTTGCTGGTTGTCACCCAAATTTTCCACTGAGTGGCTCTCACTTGTCAATAATCTGAAATTCTCTAATGGAACATGCCTAGGCCCATGATGGAATGCCCTTTGTATACCAGTATGGTGCTGAGCCCTTAATGAGCCTTGTCTAAAACAGTATCTAAGAAGAATTTACTGTGAATATATTCCACTATGAGGCTCAGAAATTTAAATGTTCATCTATTTATAATATAATACATTGACTTTATGTTCATATTACTTTGCCTCCTTTTGTGTGTGTGTGTTTGTGTGTGTGTGTGTCTACATGTTCTTATACCACATGTATGCCTCTGGATGAGCTTAAATGTGTGTACAGATGTGTACACTTGTGTGGGAGCAAGAGGTCAATATCAAATGGCTTCATCAGTCTCACTTCTTACTTTTGAGATAGTCATTTTCTGAGCTCTGAGCACACTGTCAGCTTTGGCAAGCCAATGAACATCAAGGATTTATCTGCTTCTGTAAATCCAGTGCTGCTGTTACAGATATGTACCTGCTTTTTTATTTAGCTGGTGGGGAAGCTAAACACAAGTTTTCATACTTGCATGCCAGTTGTTTTACCAACTAAGCCATCTCTCTAGCTCTCCTTCTCACCATGTAAAAGGCATGTTGAAAACGGTTTTCTGAGACTCATCTTCATGACCTAGGCCTCCACAGTAAAGGAAAAACTGACACATTTCAGATCATATACTGTTAAGAGTGCTTTCTTCTTCTACTTCGGTAAAATATTTTATAAAGAAAAATTTAAAAGGAATTTTTTTCACAACAGCATTAAGATTCTGGTATAACAAGGAAAAAGTGAGAAACTGATATTGAAATGTTCCTAATACTGACACTTGCCTAAATCTTCACCCACACCCTTGGACTAGGAAGACCACACCAAGACAAGTCGTCCTGGCCTTTGGAGCCCATTAGTTAATGAAGGGAAGTGTTTATGTGGCCTCAGCATCGGGATGATATAATGATTGCTGTTCCTCCCAGCAGGTCTCACCCCTTCTCAGGAAGACATCAGGGGTCAGCAGAAGTACAAACTCCCATTTGATGAGTCACTTTGGGAGAAAGCCAATCACAGCATAAAGACTGTCTGTGGGGAACTGGTAAGAGGAAATGGTACCTTTCCTTTTGAGGACTGAGATCTCATCTAAGCCTGGTCTGATGCCATAGAAACCACCTGGACTGTCTGGCATGGGATCTAGTAAAAGACAGAACAGTATTCTCTAAAAGGAAGTTGCCTATGCTCACCTCTCAGCTGGGTTCATGAGGAATCGTCACTGCCAGATCTCTGAACTTAGGTGAAGTCAGGGTCATGAATGGGGCACATTTATGTTCTTATTTTTATTCATTTAAAGGCATCCACATATAATAATAATAATAATAATAATAATAATAATAATAATAATAATACCTTTGAGAAATCAGTAGAAAGATGAAGCTCACAAGGCTTTGGTTCGCTCTAATACAATATATCTACTATTCCACCATTGGTAAGCCAAAGCCTATACCCTCTGCCTATCAAAATCTTAGCTGGCATTGCTGCCATCCTTAATACCATCAAGACATTTCAACTGCCGCCTGGCTACAATAACTAACTGTAGTCCCATCTCAAGTGACTTACCATGAACAAGGCATTTGATGTTCAATTTTCATTTAATTTATATGCCATAACCATTATCTTTAATAGTGAGAAATACTCAGGTTCAGGGAGGCCAATCTGTCTTGTAAGTGGCCTAAGCCTGTGCTCTCATCACACCAGAAGGAAGTTTTCTTCTGGGTAGAAAAGAAGTGTTAATACCACCAAATAAACAACTTCAAGCAGAAAGAGTTGTCTGCTCTCCCTCAGCTCCCACCATCAAGCCCTTCTGCCTATCACTCAGTGATGCAAGAGCAGTCTTCAGCATGAGCCACCCCCTTCTTCCCTCACAGAGCTCTTACTCTACCTGCTTCCACCAAGCAAGAGGCAGTTGCCATGTTCATGTTCTTCTGTAGTCTTTTGTAGTCTCAATAGGTCACTTACCATGACCTCTGCTTGAAAAAGGAAAACAAAAGGAAAATGTTTCACAAAGTCTCATCTTCTACCATCTATCATTGCAGGGAAAGGTGCTAAGTCTTAACATATGAGGATTCAACCCAACCAAATAGTATTTTCCAACCTCATGGTAGCACTAGAGTGAGTTCATGGAGCATTATCACAAGCAGATACCCAGTCTTTTTCTCCAGACACCCAGTGTGTATTTTTCCTTGTCTAAAGGTCACGAAATAAAAATTTTAAGAACAAACAGCACTGATGAGTTTTTAAATCCTAGAAAGTAATTTTAATTATGAGCAGAAAAGACTTAATGATGTTAATGCAAACCTTGAAATGGAGACAGTCAAACAGACAGACTTAGAGATGCTTAAGTCATTTTTCTGATCACACCAGCAACTGACAGGCACCAGGCAGGTAAAAGTCTTCTTTTGCTGGCTTGGAAATTTTTCCAGTGGGTTTGTCAAGGATAAACACCTAGGGATAAGTCTGATCCAAGTGAAAGGAACAAATGTCAGGAAAGCTGGAGATAAAGCTTGCACAGGGTGGGGACTCCTTCTCAGTCAGGCTTCTTTTTCACTTGGATTACAACAGAGAATGTGAAAATCCAGTCTGATTTTTTTTGAGCAAGGATCTTTCTAGAACAAACTTGACATTGCCTAACCATGTCTGTTATTTAACATCTCGGCAACTGACTTACTGGCTTACTGAGGACTATCTCTGGATGCCAGTTTAGCTCACTAGGATGCTCTCTGAAAAGTATAGACACGTTCTGTCTATTTTGTTGGGTTTGGTTTGGTTTGGTTTGGTTTGGTTTGATTTGGTTTGGTTTGGTTTTTGTATAAGTAAAATAAGCCTACTTCAAATCAGAAAATGCAGTATGTATCCTTTGAAATGGTTTGCACTTTGAATATTAAAACAGGGAAAATTAATCCTACAAAAAGTCACTTAAATTTGGAAGCCCAGTTTCAATGATGGAACAGCTAACATTCAATAGGCCCACGCTTTGTATTAAACAAATGTCTTGTCTCACTAAAGTGTAACCACATTACTTTGCCATGGACAGGTATACTGCACAAACAACAGAAGATGGGTTAAGAAACATTTATAACTTTGCACAAAATATGTGTAAAAATGGAAATCTGACCACTGAACTCCAGAGCCCATATTATCAGCTTTCTACGTAGTGCCACTGATGGACCAAATAAAAGGGACACTTAGAGTCCCTAGTTAATCCTGCTAGCATTTACTGTAAAGAAGAGCATAGCAAGAAACAGCAGCTAGGTTTCTTATTTCAAACATACACTAGAAGGGTCTTTCTTTTGTGCTGCTCATTAGCTGCACAGACCCCTAATTAACAAGTCTGTGTCATTAAGAAGAAATACAAAGTCCTTTCAGGAATACTGAGTTCTTCCTGTCTTGTTTGTTCTTCCTTTAGTCAGAGAAGACATCTGAACCATGAAGGAGAAAGTGAGAGAGAATTATGGCGACAGTTCTCTCTCAGACCCTCAGTAGTCTGCTGTCAGTGTCCTGAACATGACATCAGGAAATCTTTAAATGAGAAAAAAAGGAGCAAACATGGGAGCACTCCTTTTGTTTTGTCTGTGTGTAGCGAATTTTGGTGTTGCTGGGGTTTGAAACCATTCTACTATATGTTAAGCTAAGCCTGGAACTTAACTGTGTAGCACAGGCTAGCCATAACTATGTGATAATCCTCCTGCCTCACCATCCTAACTTCTATAATTAGGAGGCAACCCAAGGTGTGATAATTTGGGGCAGTTTGGACAACAGTTAGAACCACTATTGATTTACTCATAAAACCAAACTCTCATCGTTTTTCTGTGATTGCGTATGAGCATCTCCACCATTATAGTCCTAGGACATGTTCCAGGTCCTATCATTATGTTTGTCATACTGCTCCTTCTATAGTCTACATTCCCTGAAAAGGAAGTGACGACTTCACTGTCCTTCTATCAGTAGAGCTCTATCAGGACTCTTCCTAGCAACACCCAGTACTGTAGAGGCCAGGGTCAACTTCACACAAGGAAGGATTCCACTGTACTCAAGACCTGGTCTGGAAAGGAAAACCAGAATTATCTTGCAGTCTGCTGCTTTACTTGGCCAGCAACTATCACATTAAGAAGGGATCCAACAATTGTCGTCTTTTATATCAAGGCCTAGGTCTCCTATACCACCCAGCAAAAGCAACAATGGAGAAGTTACATGTAATGGGATTGCTTTCCTTGAAACATTCTATTATTCAACATCTCATAAATGAATCATGAAAGGATGTAGTGAGTCAGCGTGAGTTATTTCACTAAAATCTCTATAAACCAGTGAACTTATTTATGTGATGAAATAAAGAATACACACACACACACACACACACAGAGAGAGAGACACAGAAAGAAAGAGAGAGAATGAGGAGAGAGAGAGAGAGGTTATAGGTTCAAAGCAGTCGACTCTTTGGATGATGGATCAAGAGAAGAGGTAAGTTATGGGTTCCTCCACCTTTCTGGAAACAAAGAACATTGTGTCCCTATCTATAATAAAGTGGGAACACTAGAAGGCAGGATACTTTACAGAAAGTTAAATGTTTCATACTGTAGGAAGAAGTGTGGAAGAAACAAAAAAGAAATTATTTTATTATTCTTTGGAATCTTGTTTTTATAGCCCTCATTGACAAGATATTATTCTCTTCAACTTGGATCAATAGTAATTCTTCATACCTTCCAGGGACCAGAGAATTGAGGGACATTCATTATGAAAGAAATTCTGTTGTAGCCACTGGTCGTTGGAGGTAATTTATTACCAATATAAAACATGTAATTAGCCAGGCAGTGGTAGTGCATGCCTTTAATCCCAGCACTTGGGAGGCAGAGGCAGGTGGATTTCTGAGTTCAAGGCCAGCCTGGTCTACAAAGTGAGTGCCAGGACAGCCAGGGCTACACAGAGAAACCCTGTCTCACAAAACAAACAAACAAACAAACAACCCCCACACACACACACACACACAAAAAACCAAAAAACCAAAAAACATGTAATTATAACACAGATGTGAAATGTATATAAAAATAATTACTAGAAAACTTTTTAAAAAATGTAGCCATTGAAATCATTTAATGAATGATGAAGGGACTTGAATTCAAACACCTTAACCTGAACTGTCATGTTTGAGATATCTGAAACAATTTTCATAATGTTCTTGTGAAATACCAAAAAGCTTATTTTGTATGGAATGTATTCATTCCTGAGTTAATCGATGTATACTAAAATATTTGTGGAATGAATGCCATCATTTCTTGATTAGCTTGTGAATAATATAAGTGAAATGATGAGCAAAATGCATACAAATAATTATTAAATCTAATTAGCACACAAAGCTAATTATACTATTCTATTTTTATATATCTTTTGAATACTCTTTATCTTATACATTACCTTAAAGTTATATCAAATAAGTTTAAAAACCATGAGGATAAACAGGATAAAATGGGAGTCATCAACATATGGCTAACGTTCAGTACTGGTAACGTTGTAAAAGAGTAAAGTAACTGTTAATCTGAAAGTGTTAAAACTTCACTCTCAAAGCAGGGCGTGGTGGTGCATGCCTTTAATCCCAGCACTCGGGAGGGAGAGGCAGGTGGATTTCTGAGTTCGAGGCCAGCCTGGTCTACAAAGTGAGTTCCAGGACAGGCAGAGCTACACAGAGAAACCCTGTCTCGAAAAAACAAAAACAAACGAACAAAACAAAACAAAACAAAAAACAAAAAACAAAAAAAATCCTTCACTCTCAACTATTTGTGTTAAGTGGGTTATATGCCCTTGAAAATGGTGTTGATCTGCTCTGGAGGGCACAACCGTCTGTAAATTCTGCCACAATTACTGATGACTACATTTTCCACACACATCTGTATGGAGTGAGTTCAAGATTGTATCTACCTTTGACTCATTCTTTTCCCTTTAAACAAACAAAATAGAACATCACAGGAAAAATAGGGCATCTAAGGAAGACACTGGTGTTCAAGAATAAGTAACCCGAGGTTATATCAAGTAAAACCTTCTGTCATTATAATAAGTAATTTCCACCATGGACTCTCTAAAATGAGGTACACAGAACAATCACCTTTGCATATAAAGCAGTACTATACAGGTCACCACTGCTACCCCTTAAATGTAGGCAGACTACCAGAGATAATAGAATACTTGGAGAAAACTCCACAGTATGCTAAAAATAAACACAACAGACATGACAGCAGAAGACAGAGAAATCATTAGGAAGAAAATATTTTAAAAGAATAAAAAGAGGCACTTAAAATAAGACCATGTGTGTAAAACAAAAGTAGAATTCCATTAAAACGAGTAAATAAAAGGTAAAATAAAAGCTGTTGGAAATTGACGTTTCATTCTGATCCTTATCCTGTGTCATTTAGAATGAAAAATGATGGAAAAAAAAAAGAGTAAAATGTGGAAAAAGAAAGGAAGAGGCAGGGGAAAAGAGAACGGGAGAAACAGAAAAAAAAGAACAAAAGAAAGAATGAAAAAAGAACAAGGAAGGAAAGAAAGATGGGAGGAAAGAAAGATAATAGACTTCATCTGAAGTTAAAGAAGATGGAGTATTTTTCTTGACTGGATGGTGAAAGAAACTAGGAGCATAAAGAATATGTCTTTTGAATGATTATATTGGTTGTCAACTTGACAAGATATAGAATTAACTTCGAGACAAATTTCCCAAGAGGCAATTTTACATTGGATTAGTTGAGGGATAGGAAGACACCATAAATGTGATGGGCATCATCCAATGGGCTGGGATCCTGGACTTTATATGAAGGTCATGGTGAGCTGACACCAGTACTTATTGCTCTCTGACTCATATTATGCAATGTGACCAGCTGCCTTTCAGCTCCTATTGTCATGGTTTAACATTTGGAGTTAAACTTTGTGCAGGGTGGGCAATAAGGATCTAGTTTCATTCTTTTATGTGTAGCTAACCCAGTTTGACTAGCAAATTATTTTGAGGATGTTATCTTTTCACTAATGTATAGTATTATTCTCTGTCCAAAAAACAGGTCCTCAATTCTATTTATTTGATAAATGGGTTTGCTTTTATGTCAGTGTTGTTCTGTTTTTATTGCTATTGTATTTTATAACTGTTGTAAAACCTGAACTCTAGGATGGTGATAATTTCAGTATTTTCAGTTTTGGGGTTTTCTGTTCTTTGTTTGCTTTATTGTTCAGGATTCTTTTGACTATCCAGGGACTTGTTTGTTTCCATAACAAACTTAGCAACTTCTTTTTTCCATTTTCTTGAAGTACTGCATTTACATTTTGATGGAGATTTCACTGGATTTGCAGATTGCTTTTGATAGAATGGCCATTTTTATAATATGAATCCTACCAATCCATGACTAGAGCAGATCTTTTCATCTTCCAATGTCTTTCTTTATTTCTTTCTTCACTGTCTTAAAGTTTTCAATGTACAAGTTTTGCAGTTCATTGGATGAATTTATTTCAAGATACTATAATTTTCAACAATATTTGAACAATTTTTAAGAAATCCCTGTAACTTTTTAAACTCATTTATCCTCTTTCCCAACTTCTCTCATAAACACTTTCAATCTCTTACTCCTTAGCATGAAATTTAAGTTTTCTTTTTCATTTTCTCTCATTTAGTTTGTGATGTCCAACTAATCTTTAGAGTGAAGGTGCCCTAGCAAATGGTCAGCATACAAGGAACCCATCACTAGATAAAACTGACTCTATCCCAGGATCTATCAAATGACAATAACTACATCAGATAGTGGTAGGGAGTCATGTCTATACCCTGCCCCCAGCCCCATGCAGATTTTGTCTTCTTTGAACATTTGCAGGTTATATATTGACTTTGTTTATTTTTATTAGATATTTTCTTTATTTACATTTCAAATGTTATTCCCTTTCCTCTTTTCCCCTCTAAAAATCCCCTATCCCATTCCCTCACCAACCCACCCACTCCCACTTCCTGGCATTCCCCTATACTGGGGCATCAAGCATTCACAGGACCAAAACCCTCTCCTCTCACTGATGTCTGACAAGGCCATTCTCTGCTACATATGTGACTGAAGTCTTGGGTCCCTCTATCTGGCTTAGTCCCAGGGAGCTCTGGGGGTACTGGTTGATTCATATTGTTGTTCCTCCTATGGGGCTGCAAACCGCTTCAGCTCTTTGGGTCCTTTCTCTAGCTCCTCCTTTGGGGACCCTGTGCTCAGTTCATTGGTTGACTGTGAGCATCCACTTCTATATTTGTCAGGCACTGGCAGAGACTCTCAAGAGTCAGCTATATGAGGCTCATGCATTTCTAATGTTGCTTCCGTTTTCTTTTCATGGGCTAAGTTGACAGACAGCTCTAAGAGTCTGAGCTGAAGAGTCATGCTTAAGTGGGGTTTGGAGATGGCTCAGTAAGTATAAGTTCTTGATACACAAGGATAAGTAAATAAGTTAAGATTCCAAGAACCCTGCTAAAAGGTGGGCCACACATCATGAGCATCAGTCACTTCAACACCTTCCCAGGAAGCAGAATACTACTAGGAGAATCAATGCTCTTGAGCCTGGCTTAGGCAGGGGTGAAGATACCTCTAAGAAAGAGCGGGAACTTGACGATCATCATGTAATGATTGTTCTATGACTCCCACACTCTTGCTGTGGCATGCATGTGCCCACAGTCACACATAAAACATGAAAATACATTGAAATACTCATACATATCTCACACACACACACATACACACATACACACACACACACACACACACATTTTTAAGTGGTATATTGTGTTTAAAACTTGGGTTCTGGAGTCAGACTTCTCTAGAACAAATGACAAATTCAGAACACTTGTGCAAAGTTACCTAAGCAATCTCATTCTCAATACCCCTACCTAAGAAGTCAGGATGATGGCCAGGTAAGACACACAGAGTTCTTATGATAGACTGAGATAATCTGCAAAAGTAGGAAATTCTTTTGCCCTGTAATGGGGCTAGGAGCATCGAGAACAACAAGACTAATCAAAACTCAAAGTTATTAAAACAAGTGATCCTGCAATTATTATTAGATTAAACTGAGAACAATAAGATTCCAGCACCAGCCGGGTGTGGTGGCACACGCCTTTAATCCCAGCACTCGGGAGGCAGAGGCAGGAGGATTTCTGAGTTCGAGGCCAGCCTGGTCTACAAAGTGAGTTTCAGGACAGCCAGGGCTACAGAGAAACCCTGTCTCAAAAAACCAAAACAAACAAACAAACAAACAAAAAGATTCCAGCACCAAAGGATTGGCAAACCCGCCAAAGTCAGATTCTTCTATTTCTTGTATACTTTACTAAGCAGATTTTACCCCAAAGCTTCTGTGCCTCTTGATCACATTATGGTCAACAACAGACAAAGGCATGGCCACACATAGCTTTGTCTTTTGTTCACTTCCATTAAGAAAAACAAGACCAATGGTTTCAGAAGCTGCCCAGAGGGCCTCCCTCCTCCCCGGAAGACATGATCAGCATGACTGGCATGGATGCATCTTCCAGTGGTCGTAGAGAAAGATTACTTATGTAGTCAGTAAATTTTACTGAGTAAAAGTTAATGTTCTTCTTGCCCGACTGCCTTTCATTTCTCTCTCTCATCTCTCTGTCTCTGTCTCTGTCTGTCTCTCTGTGTGTGTATGTGTGTGTGTGAGAGAGAGGGGAGAGAGAGAGAGAGAGAGAGAGAGAGAGAGAGAGAGAGAGAGAGAAATATGTTGATATGTATATGTACAAGTAAGTACATAAAGATCAATATTTGATATTTTCCTTAATCATTCTTCACTTTAAATTTTGAGACAGAGTCTCTCCCTGTAATGAAGCTCACTAATTGGCTAGAAGAGGTGGACAACGAGCTCCTGGCATCTGCCAGTGATTGCTTCTCACTGCAACTCTGGGGTTACAGATGCACACATATTCTTACACAGACGCTGGTCAGTTAAACACAGTTTCTCATGTATAATTGTCAGGCACGTTACTTCTGGAGCCATATCGCTAACCCAGGGCACTCTTTTACTAACGTATTTGTCCACATTAAGACTCTTTCTAGTCTTACAGGAAGATTTTTCTCAAGATGTAATTGATTACCACTTCCAAGTTCTCAAAATGGCAAATGATTTATATCTCTTTTTTCTGTGTCAGTTTGTATTTCTTTCTAGTGAATGTCGAAAGTGCTGTTTATAAAAAATTATTTTATTCACATTGGGGAGAAGAATATGAAAGTGATAAAGAATTTGCTTAATATATAGGAGATATAGCTATATCGATGTCTGGGTAGAGCTAACCAACAGAATTCTATTCCTTTTCATATTCTTTCTTCCTGCTACTTAAAAAAGTTTAGGCCTATTAAGCCAACTGTCACAAGTTCCCAAGATCTTCATACTAAAACTAGAAATACATCTTCACCATCAAAGAATAAATCTGAGAGGTAAGCTGGTATTCCCTATTTCTGAGAAAGTGGGTTATATATATATATATATAAATAATTTGTTTATTATTTTCTAAGCATTAACTCATTTTCTGTTTTTATATACATGCCAGGCTGAATACAGTTTTTTTTTTTTTAAAAAAAAGGTAGGATTTATAGACTACATTTAAGAAACTTCCAAAAGAATCTCTAGAAACAAACATGTGAATAGTAAAATTTTAAGTAGTCTAGAACTCTGAGCTCAAGGGAATGAATGGCTGCAGCCATGTTAGTAGTTTAAACTGGCTGTGGGTTCCCATAATTACTGCAGTGTATTTTCCAGATTGACAAGAGAGCACAGCTCAAGTCTGTAATAGATACTGACACTTTCCATGGAATGGGAAGGCAGATGGCATCAAAGGCTTTCACACTTAATGTCAATTTATCCCATGACTAACTAGAAGCACAACCATGACCTTGTATGAATACATATGCTTCCAGATAAGGGTGAATCTTGAACCCGGATGAGCTGGTAAGTTTCTAGACATTTGAGACCATAGTAACAGCTTCTTAGGCTCCTGTCGCATTTTCTGATACAACTCAGGGATCATAGATCTACTCCATGTGGCTCTGTACTTGAACAACACAAAACCTTTTTTCATTCTGTTGATATCAATATTACATAAGCGGTAGTTATTAGGCAGAGCAGGGGAATAACCGAGTATAATTAGAATGGTCTGGAATGAATGTTTTTAAAAGATAGGTGACTTTTAGAACTGGGGTTTTAAGAAAGAATAGAGAAAACAGAAGCCAGGATGGAGAGGAAACAAGAAAGGGCATGGGTTAAAATGGTGACCGTGGCTATGGAAAAGTTTATGGGCAGGGGTGGGTGGACCTGATAATGGAGGAAAATCAACAAACCCATTCTGCAATCTGGCTCCCAGATGCCCTTCCTGCTGCATATCTTCGAGGTGTAATTTGCTTAGGTCTATAGAGTTGACAGTTCAAGCCAAGAAAAAGTCATCATCTGAGCGAAAATTCTGTCTTATGTTCTTTAAGTAGTCTTTTTTTTTCCATTCAACTATTTGAAATGTAATTTCCCTTGGCAGGACAATTTTTTTCCAATGGGAAAGTAGTTGGTATATTTTTTGGTACTCCCCTGAACCTTGTCAGAACAGCTAGGTGGAATCACAGATGTCGATTAATATCATATATTCATATTGGTCCTCTTTTTCAGATCCTCAGCCTTTCCTCAGGCTTTCCATGAGTCATCCTTTTTTTTTTTTTTTTTTTTTGAGAGAAGACCCCATGATTTCCAGATCTGCAGATTTTTGGGAATACGGCTGACATGCCCATGGATGTGTTGGTCCATGGGTGACTGTAGCTGTGATCTGCTCAGTGACCTTTGACCTGAGACACTTTTATATTCATTCCTTCAGACTCAATATACCCAAGGTGGGAGACAGCTCTGAGAAATGTGCAGTATACCTCATGATGTTAGGTTTGGAAACAATTTACTTCCTTATATTCCGGGATTGTTAAATATCCATAAAAAGTACTGCTAACTTTTTCTTTACAGTATCTTTATACATCCATATTCTGATCATAAATTAAAGAGACATAACAGAAGAAGTCAAAGTAATGCTCTTAAAAAGTATCTCATCAAAGGAGTACCTTAGCCTACAGAACGTTCCAGAGCTAAAAGAGATTTTGACCCCATCCAGTGACACTTGGGCAAGTTAAAGATCTCTGTTTAGATTATCCTTAATAAATGTATGATTTGCATCCTTATGTATAAGCAATAATAGTAAACTGTGGGATGCTGAGGAAGACTTGAGTAAATATGTCAAGAGCAGATGTCCTGAGCTAACATAAATTGCTGATATGGACACAACCATAGCAAATAACTTACGTCTCCCACACACATATCAGATGAGGTCAGAGGGATGGCTAAGCTTTCCTCTGGTCTGAGTGCAAAAGCTGAGAATGCGTGCAATTACAAGTGTTCATGAACAATTGGCCTCTGGGTGAGGAAACTAGCTAACTGCAACTTCCTATTTCCTGGATGTTTACAGCCCAAGATTGCTGAAATGCAGAGGCCTCACTCTGAGACTATCCAACTCCTCCTGCTATGCTGTACATCATGAATGTGCTGAGGTTCCAGGATGCTGTTCCACCAGAGCACACACAGCCATGTTGACTCAAGGTCTTCCGCATACATGTCTGAGTATCTGTCCTTTCTTCATTCCCTCACCACCTCTAATCAGATTTTGTCTTCTACTTTAGAAACGCTGCATGAAGTCAAAACAAGAATTTCCATATTGTAAGCTTTTTCTGTGGATCACACAAGACTCTAATAAATCTACCTATCTACTACCTTAAACTTAGATAATCTAACACACACACACACAAAGAGAGAGAGAGAGAGAGAAGAGAGAGAGAGAGAGAACACACACAGGAGAGAGAGAGAGAGAGAGAGAGAGAGAGAAAGAGAGAGCAATCAACAAACAAAAACAAAAGTAGCCATAATAGCCAGTCAGATACCAAGTCTTCCAAGCCAGATCTTGGCTTACTTTAAAACAGTATCCTGCATATCCTATCAGCATGCATGACACTTTGGTGAGTAATTTCTTGCTGTAAGGGCTGTGCTGTGCCTTCTGGAATGCTTATCAGTCTTCTTGGCTTCTATTGACTAGGTGCCAGTAGCAAACCCACTTCCTTTCTACTCACTATATCGTGCTGCCACACTTAGGCAAATAAAAAATAATGACTGCAGATGTCATCAAACGTCCCAGAAGGGGAAAATTTGCACCATTCCCTCTACAGAACCACTTGCCAAAAGTATAAAATAAAAGTGGAGGCTATTCTGAGAGAGCCTTCCAAGAACTTCACAAAAGCGATTGTGCTACATACTCTCTACCTTCGAGCTCTGCTTTTACTACTGTAAATTTTGCCCTGAGATCCGCCAAAGGGGATAACATAGAGCCTCTTTTTCACGTCTTCACAAATGGGATGAGTGGAGATGACTGAAGTAGGGGAGGTGAGGCTCATAGTAAACGCGGTTGAGGTTGCCTAATAGAAACTACTTGTCACACGGGGCTCTTTCTAAGCTACAATTTTCTCCAGGTAGCAAACAAACCAGTTCTGATCTGTTTGACCTGTTTCACCTGTGGTGGATAACTACCTATATACAAAGTATCCAGTGTTCCCAACTGATATAAGTAATTGAAATTTAATAGACAATGCTGAGTCACAGCAGAATTCACTTGAATAAGCAGGAAATTAATAGAGGAAATACTCCACGGGTGATCATGGGCAGATACAAAGCTTGTGCAAAGTATAATGAAAAACACAATATTTGACATTATGTGTCACTCTGTGACACATAAATGCTATCTTTTTTTTTTGAGGGAAATGCATTTTATTATTTTATATATATATATTTAATTAGGTATTTTCTTCATTTACATTTCAAATGCTATCCCAAAAGTCCCCCATACCCTCTCCCCCCACTCCCCTACCCACCTACTCCCACTTCTTGGCCCTGGCATTCCCCTGTACTGGGGCATATAAAGTTTGTAATACCAGGGGTCTCTCTTCCCAGAGATGGCCGACTAGGCCATCTTCTGCTACATATGTAGCTAGAGACACGAGCTCTGGGGGTACTGGTTAGCTCATATTGTTGTTCCACCTATAGGGTTGCAGACCCCTTTAGCTCCTTGAGTACTTATGGATTTATTCTAGTTGGAGCTGTAGTTGGTTGGAGATGAGAGTCTTCTGAACATAAGTGGGCCTGAAATGATTCTACAGAGTCCTGTTGGGAGGCAAGGGGAGATGTGATAGTTCATGAGTAGAACAGGGAGAAAGCAGAGTCAGAGAACTACGTTGTACTACAGAGAGAGCCTTGAGCAAAAGGATGGATAACAGTGCCATAGGAGAAGCTGGGAAGTGTGTGTCAGGGCTTCACCCAGAAGCCTTCACAGGGGACATAGCACTGTTGATTTCAATTAATTGCCAAAAACTTGGGCTTCTTGTCTCTAGAACAGCAAGGGAATGAAGCTCTATGTTTTAAGGTTTTGTTTTGGCTTTGGTTTGGTTTTAAATATTAACCATTTTTAATTATGTTTTTGAAAGTATAATACAATTATAAAGCTTTCCCTTCCCTTTCCACCCTCCCAACCCTTCAGCATAGTCCTCCCCTTTCTCCATTAAACTCATAGCTTTGTTTTTCAGTAATTATTACATGCATATATGTATATTCATACATATTTGTAAGGTTGTGGTTGTGTCTAAAGGAATTAATATATTCTGAAAATATCTTCTGATAATATAGTATTAATTACAAAATACAAACTATACATGAAAGAAAGGTGGATCTTGGAAGACAGAGTCCTAAACAAATGATCAACGTTAAGATCATTGGTAATTAAATATGCTGGAACATCACACACTTCTTGCTAGGATACACTAAGAAAACAGGAAATCATCTCTCAAATTATGACCCAAAAAACAGGTAAGCTCTCATAGTGATAGCAGCACTTACCAAAATAATGTCAATTAAATAATTGCACAGTGTCTTTCAAAATGTCAAAATTTATAAATCAAAGAAAGATTGGGAAACTAACCCAGGTTCTAAACTGGAAAAAGGATTATACCTATATCTATCTATCTCTGTGTGTAATTAAAATAAATATATACTGCTATCAAATTTTGCTTAGTTTAGAGGCAAAAGCAATACTCTCATTTATTTAATTTATTTATTTAGTATCTATGTGTGCTTATTGATGTACATGTGTGCATGTTCAGGTTACATGACAACAACAGGTATTTTTCTTCAGATGTAGCCCACCTATTTTTGCACAAGAGCTCTCACTGACCAGGAAAAATGTCTAGTAGGCTAAGCTGGTGGGAACCACCTCTCTGCCTTTCCAGTGCAGTGATTATAACTGTGCTATGATAATATCTAAACAAAATAAGAACAACAACAAAACATGGGTTCTAAGGACATGCTCAGGACCTCAATCATGTTACTGACAGAGCCATTATCCCAGCCCCATATATACACACTGATTAACCACTTTCTGAAGGCTGAATGTCAGTGGACTCTTTAGTCAGAATATCACATGATGCAAGTCAAAGTATTGGTTTCCTTGAGGTCTTGTGTGGCATTTCTGGAAAAAAAAAATCCACTTCCAAACTAAGATTCCTGGTAGAATGCACATAGTTTCCTATTTTCTTATTTAATTTTTATTTAAAATATGTTCTATATGATATATTTTGATTACATTCTTCCCCCTCTTTAAACTCCCACATACTCCCAAATATATACCCGTCCAACTTCATGTTATTTCTCTCTCTCACACTCTCACTCCCTAAAAAAGAAATTTAAAAAAACAAAAGAGAGACATATATACACACAAAGCAAATACAAAAAATAAAAAGGAAAGAAAGAACGAAAGAAAGAAAGAAAGAAAGAAAGAAAGAAAGAAAGAAAGAAGGAAGGAAAGGAAGAAAGGAAGGGAGAGAGAGAGAGAGAGAGAGAGAGAGAGAGAGGAAGGAAGGAAGGAAGGAAGGAAGGAAGAAAAGTACCATAGTGCTGTCACTTGGAGACCTCTCTTACTTCCCAGAGGACACTTCAATTACTTACTATGTTATTCCCTCCAGCAATGGAGCCTCCTTACATGTCATATCAACACCCCCTATTCTGTTCCTGTGATATCAGGGTTACTCAGCTGACCTCTTTATGTTAGGATCAACTGATATCATTTCATTTCACTAATTTCCTTTTGAGACAAATTTCCATTATATAGCCCAGGCTAGCCACAACCCTCCTCTCTTAGCCACCTAATTTCTAGAATTATAACACACCTGACTCAATGTTTTTTTTTTTATTGTGTTGTTTTTTTGTTTTGGATTAATTTTATCTTCAACATTTACCCAGCAGTTAAATTAATGTCCTACTGCTTGACTGAGAAGTGTATGCATGTTCAAAGGGGCTGGTAATCTCAGGGAATCTCTTAGAATTCTACCACCAAAGAGAGGCAATTGATAACATTTGAACAATATTGATAACTTTGTTAATAGTGCATTAATTTAAACTTCATTTGCACTGCACAATCCAAGTCTGGATGGGAATGAGTGCTTGAAGTGGGATCTTCTCCAAAGAAGACCTTCTCTGAGAATTTTAGGGGTGCACCTCCTTTAAAAGATATTCGGTGAAACAGCTGGTGTGCATATACTTTATTCAGGGTGACCAAGGGCTATATATGAACCTTGAAGAGTGGGAAAAATATTCAGGGTGAATGTAAAATTATTGGCTGGAGTTTCAAGTACTGTGAATGTCTCATTTGTATGAAGAGGCATTCCAGAAATCCAAGGTATTTGCTGGGCAGATTCTTTTATTTTAAGACATATATTTTATATATATGAATAGACTGTAGCTGTCTTCAGACACATCAGAAGAGGGCATCAGATTCCATTACAGATGGCTGTGAGCCATATGGCATTGCTGGGAAATGAACACAGAACCTCTGGAAGAAAAATTGATGCTCTTAACCACTGAGCCATCTCTCCAGCCCCAGTGGGAATATTATTGTTGGTAAAGAGGAAGTTAAACTTGTAGGTTTCCCAAGGGCTACATGACCTTCCTCAGGTAAAGGTTGTGGGATCAGGCTCCCCAGACAAAAGTGAGAGAAGGGAAAGCCCTGCTGCAAAAAGGGAGTCCTCCATTTTGTGCTTAGTTCAGAGGAGTGATCTGGACGTGGTAGACTTCAACCTAAAGTAGCAGGGTTTCCCCACAGAGAGAGTATATTTGTATTTTTGGAAATAATAAGTAGCACACAAAAATGGTATGCTTTGCATTATACTTGTAATTTATACTATTGTAAAATTGCTTTAAAATGTTTTTATATATCATCTGATCTCTGGGAGTACCGGACATACATGCTGTATTTACAGGCAAAACACCTAAACACATTAAATAAAACTTTAAAAGAATAAATTAAACTGTCACCTCGAAACAATCTAGAATGACCTGGAGTTTCAGTGAGGAACTGTCTAGGTCAGGTTGGCCTGTGAGCTTGTCTATGGAGGTGATAGGCTTGCTTTTCTTAATAGATGTGGAAATACCTGGGCTGGAAGTAGGTGGTACCATTCCTGGAGTTTGGATTCTGAATTCTTGGAAAGTGAGCTAAGTGATAAGTACGTGTTCGTTTATTCTCTCTCTGTTCTTGGCTGTTAGAAGTGACTAGATACTTCAAGTTCCTGCCACCTTGGTTTCCTTACAGTGATGGAATGTTTCCTCTCTATATCTAGGTTATAATCTGCTTCCCCTTAGGGATTGCAGTCTTCTTGGTGAAAGAGTGGCTATCAAACAGATATTTCTCATCTCCTGTAAAGTAGACACTATTAGTAGTAACCACTGAAGAAATTATGATGACTAAGACACACATAAAGATAGTACAGTGGTAAGACAAGACCAACTAGTCTCCCGGTTATTTTACCTCACTGTATAATAAAAAGTGGACCCATAAGGTAAATAGAAGAGACTGAGAGAGTAAACAAAAGTTGATAGGACAATTGAGAAACTCACAAAATTTTCCTTTACGCTTTTCCAGGAAGAATGCACCTGCTTTACCCTAAGTTCTAACATTCTGAAAATGTCATAAGCAAACCAACATCAGAAAGACTGGACTTTTGCAGTTAATTTGATGATAGATTATTTTTGTACAAATGCCTGCTTTTCTGATGATAGAGAATTTCACTCATATTGGACTCACAAATCACTGCAGGCATCTCGCATATTTTTTTCTTTTGTTCAGGGTGATAGGATTTTAAAATTATGCCTCCTACTCTTTAGAGGGCAGTGCTTGCTGAGGAGAGCATGGAAGGATACATCACAGAAATCTACTTACTTGGGAATCCTTTTATTTTAGAACATTTGCAAAAGCCATAGTGACTGTGTTCCTTGCATGCTTCCGTGATGTGACTTGCCCATTACATCTTCAAGGACATCAAAAGGGGCAGAGCCCAAGAGCTTAAGTGATACTTGTAGTTAAGAATGGCAGAGGGCCACCTAGTATCACTGAGTGTGCCATAGCACAGCACACATGAGTGCTCACGAAATGGTAGGATTTTCTCTTCATGGATAATGCCCTCCAGGCTTTCCCAGACATTTCTCACACAGAAGTTACTATGTGTAATCCACGTCTATGAATTTTAATTGTCTTACTTACATAGAATGTACATAGATCAGTACATTGCCTGTAAGAACATAATAGATCCAGTTATCAAGATTGTGTAGCTTCAAATTTAATATCAGTCATTGACCTCACCAACCTTCCAAAGTTACTGAATTTTAACTATTATGTGTTCTGACAGGTAAGTCACATATGTATTTAAGATACTGTAATTTTAAATATTTATGTAGATAAGTCTTAGAAATCGTCATCCAGTTTTTGTGGGAAATTGAAGGTACAGCTCTGACTACTGTCAGAGTCCTCTACCTCCCCTACAGAGGCCTATTCTAGATCTGCAAGCTCTTCTTGCCAAGTTCATAAACCTTCCCCCAGAATGTACCCACACAGATCCACCAAGGTACTCATTTTACCTTGCATCAACCAAGCATTATGAGAGTAGTTGCATAAAACACTTGGATTGATCACTGTGACCTTACAGTGGTTTGTCAAGTTCAACTAACTGGTTTGCCTCCCAAGGTGTAAGCTCTCCCAGCACTGGGCCCACTTTCTGGGCTCTGGATTCTCCAGAAAGTAAAGCTGGAGAATCATGCGCAACGTTTGGGATTTGAGAGAGAGAGAAAAATGTGGGCTCTAGGCTGGAAACTCAAGTTACTGGGTATTTCCAGTTCTGCTGTGATCTTAAGAACAGGTCATTTGAGTTTACTTTTGACTCAGTTTTCCATCACAGCAAAGCAGGCTGAGAAGGCTCTCAGAGTAGCATGTGCTCTTTCCAGAGTTAGGCTTGTGGGTTAGAGAATTTGAGACCAGTGTCACTGTAAACACCCTCAGCTTAGGGCACCTCAGTTCAGACAAGGACCAGAGCGCTCTCTCTTCTATTACATAAAAAGTAGTTAAAAGTCTCCCTCAAAGAGAAGGTATCAATTCTCTCAACCTTCTCATGGAAGAAGCACAATGTCTATCCACCATTCATAGAATGAAACATCTAACTTGTACAGTCAGGAATTTCTTCTTAAAGTTTAAGAACGTATATCCAAGACTGTTGGGATGAATGTGCTACAAATGTTGCCAAATTTCTCCTAACGCTTCAGAAATCGAATTTCTCTCTTTAGGGTTCACAGGAGGTAAAGAGGTAAAAATAACCTTCATTTGAGGCAATTATACTTTCCCTCTTCTCAACCTCTCTGGTGCACGCGTTGAGGTTGAATTTATCACTACTGAGTAAGCCCATTGCTGCTGAGGGCCGTGGTGTGGTGAGGAGCCATAGGAATGAACAGACCGTCACCATCATGGTCTTGGCTTGCAAAGGAAAAGGCAGGGAAGTAGGGCAGGGCTGTGAGGGGTGGGAATGCTTTATATCTTATTAAAAGATTGTGAGGATCCCTTCATCCTGTTTGACAGACAGTAAGGCCAGGTAGAGAGCAAAACATCCATGCTTTGGAGGCCATTTGCCTAAAGTGCTTACTGGTGACCTGAAGCTAAAGAGCAGGAACACACCAAGGCCAAGGCTAGTACTGGACAGAATAGTCTAACGCCCACCAATCAGAACTTGACTGTAGCAGCAGATAGTGTATCATTCATGAATTAAAAACAGGAGAATATCATGAGGAATAATTAGAAAAATTAGTAGGCAAAATAGGGGAATGGAGTGTAGAGAATATTTTCCCCAACTACCTCCTTACCTACTGAGCATCAAGGGTCTGCAGCTCCAAGATGCTAAAGGTGTTAACACTTTCATGAGCCCTGTCATTACCTTCTCAGATTCCGCAGGGCAGATGCTTAGAGGAGTGGTCCTGAAGATGAGGGCAGCTCCAAGGCAAATAAGCAGAAGATCAGCAAGACTTGCATCTATGTAGCTTTTAAGGGTTTGTTTTTGCATAATTAAGCCTGGGCCCTCACATAAACTATAATAGTGTTTCACCACCAACCTACACTCTCAGCCTACACAGATTTTAAAATAGGCAACTTGCCAAAGGTAAGACACAAGTCAAAAGTGTAATGTCAAATTGAAGTAATATATGAATGGGTACAAATTTTTGGAAAAAGATTTAAAAATAGAACTTGTGAGATCTTCACATTAAAGGACTTCCACAGAGCAATATCTGAGAGTAGTGGTCTAAAGTCACAATATCAAACAGCAAATATAATACCTCCTTCATGTCCTTCTATTGTGATTTTATTTCTAATACCCTTAGCTGTTTCATGAACACAAGACTGCATAAAGAAATAATTACAGTATTCATACAAAATTCATCATGTTCGTTTTCATTTCTACTAAAAGAACATTCAGCAGTTCAGGCTATTTACCAGAAAAAAAAAAATCATGTTGTTTAACAAGAAAATTATGGTAGAAAAACTTTCAGGAAAAAATAAGTTCATTTGCTTATGGACTTGCTTTCAATTTCGTAACAATTAACTCACGAGGTTTCAAGGAGTTTCTGAGGCCAACCACAGATATAACCTTCCAGAAGGCAGGCCTTGACACAGACTGGACCTGAGCATATGGTGTCTTAGTAGTGTGTTATTTTGGGGACCGTGTAAGATAACCAGCTCTGATAATTAAAACAGCACATTTGTTTATAAGCATAATTTGATCTGGGGCATATTGCTAAAAATTTTAGTAAGCACAATGTTTCTTTCAGAACTGATAATCAGTGTGAACTTGAAGCACAGCCTGATTATTACTTTTTTTTTTTTTTTAACTCAGTGGAATAATGTTTTATGTTGGGTGAGTGACCAGAAATCCAAAGTTCTCCTGGATCATTCTGAGCTGTGCAGGTGGGAATCTGGAAACACAGTCATGCTGCAGTGGTGGCCCTACCATATTTGAAGACTTAAGTTTTAATTAACCTGACAGTTTAAGAGGTTCTGGCCCTGTGCTTGACAGACTCCTCCTACATATGCGTATTCACATATGTAGAATTATTGCTCAATAAGGAGTATTTGCAATTTAAGATTTTATGTTTCAGTGGGAGAAAATGATGCATCTGGCTTTTAAAAGATGTTATTTTATCAGTTCTGTCACCCAACCTCTTTCTGATTTCCATATGAGTCATATGATTATAAAGACATTTTCTTTAAATGTCTGCCTTGGGGCTGGAACAATGGTTTAAAGATTAAGAGTACTTATTGATGTTGCAGAGGACCTAAGTTCAGTTTCTAAACCACATGATAGCCTTCAATCATTTGCCAGTTTTCAGGCATCAATTGTTATCTTCTGACCTCTGCAGGCATTAGGTATACACATCATATGCATACATACATGCAAGCAATACATTCATATATTCTTTATAAAAGTCTGGCTTGGTGTTAACAATTATATATATATATATATATATATATATATATGTATATATATATATATACATACATATATACACACACACATATATATATTTATATATAAAATAAGTTATCAATACATATATATGGAACTGAGGCAAAGGACCTGCAGAAGGCATCAAACTACTCTATTATGAGAAAATTCTAACTACTGGAGTAATAATGGACTTTGTCAGAGTACAACATGATGAACAGCAAAGCCAAGCCTGGGGCAGATCTCAAAAATTAGGATAAGTTCCTCTGAAAAGTATCCTAGAGACACTTCTTATGTCATATCCTTGACTCTAGAGACATATCTGTCAGGCCTTACAACATGGGTAAGTAATTCAAACCATCCAACATAAAAAGAAGACTAGTTCTGAATCAGCTTGAAAGGTGAATGTTTGCAGTTTAGCTTTCAATTACTACCAGCATATAATGGTATTGCTTTCTAGTATGTGTGCCTATGGGCATGAGTGGAGCACACTGGCCAAGTGGTACCTGATGCCCTGCCCTATGCAGCCATTTGTGGTAGTTTATTCTAAAATATATATCCTTATTTCCTTTTATCTTTGAGGCAGCTTTTTGTCTCCTTGGTCACTTGGGTTTCTCACTGTCAAGTCAAACTACAAAGACATGATGCTGTCTTCTACGTCTTCAAGTTACAAAGAAATATTTCCTATCATTTCCCCATTTGGTGTTCTTTACACTTTCCCATGTGAGCACTCACCTCACATTTATCTAAAGTGTATGGCATGTGGCTATGTCTCAAAATAAGGTAGCAAGAGAAGAACCACTAGAGTTTTTTATATACACAAATGCTCATGTCCTGAATAAATAGGTAGAAACTGATATTCCACCACACCGCAGAGTATCACCAGGACAACAAAACAAAGCAAATATTTACTCCTTATGGGCAGAGTAGAGCTCAGTCTTACTACAGCCATCAGCAAAGTCAATGGTTTAAATTACAGACTAACAAAGGTTTCGTGGGCTTGAAATTAAGTTATACTGTTTAAAATCAATCACAGAGACTGTCATCCTGCTTATTGCTCTGACTTCCTAACAATGATTTAAATGAGAACTTTATGTACAAGTAGAAAATGTCAAAAGTTCTGTTTTTTTTCAGGCTTGTGTGGGTGGGCAGGCAAACATTTTAGGCATTAAGACAATTAGAATAAAGAGGGCTTTTTCCAGAAAAAAAATTTTTTTTAGGTTTTGCTTTATTTTCAATTGACAAATCAAAACTACAATTTATAATTTGATGTTTCCATACATTATACATTGTGGAAGAATTAAATGAAAGCAACATTCCAACACCAGTTATTATACCTTTAGGATGAAAAATATAGAATTAATCAAATTCCATAAATCAATGATTAAATTATTTTCTGGGGGGAAAAGTCAAAACAGTAAGTTTTTAAATGGGCACTAGACTTTAATCCTAAAGTTACCCCAGAGATGCCAGGCAGGTAGTCTGTAGTTCTCCTCACCATGCTTTGTAGTAGGATCAAGACTGGGAAAGGCATGCACAGAGCACTCACTGTCTGGGCCAGCCAGCTGCAGTTTTCTGATGCATTCTCCTCTGTCACTTGGTTTCATGTTGCTCTATCACACCAGAGCAGAGTAGCTTCTCAATAGCCCCCTCATCATATCTGAGGACCTCCTTCAGGATATGCCTTGTATGCTGTCCCAGCAGGGGAGGTGGCTTTGCCTCTGACATCTTGAACTTGCTGTATCTCACAGCTGGACCTGTCCAAGGAATGGAATGAGAAAAACTGTTAATAACTGACTCTGGGAACTTAATTACTCAAGTAATGGAGTGTTTCCACAGGACTTCAAGATTTTCTGTGCTACTTATGCCCTTACCCATGTACCATAATTTTATTTTGTTTGTTTTGGAGTTGGGAGGGGAGGGCACTTTCTTAAGGTTTTGGTTGTGAGCTTAGGCTTCAATGTTTGTGCAGCTCATACATAGCTCATCCAAATGTGTAGAGAAGTTCCAGGCTGTCCATCAGCATGTGATGGATTGCATATCTGTGTGTTTACAAACTTCCCCTCCTATGCAAGACACCCTCATGGGTAGAGCATTTACTCAGGGGGACTATAGGTCTAAGAACACAATGACTGCAAACTTGAAGTGTGTTTGTAAAGCCAGAAAGATGGCCCAAACTGAAGGTAACCCAGGGTTCTGTCATTAATCATCTACTGAATGGTTCTAGAATCTAGTTCAGCATATATTAAACCCCAACTCAGACTCTTTCCCTCCGTCTTTAGTGGTATAAGAGGCTATATGACCAAGCTTCATTTTCAAGGAGGCTTGTTTTGGGACTTCGGGATTTATACTTTTTAACAGAACCATCTTGGACAAATTATTTACCCTCTCGGAGCTTCATATCCCACAACTGTAATATAATAATGTTTACCACACAGACTAGAGGTAAGGATTTAATTGAGACGACAGACAAAAACACTAAGAATTCCATAACCCATAATAATACACAAAACTTGCTGGCTGTTATGTTTATGAAAGCCACTACATCTCTCTTGCCTATTGCAGTTTAAGAGGATGAAGATATTTAATGTCAGCTATTTGACAGAACTCAGTTGTTGTAAACAGAGGAATTCTAACAATAATTTCAAAAATAATCACAATTGATTTAATTGTTCTCATTCTTCACATAACTGCAATAAAGAATGCAAATGTTTGGCAGGAGCCAAATGGCTAATGATGGCATGAGGATATGCTGTAGCCACAGAAATGGTCTCGTTCTAAGTTTTGTGCTCACTTTCCCTAATAATGATGCTTCCCACTCCTCTTTTGTAAAGCTGGACATGTAAAGCTGGGAATGTGTTTCAACAACATTTCCTCATTCTATACTGACAATATTTTATATTTCACCTGATTAAGCTTCAAAATTGCAAATTAAATAGTAGTCCCAGGAAGAATTTGTAAAGCAGCACATATCTATCTCTTGAAAACGTATTTGAAGACTCTAGCAAGAAAGCACAACAATCCATGTGCCTTTGACTTGAGAATGGTCCTCATCCTTTGAGGAAGGTCATCTTCTCTGAAAAGTGTATGCAGCTTTGAGAAGGACACACGTGAAATGATAAAGGAAGAAGGTGGACATCTACCCTAGGCAATCAGATCTGCCAAATCAACCACGGTAGTCAACGGGATCAGAACCAGAATAGCCACATCCTGCATTTTAATTTTTATTGTTTCCTCTCTCTCTCTCAGTCTCTCTCTCTCTCTCTCAGTCTCTCTCTCTCTCTCTTTCTCTCTCAGTCTCTCTCTCTCTCTCTCTCCCTCTCTCTCCCCCCCTCTCTCTCTTTCTCTCTCTCCCTCCCTCCATCCCTCCCTCCCTCTCTCTCTCTTCCTCCTCCTCCTCCTCTTCCTCCCTCCTTCCCTTTCTCAGAATTGTAACTGAACCCAGGGTTCTGGCCATGCTAGGCAAGTGCTCTACCACTGAGCTACATCCTTGTTCCTCCGTAGCCTCGTCTTGATTTGTGAACTTTACAAGAACAAATCAACCAAAGCATCCATAGTTAACAGAACATCCATTAATACAACAGAAATGTCTTTTAGAGAATTATATTAATGAGAATACTTATTTGCATACCATTTGACAGAGACAGCATCCAGACATGGTCTAACACTGCCACATTCAGTATTTTCCTACCACATGCCTTCCTCTATAGACCAAGGATAAATTATAACTGATACTTTTATTTTATGATAAGTTTTCCTTTCTCTAAAGCTCAGCAGAGTTTGTTTTTCTTCTCATATTTTCCTGGAATGCATCATACAGGAGGGTTTTGTCAGGGCTCGTTCCTGCCCAGTAAGTGAGGACACAAACACATTGCATATTGAGAGACTGAGAAAAGATGAATGACAATTATTCTGCTTGACTATGCAAGAGGCTTTGATCTTAAAATCAGTGGTTATGAGAGAGACAGTCTGGGACTAGAAACAGGACGGAAAGCAGAGGGTTGGATGTCTCTTTGTCAAATAGCTGACCTCATTCAGATCTGCTTGTGCAATTGTTGTAATAGTAGAGGCTGCCAGTATTTGACTACAAACAAAATATCAACCAGTTATTTTTTTAAAAAGTTCAAAAAGGATTCTCAAGGAACACTAGAAGCCATCATGTGTATGTTGGTCCTGTAGTGAAATCCAACTCAGTACTCGATTTAAAGATTTTCATGGTCTTAGCTGTTTCCAACTGTCCTTAAATTTAAATACTTACAGATAAACTTCCCTGACTCAAAAATTATTGTTCAAGTTAGATTCAATAAGAGTGAAAAATGCCACACAAAGAAGAAAGGCCAATGCTATACGTCTGGACCTTCATTTGTTATTGATCAGTCAGTCAGTCAAAGATCACCAGAAATATGAAGACTACATAGATCCGAAAACAAAAACAAAAAATTGAAACAATCAGAGATAGCTTAAAACAAATCAAGAAGAGAATGCTATGTAATAGATAAAATTGAAAATTTTAATGCTTTTGATTTTTAGTATTATATTTCAAATTAGAAGTTTAGAAAAATAATTGAAATATATTTCTAAGCATTTAAAGAGAAGAGTATACATATACTAAAGAAGCTAAGAGTTCATAGAAAATAGACAAGAATCCCAGAGAGAAGTAAGAGAATGGGGATGGGGAGACGCTTCTGCACAAAACGCTGTGCTGAGGGGAACACAAGCACGTTATCAGAATTAGTCAGCAGAGAAGCCAGCATAGCCAATGAAGGAAAGAGTGACATCTTGATGTTTCACATGAAACATTACAAGACAGCATTAAAAATGGTGGAGGGTCTTCCTGGGGTATAGAGAGGGTACACCAGCTCAGGGTAACAGAGAGAACACCACATGTGTACTTGCTGCCATGCCATCCATTTGAGTAGCTCCATTGCCTTTTTTTTTTTTTTAATATTTTGTTTACATTTCAAATGTTATCCTCTTAACCAGTCCAGTCAGTTCTTTCTCTGACTCCTCCACTGGGGACCCCATGCTAAGTCCAATGGTTGGCTACAAGCATCTGCCTCTGTATTTGTCAGGCTCTGGCAGAGCCTCTCAAGAGACAGCTGTATCAGGCTCCTGTCAACAAGCACTTCTTTGCATCTGCAATAGTGTCTAGGTTTGGTGTCTGTATATAGGATGGATCCCCAGGTGGGGAAGTCTTTAGACGGCTGTTCCTTCATTCTCTGCTTCACAAGTTGTTCCCATATTTCCTTTAGACAGGAGCCCTTCTGAGTTAAGAATTTGGAGATGAGTGAGTGGCCCTATCCCCCAACCGGGGGGCTTGGCCTAACCTCTGGATATGGTGCCTTGTACACCTAATGTCACAGATTTTAAACTAATACATTGAGTTGTTTGGTTAGTTGCCTGCATCCTTGATAGAAGTGGTAACAATAACAGCTGTGCTTGCTAGTGGGCATTCATCACTTCCCATGGTTCCCACTGAATAAATAGCCATGGGAATGAGTCTCTTTTCTTTGACCGGTGGACTGTGCTTCTGATTTCTTATGTCAGTTTATAGAGACTATTGTAGCCTATAGTTTACAGGTAAGAAAACCGAGGCTTTTTATAGGGTAAATTGATTTTATAGTGTTACCCAGTTTTATAACTAGTGACAGATCCAGGATAAGAACCCTACCCTATTATTATTATTATTATTAAATTATTTTATCTATTTAGATTCAAAATGTTGCTCCGCTTACTAATCCCCTCTCCCTGAGTTCTTCACCCTATCACCCCTCCCCTTTGCTTCTGAGAGAGTGCTCCCTGACCCACTAATCTGCCCCTACCTCACCCATGCCAGCATACCCCTTCCTTGGCACATCAAGTTTCTACAGCATTAAGCACATCATATCCCACTGTGACCAGAAAAGGCAGTCCTCTGTTGTGTATGTGCCGGGGGCCAGAGACCAGCCCATGGATGCTCTTTGGTTGGTGGCTTATCTCTGGGGCTCTGAGGGATCTGGGTTAGTTGATACTATTGTTCTTCCTATGGTATTTTAATCCCCTTGAACTCCTTTAGTCCTTCCCCCAACTCTCCCATAGGAGGACCAGGGCTGGTCCAATGATTGGCTGTAATATCTGTCTCAGTCAGGTGCTGGTAGAGTGAGCCTCTCAGAAGATAGCCAAGATAGCTCCGGTCTGTAAGCACATCAGTAATAGTGTCAGGGTCTGTTGCCTCCACATGGGATGGAACCTAAGTTGGACTGTTCACTCTAGTCTTAACAGATAAAATCCCAGCACAGAGAAGAGGAAGTAGGCACAAAGTCTGACTTCTAATCAAGAAGTTGTTATGATTGGTACCTGCTGGCAAAGGGAAACTGTCTTCTCAGCAGAGTGACACTGACTGTATTAACTGCACTCCATGCCCATGAGTAGTTGGCCAATATAAAATGGTGCTCATGTTGTTAGTTTGAATTTTATTGTTTTGTTTGTTTAATTTATTGATTTATATTTTTAGTTTTATTTTGAGAGAGAGAGAGAGAGAGAGAGAACATGAGTTGGGGAAGACCTGGGAGAAGTTGAAGATGGGAAATAGTATAATCAAAATTACTGTATAGAAATTTAATAATAACAATAATAATAGTAGTAATAAAAACATCTCCAGTCTTTAGACTTCACAGTCTATGTTCTCTCATAAATGATTATTTACCTACTTACAGCTAGTAATTAGATATGCTTGAATAAATATTATTCTTATATTAATGAATATATCCATTAATTCATCATACTTATACTTCTGCTTATTTATCTCTATCTCTCTGTTAATATTTGATCTAGATTGTTTCATTATGTATAACTCTAAAATGTATACTTGGCCCTGCTGTCATGGAGGGATTATAATTTGACACATCATAAAAGAATAACCAAATTGCTATAGTCTGATAAAAATCATAAAATAATTATAAACCAACCTTACAAGAGAATAAGACTATAATAATACTATAGTGGGCAATGAGGTGAAAAATTAATAACTGTTCTTTTTAACAGTTATCATAGGCCAAATTGATGTCCCTAGGGCAGACTTTGAGAGTTAAAAACCATGCCATTTCTAGTTTGTGGGTCAAGCTGTGAGCCCTCAGCTTTCTGCTCTTACTGCTATGTCTTTGTTACACAATCCTGGATTAGTCTAACCCTCTAGAACACTAAACTCAATGAACTCATCTTTCTGTAAGTTGCCAGGGTCCTGGTGTTTTATTACAATAGAAAAGTGACTAACACTGAAGTTAGAAGCAGAGAGAGGGCCACTGCTGGAATGGAACTGACAATGCTATTTATTTATTTATTTAGGAACAATGTGGAAGAGTTTGTAACTTTGGTCTAGAGGGGTGATTTAAGGATGTAAGTGGGGCCGAATAGGCCATCCTAGTAGGAGTTTAGAAGACAGGAATGCTAAGAGCTATATGAACTGTGGAGGCCCAGCTCAAGCAGTTTTTATTTTATTTTATTTTATTTTATTTTATTTTAGAGAAAGACTATTAATAGCTAGCCTATAGACTGTTCTTATTTATTTTGGCAAACAAATAAACAACAACAACAACAACAAAACCCTGGCTGCTTTCAGACTATGTCCTAAGAAATGGTCTGAGAATAAAGTTTAAAGTATTTTTGGTGAAGGCAATTTCAAGAGAGCCTAATATTGATTTGATTGCTTATTTACACTAGAATAAAGGGAATGGTACCCTCAGAGCATGGGCCCATTCAACTACCTTCTGACTTGTGAAAGAAATGGTAAGGCATTTCTGCTCCTGGAAAGTAACTACAATCAAAAGTTGGTGGTAATGTTGCCCAAGCAGAGGAGTGTGTATTGCAGAAGTCCCTGAATAAAAACTCTGAGAGGGCAAGAGGTCCCGAGAGTCCATTGCATAAAGCTGTGAAAGTAAACTCTGGGTTGCATTGTAGTGTCCAAGATGTTGGCCATGACAGAGCTGAGATATATCTATCAAGAAGAGCTGCCTTTAGGGAGAAGAACCAGCCCAAGTGGGTATTACATATTGCGGGCAGCAAAGCCGTTGACATGATATGATAAGCTATGGGTCTTGATGTTTGTCCTGCTGGAATTCAGTCTTGTTTTGTCAAAGATTTCTTCATTATGCTCCCATTCCTCCCTTTTGGAATACAATACATATCTTATATCATTATGTGTTTGAAGTATATAATTTGCCGTTAGATTTTACAGGGGGCTAAATTAAGACATTGCCTGAAGTTTTAGAAGACATAGTGATCATAGGGCTTCTAAAAAGTGTGGTTGTGAAAGACTATAGAGATTTTTGAAGTTGAACTAAAAGTAATTTGCATTATTATATATAGTCTGCAAGCACTCTCATGCATGTATAGGCATGTGCGCATGTGTGTGTGTGTGTGTGTGTGTGTGTGTGTGTGTGTGTGTGTGTGTGTGTGTGTGTGAAAGGCATGTGAACGCGCACACGCGCGCGCACACACACACACACACACACACACACACACACACACACACGATTATAGAGACCATGGAGCAGAATGCAGTGATTTGAATGAGATATCCCTCATACTCTCAGACACTTAAATACTTGAATGTCAGTTGATGGTGTTGTTTGGGTACGTTTAGGAGATGTGGCCATGCTGGAGACAACATGTCATTGGGCTAGGTTATGGGAGTTTAAAGCCTATGCCAATTCTAGTTTTCTCTCTCTGCTGGATGCTCAGAGAGGAAGATGTAAGCCCTCAGCTTCCTACTTCTAATGGCAAGCCTTTATTCTACCATCATGGATTCTAACTCTCAGGAATCATAATTCGAAGTAAACTCTTTTTCTATACCTAGTCTTGGTCATGGTATTTGATCACAGCAATAGGAAAGTAACCAATACACACAATTAAAGGAAAAGAATTGAAGGGGAATCCTGTGCATTTAAAAAGAACAATTGTTATAGGCACTTTCCAGATGGGGAGATGAAATGAATACATGGGTACATTTATACAAATAAAAAGAAGTCATAGATTCTTTTAGATATACCAAGTTTGCATACCTTTGAGACAACCAAGCCTTAGTCATTACATCTTTAGCTTTCAAAATCTCAAATTCAGGAATGAGTTGGCCAGTATACACAGAAGTTACTTATAATTAACATGTCATCATTCCAAAGCAGCATAAGCAATTGTATTTATTCAATCTCTGATGCTATACTTTCCACAATGGGTCAAAATGCAGAGAACAATTGATTGTGCAGTTGCCCAGCCCCAAATGATACACTGACAACAGAATGCCTATGTAAGGCTTGGGGAACATAACAAAAGAAGTGGCAGAAAGCATG
Source organism: Mus musculus (assembly GCF_000001635.26). Lineage (NCBI taxonomy): Eukaryota > Metazoa > Chordata > Mammalia > Rodentia > Muridae > Mus > Mus musculus. The sequence continues at coordinate 16,865,585 of NC_000079.6, forward strand.
TAAGAGCCTGCAAACTAGGAAGTCTGCAGCAAGACTGTATCTCCTAAAAGTGACAGGGAAGCTACACCCTTGAAACCTCAACAATACATCTGCTTAAACGAGATCTGAACAACGATAACATTAATAGACTTCCTGATGTGGAAGGGAGAAAGCACAAGGATCCTACCCATAGACAAAGAGTTACAGCAATTAGTGACTGCTGAGGGAAGACGACTTAATCTTGCCCAGCAATGAACCCCTTAACTAGTTATCCCAAACCAGTAAAAACATAGACATCAAGAAATGTGAAGAGAACTCAGCAGTTTGTATGTGCATATACATTACTAAACATAAAGAGGCCATTGGTTTTGAGGGAACAAAGTGAGGCAGTACACGGGAGGAGAGGACATGGACACATTTAAACCGTAAATATAATTATTTTCCATTTTAAAAATGTAAACAAACAAACAAACAAACAAAAACAAAACAAAGCAAAGAAACCTACATTGTATATGTAGCTTCTTCTCTACTGTCAAAGCTATTTTTGATTTTTTGAAAGTAGTATATGAAGTTTTTCTTATGAAGTTTTATGCATACTTCATTTTGAATAATCTTCTCTCTCTACCCCACTTGTCTCCCTGCCCCCTTCCCAATTTACTATACAACCCTAATATTCCCCTTTCCCGTCGCATATACCGTATGCATTACTACAACCCTCATCTACCTCTGCGCCCCCCCCCCCCTTTTTGAGACGGGATTTCTCTGTGTAGCCATGGCTGTCCTGGAACTCACAGTGTAGACCAGGTTGGCCTTGAGTGCAGATTCAACTTCTTCTGCCTTCTGAGTGCTGGGGTTAAAGGCATGTGCCACCATGTTCAGCTTCAACCCCCTCTCTTAAAGCCTATTCTTCATGTCATTTGGACCCCAAATACAATTTTGTGATCAATGACTACACAAATTCCTATACATAAATATAAAATAAGCTTAGATATGCATATGAGAGAGAATAATGACATATTTGTCTTTCTGAGTCTAGGTTACTTCACTGAATATGCTAATTTTCAGTTCCATCCATATCTTACAAATTTCATATTTCTTAATAGCCGAATAAACTTCCATTGTATATGTTTCACACTTTCATGATCCATTCATTTGTTGAGGAACATGTAGGTAAGTTTAACCATCTGTAAAAGGCTTCTGTTCTTTGTCTTTAATGACATAATTTTTAAATTTATATTTATGGGGGTTTGCCTGCATGTATGTCTGTGTTCCATGTGCATGCAGTGCCTGCGGAGCACGGAAGAGGGCAATGGCTCCTCTCGAACTGCATTTGCCGATGGCTGTTCATAGCCATATGGGTACTGGGAAGCTGGGAACCTGAACCAGGTCCTCTGCAGAAATAGCAAGTGCTCTTCACTGCTAAGATGTCTCTCCAGTCCCTGGTCTTCATCATTAGCACCTAAATCTCTACTCACTTTATGAGAACCCAGGGCAGTTTTACTTTGGAAAGAATTATTGACTCTTGTCCTCACAAAAAAATACAAAGAAAGCAACTCAGTTCTCTTCTATTAGAGGTAAATTAAATGAGATGTTTTATGTTTTTTATGTGCTACTAAAGGCAATCACAATGGAGCACATAGTGGAAATACATGCTATACTTTCTTCCTTTTAAAGTAGAATCCTTTGGAAACATGCCACTTCTTTTACTTCTTTAACAAATACTTGGTGTGTATTAGATACATTCTTGGTCCTAAGAACAAAGCCAGAACTCAATTTTTAAAAAAAAAATTATTTACTTATTTACTTTTTTACACTCCATATATTATCCCCCCCAATCCCTGTCCATCCACCCTGAGACTGTTTCATATCCCATACCCCCTCCCCAACCCCTGTCTCTATGTGATGTCCCCACCCCAACTCCACATGACCTCTAAACTCCCTGGGGCCTCCAATCTCTTGAGGGTTAGGTGCATCATCTCTGAATGAACTGATATGGGAGCCTCATATCAGCTGGTGTACGCTGCCTGGTTGGTGGCCCAGTGTTTGAGAGATCTCAGAGGTTCAGGTTAATTGACACTGCTGGTCCTCCTACAGGGTCACCCTTCTCCTCAGCTTCTTTCAGCTTTTCCCTAATTCAACCACAGAGGTCAGCAGCTTCTGTCCATTGGTTGGGTGCAAATATCTGCATCTGACTCTTTCAGCTGCTTGTTGGGTCTTCTGGAGTGTGGTCATGATAGGTCCCTTTTTGTAAGCACTCCATAGCCTCAGTAATAGTGTCAGACCTTGGAACCTCCCCTTGAGCTGGATCCCACTTTGGGACTGTCACTGGACCTTCTTTTCCTCAGGCTCCTCTCCATTTCCATCCCTGTAATTCTTTCAGACAGGAACAATTATGGGTCAGAGTTGGATAGCCCCCTCCCTCCTTTGATGCCCTGTCTTTCTGCTGGAGGTGGGCTCTTTGAGTTCCCTCTCCCTACGGTCTAGCAGTTCATCTAAGGTCTCTCCCTTTGAGTCCTGAGAGTCTCTCACCTCCCAGATCTCTGGTGTATTCTGAGGGTCCCCCCAACCTCCTACCTCCTGAGGTTGCCTATTTCCATTCTTTCTGCTGACCCTCAGGACTTCAGTCCTTTTCCATCACCCAATACCAAATCAAGCTCTCCCAGGCACTACCCACTCACCCACTTTCCCTCCCAGATCCCTCCCTCCCTCCCCACTTGTGATTGCTTTCTTCTCCCTCCCGGGTGGGACTTAGTCAAGTGTCCTCACTTGGGCACTTCAGCTTGTTGACCTTTTTGAGTTCTATGTTCATTTACACATGGAATACTATTCAGCTACTAAGAATGTGGATATCCTGAGATTTGCATGCAAATGGATGGAACTAGAAAATATCATCCTGAGTAAGGTAACTTAGACTCAAAAGTACATGCATGGTATGTACTTACTAATAAGTAGATATTAGCCAAAAAAAAAAAGTACAGAATACCCAGAAGTCACTCTTATCTCCTCCAGTTAGTAAATGGAGGGAGGGGGGATGAGACCCACAGAGGAAGTCACCTGCTCAGGGTTGCAGACATAGTAAGGAACAGAGCTCCAGATGGTCTTGTTTCTGAAGCCCAGTTCTTTGCCACTCAGCCACATCTTTTTGCATAAGGGCAGCACAAAAGAAGGAAAAAATATTTCACTTGGACAATGAACTGAATTCAGGGTTCCCAAATCAGAACTTGGCAAGGAAATCTTTAGGCTTCATCATTCCGTCAGTCTATCTTATTTCTTTCCCTAGATCAGAGTCTTATGATATCTGCATTCATTGATTTCTTGTCCACCCAAATTAACTTGTTAATTGCTAATGCTTTCCATGTAGAAAGCCATAGAATCACAACACCATCAATACATAACAGTTTCTCCTATTTCTGCAAGGCAATGTGTTCCAATGCCCTTCTTTTTACTCACTTCCAAAGAAATGAAGCTTTAGTTATGCTCTCTGGAAATCTGTCTGGTTTAAGGCACATGGACAGCCAGTGCCTGGCACACTAGAGAATTCCTCAGACTAGCCATGTAGAGTTTTCCATCTGTGGTTTGAGGCCCTTTAGTAACAAAACCCTGGCTGTTTTGTCTCACCTCCCTTTAGAAAACATCCATAACTCTTAAGCTGAAAGGAGATCTACCCAATCTACGTGAGCATCCCAAGTTACCATTTATCCAAGTTCAAACCACTTATCTATAAGCCAGATCAACTTAATAATACAAACAGTTGCAGGAAACAGAGGTAGCCAAAAACATGTGGGAAACCATAATGAATATTCAAGTAACGGGAACATAATACCACATCATCCTGAGGAAAGGGACTTACTTGAACAGTCCCTTTTTCCAGAACTGCATGCACCTCCTTCCTTAATGATGCATTCCCCAAGGCACTGAAGCACAGCCTTGCACAAACCTCACACAACATAGCAACTGAGCAGAACAAAGGGTTAAGTCATTTACACAACAGGCAAATGTGACCTCAGTGGTGGTGAGAATCAAACTAGAATTAAAACCAAATAAGTCCAGATTTGTTTACTATATTTCTTCTTTTTAATTTCTTATATTGTATTAAATTTCCAAGAATACTTAAAAGCAAACAGCTGTCATATAATGTATGAAACATTATCTCAAAATGTTTTTATTTTGATGTTTTTGGCCCTTTGCTAAGATCCATGTTGTGGATAGCAAACATTTAATCTTTAGGGCTTGCTAGTGTAGAAAGAAGCCAAACTTCATTTTGCTAAAAATAATGATAGCTTAGTATCAAGAGATTTCACAACTTCCCCTTCAGTGCTTGAGTTCATCATTATAACAATAACAATATTTTTTATATGGCGCCTCTTATCCATAGCATCCAACTTGCCAAATGGGACCATACAGTTAGAACACACTAAACCCATTAGATATGAGATAAAAATAGATAAGACCATTTAAAGAGCATGTAATCATGGAAGAAGGCTGTAAGAGAATAAAAATGGCTTGGGACATCTTTAACCAAAGAACTCAAACTATGGCACCACTTGTGGGGCCAGACATTTCAGAAACGCAAGACAACTTGTGGTATGTACCACCAAGGTGGGGAGGTCATCCATGTATCACTTGCAGTCCAGAGCTCCTTAGTATCATTTCCATTGCAATGAATTTTAACTCCATAATTTTTAAACTATTTTAAGTTTAAAATATGTGTACTTGTGGGTATCTGTGTGGAAGAAGGCTACCATTGGAGTCTTGTTTTCAGTTATGTCAATGGCTCTACCATTGTCATCAGTGCTGTTAAACGGATTTCCAGCTTCTACCTTTCAGGAATATAACTGCATTACACGTGACCCTTGTTCAGCTGAGCCAGGCCCTACAAGTTGCAGAGAATTGTGAATGGAGGAGATTACTTCACTCCCTCCAGGGCAGAACATATACCATTTATTGTAGGTATGGGTCTCTCCTTTCCTGTTTGACTAGCAGTGGATAAGACAGTAAGTCCTTCAGCAACCTGATACTCTGCGAACTCACAATGGATGTCACGTACAGCATGAGCAAGAACTACATCATCTTTAAAAAGTACTGTATGCTCCATCCTGATTGTGATGTGTGCCTCAGTTTAGTCCAGAGACCTATTTGCTGCAAATCAGAGAGACCTTCTCTGAGCAACCTTTTAAAAAATAATTCAGTCCAGACACTCAAAATACTCTGAAGCTGCATGATAATAGTTAGTATTTATCGAATACTTACATATGTTAGGCATTTGGCAGAATGCTTTCTGTATATTACTGTGTCATATGAACTAAATGACTTAAAAAGGTATGATTATAATGAAACCATTCCATCAAAGGTGAAAGTTAATGTTAAGTAATGTTATCAACATTGCACAGCTTATCAACTAAAAAATTTCATTAGAACTTAGGCTGGATAAATCCAAAGTGTATGCTTATTAGTACAAGGGTGTACTTCCCTTCTGCATAATGTAGAAGAAAATCTGTTCTCATATCAGTGGCTGAATAAATATCGCTCTTCAGCAGATGGTGTTAAAAAGCAGTACTGTTTTATAAATACTTATATATTTCATGATTGCTAATCTATTAAGGCATTTATCTTTCATTTGCAAAAATGGAATAAGGAAACTTGACAAATAAGGAAAGATAGATAAATCTTATTCCAATCCACTGAAATGTTGTAGTCGATTATCCATCTCCCTCTGGGAAAAATATATGGCTCATAAGGAAATGCTATTCGTGTTCATTAGTGACCAGGCTGTTTCACCTCCAAGGACATGACCCAAACTTTCTATTGAGGCTTCTGAAAAATGTTCTGGTGGAAGGAGGTCTGTGTGGGATGCCTCCTCCAAACACTCATATTTGTTTCTAATCATTTCTACCACCTCTGAAGAGAATGGTGAAGGAACACCTTACTGACAATTGGATCTTTGCCCAAACAATCGGTTATTTTCTTCCTTTGCCTTCTAAAATTCAAGTGTTGGATACAAGCTCTCTGGGTACATTCCCAAGAGTTTGTTTGGTTAGATTTCACCATGGAAAACAAAATTGGTTCAGCTGAACTCTGTAGCCAGAACATTTTAAGCTTCACGGACCTTCAAAGTAGTGACCTTCTCCTCACCTCCCCTGCCTCTCTGCTACATTAAGGAAAATACCGGAAGATGTTTCCAGTTGGAGAAGCCAGATTGCTTTTCGATTCTGTCTGAGAAGAGGAACTGAGCAGAGCTGGAGCAGGTGGCTATTTGTGACTCTTACCTCAAACGAGCTTTGGAAAGTTCTGTAAATCTCTCTAAGTCTTTTGCAACTTAATAAATTTCTGGACATCTTGGTTCCTTATTAAAGGACTCCCCTTTAAGTCTACATCCTTTTCGCTTCTCTCTCAAGACTCTCTACAATCATACAAATCACAATTATGTTCAAAGAAGATTGGATGCAATGAGGCCCCTACCCCTGCTGTTGAGAAAATGAGGATGTGTTCACTATGAGCCAGAAGAGATGATCTTTATATTTCTGCCTCTTTGCTTGTACAGTGCAGGTGCAAAGGTTTCAATCAAGAGATCCTTGCTCTCCATACTCCCATCTCAGCTCTTGCAAAACCACCCTCTTTGCAAAGGCACTGGTGTTTCTTTGAAATGTGGCAACTTCTAGCAGTCCCACCCATGAAATAGCTCCCCCACAACACGTCTGATCTTTCCTGCAACAACTTGTTCACTTTTCCTCCTCAATCACTCCATCTGCTAAACAGCACTAACTGTCCTTTAGACCTGGTCTATGGGCCAAATTTGGATGAATTTCATCCGGTCAATTCCCAAGTCCATATTGTCTTCAAAGATTTATTCAGGATGGCGTGGCAGGGTAGCTTTCTTTTTCTCCAGCCCAAAGGAACATCTCTTTTTGACTCCCCATAATTTTTGATCCACTTCTTCATAGTGCATCATTATTTCTAATTTTATTTTCTCTTGTTATCATTCCTAGGAACAAAAGTGATGCTTCCCCATTTTTATAAACTATATAGTATTCATCATATGGTGCTAGTTAAAAAGATAGCTGTCAAAAGAATGTGAACAAAGCAAACAGCCAAAGAGAAATCTCCCAAGTTCCCAGATATGGAAACAAAGCCACTCAAAATGCTTAAAAAAATAAAAATACAGAGAAATATCAAAGCTTGAAGACTACTACATTTTGCACACATTTCTAAATCAAGTCTTCTAGATTCCTTTTTTAAAAATACGTCATGTATTTTTATTGACTACCTTTAAAATATAGAGAGAATCCACCTAACTTTTAAAACCAATCTGGAAAAGTCACCACTGCCCTCTTGTTTGAATCTGTGTCTCAAGGCTTCATGACAGCTTTTTCCGGATGCATTCCCTCACTTGCTTTCCAAAAAAGAACGTGGAATCATCCTTCACATAATTAGGTCCAGTAATCTTATTCTTCAACTCCCAGTCCTGTGAAGCCTTTCCTATTTTATTCTTCAACAATGGGCTATATGTACTACCTCACCCATGCAGCCTCCCTGGGAGCCACTGTGATCTCTGTCTGTTGTACCCTCTTCACTTTGTGCAGCCACATAGACCTCCTGCCTCTTTACAGCACATCCCTTCTCAATGCCTCTGCCCCAGTGTTTGGTCTACATGGAAAATTGCTCTTTCTGAAACAGTCTTGAATTACTCACTTCCATCCATCAGGTCTTCTTAGCAGATTGGTCATAACCACATCATGTCTGTCCTCTTAGAATTTAGGGGAGATGGAGTTTATTGTAGCTAGCAATTCCATATTATAGGTCATCATGTTAGAGAAGTCATAGCAGCAAGAGCTTCAAGAAGATATATGAAATTCCTAGGCAAATGGATGGACCTGGAGGGTATCATCCTGAGTGAAGTAACCCAATCACAAAGGAACTCGCACAATATGTACTCACTGATAAGTGGATATTAGCCCAGAAACTTAGGATACCCAAGATATAAGATACAACTTGCCAAACGCATGAAATTCAAGAAGAACGAAGACCAAAGTGTGGACACTTTACCCTTTCTTAGAAATGGGAACAAAACACCCATAGAAGGAGTTACAGAGACAAAATTTGGAGCTGTGACGAAAGGATGGACCATCTAGTGATTGCCATATGCAGGGATCCATCCCATAATCAGCTTCCAAATGCTGACACCATTGCATACACTAGCAAGATTTTGCTGAAAGGACCCAGATATAGCTCTCTCTTGTGAGACTATGCCGGGGCCTAGCAAACAAAGAAGTGGATGATCACAGTCAGCTATTGGATGGGTCACACGGCCCCCAATGGAGGAGCTAGAGAAATTACCCAAGGAGCTAAAGGGAACTGCAACCCTATAGGTGGAACAACAATATGAGCTAACCAGTACCCGGGAGCTCTTGTCTTTAGCTGCATATGTATCAAAAGATGGCCTAGTTGGCCATCACTGCAAAGAGAGGCCCATTGGACTTGCAAACTTTATATGCCCCAGTACAGAGGAACACCAGGGCCAAAAAGGGGGAGTGGGTGGGTAGGTGATTGGGGGGGGTGGGTATGGAGGACCTTTGGGATAGCATTGAAAATGTAAACGAGGAAAATACCTAATTTAAAAAAATTCTTGCAAAAAAAAAAAAATAGAAGATAGTCACATCACATCCACAGCTAAGAACAGAGAGCTGCGTTTATCCATACTTCCTTGCTTGCTTGCCTGCTTGTTCTTGGCTATTTCTCTGATACTGCCTCTTTCAGGATGTTCTTGGTTTTGTCTTATCAATCAAAAACAGAAAGCCACTCACCCTGTAACATGTCCTACAGGCTAATTCTGTTCCACCACCTTTTAGCCCTTTTATGGTTCTTTCTTTTATTGTATATTTAACAAATCTGCCATTCCTTATGTTTCACTTGAGTAGAATGTACACATCACGATAGCAGGGAATCTTGTCCTATTTTCCTTAAAAATATTTTCTAAAAGACAAAGAAGGAATGATTTAGCTGAAGCTTTGAATATGTTTCACTGCTGTCTAAAACAATGAAACTTAGAGTGCTGATAATTTCAGACCTCTACTTTCTAGGGAAACAGTCCCACTAAATAGACTCAAAAGCAGGATGAAGCATTTTATCACTAGGAATCCAAATAGAACCATGCAAACTAGTTTTCCTTGTTTAATTTTATTTATTTAACTGTATAGCTTGTGTTTCTGCTACCCATAGTGGACATAAATTTCAGTACTCAAAAGATCAAGCCTTTCAACCGTTATTTGGAATTTTTGACAGTGGACATTCATTTTACAGGTTCCATAAGGGAAAGGTCCTATTTTCTTTACATGTTTTGTTTAGACACTTAGGATGCCCAGTGTTTCCTGAATGGATGAACAAAAGGAAAGAACTCCTTATTTTCAGAAATAAATAAGACAGTAAAATGTGATATTTCCATTCACACAAAGAGGTTTTATTTTTTTTAATTGAGATGTTGTATATCAACAAATTTTACATTGACTTAGTGCCTGAGCACTTACTTTCATTGTAAAGAAAAGATGTCGGGCTCATAAAACCTTTGAAAGTATCCCAGGAAAATACTGTGACATGTCTACTTTAAGGGGATACTCTTCCTTTTTTTTTCAGTACTGACTCTTAAAGTGTGGTCCTTATACATTCTAGGAAAGTGTTACTACTTAGCTATATATGTAGCCATAAGCTTTTTTCCTGAATGTTCATTATTGCTTCCCAGAAGGACATACATTATTTTTAGCTAAATTGCTTGTAGTTTTTTAGTTGTATGTGTTTACGAGTGTGGCCGTATATATCACAGTATATATATGTGCGTGAAAGTCAGAGGATGACTTGTAAGAGTCTATTCTATCCTTCCACTCTACATCCAGCAGTGTTGGTGACAGGTGCATTTCACCATCCCAGTAACCCATTTTGAATTTTTAAATGACGATTCTTTTTTTTATATTGTAAAACAATAATTTTGATTTTAATTTATATGAGAAAGTGATTTTTATAATTACACATTATTTTTCCAAAGTTTCTTTTGGCCAGTGACTGTAGTGACTCTCATATAATAATGATAATACATAAGTGTTGTGTATACAAGCATTTATGTTTTATTGTTTCCCTTTTTATAGTCCCATAATTAACTACTTTGATTGATGCTTTCAAAATAACCTGCCAACTGACTTTCATATTAATTCTGCTGTTATTCTTTCCCGTTATCTTTCAAATTATTTAAAAATCATTTAACACAGGTGAAAGGGGCCTAATTAGCATTGAAAATATGAAATGTTGATTTTATTTTCATAATTTCACTATAAATATGAACAAGATAATTTTAGTGCATTAGTTAGATGTCCAAGTAGTAGACTTTCTCTCTAGTGGGACTCTTCATACTCTATAAGAATACAACATCAGTTTCTTCTTCTACCTAGTACAGAGCCGGCTATCTTTAACCCATGCTAACAGGGAAGGTACCCTTTGCACACTGAACTTCACTATTTTTGCCTGACTGACTACCTGGTAAATGAAAATAAGTAAGTAAAAAAGAAAGAAAGAAAGAAAGAAAGAAAGAAAGAAAGAAAGAAAGAAAGAAAGAAAGAAAGAAAGAAAGAGGGGAAGGAAGGAAGGAAGCAAGGAAGGGAGTGAAGGAGGGAGGGAGGGAGGGAGGGAGGGAGGGAGGGAGGGAGAGGGAGGGAGGGAGGGAGGGAGGGAGGGAGGGAAAGGCAATGACACTCTGTCAAAGGTATGTTGTTTAATTAAAAAAGAAAATTTACTTTACCAGTACATGATAATGGATTATAAACAGTAAGTCAATTATTTACCTCCAGGCAGTCCGTGATCTGGGTTTGAGATTGCTAATTTTTAAGAGTAATTAAAATATGTTCTGTGTAATCATAATTCGAATGATCGTTTGCTCAGGAATTTTTAAAGAGATAGCAGAAAGTGAAACCTTGGGTAAGAAGAGCCCATCAGTACCATCACATACTCTGAATGGCAAGTTCCAAATATAAAGTGTTACAGTTCTTGGGTCTTAATGGTCAGATATTTGTAGAATCAAACGACAAAGCATTTCCTTCATAGTAGAGAGAGCTCTCCATCTGTAAAATGCTAAATTGCTTACTTTACAACCTAAGAACTTTAATCTCATCAGAAGCGTCCATGTACAAAAGCCAAGCTTGCTTCAGTGCATTTGTAATCCCAGGGCTGGGATGCTGGAGACACCCAGGCCACTGGCCAGTCAGCCTGGCCTGATCAGTGGGTCCGAAGCCCTAGAAATATTATCTTCAAAACCAAGAATGGCTCCTGAGAATAATGTCTGAGTTTGATCCCTGAACTTCACCTGCGTGTGCAAACAGACATAATAAAAATGTAAATAAATAGTTAAATAAGACTTGGTTGACATAACAATACATAGTTTATCAACAGGCAGGCAGTTCTTAAAAAGCATAAGCTAGAGAAAATGTGTCAACTTAGCCAACAGAAACTATTATTTGCCAACACAATTTACTTTTTAATTAACAAAGTTATAGTTAAATAAGAAATATTCAAATTAGGTTCCCACATGAGACTTCTCACAAAAGAAAAATATCTACCCATTATAACAGAAATGAGTTATAAATATAAGAGTCCTCCTTGGATTCTTAAATATGTTCTCTGAATGTTTTTGTAGCTTATAATGTAAGGACATCTTACAAAATAGTTTCTGTAGGCATCTATAAGATGAGTTGTTTTTATAGCTAAATATTCCAAATAAATGGCATATATTTTTACAAATAAGCACAATTTTGTTTCCTATGAGACAGACATACAAGTATACACAAGAGGCTACTCTGCAGTGATCCCCTATCTAGGTCAGTGATATGATAAGGAAAGTATACTCAAGTTCACAGAGTATAGTGCAGAATGTTCTGGGTATTTTCTTGGCAAAATCGTGGAAAACAAAACTCTTTCTGTTTTTTAAAAAGAAGTTTGATGGTTGTCTTAGTTTGCTTACTACTGTTGTAAGAGTCTTGTTAGGGTTACTATTGCTGTGTTAAAACACCATGACCAAAGCAACTTGGGAAGGAAAGGGTTTATTTGACAAATACTTCCATAGCACTGTTCATCACTGAAGGAAGCAGTCAGGAACTCAAACAGGGTAGGAACCTGGAGGCAGGAGCCCATGCAGAGAACATGGAGGGGTACTGCTTTCTGGCTTGCTCCTCATTGTTTGTTCAGCCTGCTTTCTTATAGAACCCAGGACCACCAGCCCAGGAATGACAATATTCACAATGAGCTGATGCCATCAATCACAATTAAGAAGATGCAGTACAGGGTTGAATACAACCCAGTCTTATGGAGGCATTTTTTAGATTGAGGTTCTCTCATTTCAGATGATTTTATCTTGTGCCACCAGTCAAGTTGATATTACTATGCTTCTGGGAATCCTTAGATGTAGAAAGGCAATGTTACACTGCCAAGGGACACTGGGACTTGAGCCCATGATCAGAAATAAGTTGGGGAGGAAAGGGCTTAGTAGGCTTAGTGGTTATAGTCATGAAGAGAAATCAGGGTAAAAAAACTCAGTGCTGAAACCTGGAGGCAGGATCTGAAGCACAAGCCGTGGAAAGACATGGCTTATGAGCATGATTACTGTGGTTTGCTCAGTCTGTTTTCTTTCTCTCACAACCACATGCCTAGAGAGGTACCACCCATAGTGGGCTGAGCTCTTCCACATCAATCATTGGCCTGTCTACAGACCAAAATGATGGATGCATTTTCTCAACTAAAGTTCCTTCTGCCTTGATAATTCTAGCATATGCCAAGCTGACTCAAAACTAAGCACTGCAATGGTTTCCTTCATTCTTTATTGTTGAAAAATAGCTTACCCAAAGAAAGATAGATGCCTTGTTGCCTTCAGTAGTTATTACAGTCTAAATAGAAAGCTTCATACCCAGCTTGACCAGACTGTAAAAAAATGTATATTCCAGAGCTTTTCAAATAGCAACTAAATCAAAATCTTTGGGAATTGGACTTATCTGATTTTGCACAAAAATTAAAAAGAAAAAAAATTAGTTAGCTAGAAAACTAAATATAAACAAAAATATTAAAACACAATATATTAGACCTCCAGGTTTGGCAAAACCAGAATAACTCCATTCTTCACAGAGCCTCCTCCTTACAGTTAAATACATTGGACAGGTAATAGCGCTTCTGGGAATCCTTAGATGTAGAAAGGCAATGTTACACTGCCAAGGGACACTGGGACTTGAGAAAAATCACTGTGCAGGCTTCTAATGGGTTTTGTTGTTGTTTCCAGGAGAACATAAAAACCTGTGAGCCAGAAGCATCTGCAGGCATTGACAACAAATGCCAAGAAAGGTCTGTGCCTCTTATCCAGAATACAGGAAACAAAAAGACACACAAATCTCTTTTGACAATACCTGACCTACTTGAGCCAAACACCAGTGGGAAAAATTCAACTTTCATGGCCAAGTAATCCTAGTTGGGTCAAGAAGTCTGAATAATGTCTAGAGTTTCATAATATTCAAATATATCATAATATTCTGGATACAATTAAACTTCTCATCCAGGGAAATCACATCTCAAGTGAGAAAAGACAGCCAATGGATACCAGTGTCCAAACCAATGTAATATTGGAGCTGTGTGACAAAGATTTTCAACCAGCCACCATAAAAATGCTTCGTAAGCAATTGTGAATTAATTCTCTTGAAACAAATGGAAAATTAGAAAATATTAGCCAAAATAATTAAAATGACCACGTGATAATTATCAAACCAGAAATATAACAACCATCAAACTACCCCATCCTCCACAAACACACTGAAAAGCTCAGCAAAAGAGTTGAAAATGATAGAGCTTGAAATCTGGAATGGTAATTTCTCAAGCAACCTTGTTTTTTCTCAGGGTTGCCTTCACTATCAGGAGTCTTTCTTGGGCCTATATGAATTTTAGGATTTATTTTTTCTTTCTTTTTTTTTAAATATTTTTTTCCATTTTTATTAGGTATTTAGCTCATTTACATTTCCAATGCTATACCAAAAGTCCCCCATACCCACCCACTCCCCCTTTTTGGCCCTGGCGTTCCCCTGTACTGGGGCATATAAAGTTTGCGTGTCCAATGGGCCTCTCTTTCCAGTGATGGCCGACTAGGTCATCTTTTGATACATATGCAGCTAGAGTCAAGAGCTCCTGGGTACTGGTTAGTTCATAATGTTGTTCCACCTATAGGGTTGCAGATCCCTTTAGCTCCTTGGGTACTTTCTCTAGCTCCTCCATTGGGAGCCCTGTGATCCATCCATTAGCTGACTGTGAGCATCCACTTCTGTGTTTGCTAGGCCCCGGCATAGTCTCACAAGAGACAGCTACATCTGGGTCCTTTCGATAAAATCTTGCTAGTATATACAATGGTGTCAGCGTTTGGATGCTGGTTATGGGGTGGACCCCTGGATATGGCAGTCTCTACATGGTCCATCCTTTCATCTCAGCTCCAAACTTTGTCTTTGTAACTCCTTCCATGGGTGTTTTGTTCCCAATTCTAAGGAGGGGCATAGTGTCCACACTTCAGTCTTCATTCTTCTTGAGTTTCATGTGTTTAGCAAATTGTATCTTATATCTTGGGTATCCTAGGTTTGGGGCTAATATCCACTTATCAGTGAGTACATATTGTGTGAGTTCCTTTGTGAATGTGTTACCTCACTCAGGATGATGCCCTCCAGGTCCATCCAATTGGCTAGGAATTTCATAAATTCATTTTTTTAATAGCTGAGTAGTACTCCATTGTGTAGATGTACCACATTTTCTGTATCTATTCCTCTGTTGAGGGGCATCTGGGTTCGTTCCAGCTTCTGGCTATTATAAATAATGCTGCTATGAACATAGTGGAGCATGTGTCCTTCTTACCAGTTGGGGCATCTTCTGGATATATGCCCAGGAGAGGTATTGCTGGATCCTCCGGTAGTACTATGTCCAATTTTCTGAGGAACCGCCAGACTGATTTCCAGAGTGGTTGTACAAGCCTGCAATCCCACCAACAATGGAGGAGTGTTCCTCTTTCTCCACATCCACGCCAGCATCTGCTGTCACCTGAATTTTTGATCTTAGCCATTCTGACTGGTGTGAGGTGGAATCTCAGGGTTGTTTTGATTTGCATTTCCCTGATGATTAAGGATGTTGAACATTTTTTCAGGTGCTTCTCTGCCATTCGGTATTCCTCAGGTGAGAATTCTTTGTTCAGTTCTGAGCCCCATTTTTTAATGGGGTTGTTTGATTTTCTGAAGTCCACCTTCTTGAGTTCTTTATATATGTTGGATATTAGTCCCCTATCTGATTTAGGATAGGTAAAGATCCTTTCCCAATCTGTTGGTGGTCTTTTTATCTTATTGAAGGTGTCTTTTGCCTTGCAGAAACTTTGGAGTTTCATGAGGTCCCATTTGTCAATTCTGGATCTTACAGCACAAGCCATTGCTGTTCTGTTCAGGAATTTTTCCCCTGTGCCCATATCTTCAAGGCTTTTCCCCACTTTCTCCTCTATAAGTTTCAGTGTCTCTGGTTTTATGTGAAGTTCTTTGATCCACTTAGATTTGACCTTAGTACAAGGAGATAAGTATGGATAGATTCGATTTTTCTACATGATAAGAACCAGTTGTGCCAGCACCAATTGTTGAAAATGCTGTCTTTCTTCCACTGGATGGTTTTAGCTCCCTTGTTGAAGATCAAGTGACCATAGGTGTGTGGGTTCATTTCTGGGTCTTCAATTCTATTCCATTGGTCTACTTGTCTGTCTCTATACCAGTACCATGCAGTTTTTATCACAATTGCTCTGTAGTAAAGCTTTAGGTCTGGCATGGTGATTCCACCAGAAGTTCTTTTATCCTTGAGAAGACTTTTTGCTATCCTAGGTTTTTTGTTATTCCAGACAAATTTGCAAATTGCTCCTTCCAATTCCTTGAAGAATTGAGTTGGAATTTTGATGGGGATTGCATTGAATCTGTAGATTGCTTTTGGCAAGATAGCCATTTTTACAATGTTGATCCTGCCAATCCATGAGCATGGGAGATTTTTCCATCTTCTGAGATCTTCTTTAATTTCTTTCTTCAGAGATTTGAAGTTTTTATCATACAGATCTTTCACTTCCTTAGTTACAGTCACGCCAAGGTATTTTATATTATTTGTGACTATTGAGAAAGGTGTTGTTTCCCTAATTTCTTTCTCAGCCTGTTTATTCTTTGTATAGAGAAAGGCCATTGACTTCTTTGAGTTTATTTTATATCCAGCTACTTCACCAAAGCTGTTTATCAGGTTTAGGAGTTCTCTGGTAGAATTTTTAGGGTCACTTATATATACTATCATATCATCTGCAAAAAGTGATATTTTGACTTCCTCTTTTCCAATTTGTATCCCCTTGATCTCCTTTTGTTGTCAAATTGCTCTGGCTAATACTTCAAGTACTATGTTGAAAAGGTAGGGAGAAAGTGGGCAGCCTTGTCTAGTCCCTGATTTTAGTGGGGTTGCTTCCAGCTTCCCACCATTTACTTTGATGTTGGCTACTGGTTTGCTGTATATTGCTTTTATCATGTTTAGGTATGGGCCTTGAATTCCTGATCTTTCCAAAACTTTTATCATGAATGGGTGTTGGATCTTGTCAAATGCTTTTTCTGCATCTAAGGAGATGACCATGTGGTTTTGTCTTTGAGTTTGTTTATATAATGGATTACATTGATGGATTTTCGTATATTAAACCATCCCTGCATCCCTGGAATAAAACCTACTTAGTCAGGATGGATGATTGCTTTAATGTGTTCTTGGATTCGGTTAGCGAGAATTTTTTTTTATTTTTTTTTCCATTTTTTATTAGGTATTTAGCTCATTTACATTTCAAATGCTATACCAAAAGTCCCCCATACTCACCCATCCCCACTCCCCTACCCACCCACTCCCCCTTTTTGGCCCTGGCGTTCCCCTGTACTGGGGCATATAAAGTTTACGTGTCCAATGGGCCTCTCTTTCCAGTGATGGCCGATTAGGCCATCTTTTGTTACATATGCAGCTAGAGTCAAGAGCTCCTGGGTACTGGTTAGTTCATAATATTGTTCCACCTATAGGGTTGCAGATCCCTTTAGCTCCTTGGGTTCTTTCTCTAGCTCCTCCATTGGGAGCCTGTGATCCACCCATTAGCTGACTGTGAGCATCCACTTCTGTGTTTGCTAGGCCCCGGCATAGTCTCACAAGAGATAGCTACATCTGGGTCCTTTCAATAAAATCTTGCTAGGGTATGCAATGGTGTCAGCGTTTGGATGCTGGTTATGGGGTGGATCCCTGGATATGGCAGTCTCTACATGGTCCAACCTTTCATCTCAGCTCCAAACTTTTTCTCTGTAACTCCTTCCATGGGTGTTTTGTTCCCAATTCTAAGGAGTGGCATAGTGTCCACACTTCAGTCTTCATTCTTCTTGAGTTTCATGTGTTTAGCAAATTATACCTTATATCTTGGGAATCCTAGGTTTGGGGCTAATATCCACTTATCAGTGAGTACATATTGTGTGAGTTCCTTTGTGAATGTGTTACCTCACTCAGGATGATGCCCTCCAGGTCCATCCATTTGGCTAGGAATTTCATAAATTCATTCTTTTTAATAGCTGAGTAGTACTCCATTGTGTAGATGTACCACATTTTCTGTATCCATTCCTCTGTTGAGGGGCATCTGGGTTCTTTCCAGCTTCTGGCTATTATAAATAAGGCTGCTATGAACATAGTGGAGCATGTGTCCTTCTTACCAGTTGGGGCATCTTCTGGATAAATGCCCAGGAGAGGTATTGCTGGATCCTCCGGTAGTACTATGTCCAATTTTCTGAGGAACCGCCAGACTGATTTCCAGAGTGGTTGTACAAGCCTGCAATCCCACCAACAATGGAGGAGTGTTCCTCTTTCTCCACATCCACGCCAGCATCTGCTGTCACCTGAATTTTTGATCTTAGCCATTCTGACTGGTGTGAGGTGGAATCTCAGGGTTGTTTTGATTTGCATTTCCCTGATGATTAAGGATGTTGAACATTTTTTCAGGTGCTTCTCTGCCATTCGGTATTCCTCAGGTGAGAATTCTTTGTTCAGTTCTGAGCCCCATTTTTTAATGGGGTTGTTTGATTTTCTGAAGTCCACCTTCTTGAGTTCTTTATATATGTTGGATATTAGTCCCCTATCTGATTTAGGATAGGTAAAGATCCTTTCCCAATCTGTTGGTGGTCTTTTTGTCTTGTTGACGGTGTCTTTTGCCTTGCAGAAACTTTGGAGTTTCATGAGGTCCCATTTGTCAATTCTGGATCTTACAGCACATGCCATTGCTGTTCTGTTCAGGAATTTTTCCCCTGTGCCCATATCTTCAAGGCTTTTCCCCACTTTCTCCTCTATAAGTTTCAGTGTCTCTGGTTTTATGTGAAGTTCTTTGATCCACTTAGATTTGACCTTAGTACAAGGAGATAAGTATGGATCGATGCGCATTCTTCTACATGATAACAACCAGTTGTGCCTGCACCAATTGTTGAAAATGCTGTCTTTCTTCCACTGGATGGTTTTAGCTCCCTTGTTGAAGATCAAGTGACCATAGGTGTGTGGGTTCATTTCTGGGTCTTCAATTCTATTCCATTGGTCTACTTGACTGTTTCTATACCAGTACCATGCAGTTTTTATCACAATTGCTCTGTAGTAAAGCTTTAGGTCAGGCATGGTGATTCCACCAGAGGTTCTTTTATCCTTGAGAAGACTTTTTGCTATCCTAGGTTTTTTGTTATTCCAGATGAATTTGCAAATTGCTCCTTCTAATTCGTTGAAGAATTGAGTTGGAATTTTGATGGGGATTGCATTGAATCTGTAGATTGCTTTTGGCAAGATAGCCAGTTTTACAATGTTGATCCTGCCAATCCATGAGCATGGGAGATCTTTCCATCTTCTGAGATCTTCTTTAATTTCTTTCTTCAGAGATTTGAAGTTTTTATCATACAGATCTTTCACCTCCTTAGTTAGAGTTACGCCAAGATATTTTATACTATTTGTGACTATTGAGAAGGGTGTTGTTTCCCTAATTTCTTTCTCAGCCTGTTTATTCTTTGTATAGAGAAAGGCCATTGACTTCTTTGAGTTTATTTTATATCCAGCTACTTCACCGAAGCTGCTTATCAGGTTTAGGAGTTCTCTGGTAGAATTTTTAGGGTCACTTATATATACTATCATATCATCTGCAAAAAGTGATATTTTGACTTCCTCTTTTCCAATTTGTATCCCCTTGATCTCCTTTTGTTGTCGAATTGCTCTGGCTAATACTTCAAGTACTATGTTGAAAAGGTAGGGAGAAACTGGGCAGCCTTGTCTAGTCCCTGATTTTAGTGGGATTGGTTAGCAAGAATTTTATTGAGGATTTTTGCATCGATATTCCTAAGAGAAATTGGTCTGAAGTTCTCTATCTTTGTTGGGTCTTTCTGTGGTTTAGGTATCAGAGTAATAGTGGCTTCATAAAATGAGTTGGGTAGAGTACCTTCTACTTCTATTTTGTGAAATAGTTTGTGCAGAACTGGAATTAGATCTTCTTTGAAGGTCTGATAGAACTCTGCACTAAATCCATCTGGTCCTGGGCTTTTTCTGGCTGGGAGACTATTAATAACTGCTTCTATTTCTTTAGGTGATATGGGACTGTTTAGATGGTCAACTTGATCCTGATTCAACTTTGGTACCTGGTATCTGTCCAGAAATTTGTCCATTTCATCCAGGTTTTCCAGTTTTGTTGAGTATAGCCTTTTGTAGAAGGATCTGATGGTGTTTTGGATTTCTTCAGGATCTGTTGTTATGTCTCCCTTTTCATTTCTGATTTTGTTAATTAGGATTTTGTCCCTGTGCCCTTTAGTGAGTCTAGCTAAGGGTTTATCTATCTTGTTGATTTTCTCAAAGAACCAACTCCTCGTTTGGTTAATTCTTTGAATAGTTCTTCTTGTTTCCACTTGGTTGATTTCACCCCTGAGTTTAATTATTTCCTGCCGTCTACTCCTCTTGGGTGAATTTGCTTCCATTTTTTCTAGAGCTTTTAGATGTGTTGTCAAGCTGCTAGTATGTGCTCTCTCCTGTTTCTTCTTGGAGGCACTCAGAGCTATGAGTTTCCCTCTTAGAAATGCTTTCATTGTGTCCCATAGGTTTGGGTACATTGTGGCTTCATTTTCATTAAACTCTAAAAAGTCTTTAATTTCTTTCTTTATTCCTTCCTTGACCAAGGTATCATTGAGAAGAGTGTTATTCAGTTTCCACGTGAATGTTGGCTTTCCATTATTTATGTTGTTATTGAAGATCATTCTTAGGCCATGGTGGTCTGATAGGATACATGGGACAATTTCACTATTTTTTTATCTGTTGAGGTCTGTCTTGTGACCAATTATATGGACAATTTTGGAGAAGGTCCCGTGAGGTGCTGAGAAGAAGGTATATCCTTTTGTTTTAGGATAAAATGTTCTGTAGATATCTGTCAGGTCCATTTGTTTCATAACTTCTGTTAGTTTCACTGTGTCCCTGTTTAGTTTCTGTTTCCACGATCTGTCCATTGAAGAAAGTGGTGTGTTGAAGTCTCCCACTATTATTGTGTGAGGTGCAATATGTGCTTTGAGCTTTACTAAAGTGTCTTTAATGAATGTGGCTGCCCTTGCATTTGGTGTGTAGATATTCAGAATTGAGAGTTCCTCTTGGAGGATTTTACCTTTGATGAGTATGAAGTGTCCCTCCTTGTCTTTTTTGATAACTTTGGGTTGGAAGTCGATTTTATCCGATATTAAAATGGCTACTCCAGCTTGTTTCTTCAGTCCATTTGCTTGGAAAATTGTTTTCCAGCCTTTCACTCTGAGGTAGTGTCTGTCTTTTTCCCTGAGATGGGTTTCCTGTAAGCAGCAGAATGTTGGGTCCTGTTTGTGTAGCCAGTCTGTTAGTCTGTCTTTTTATTGGGGAATTGAGTCCATTGATATTAAGAGATATTAAGGAAAAGTAATTGTTGCTTCCTTTTATTTTTGTTGTTAGAGTTGGCATTCTGTTCTTGTGGCTGTCTTCTTTTTGGTTTGTTGAGTGATTACTTTCTTGGTTGTTCTAGGGCGTGATTTCTGTCCTTGTATTGCTTCTTTTCTGTTATTATCCTTTGAAGGGCTGGATTCGTGGAAAGATATTGTGTGAATTTGGTTTTGTCGTGGAATACTTTGGTTTCTCCATCTATGGTAATTGAGAGTTTGGCCGGGTATAGTAGCCTGGGCTGGCATTTGTGTTCTCTTAGTGTCTGTATAACATCTGCCCAGGCTCTTCTGGCTTTCATAGTCTCTGGTGAAAAGTCTGGTGTAATTCTGATAGGCCTTCCTTTATATGTTACTTGACCTTTCTCCCTTACTGCTTTTAATATTCTATCTTTATTTAGTGCATTTATTGTTCTGATTATTATGTGTCTGGAGGAATTTCTTTTCTGGTCCAGTCTATTTGGAGTTTTGTAGGCTTCTTGTATGATCATGGGCATTTCTTTCTTTATGTTTGGGAAGTTTTCTTCTATTATTTTGTTGAAGATATTAGCTGGCCCTTTAAATTGAAAATCTTCATTCTCATCAATTCCTATTATCCGTAGGTTTGGTCTTCTCATTGTGTCCTGGATTTCCTGGATGTTTTGAGTTAGGATCTCTTTGCATTTTGTATTATCTTTGATTGTTGTGCCGATGTTCTCTATGGAATCTTCTGCGCCTGAGATTCTCTCTTCCATTTCTTGTATCCTGTTGCTGATGCTCGCATCTATGGTTCCAGATCTCTTTCTTAGGGTTTCTATCTCCAGCGTTGCCTCGCTTTGGGTTTTCTTTATTGTGTCTACTTCCCCTTTTAGTTCTAGTATGGTTTTGTTCATTTCCATCACCTGTTTGGATGTGTTTTCCTGTTTTTCTTTAAGGACTTCTACCTGCTTGGTTGTGTTTTCCTGCTTTTCTTTAAGGGCCTGTAACTCTTTAGCAGTGCTCTCCTGTAATTCTTTAAGTGACTTATGAAAGTCCTTCTTGATGTCCTCTCTCATCATCATGAGAAATGTTTTTAAATCTGTGTCTAGATTTTCGGTTGTGTTGGGGTGCCCAGGACTAGGTGGGGTGGGAGTGCTGCGTTCTGATGATGGTGAGTGGTCTTGATTTCTGTTAGTAGGATTCTTACGTTTGCCTTTCGCCATCTGGTAATCTCTGAAGCTAGCTGTTTTAGTTGTCACTGTTAAGAGCTTGTTCTTCAGGTGACTCTGTTAGCCTCTATAAGCAGACCTGGAGGGTAGCACTCTCCTTAGTTTCAGTGGGCAGAGTATTCTCTGCAGGCAAGCTCTCTTCTTGCAGGGAAGGTACCCAGATATCTGGTGTTCGAACCAGACTCCTGGCAGAAGTTGTGTTCCACTCACTAGAGGTCTTAGGATCCCGTGTGGAATCCTGTGTGGGCCCTTGCGGGTGTCAGGGGACTCTGCTGGCAAGGTAGCCCGGGGCTCGAGTGGAGCGGAAGGGGCTTGTGCCCCAGATTTGGCCCGGGTAGCCTGCTTCCCCATGTACCGCAGTCTCAGGTTCCATGCGATTGGATTGGGGCAGGCGCTGTGTTCCACTCACCAGAGGTCTTAGGATCCCGTGGGGAGTCCTGTGTGGGCCCTTGCGGGTGTTGGGCAAGACTCTGCTGGCAAGGTAGCCCGGGGCTCGAGTGGAGCGGAAGGGGCTTGTCTATTTTTTCTATTTATCTGAACAATGTTGCAGAAATTTTGACTAGAATTCATTTGATTCTGTAAATTGTGTTTGGTAGGATGGTCATCATCAAAGTATTAGTTCTGCTAATCTATGAACATGCAATACCTTTCCTTCCATCTTCTAGTGTTCAATCTCTTCAGAAATTTAATGTTTTCTGTTTTGATGTTGTAGTATTAAGGGTGAAGGTAGGAAGCAGGATCAAGGACAATAAAGATTATTTTAAAATCCACTGGAAAATGCTATATAATGCTTACTTAAAATTTATGGCATATATATGACATAAGTCACATGAAGTTATGCCATTTGAGTATGAAATGCCCTTCCAAAGAGCAATAGACTATCTAGCAAAAAAAAACCATGAGAACTCTCTCTTCAGGTTATTGGACAGGAGTCTCCAGGAGAATTCAAATATATATACATATACATACATACACACACACACACACACACACACACACACACACACACACACACATATACGTACACAGGCTATTTCCATTGCCTTTGGTTGCCTCCCAGAAATAGAAGATAAGACTTCATTGTTGAATACTCTATGTATTTTGTAAACATGACTTCAAAGACTTGAGCTGGATCAATGAAGAAAAGTAATTAAAAGTTTTATCTAACTGTAAAGCCAGTGAAATAAAGCAGTTACCAGCCTGTCCAGATATCCCCAAGGGTGCAACAGTGGCAAGTGTCTTGGCAGTAACCAACAGCCAATTTGCACTCATGGCTCACCTAAAATGAAGGAATCACACCTGATACTATAAATCTAGTGAACTATACTTGTTGACCTGATCAGAGAATACATAGATATACAACTGAAAATTCTCTCAACCAGTATAATTCCCAAATACATCCTAAATACCTACCCTTATATTTATAGTAAGCATTGCTTTCTCATCAAAGAAGCTTCTTTTTACAGCAGGTGGAGACCATAGCAAAAGTCCACAAATGCTCAAAATGAGGAGAACAATTAACAGTGGGGTGCCCCTCGCCAACTGACACCTCTACAGAAAACTTTGTCAGAGAACATCATGGAAGAGAGGCAAAGGATCAAAATGTCTGTTACATGATAGTGCCGTCTATGCATGATAGAGAGTTGCACCCATGAACTCTTAACAATATTGTCAGCTAAACCAGATATGCCCTATGACAAAATCAGATGACATTACAATGTTGGATAGGGGAACGGGGGGGGGGGGAGATCTCACAAGTCCCCAGTACTAATGCAGAACAATTAATGGCTAATTGAGGGAGAATACGTTTTCTTTATGATAATTCCTCTAATAGAAAAATCTAATCTCAAATAGTCAGCCATGAACAGTGGGCAATGCTAAGTAAACTCAGAAGGTGGTATTTACACATGCGTATGTGTATATGCATATAGTTTTTTGTTTTTTTACTATAAAAAGGAGAAGTTCTGAACTTAGCAGCGAATAAATAGGGGACACAGGAGAAGTTGGAAAAGGGATAATGTAGGGATGACAATGATGTAAATATAGTACTCATATATATTTTTAAATATAGGTAAACTTAGTACTATAGATGTATTTCTCAAACAAGTATCTCTATCTCTATCTCTATATGTCTCTATGTCTCTATGTCTCTATATCTCTATATCTCTATCTCTATATCTATATCTATATCTATACCTATATCAAATAAATATAAATACATAAGCAATGGACAAGCCAAAAGGTAAAGAGTAATGAAGATAGAAAATCGTAGGAGAAATCAATCAAATCTATGAATATAATGATAGAGAGAAATGGCTGAACAAAGTCTAAAGGAGATTTGTGAGTATCTAGGATAACAACAACAAAGCTATTTGTTTTAGTTTTATAAATTAAATTTGTTCTTAACAGTTTCATGCAAATGTGCAAGGCATTCTGATTATTTTCACATGACCTTTGTTCTTTTTCTTCCCACTATGTCAGCTCTGTTCCCTCCCTACAAACACCTTTCTATATACATGTCTTCTTGTTTTATTTTATGGGCCACTTTGTTTAACCAGGGTCAGCTTTGTGCTCATGGGTTTGGAACTGTCCATCAGAACCCAACAGGTTGATCAATGTGGACACACGAAGGCCACTGAATCCTTCTCCCAGAATCTGGCGTGTCCCTCTCCCTGATCGACAGCTGGGGGTTTATAGAGCCAGTCTTGTGCAGGTAGAACCCTTACAGGTAATCACAGCTGCTTTCAAACACTGACCACAGTGGCTGTGTCCTGCCCACGCGAGGCATTTGTAGCCCTTCTTCCTTTCTTTGAGCTCTTCCATTGTTTCCACCTCCTTTTGCATGCTGTTCCTTCAGTTTTAGGAGAAGGTAGAACTGTCTTGTGCAGGGATAAGCATTCTACTGTCACATTTTGTCAGCATTTAGAAGAACCATGAATTTCTGCATTTACCACTGTTTACCTCAAAGACAGCCTTCTCCAATTACAGCTAGAGTAGAATATGCCTATCAATATAAATATAGATATTTTGAAGGTTGTTTGACACCATCACAACTTAGGCAAACAAGACAATAATTTCCCATTTATATGATTTCCTTAGCCAGGTCATTTTTACTTGTCTGGTTTTTGATCATGTTTTAAAAATCAGATTCACAGTATTAAATGTATGTTCCCTCCTGTGAAGTCAGGGAGAAAACTAGCATACCACATCATTGGAGTACCAGAAGATGAAGAGAGGGAGAGTGGATCTTAAAAAGTTATGGTTGAAAAGTTCCTGAAATTTGGTGAAAAATGTAAGTGTACTGTTATAACAAGTAAATAAACTTAAAATGCGATCAATCTAAAGAAATCAATTCTGAGAGGACTCATAGTTAACATTTGAAAGCAAAGGATGGCTTTGAAGGCAATGGAGTAAAAAGCAGCATTTATCCAGGGAGGAATAAACAACTTGACTGGTGTCAGTTTTTATCAAAAACCAAGAAAAGCAGAAGAAGCAGAGTGTTTTAAATGTACTAAAACAGGAAAGTGAGATGGCCCAGGAGATAAAAGCATTTGTTTTCAAGGTTAACAAACCTGATCTGGATGCCAGGAACCCAAAACATACAAGAGAATTGACTCTTGTAGGTTGTCCTCTGACAGCTAAAACTGAGAGGTTATCACAAACAATAAAAAAAATGCTGCCCTATAAAAACACATTTTGAATTTAATAAGTAGCATAAAATGAAAGACCAAAATATGTTGCACCATGTAAAAGCCAACTGATACAAATAAAGTGGCTATAAAGTATATTTGTGAGAAATAAAAGTTATAAGAGTTTAAAGAGATACTTTATAATGATAAAGTGGTAGATATGGCAGTAATAACATAATAATCATAAAAGTGCATATAACAATAGAGTTTCAAATAACAACAACAAAAAAAAAAAGCCAAGAGCCATGAGAATAAATTGAGGGGTGCCAAACTAGAATTACTATCTTCAATAATTTACTTTGCAAATGATAGAGTTACTAGTTGTAGCCCAGAATGGTATAAAAGAAATGGCCATTTCTGGGTCTTCAATTCTATTCCATTGGTCTACTTATCTGTCAGTATACCAGTACCATGCAGTTTTTATCACAATTGCTCTGTAGTAAAGCTTTAGGTCAGGCATGGTGATTCCACCAGAGGTTCTTTTATCCTTGAGAAGAGTTTTTGCTATCCTCCATTTTTTGATATTCCAGATGAATCTGCCGATTGCCCTTTCTAATTCGTTGAAGAATTGAGTTGGAATTTTGATGGGGATTGCATTGAATCTGTAGATTGCTTTTGGCAAGATAGCCAGTTTTACAAGGTTGATCCTGCCAATCCATGAGCATGGGAGATCTTTCCATCTTCTGAGATCTTCTTTAATTTCTTTCTTCAGAGACTTGAAGTTTTTAATCATACAGATTTTTCACTTCCTTAGTTAGGGTCACGCCAAGATATTTTATATTATTTGTGACTATTGAGAAGGGTGTTGTTTCCCTAATTTCTTTCTCAGCCTGTTTATTCTTTGTGTAGAGAAAGGCCATTGACTTGTTTGAGTTAATTTTATATCCAGCTACTTCATTGAAGCTGTTTATCAGGTTTAGGAGTTTTCTGGTGGAATTTTTAGGGTCACTTATATATACTATCATATCATCTGCAAAAAAGTGATATTTTGACTTCCTCTTTTCCAATTTGTATCCCCTTGATCTCCTTTTGTTGTCGAATTGTTCTGGCTAGTCTTCAAGTAAAATGTTGAATAGGTATGGGGAGAGTGGACAGCCTTGTCTAGTCCCTGATTGTAGTGGGATTGCTTCCAGCTTCTCACCATTTACTTTGATGTTGGCTACTGGTTTGCTGTAGATTGCTTTTATCATGGTTAGGTATGGGCCTTGAATTCCTGATCTTTCCAATTCTTTTATCATGAATGGGTGTTGGATCTTGTCGAATGCTTTTTTCACATCTAAGGAGATGATCATGTGGTTTTTGTCTTTGAGTTTGTTTATATAATGGATTACGTTGATGGATTTCCGTATATTAAACCATCCCTGCATCCCTGGAATAAAACCTATTTGGTCAGGATGGATGATTGTTTTAATGTGTTCTTGGATTCGGTTAGCGAGAATTTTATTGAGTATTTTTGCATCAATATTCATAAGGGAAATTGGTCTGAAGTTCTCTACCTTTGTTGGATCTTTCTGTGGTTTAGGTATCAGAGTAATTGTGGCTTCATAGAATGAGTTGGGTAGAGTTCCTTCTGCTTCTATTTTGTGGAATAGTTTGTGAAGAACTGGAATTAGATCTTTTTTGAAGGTCTGGTAGAACTCTGCACTAAACCCATCTGGTCCCGGGCTTTTTCTGGCTGGGAGACTATTAATGACTGCTTCTATTTCTTTAGGGGATATGGGACTGTTTAGATCGTTAACTTGATCCTATGGTCACTTGATCTTCGACAAGGGAGCTAAAACCATCCAGTGGAAGAAAGACTGCATATCTTAGACACAATATTCCTTTCTTTTGGACTGGTTTCATATAGTATCTCTAGCTTTAATTAGATAACGTTCCATAGTTCTGAAACACTTTCCTGATGCCTCTATTTCAAGTTAGGCTTCAAATTCTCAGTTTTATTTATTCATTTATTCATTCATTTATTTATTTTTGCTTTTTGAGATAGTGTTTCTCTGTGTAGCCATGGTTGTCCTGGAACTCACTCTGTACACATAACTAATCTATAGCTCACGGAGATCTTCCTACCTCTGCCTGGCACTAAAGGCATATACCACCACTGTCTGGCTTCCTTCTCAACTTCTTACAATGGCTTCATAGAGGTTCCTTATAGAAAATCAAATCCTAGCATGTAATAATTTATCTCAGTTGCCATGTAGAACTGTGGTTCTTGATCTTGAAGCTCTTCATATTCGCATGTCTGCAAAACAACATGAAAAAGTTGTGCTAGCTTGAGAGGTCAAGTTCCCCCGTCACTGCTCTACCACAGCTGTGATGGGTTCTGTACAGCTTAGTGACTACATCTGGGAACAAACTTCCCTGGGTGAACATTTTTAAAGGATGATCCTTTTGATGGTGCTCAAAGTTCAGGCTTTATTCTCCCAAATTAATTTGGAGTGTTACAAGCTGGAGCACCAGAGGGGAATTTTCTTACTTGTGCTGTATGGGGTTTGAGGTTTTTCTTTAATGGCACTAAACTCTAACAATTACAGCTTCTAGCTCCACACCTACCTTGTATACAAGGGCTCCATAATCAATCTGTGAAGACTAACATGAGACTAGGTCCTAGTATTTAGGACTAGACTTTGTTTCTTATTTTTTAATTTACATTTTACATATTTACATTTTTTTAATTTATGAAGGTAAATAAAAATATATAAGACAATGTAAGTATTTCCCTTATCATAGCACACAAATCTATGGTGGGCATCAAAGGTATGTTCTATATTGAAATGTATTCTGGAAACCTGGAAAGAGAAGTAGTTGTTGTTGGAGAATGAGGACATCAGCCAGAATTAATTTCTGTAATCAATAATTAAACGTGTAAGACATATGGATATAACTTTTAACAGATGCCATTTGATGAGAAGTTTGAGCACATTAGGCACTGAATTAGTGATATGAGTAGGAAGCTAAAACAAATAAACTAACTGTATATTCTGCAAAGTGGACACTAGGGTTTCATACTACCCATTTGCTTTCACAGTTTGGATAAATCTAAAAAAGATGAGACCAAAGTCCAGAGCTGCCCACAAGATTAAGGAGCAGTCAGTATTTTCAACCATGCTACCTTTCACTTGTGAATGAATTTTTAGGTTAACACCAAATTAGGTTAAATAGGATCGAATTCCTTAGATGGACTAGCACATTTCTAGGTTTTGAAAGCCACATGTGGCTAATGGCTGTCATTCTAGACAGTATAAAATACGTTCCATCATCTCATCCCAGCACTAGACAACTCAGAGTGCTTGCCACATGCTCACTCTGCCTGGGTATCCATCCGTCTATGCCTGAATAGCCTTCCCTGTAATAAATAACTCAATTTCTTTGATCTTTCCATCTTAAGACAATTAATGCTCTTTAGAACTATTTCATAACTTCAAATCCTTGGTTATTCTTGTGCTTGCTTACTGATACATTCCAGTCTGGATTCCAATATGTCTCTATTGCTAAAGCTATTTAATCCAGAGATATATTCCAAAATATATCTATTGCTATTTAATCTTGGTGCCAAAATTAAGATCCATGTACTGTGTGCTCATACCACATATGATTTATCTTTGTCCCTGAGCTAGGCATTAAATCTCTATTTTTATAGAAAAAATTCCAAGGTATCTTTAATAAACATATCAGTTTTTTCAATAATCTTTTAACCAAAATCTTCTAATCTGGCTAATGTGGCCTACTGTACCATCTAATTGAAGTATTTCATTTACTAACTACGATAAAGTCTCTATGAAATGGCCCACTAACATGCTTTTGAACACTTCTGGTGGTAAATCCACCAACCTTGCTGATTCTGTATTAGATGCAAAAATGTATCCTCCTATATTCTTCCTAGCAAATATGACCACCTGTATTAGTCAGGGATTTACTGCTATGAACAGACACCATGACCAAGGCAAGTCTTATAA
The DNA here is from genome assembly GCF_000001635.26 of Mus musculus. NCBI lineage: Eukaryota > Metazoa > Chordata > Mammalia > Rodentia > Muridae > Mus > Mus musculus. Next base: position 16,895,422 of record NC_000079.6, read on the forward strand.
AACAAACAACATTTAATTGGGGCTGGCTTACAGGTTCAGAGGTTCAGTCAATTATCATCAAGGTGGGAGCATGGCAGTATCCAGGCAGGCATGGCGCAGGAAGAGCTGAGGGTTCTATGTCTTCATCCAAAGGCTGCTAGTGGAAGACTGACTTCCAGGCAACTAGTGTGAGGATCTTATACCCACATCCACAGTGACACACCCATTCCAACCAGGTCACACCTATTTCAACAAGGCCACACCTTTAGATGGTGCCACTCCATGGTCCAAGGATATACAAACCATCACACTACCTATAATGTGGTGGTGGACTGGACCTCTGAATCTGTAAGCCAGCCCTAATTAAATGGTGTTCTTTATACGAGTTGTCTTGGTCATGGTGTCTCTTCACAGCAATGGAAACCCTAACTAAGATGCATATGTCCTTTAAAATTTCTTACCCATACTAACACTTAGTTTAAAACCTGCAAAGTATGGATCCAACCATTCATATGCCAGCTCAAGATTACTATGGTGAATTCCTCATTTCTCTGTTTTAGCCATAGAAGCGTATCTATGAATCTCAATTTTATTGAATTCCCTAAATTATATTTCATCTTTCCCAGAAAATTAAAAAACAACAATTAAGATAAACAACAAAGCAAAACAAGAAACAAGCAAAACAAAACAAAAAACCAAGAAAAATTCTACACCACAAAAGAAAATTCATGCACATAGAAGGCACTAGGTAATAAAAGTTTTAGTCCTTCACAGTAGGCAGTTTTATCATCTCATAGTAAAACAACACTGAGAAACAGTGGTTCAATTGCCAATAATAGGAAAGGGTGGAGTCTTGCTTAACGGAGTTATTAGTGGTGTTTGCCACTGTCCTTCACCCAATGAAAAACTCTTTGCAATATTTGTGGGAGAAGAGAATTCAGAACTCCAGATGCTGCCTCCAGTACTGTCCAGCTGGGATGCTTCAGACCCTTGTCTCATATGGACTCTTTCAGGCCAGAAACAAGAAGCACCTGACCTCATATCAGGTGACTTTTTATTAATGAGGAGCATGAGCAACATCCTGGAAAAGAAATGTTCTAGAGAAATATTCATAATTATTCTTAATGTTTCTCCCAACTTGCAAATGTTTTGTGAAGATGATTTCAGTTTTAAAAATACAACACAATGTAGTCTAGCAGCATAAAACAGGGGATCTGGGAAATTGGGTAGTTCATGTCCCAGTACAAGTTAAAATGGCAAAGCAAAAAGCCAGCTGCCTTCTCCAAGGAAGAGTTATAGAAGTAAGTCAGCATTTACTTTCCATGTAAGGAATAATAGTAATATTAATATTTACCTAATAACATTTCTTAAAACTTCTCTTAAGTCTGTTTTGCCATAGATAGCAGGATATACTTAGAGACATCCACATCTCTGCACGTGGGGATTCTTTTAAGGAGATATGATAAATATCTTCGTATTGCTCATACTGTTTAACTTTTCTGACTTCTCACTACAAAGTGCCAAGTTCAACAGTTGTTGTTCCCCTGAAACCAGAGTGACTTCTATATGTACCTTGACCACAGTCCTACCAGAGTACCCATACACAACAGGTTCCAGAGTCTCTCACTATCCCTTCTTGATAACAGGAGAGTCATGCAAGATTCATTCCTTCACTGGCCCCATGACCTGGAAATATACAATGAGCTGTGTTGCCAGTGAGCTGAATTAAGAGTGTACAGTAGGGATACTTTCATATACAGAGAAATAAAAACTGGAGGTAAAGAATATGTTCTTGATTTCCACATTTGGAACAGAAACAGCTTTCCTCCAGAATCCATGTGAATTCTAGGAATTCAAAAATTATCTAGTAATATCTTATTTGGACATTTGCATTGTACAAGGTTTCTCCTTGCCCCCCAGACCCTATCTATCACTAATAATATTGTTTCTATGGGGAAGTATATTTAAGGTTTCACATGACAACCTTCCAAAAAATTCTAAGAAACAAACCTATCTGTAAGTCTTCCAGCACAAATTGTTTCCAGGCTTGCTCTCTCTGACCTAACCTGCTCTCCTATATCCAACTTCTGGGTGGCCCAGGAAGGCTATCATTCCTCTGAGACTACAGCAGCCATAAGCAATGAAGAAAAGGGAATGTGCCTAGGTTATAAAGATGGAATAGGAGAGAGGAGAAGGCAGAATTATTCACCAGACACTGAAAACTGTGTATGTCACTGTATTTGAAGGGTTATAGGCCATTTGTCAAAAGTGAATATGCAACTTTTAGAGAGGAGAGGTGAATGTGGACAAGAAAGTATAGACTGGTGTGAGGTAGGCCTGGGCATACTGTAGAGCTTATTAGAAGTTATGAGTTAAAGGTATATTTAACCTTCAGAAAGGTCACATCTTCTCAATTCTAAAATTCAGACAATGTTGACATCTCTAAGAATTTGTGAAAATTAAATTACTATGCAAATGTGACCAGCAGAATCTCTGGTAAAGGAAAGTACAAAAGAATGCTACATTCTCTGGGTTCCTCCAGAGAAATGAATTAATATATTTGTGAATGTCTTTGTGAGCAGCTGATCAATAACTAGTATTTATTTGCTATTTGAACAAATATACATAAGACATTAAATATTAGATTTTTCTGTCAAGTGCTAACTTTTATTTAGCAAAAAGAATTCAAAGATAAATCTCTTTATCCCCCTCACCTTGCAAATGTATTAAACCCCACTTTCACCACACCTGGTAAAACTTTAGTTTATACAAAGGTCATGCTGCATTCTGGGACCTTGTGACCAACTCCTTTCATCTTTCCTTTGTTTCCTTTGCATCAATTCTTTTAAAATTAGGCAACCAAGAAAGAGTGTGATGTCAGACCCCAGTGGATAGGGAAGTCATGCTTCACTGTGTTAGAATAAAAATCAAGTGGCCCTTCCTGCCCCAGTGAGCTTTGAGAGCTCTGTTTGAACCAGCATTTGTGCACCCTTTCTATTTGTGCCTTACATTGTGTGACACAGAGGGTATTCTTTGTCTCCAACATATAAAACATCCAATCATTGACCTAGAGAGATGAGTCTAGGCAAGGCAAATGGAAACAACAGGTTGATGGGGTGGTCAGAGAAACTAAGCTAAGAAAAGGAAGGAAATTGTGTAATTTGAAAGACTCTGAGCAGAGGCAAGAGCAGCAATATGTATGTCAGTCATTTTGTATGTGACTAAGATACAGTTAAGTTGATCCCCAGAAAGACATTGTGACTACTAAACAGACAGTACAGCAGGAGTGAAGTAAGACCTGCTGATGAGCATTCCACAGACTGCTGATGGGACTTTCTGGGTTCTTAGTACAGAGAAGCCTTTGGAAGCTTTTGAGTTTGCATTTGTGCATTTTAAAGTAACTCTTTCCAAAAGAAATAGTGTGGTGGCCTGAGGGAGAATAGCTAGGTAGCTGTTGGGAGTACTTGTTTTTAATCGAGGGGCTATGGAAGAGTGCTTGCTTATGGAAACTAAAATGGTGCACTTGTAAGTTTTATGGGATGGGTGATGTTGCACAAACCATTGTTGGGGAAGTCAGAGCTCTATTTCGAACAGTTAAGCTCAATGCATGTTCTATGTGTCTACATAGAGACCAGAACTGGTCAAGGAAGGGTGAAGGCCTGGACACAGCAATGGTCTGAAGTTAAGAACCATATTTGGTCACCCAGGAGTCAAGAGCTAAGGAGAACTTTTTATAGTCCCATAGCATTTAAATATCTGCAGGCTGGAGGCTTTCAGAATTGGAAACTTTAGTTTTGGTTTAGAAGAAGCAGTTGGTAAAAATTCTTATTATTATAGTTCTATATCTTCTTTTCTTATTGATTTCAACTTTTCTAACAAACATTTTATGAATGCTTCAGATATTGAAAACACTCAAAATAAGATAACTAATACTCTAATCCAAATTCTGAACTTGAAAGCATTCTGGCATTTATACAATGGAGTACTACTTAGCTATTAAAAACAATGAATTCATGAAATTCTTAGGCAAATGGTTGGAACTAGAAAATATCATGTTAAGTGAGGTAACCTAGTCACAAAAGAACACACATGGTATGCACTCATTGATAAGTGGATATTAGCCTAAAAGCTAGGAATACCCAATATACAACTCACAGACCACATGAAGCTCAAGAAGGAAGACCAAAGTGTGGATGCTTCGGTCCTTCTTAGAAGGGGGGACCAAATACTAACAGGAGGAAATATGGAGACAAAGTGTGGAGCAGAAACTGAAGGAAAGACCATTCAGAGACTGCCTCACCTGGGGATCCATCCCATATACAGACATCAAACCCAGATACTATTGTGGATGCCAAGAAATGCTTGCTGACAGGAGCCTGATATACCTGTCTCCTGTGAGGCTCTGCCAGAGCCTGACAAATACAGATTGAATGCTTGCAGCCAACCATTGGACTGAACACAGGGTCCCCAGTGGAAGAGTTAAAGAACTAAAAGAGGTGAAGAGGTTGGTAACCCATAGGAAGAACAACTATATCAACCAACCAGTACCCCCAAAGCTCCCAGAGACTAAAGAACCAGCCAAAGAGTACACATGAAGGGGGCCATGGCTCCACCTCCAAATGTAGCAGAGGATGGCCTTGTGGGACATCAATGGGAGTAGAGGCCCTTGGTCCTGGGAAGGCTTGATGCCCCACTGTAGGAGAATGCCTGGGCAGGGAGGTAGGAGTGAGTGGGTGGGTGGGTGAGCACCATCATAGAAGCAGGGCGAGGGTGGGTGGGATAGGGTGTTTCCAGGGGGGAAACTGGGAAAGAGGGTAACATTTGCAATGTAAATAAATCAAATATCCAATTTTTTTTTTTTAAAGAGAGAAAACATTCTGACATTCTGTTGAGGTCATTTCAAATACAAGTATCCTTTTTTCCTCTTCCTTCTCCATAGACCTTAGAGAGTATCAGCCAGTGAACAGTAGACAAAGCTTCAACCCAATGCTTATTACAGTACTATTCACAGTACTTATATCAGTCTTAGTTGGATAAAGGGATAAGGAAAATACTGTAGACTTGGACTGGCGGAACATGAGCAGCACTGGCAGAATGTGGAGCCAGGAGTGGGAGCATATAGGCATAGATGGGTGGTAAAGGTGGCACTGAGAGGGCCCAAGAACAAGACTGGAGATCTAATGGTGGGTGATTGAAAACAGCTGTATTGGTGGCCACTGAAGCTGAAGCAGTCGGGTACCGTCTCACAAGAATTAATACTGAATTGGGACTTTGTGAGCTGTACTCTCAGGAAACCTCAGAGCATGTGATAGTAGACAGCAGGACTCTGCAACTCCAGATGGAATCTCCCAAACTGACAAACCCTAGCACTTCTGTGTACAGACTCAGGGAAGACTGTATATGTGGCTGAAGAGATGTCTCAATGGTTAAAAGCCCTTGTTGCTCTTAAAAAGGACCCAGTTTCAGTTCTCTCCTCCCACAGGCTGGCTCACAACCACCCAGAACTCCAGTTTCAGGGGTTCTGATGCCCTCTTTGAAACTTTACAGGTTGCAGGCACACATGTGGTGCACATCCCCTTATGCTGGCAAAACATGTAGACACATAAGACAAAGATTCCTAAATCTTTTAAAAAGTTTATAGGGAACACAAGTCAAGAAGATCAAGCTGTGCCCTGAACTGTCACTCCATATTGTGCAAATTCTTGCTTTTTCGGAGGGGCTTTTCCTTGCGAGGCTGTATTTTACAAGCAGCTCTTTCTCCTTTTCGAGGACGGAGGATGACTATGCACTTGGTTAGATCCACAAACAACACCATCTGTTCAGCAATACCCCTGCAGCATAGACAGATAAATAATGTATTCCATGGAGTAGAAAAAGGTGGGGCCATAGAAATTAATCAAGGTGAATTAAGACTGTAGACATATCAAAGTCATACCAGAGAAGCCAGACCTAAGGACTTACCAGACACATGAGATACAGGAAAGAGGATAACTCCATCTATACCCTTGTAGTACTCTACACACACTACTACTGTGACAGTGGCTTCCACTGGCCTGTCATCTTATACCTGCTGTGTCTGTCAAGGAGCACAGGCTCAACTCCCAGCCTCCGCTGCTGGCATGGCCTATTTAACTGTCATTTGCCTATCCTCCTTTTCACCTCTTTGGATCTGCTGCCCATCTGCCCACTCAGTACTTCTCTGAACCCGCGCCTGCCCTTTTATCTGGTCCTTAGGCTTATCTCTGCTTGGCTGCTCTCTACCATGACACTGTGTCAGTCTGTAGAGAGTGGGAAGCTAACCTTGGCTCCTTATTTTGTCAATACAGACTATCTGTATTTCCATCATCCTACTTCTGAAATCTCCTACAACTCTGGTGCAACCTCTTTTACCCCTGGTATCCATTCAACATACACGTACACATATATAGAGATATACTTACTATATGGTGTGTTATGTGAGACTTACTCTTATTAAAAAAGAAGACTAAGATAAAATAATTCATGTTTGCTTTGGTCAGACTGCCAAGAAAAGCAGGGTTGTCAGAAAAAAATGTTGCCTTTGAAACCATCCTACCTAGTGAATTTATTATCTTAATAAATTTTGACACTGTGGAAACACAAGCATATTCTAATTTTCAGTCATAGTCTTATAGAGAGACTCTTCCACTTCTATTAACTTTGTTGTGTTTATCATACCATCATGGCTATTATTGTAGTCAACTTTCTTCCTATATACAAATACAAGCAAAGAAAACCAACCAGTAAAACTCACATAAAACAGAAAAAACAAAAATAGTTGGAAAAGGTGAAAAGGTCCCAAACCAGAAGTTGGTTAGATTCAGTCAGAATCAGAAAATATATCACACATGCACACACACACACACACACACACACACGAGACATACCACCATTATTACATCATCATGAGTTGACAGACAGCCTCACAACACTGGCAAACAGAGATTATGAGATAGCTAAGTTGCCTGAAACAGAGTTTAAAAGACTGTTGAAAAGGTTCAAAGACCAACTAGCAGAATCAAATAAATAGAAAAAATATTTGATACAAGACATGGGAAAGTTGCTAAATTAACTCAAGATATAAACTAGAAAATTATCAAAGGAGGTAAAAGAATCAAGACTTTTGAGGAGAAATTAAAAAAAAAATTTAAGAACCTTCCACCTACTGAAAAGTATAACTCTCACGCACCATCAAAGAATCTTTTTTCTTTGTTTAAACAGTAGAGGTTATTATAGCATTTCTTTGGGGTCTCATATCAGATATCTTGTATATCTGATATTTACATTATGATTCATATTATATTTATGAAATAGCAACAAAATAATTTTATGGTTGAGTGTCACAACAACATGGGGAACTATACTAAAGGGCCACAGAATAAGGAATGTTGAGAACCACTGGGCTATTATATAGCCCTGTGAGTGATTGAAATCCAGAGAATACGTGACTGTCGGTTTCTTGGTCCCAGTTAATACATATTCAACACAACTGTTACATCTAAGGCTCAAGGAACATCACAGAAGAGATGGTGGGATGATTGTAAGGAGTCAGAAGACCTGCTGCAAGGTTTTGTATTCTAGATTTTATTGAAGGACAGGGAAGCTGCCCAAACAAGACCTGCACAATGATAAACTCATTGGCATGACAATGCAGATAAGGAGAAGTTCACAACATCCCACCACTAGATAAAGAGCTGTAGGCAAGCAATGACTGCTGAGACAGGGAGAATAAGATTCATCCAGGGATGAGGCCCTGATAATTTTTCCTATCCTAAATGGTCATCCCTAAACATGTATGAATGACTCTGCATGTCTGTGTGCGTGCTCTCTCTCTCTTTCTCTCTCTCCTCACTCTTGCTCTGGCTCTCTCTCTATGTATGTGTGTATGCATAATACATACATATATTCATACACACATGCACATGCATATTTATATTAATTAAAGATGAAGAAGTAATGAAATTGAGAGGAAGGAAAAGATAGATGGAGTGGAAGATGAAGGAGTTGTGGAAATGGGTAAATACAGTACTTGTGTAAAGAGTGTTAAATTTTAATTTAAAATTAGAAATATGGAAGAAAATTCTGCAAGGAAATATAGATGCAGTAAATAACCACATATTCCAGAAAAAGAGAATCAATAAAATAAATACTGGAGAAAGAAGTATCATCAACGAACATGATCAAACTATTGAATATCCATGGTGGAGGAAAGGTCAAAACAATATCATTCACAGAAATACATAAGGAGATCATTTCCAAGAAGAACAGGTTACATATAAGAGACCGAATCTAAGATTCCATGGGAGAGAAGAACTAAGATAAAAGCTAAGGGCATAGACAAGCTTTTACTCAAATTACTGCCAAGTATTTTCCAAACCCAGAGAAATAAATAGACATCTAATGACAGGAAGCTATTAGAACTCCAAATAGACTGGATCAGAGAGGAAACACTCCTTGACATATCATGGTCAAGATGTCAAAAATAAGAAACAAAGAATTAATACTAGAGGGAGAAGGGAGGAGAAGGACAAATATGAGGACAAGGATGAGGGGTAGAAAATGGCTAAGGAGGAGGAGGAGGAAGAGGTGGCAGTAAGGATGGCAGAAATACAAACAAACAAACAAACAAAAACTCCCTGAAGAGCATAGATGTCTTTAAAAAGATATCTGAATTCAAGATTCCCTCAAGAACAACATACATTATGATCACATTGTTTTTACCTCAAGGATATAAATTTGTTTCAGCATATATGTATAAATCAATACATGCAATATGCCATATTAACAGGCTTAAAGGCAGAAATCTCCCAGTCAATCATGTTGATAATTACATAGACATGAATACACCTCCCTTATAAAAAGTCTTGAGGAAACCAGGACTAGGTGGAACATACCTCAACATAATGCAAATATAGACAGCAAACCTGCAACCATCATTATCCTAAACACGGAAACCTAGGACCATTTTCCTAAACTATGGCACGAGACAAGAGCATCCTCCCTCCTCACTCTTTTCAGTGCAGCAAGGTACACTGTGCAGCCAAGCACATGCCTGCAGGCCTTCAACACACATTTCCAGCTCACATCACATAAACTCACTGTCAGAAGCAACATAGCCATGCACTCTGTTAAAACTGAAAATGTCTGAACTATTTCTCTTCTGTGTTTTTCCCCAGTCCACCTTGTGTCCTTAAGATACTCGTGTTTTATTTGTTTGTTTTATTTTGCTAAAAGAGTCAAGCACAGTTTAGAATTTAAACATAACAGGAGAAAGAGATAACCATTTAAGAGACAGATTAGAGAGTGCTTTGAAATTAAATCTCTCTCTCTCTCTCTCTCTCTCTCTGTCATGCACTTTCTCTATAATGTCTTCTTTTTTGTCCTTCTTTACTGGGGAGCTATTAAAAGGGAAATTGAATTAACCAAGTTTTGGAAGAAATTAAAAGTTGGTCTTAGGGATACTCAAAGAACCCCCAACCTCTCCAGTCTTGCAGTCCCAGTCATTCCGTAGCACTCAGTCCCTCTCTCTGACCGAATAACAAAAACTAGTGGCCCTGGGCCATGTCGTTCTACTCTTGGACCATGAGCAGGAGCTCTTCTGCAGGCACAAAGCAAGCCATGCGTTGTAGCTGCAACTCACTGTTCTTCTCCTCTCTCTTCGTCCAGTTATCTGTTTCATTTCTATTCTGGAGTTCTCCCAGAACAGGCAATGTTTGGACTTAAACTCCAAAGGGTTGAGAGTAGACACAGTGCACATTCCACCTCAGAAACCAGGCGAACATTTCAAAATGGCCTTTTAATCAATGTCAGCATGGTGCTTAGGCTAGAAGACAAGATTGGTTTTCAAGCCGCTGGTGCCTGACAGACTAGGCCACTTATGTGCTGGTAATATCAGGAGAACACCTGACAAGCAAGTGCCAACCCTTCTGTGGTGGGATGGTTTCCATGGCTGGGGGCAGTTTTGTTGTTGCTCTTGTCAAGTTCAAGTCCTGGCGATGTTTGTTTCTCTTTTCCAGCCTTCCTCCTGACCAGAGGGAATTTTACAGGAAAGACTAATAAGAGGGCAGACAGAATAGTTGCAGATCAAATCTCTGAGCCACAGACAAGAGGAAGCTAAGGCCCAAGCTCAGGAAAGCAGGGCAAGACCAGAAACTGATCCAAACCTCTGCTGTCCAACCTCTCCAAAGAATTAAGAGCTTTTGACTCTCAGTTGATTACAAATGGGATGGAAGTCCGAAATCAGAATCCGACTGAACGTGATGATCAGATAAAGATACTTGGGTATCTAAAGGTCAGAGTCAGTGTGCTTTAGCTCTAAGCAGCCCCTTCACCGCATCCATCTTGCTGCACCACTTAGCATTCTCTTCCTTACTGGAGGCTCGGATGCTCCAACAGGAGCCTGGCCTCAGCAGTGTTTCTTCGCCCAGAGTGTTTTGAGCAAGGATTGCACCTTCTGCCCACTCGCATTTGATCCGTCCCGGTTCGCACTGGTGGGTTTTTCTCTGGCCCAGGCTGAGAGTCTGCTCCACCCTTACTTTGTGTTTCTCTTTCCAGGGCTTTTTCCCTGCTCAGCCCTCCTTTCTGCCTGTGACCTCAGCTCATTGTGCCTTTGTTGGACAAGCAACTCCTTTTGGTTCAACTTAACAACAACAACAACAACAAAAAAAACAATAAAAAAGGCAATATACAGAGAACATACATACACACACACACACACACACACACACACACACACAAATACCTCAAAAAGAAAATGCAGGCAATTTGAATATTGTCATGTAAATTCACATCTCATTTTACAATCCAGAATCATGCTTATTTTTGTGGTCATGTTGCTATCCATTACAGTAGCAGGCTTGGATCATTTTCATAGGTAGGTGAAGGTTCTTTCCTGCTTTTCCTACAAAGGGATTAATATTCAAAGATATGCCTCTCATATCCCTAGCGAGGCCATTTCCAGAAAATATACAGATCATCCAAGGAGTTATCACAGCAGAGAGCAAGGGCAAATTTCGTGAAGACTGACACATAGTAGGTGATTCAGAAGTTACAGTCTCCCATCCAAGTACTAACCAGGCCCAATCCGAGATCAGACAAGATCAGGCACGTTCTATGCCGGGGCCTGGCAAACACAGAGGTGGATGCTCACAGTCAGCTATTGGATGGATCACAGGGCCCCCAATGGAGGAGCTAGAGAAAGTACCCAAGGAGCTGAAGGGGTCTGCAACCCCATAGGTGGAACAACAATATGAACTAATTAGTACCCCCCAGAGCTAGTGTCTCTAGCTGCATATGTATCAGAAGATGGTCTAGTCGGCCATCATTGGGAAGAGAGACCCCTTGGTCTTGGAAACTTTATATGCTTCAGTACGGGGGAACGCCAGGGCTAAGAAGTGGGAGTGGGTGAGTAGGGGAGTGGGGGGGGAGGGTCTGGGGGACTTTTGGGATAGCATTTGAAATGTAAATGAAAAAAATGCCTAATTAAAAAAAAAAAAAGAAGTAACAGTCTCCATGCAATGTTTAAATGGCAGCTCTTTAATAAGCTTTGTGGTTTCAGAGACTTTCTCTTTAGCCTGAAACCAGCCTCAGCTTGCTTCAAGGCTCAGAGTTCTAACTTCTTCACCTAAGGCTTGCAAAATGTTTATAGTGAATTCAAATTCCTTCCACAGATTGCTCCCATTCTCAGTCTGATTTCTCCACCAGCTGTTCTCAGCCTGACTCATTGTCCAGATTTCTTTCTAGTGGTGTGTTTATTCCCTAGGTACCTACTATAACACTAGGTTTACAGGTGTACAGCATACATGTACTGCCTGTTCCTCTGCTCCCAGGGAAAAGACATAAAAATACTATCTTATGTGTAATTTTTCTGAATGTTAAATGCTTTGCCCTAAACTGGAAGATAGGGTATCAGTTGAAGGGTGCCAGGAATTACTTCACTTCTTGCATATGTAACCGGTATAGATTATATTCATTTTCAAATTAATTTAAAAGCCAGCTGTTATTTTTAATATAAGTAAACTATGAAGGTGTGGCTTAGTAAGGACATTTAAAACTTAGAGACAGTGAGCCGTGCAACTGGAGGACTTACAAACATAGTGTTCTGTGTTTATCACGATTTCACATTTTGAGTTTGAGTCCCCCTTGTAATTACATTGTCTGTAAGCACTTAATAAAACAGAAGATGTGGGGAAGTAATCTCCATGATCTATGTACTACAAAATAAATTTATATGTGTACATATGTGAAACTGTGGTGATTTAGTTTTCCTACTTAGAGCAGTGCTACAGGCACATAGATCTCTCTTTAAAACACTAAAATTGGAAGAAGAGTTATTATGTGTGTCTAAAATTTGTTGGAGGTTCTAGCCAGGAATACAAGTGCTTGTGTGAATCACAGCCCTGGAAAGCCGTGTGTGTAGACCAGCACCTGGCTGACCTGAATAAACTACATACGGGCTGAGTGAAGTCGGCAGTCATAGCTGAAGGAGAGGTTTGCCGAGAGCACACACAGCCTCTGCTCCCATTTGCCTTCTTTATGTGAAGTTTTATGATTTTAAAGGAGTCAAGTTCCTGTTTCCTTTCTCTTTCTCTTTTCCTTTTTTCTCTCTCTCTTTCTTTCTTTCTTTCCTTCCTTCTTTCTTTCTTTCTTTCTTTTTTTCATAGAATGGATATGGTAAAGGGTTAGGCAGGGAGTGGCATTTCTAGACTTTACCATTCACTCTGAACTCAGTTTTATATTTCCATGGAAAGCCTGAAGCCCCAAAAGTTTTCTTCACTCAAGCCACAGACAATCACAGATTATAAGTATGCAAATTAAAAGTTTTCAAATGAATGCTGAGCACAGGCAGCAAGGTTGCCAACAGGACAAGAAGGCAGCTCCTGGGTTTAAGGACTCCTCAGTGTTGACTGCCGCATGACCAGAGTACTATGATGAGTCAGACTTGCTAACCTATGCCCACCTCAAACAGTTTACGTTCCTTCCAGGCACAAAGACAGACCACATTTCCCTGGTTGTGTCATGAATACAAATTCTATGCAATGGAAGGCAAGCAGAAGTTTTATGCACCACTTGCAGACTTGCTCCCTTGCAGACTTGGTCCCAAACTCCAGGCCTCATATGCAACTTTTAACATCTGTTCCTCCCTTTAAAGTATCCTCAAGAGCACATATCAGCGGTTTGGGAGTGAAGGATTCTGGGTTCCTGAAAGACTATGTGAAATAATGCCATCTCCCTGATGACTAGGCCAGCCTCCGAGAAGGCAGTGGTGTGAGCCGTGCCCATTTCACACTGAAGCATAACTGAGTGTGTGGAAGAATGGATAAGTGAAGTTTCTGCAGGATGCAAGTGATCCTCCCCTTTCTTGTTCTCCCTTTGCCGCCTTTCCTACCCAGTGACCACTTCATAAGTACTGGCTGGTTTTGTGTGTCAACTTGACACAGGCTGGAGATATCACAGAGAAAGGAGTTTCAGTTGGGGAAGTGCCTCCATGAGATCCAGCTGTGGGGCATTTTCTCAATTAGTGATCAAGGCAAAAGGGCCCCTTGTGGGTGGGACCATCCCTGGGCTGGTAGTCTTGGGTTCTATAGGAGAGAAGGCTGAGCAAGCCAGGGGAAGCAAGCCAGTAAAGAACATCCCTCCATGGCCTCTGCATCAGCTCCTGCTTCCTGGCCTGCTTGAGTTCCAGTCCTGACTTCCTTTGGTGATGAACAGCACTATGGAAGTGTAAGCTGAATAAACCCTTTCCTCCCCAACTTGCTTTCTGGTCATGATGTTTATGCAGGAATAGAAACCCTGACTAAGACAAGCACCTTGGCATTGAATCTACCAGGCCCTAAGATTGTGAGCCAAATGTTCGTTTTAGATTGCAATTGGCAGCATGTTCTTATGTACTACAAACTGAACCAAGACATAGGGTCAAGCAAAAATTTGAGATTTATTCCAACTAATCCATGTCATGTATCATCCAGTATGGTGTGTCAGTGGCCTGCTTCCTACATTGTTCAGAAACACCGCTGGAAGATTAAAGATTAAGAAACCTACCTCTTCCATCTCATCCTATGCTGATGCTTTTCTCCAGACCTCATATTTCTTCACACACACACACACACACACACACACACAGAGAGAGAGAGAGAGAGAGAGAGAGAGAGAGAGAGAGAGAGAATTGATACACATTTTTCTATTTGGATACTAATGATATCTATTTGCTTTACTACTATGGACAATTTTTCTTAGGTAATTTTCTTTTTGCTTTGAAATGTTTTTTTTTTCCTCTGTCTGGCTATATAATAAGTTTAAGCATATCTACTTGTAATAAACCTGAGATAAAAAAAATTACCTGCTGCTCAAGGTTTTTTGTGTATTTCTTATCTCTGTTTCCCATAAGTGTTTCCATTATATGCATTAGTCAATGCATAATTTGATAGTAGGGTTTTTTCTTTTTTAGAAAGGGGGTCACCGAATATTCATTGTTTATGTTCAGTATATGGAAACAACTAGATAATCAGTGAATTTTTGGTTATTATTTAGAAATAAGTTTATAAACCAGGAAACAAATTTGTGTTGATACCTAAAATGTACCATGGTCATGATGAGGAACTAACACAGCCCATCTGGCAATCCTTCTCTTAGTTCACATATATTTGACACACACATCTAAAATAGAAAGAAAATGAGATTATAAAATACACAACTTTGGAGCTGCTCTTCAAAAATGAAAATGAGAATGAGGAGGAAGAAAGAAAGGAAAATTTGTAATAAGCCCAGTTTCTTCTTAATGAAAATAAAGGCCTTAAATCTATGCCTTCCACCTGATGTTAGCCTTTGTAACAGTAGGAAGAAGAACATAGAACGCTGGAGAGGAGAAAGCTTCGCTCACTGAGCATGAATGTGAAGCTACAGTTTCTGCTCTCATTCTCCAGTGTGAGTCTTCCCTGTAGTAGGAAGTCTACTTGAAATATGTTTGCCTTTGATCTATTTTTAAATGAAGGAAAAGTTCTTCAGTTCTTCTGGCATATGTATGTACTAGAGAGTGTTAACCTAAGATGTTAAGAGAGAGGGCTGGGAAAATTTATCAGTGACAGAGCAAAATGCCAGAAGAACAATTAGAATAGATTTTTAACTAAAGTTCTAGTTAAGATCTAATTGATTCATTCACAAAGATTATTTCTGTTATTACATTTTTAAAGGAGTATTCCAAAAAATTCAGATAGACTGTATGGTAAAAGCCAGGATGACAATAACAACATAGACGACTACTTTGGCAATGATGATAACAATGATGAAGATGAAGATGATACAATAGCAGCAACTATTGCTGACAATTATGAAGCTCTAGAAAATCTAAAGGTGTCTTGCTCCATGCTGTGCTATACAAACATCACATCCAAGGTCTGATTTTAGGCATTATACTTGCAACAAGAGAAATAAACACAAGTCAGAAAACCCAAAAGACTTTCTAATGTCTCAAAGACCTCTGGCTAAGCTTTCACCTCCTGACATGTTAGCATTTCCCCTTTCTCGTTCCCTGGTCATGTTAGTCTTCCTGGTGGCCCAGTCCCATGATGCCCCTTTAATGACCTTTCTTTCATTTTCATCCTCCTGCTTACCTCTCTTAGAATTCCTCATTTTTCTAAATGACCAGATCTCCTCAGATCAGTATGTGTATGTACTTCACAGTGACAGAGTTCTATCAGGCCCTTCAATCTGTTTAAGGACTCTGCCAGTAACCATGTTCTCTGCACGAATACACCAGTTCTCTTTCTTTATCTTGATAGCATATCTACTGTTGGCTATGATATATAATGTATTTCTCTCTTTCACTAAAGAAGGGTGACAAAAGAGACACACACTTGTGAAATGCCCTTCTAATTGATGAGATGCATAGTATTTATCTTGTATCTGTGAGTCTCACCTCTGCTGATCACTAACTCCTGCATGGCCTCATTCCTTGTTCCTTGGATATAGCTCTCAGTAGTCAGCTTATTTATATGGATACTTCTTCTTTTCTGTTACCTCGATTATTTTAACCTTTGAAAACAGGATTTGGCACGTGTCCTATGATCTATGGTTTTTTAATTTTCTTTTTTTTTATTCATTCTCTTAGCCTGCTCTCTCTCTCTCTCTCCCTTTCTCTCTCTCTCTCTCCCTTTCTCTCTCTCTCTCTCTCTCTCTCTCTCTCTCTCTCTCTCTCTCTCCCTCTCCCTCTCTCTCTCTCTTTCCTTAAAAAAGATTCTTGTAGTAATGGGGATTGAACCTCGTGGGTAATGCATAGTTGTAGGCAAGGCTTTAATCATTGAGCTTATTCACTATCCTCTTCTGAATTTTTATTTTGAAACATTAAGTTGTTTCCAAGATGGACTTGAACTTGTATTTCAACCTCACAGACAGCTGATATTAACAGCCCAAGGCTACTACTAGCAAAGTCTGCTTTCTACTTTTCTTCAATACATGTTCATGGTCTGATGACAACTTCATCAGCCTTTGTTTAAATTACCCTGATGGCAGTTTATGTCACTTGATCCATGATTTTATCTTTTGAATGACCACAAGAGCCCCAAAGGCTACTTGTGAAAAATCACTCATCACTATTTTGCATGGAACAGCACTTTGCCATGCATTATTTTAAATGATCAGAGAATTTTCAGCCTGGTTTTGGTCCCTTTATTTTCACCAACTCAATGCTTATCTTTTTATTCATTACTCCACTCCACCCATGGTGACCCAGGTTAGGTGTTCCATAGTTCCATATTCCTCTACAAATCAACCCATTATATTGAGGACAGTGATTTCTTCATTTGTCTCTATGAAGACCTCAGATTTGTTGTATTCAGAGAAGCAGTTTAGTCACATCTGTGTTTTCATCAACTAACACAGTGCTGACAGAATACAAGTCCATCTCAGTAGGCTCTAGGGGTTAGATAATAAATGACTGAGTTTTTTTTTTTTTTAGGCAGTTCCCTGAAGTAGCCACAAAAAAGAAGGAAGTTCCAACCACCTCATTCTACCAAAATCTTCAAGTTAAGAACAGGAAATGAAACACTGGGTCACAGTTTATAAACTCCACAATTCTCCCCTCAAGACTGTGAAGATAAACTCTCTTGTTTCACTTCTACCCTTTTTAGACTTCTTTACAACATCTTCATACAACTCTTATTTCACTTTTCATTTTCATCAACTCAGTTCCTGAATTTGGAGTTAATATCTATAATTAATTATGTATAGTGATGACCTCACCTACTAAGATTCTGTTATTCCATATGTAAAAAGGACCTTCACATGTACATGCAGCAAGCTTGAGATAGCACTGTGGGCTAAGAAGAAGAATTTATGAAGAACCTAATGAGCTAAATTCCACTATCTAAGTTTCCCTAAATTATTACTGGACTTATGTAATCATCTATAATATGTAGTTTGCAAGTATTTGTTTAAGAGAGAGAGAGAGAACAAGAAATCAAATGTAGCATATACAAGTACATAATTAAATGTCACAGTTTTTTGATTTGCTCATACTAATCTAATGAAAAATAACTTTAACATTATATACATTACATATAATATTATATATATAATATATTCTATTATATATAATTTTGTTCCTGAAAGAAAAGTACTATTAAGAAAAGCAGAACCAGGCTTTGATGCAGTCAACGTGTCTGTAGGTACAACATAAGTGAAATTAAAATCAGGTACAGTCCCCTCCAAATCCAGTTTTTCAAGACATATTGCCAAACTGATGCATTTTGTAAGATTTTAATTCATTCAGATCCGAGTAAGAAATGGGCATGAATGACCCAAAGTCACTTAGCCATGCCACTGAGATAAGCACCTGTCTATAAGAACAACCAGAGTGACTAGACTGAGAGGCGAGCAAGTTATCATTGCATGGTTTCTTCCTTGGCCTGCTTAAGAATGGCCTCCACTCTGTTTCTTATAAAATCTTCAAGGGGGCAACAATTGCATTCATAAGAAGGAAAACAATCTGTTGGAATGACACATACAAGAGAAATTTCGGTATAAAAGAAGGGAGCTGGGCCACTTACAGCCCCTTAAAGATCAAAAGGCCCTTGGAAGAATGTTCTTCATGCCCAGCTCCTTATCCATACACACAGCTGACTGGCATCCTTATTAGGTTTGAGCAATAGAAGGACAAAATATTTAAACCAACTGGGCTTTGGGAAGCTGCAGAAGAGTAAGGCTTGGGGAATGGAAGCAATGTCCCCTGGGAACATGGCTGGATGTAGACCAG
Organism: Mus musculus; assembly: GCF_000001635.26. NCBI lineage: Eukaryota > Metazoa > Chordata > Mammalia > Rodentia > Muridae > Mus > Mus musculus. The sequence continues at coordinate 16,913,666 of NC_000079.6, forward strand.
TTGGGCAGTAAGGGAGAAAACAGTGCCCAAGCATATGGCTACTTCTCTTCAGAATATCCCAACTTGGCTGAACATAGTTACCACAGATCGAAAGCATCTCTATTCTCCAGAAGGCTGTTTCCACTTATTTCTCCTGCTCAGACTTCTGTTGCTGGGTGTCTCAGGCCCTCTATCTTCTGGAAGGCCCAGAGACCAGAGACAAGAGGCCAGAGGCCATTCTCATAGACAAGTCCTGAAGAGTAGCCTTGGAATGTAGCAGCTGTCAAGTTTGGAATCAATCGTGAAGTCTCTTGTGCTTGCCTTGTTGCCAAACAGTAAGAGTGGGCCATGGATTAGTGCCATTTCTCATGGCCAGATGACACTTACATAGTAACTCAAACTGTTAACCTTGTGTGATTCTGAGCCTCTGTCTGGTTGTGCAGATCCCACCCTGTACACTTGTCAATGCTCTCTGTTCTCTTTCACATCTCAGTTGGCTAACCAAGTTTTATTGTTCTGCGTAGGCCATGGGCAATACGCTTCTATTTGCCTTAGAGCCCTCCTTCCTACTAGTCTTTCTCCCTACCTGCCCTGCTTGATTGAAGATCCACTATTCGATGCCTCATATCAAATGTCATTATTCTACAACATCAAGCATCAAACTATGTCTTGATCTTCAAAAATGTAAATAGTCTATACTTTTCCAATATCCTCTGCAGGTTCCCAATTACAAGAAAATAATCTACTATAACTGCTTCTGTTTTGACAACCACCACAACTATCTGAGTAATTGATTTATCTCAAGAGACGGACCTGGTGCTGAATGCTTTACACATATGGAACAATTTAAACCTTACAAGTTTAAAAAGTAGGTAATAGATGATATACTCCTTAATTCCATTTTGTAGACTATGAGATTGATAGCTAAATAATTGAAGCATGCGGTGCTATGGAAGGGAATGGAAAATGGTTTAGAAGTCTCTGGAGCATATGTCCATCTTATCTCAGAGCAGGCAGACATACTTCCTGTTCTCTGCTTCAACCAGCCGTGTGTTCAATCCAACCTTCAAATTCCAGCATATACACAAGTATTATCTATCTTTTGGAATGTATTCTATAATAGTTAAAATCAATTGACATGCTGTTTAAATGGTTACATATTTATTATCAAACTATTTTATAAGTATTTAAATAGAGTTCTTCTCTGACTCGGTCTAACACCATAGTTGATTGGTTGACTTTGCCCATGTAAATTGTCATTTAAGGAGCCTTAGAAATGTAAAGCATAGGGAAGAAAAAACTCCCTGGATTAGAGTTTGCATCATCAAAAACCATCTTGGAAGTCTCCCAAGAAGCATGGCTAGATATACTTCCAAATCCTCAAACATCAAACACCCAAGTGAAAATCATTGTGTTCAATGAGATTTTCTTCATATGAAATAAATCCAGGAGTACTGACAGAAGCTTGTTGTCACATATTTCCAGGTGGTCCCGGACAGCTATTTCAGGGTTTTATCAAATTCGTGGTGAGGAGTTGCAAATGGTCTGTTTTCATTTCCACTTCTTTTAAAAGATGTTTCATAGAGTGCGTGCTTCTCTGAATATCAAAAGTAATTTCTTCCTTAGGAATTCTTTAAAAATTGAGCTTCTACTCCAGGCAGCCTTAGCTACCCTTCTTTGGCTACCAGCATTACATGTGTCAAATGCAAGCACTAGACTTTTTATATTAAAACATATCTTAAAGGAATAAGCTCTTTTCACAAGGACATGAAACAAATGACTGCGATTAAGTCAACTACACAGAAGAATTATTCATCCCTGACAGTGGATGTATTACCAGTTCACTAGGCTGGATTTCTGTCTGCAGGATGCCTCAGTGTTCTTCCCCCCATGGCTCAGAGTAACATGAGTTTTGAAAGAAGCCTTCGAGAAAGTTCCCAAATGTGTACATGGGCTTCTCTGCATGGAAGCAAGTTGTCTTACTTTCTGCTGTTGTCTGCTGGGAGAATGTCAGCTTGGGTTGATGAACAGACCTCCAACATATTTTGCTTTCCAGACAGAGAAGCAGCAAACAGCACTTTCTCACCAAACCCAAGGAACAAAATTTTCATGTCTGTTTTGATGAATGAGCTATTCAGAAGCAGTGAGTTCATGTTTTTTGGCATTCAGAAATTGGTAAAGACTCATATAAATAGTAAACAATGCTTTTTGGCTTCATGCCTCAGCCCAAATAGTATGTTACATGCAGCCAGCCTCATTCTATCCTTGGGCACACCCATGAGTCCCACTTAAGTAAATAAAAACTGCATAAAGTTTTCTGTGGAACTGAATTAGGCTAGGGGTGTGCTATGCATGAAGAACTAAGGCCATGGCTCAAGCCTTCTTCTGTCTATGGTTTGGGCTTGTGAGTCTTTAAAAACAATAACTTTTTTCTTTGCTGTATATTTATTAGCATGCTTCAGTCAGGCTTAAAAAAACCGACCCCAAAGCCAGGGAATCCTAAAACTAGCCAAGTGTCTGAAGTCATAGTGTAAAAAGACAGAGTCCTTTTTACTTCTGAAGGGTGCTTTCGTGTAGACACAGTGAAGCTGACCACAAATAAAAGTGAAAACAGATCCTGAATGAGTGTATCAAGCAATGGAAAACAAATGGGTTCTGGAGTTCAGATGCAGCAACACTGGTTTCTGTATGCCCCACATTCTGCTCCTTGCCCCAATTATTATTTTTTTATTTCTAGCAGTATTAGTGGAATTAAATCTTTCCATATGAATGCAGAATTGGCCTATGGTGCCAAATTTTTGTTTCTGCACTCAAGCTGGGAGAAAAACAGGACAATACTATGGTGATGCCACTGCTCTTTTAGTGTAACAATTTGAGAATTGATGTTTAGCCATGGGCACCTAGACATCTCTCAGAAGATAGAAATTACAAAAACATTGAAGTTGAGCACCTGATCATGTTTTCTAACGTATTTTTATTTAAGTTGTTCAGCCTTTGAACCACCCACAACACACCAAGTGTGCCTAAAGACATTAATCTTTGTATTTCTCTGTGTCTCTGTCTCTGTCTCTGTCTCTGTTTCTGTCTCTCTCTCTCTCTCTCAATTTGAGAAGATCCTGGACAGTTACAGTATTAAGAAATGGAAGATTAACCTCACAATTTTGAAGCTTTCATGCAAAAATTGATGCGAGGTATAACAGCTTGTATTCTTTTTCTCAAAGCTCATATTATATATAAAATATTAATGAATGGTTTGTTGTTTCAGGTAATCTAGGTGGTAGAGAAACAGCCATTAGCTAGGAAATGCCACATATTCTTTTCAAGAAACTTATACTTTGCTTTGAAGTTCACTTTTTGCTGAAACTTTTAGTTAGCATTATTTCGCTTAGTTTATACCTTATGTTATATTTATGCATGTAATGCTGATAGCATTTCATTTCTGACAGTTTGGAAAAGGAGAAGCTCTGCGTTTTCTTTCTAGGGAGGTCAAAGCTTAGGATAACCAGCATCTCTATACTGAAGAACAAACTGCTACCGTTTTGTGTCTTTAAGCTATATAATGATGAGTGCTGGCCTTTAATTTATTTCAACTCTTTTTATTGTTATAAAGCACAAGGAATGGAGTTGTGTATTAGTTGATTTTCAAGTAACAAAGGAGAGGGAATGACATATAGCAGAACATTTTTATTTTAATACTATAGTTAACAATAAGTCTATGATATTACTCAGTCCTGCTATTACCAACTATCTCAAGTAGAAAAATATTTCTTTTCTTTTAAAGGTTTAGCTATTTATTTTATCTATGAGTACACTGTAGCTGTCTTCAGACACACCAGAAAAGGGCATCAGATCCCATTACAGATGGTTGGGAGTCACCATGTGGTTGCTGGGAATTGAACTCTGGACCTCTGGAAAAATAGTCAATGCTCTTAACCACTGAGCCATCTCTCCAGCTCCAGAAAAATACTTCATAAAGAAACATGCTAGTTCCAGTTTCTTTTTTCTTCCCTTTTTAAAAAACTAGATATTTACTTTATTTATATTTCAAATGTTGTCCTCTTTCCTGGTTTCCCTTCCAAAACCACCCTATCCTCTTCCCCGTCCCCCTGCTCACCAACTTACTCACACTGGCTTCCTGGCCCTGGCATTCCTCTACTGTGGAAATACAGTCTAGTCATAGAGCCTTCAGAGGACCAAGGGCCTCTCCTCCCATTGATGGCCGACTTAGGCCATCCTCTTCTACATATGCAGCTGGAGCCATGAATCCACTATGTGTATTCTTTGGTTGGTGATTTAGTCCCTGGGAGTTCTGGGGGTACTGGCTAGTTTATATTGTTGTTCCTCCTATGGGGCTGCAATCCCTTCAGCTCCTTGGGTCCTTCCTCTAGCTCCTTCATTGGGGACCCTGAATCAAAAGTTAAGTGCTTTAATCACTAGCATTTAAAATATAGTGGAGTTTACTATAAGAAAATCTAAAAATGTAAATAAAATACAATGGTTTTATTTTCTTGTGGAAAAATGATAAACTGTAGAAAAGAAAAAGCAAAGATGATAATAAAATTCTCTCTTCCAGCTCCATATAAGCAAGATGTCAGTTTTTTGGTACCAGACCCCCAGCTATCTATGAAAACAAGCATTGCTTCAAGAACAAAGGAGGGATAGATGGTTTCCAGATATGGGAAAAGAACCTTTGGAGGTGCATTGCTTTCTCTAAATGGCTATTGTGTTGAGGCTATGTGGTCCTTCTCACTTTCCATGGCTTCTTAAGAATCTCACTGCTCATGATGTGTAAGCAGGACGACTCATGGGGAAAGGTGTTTACAAGGCTTTAAAGACGATGTCTTGGAAACTGTAAAGGTTTTATAGTCTTAACAGAAAATGTTGTCCATCATGAAAGCCCACCAGGATCCAAAGAAATAGTAAACGTAAACCCAGAAATAGAAAGAGGCTTTAGGGATTTCTAAAATGACATTTTGGTGATGATTAAGTTGTAAAGTCAGAAGACAAATCAATTGAAAAGGACTAGTTCTGTGTATATGTATGTCCGTGTGTGTGTGTGTGTGTGTGTGTGTGTGTGTGTGTGTGTGTTGACAACACTTGGGGAATTTCCATTGGGAATAGAGAACACATTGATTCATCCATTCTCTGCAGCGTTGCTACTCGCAGCATATCTCCAAACAATTTGTCTGGTCTAGTTTGAAGTGACTAAGTGATGGAACTTCCAAAATGTTCCCAGTGAGACTATTCCACAGTCTACAAAATGTTACTGTTTCCTCTAATTTAGTTTAATTTCTCCCTGTTTCAAATTACTGTTTCCTTTTAAGGAAAAAAAATCTGCCCTTTAGTTCTAGTTTTAGAGAAATTTTTACTTTCATTTTGGGTGTAGAGACCATTTTTCTCTGTAGCCAGCTTAGCCTTAGATAAGAATTGGGGTATATAATACCATCAATATTCTGTCTTATTCAAACTAGATTTATAGGCAGGTCTTAGTGGTAAGTTTTCCTCTGATGCAACTGTATGGATTCTATACACTATGGTCTATAACAGCCTGTGCATAAAGTATAAATTATACCTTCAGGGCTATTACATTTTAACACCCCCACATACTCTGAATATGGTGCATAGTTGAGAGTTCAACATTCAGCCCAATTTGAAATATCCTGCGGGTTTTCATTTTCCAAGCTTATCTAATTTAAAATTTGATTTTATTTAATGTGTATGGGTATTGTGCATGTATATATGTCTGTATTGTGTGAATGCCTTGTGCCCATGGAGGCAAGAGGTGGGTGTTGGAACCTTTGATTCAGAAGTTATGGGCAGTTGCCATGTGGATGCTGGGCTTTGACCCCAGGCCCACTGCAAGGGCAAACACTACTTTTGAATGCTGAGTAATTTTTCCAACCACCCCTTCCCAAGCATACTTCTAAGAGGCATGAATTGTTATTTTCTTCAATCTCTAGAAGTTTGACCCACAAGACAGTGTTCCTTGCCCATGAAAATGTGTCCAAGTGACAGACTTCTGTACCAAATCACATCTACAAAGATCACAGACAAAGACAATGTTTAAGAGGAAGCTTTAGTTTCTGTCTACCTTCTAACCAGTCCATGGGTATAAGTCCTAAGTCTTCATGTTGGCGAGTGCTTACATCAATGTAGAATATAAACCTTACTTAGGTTTATTGAATTCTCCTCAGAGGGAAGGAGATCGAACAGTCTCCTGGGGTCTTGGGTGTATGTTAAAGTAGAAGCATCCTTTTAGCCCCATACATTAGAGTATCACAGATTCAACCCTCTCCTCTTCCTATCGTGAGTCTTCTCTGCCTATCTGAATTCATAAAAAATGCTTACTGTGTAGTGGGGGCTGGAGAGATGGCTCAGCAGCCAAGAGCACTGACTGCTCTTCTGAAGGTCCTGAGTTCAAATCCCAACAACCACATGGTGGCTCACAACCATCAATAATGAGATCTGATGCTCTCTTCTGAGGTGTCTGAAGACAGCTACAGTGTACTTAAATATAATAAACAAATAAATCTTTTAAAAACATCCTTACTCTGTATGATCAAGTTGATCTGTTTGCTATAAACATTATTGTTGTATGAGAACATTCTTAGGGAGACTAAAATAAATATCTACTAACTCCAGGTAGGGAATGGATGACAGAGTAAAGTACAAGTACCACAAAAGTCCAACTGGCTAAACCAATGAGTTTTATTGAGGTTACTGTTATAGGAATACAGATGATAAAGACAGGTGCATCAGTGAAGTTTACCCAGCATGTGTGACAGCTTGTGATAATTGGAAACCTGACGGTTACAGCACAGCCTACAGGCAGCTCAACAGGCTGAAGTCCTTTCTGGGTAACTCGGTTCTTCTCAGCCTCTTCCAGAAAGTTCAGCTAGTTTATGTTTCTTCTAGGCTGCTTGGTTAGTTTGAGCCTATTCTAGGCAGCTCAAATTGTCTAAGCTTGACTCTGAAAGTCTTTATGGCTTATAAACTCTTGGAGAAGGAGAGACCCAGTGAATCTAGTCGTTTTCAGAAACTTCCTGAACCTAATTTGAGTTGTGTACTTAACCAACTTCTCTGCAGGACGGACTGCTTCATCTCTCATTTGGTTTCTGAAGTTTAGAACATCCCTTCTTTCCAGCTTCCTGTAAGCACCATGTGTCTGGATGAGCTCCCCTCCAAGAAGGCAGGCAGTTTTAGTCTCATAGAAAACTGTCTTGAAACAACTATCTGTCATCACTGAAAATGATTGGGACAATTGTCAGGTCATTAAGAACATAAACTCAGGCCCACTTGTAAATTTCTGACCTTGTAATCTTAACTGAGAGGCTTATCTGTCTCTACCTGTGTGTCCTTATCTTTAAAGTGGTTAAAGTAGAAATAATGTCATATAGCTAGGACACGTGTAAAGTGCTTAACAAAATGTCTGAAACAAAGTGTTTTATAATTGTTATTAATTCAAAAGTAAAACAGACTTTCTGAAGATAATAAAAAACTTCCACACACCCTGTACGTCTTCTCTTGAAGGAAACAAAGAATAGAACAGTAATACTCCCTCATGAGCAGTGACGAGAAATGACAATAACCCTGTTTTCTACTGTATGCATATTCAACAGCAAAACCTTAAAGGGAAAATTTTTCCAGCCCTTCTCCAGACCATGCTACCCTCAGGAAAGCCACACCCAAACTCTAGGGCAGAGATGAGCAGCAAGACCACAGCTAGGAAAACACCATCATGATGTAGAGAAAGGAGAAAGTTCCCTAATTTAGGTTGGGAGGCAGGAAGGACTGTGAGGACATTCAAGGCAAGAAGATGGTAGAAAAGACGCAAATGGTTGTCTGGATCACAGCGCCCTCTTCAGGACACAAGGGTCTCAGCTGTAGCACCCGGCTAAGAGAAGGAGGAGAAAGAGGAGGAGGAGGACAAGGATGAGGACAACAACTTCTTTCCTTTATACCCTACGGAAAAATTCTGAATAAAAACCTGCTGATTTTTGGGAAACTGGCCCTTCCAAAATCCAGTGTCTGGCTTTGCCTGGGATAGGTTTGCCACAATAATGATCACACTGGATTTTGTTGGAGCCTATCATTTGTTTGTTTCACAAACGTTGCTTTCTGTATTTTCCAGACTAGTGCCAAGAGTAAGATTTCTCCATGCCAGGTTTGCTGCAAAGATAATAAATCTACTGCCATAACCCCAGCAGCCTTGACTGACAATTTAATAAACGACAAGATGACAAGATTCAAAGCCTGAGTTTCCTAATGGAATATTCTCTTCTCTCCTCTCTCCCCTCTCCTCCCCTCTCCCCTCTCCCCCCTCCCCTCTCCCCTCTCCTCCCCTCTCCTCCTGTCTCCTCCCCTCTCCCCTCTTCTCCCTCTCTCTCTCTATCTCTCCCTCCCTCTGTCTCTGCTGTCTTTACATTTTTTTCTTCTCTCTTCGACAAGTTTTTCAGATTACACTTCTAAGATATGAACACATACTGTAAGCTTAAACCTTAACTCAAGTAGCCTAAGTATTTTATGAATGGGAAAGGCGTCACATGTCAGTTCCTAAACGCTGTTTTCTCTCCTGTAGTCTATCTTACTTTTTCCTGGTTGTTTAGGTAATTCCCTTTAAGAAAATATCCTTCTGAGAGTTTTCACATAGAATGCAAAGAATTTGTAATATGTTTACTTCAAAAGCTTTCCAAAGAAATGTTATTCCCAAGCAAAAAAAAAAAAAAAAATCTATTAAATGAAAGCTCTTAAGAGTTTTATGTAGCCTTGGCCTAGGAGTTTTGTTTTTAGGGTTTTTTTTTTTTTTTTTTTTTTTTTTTTGGTTTTGTTTAGTTTTTGTTTTGTTTTGTTGGTGGTGGGTTTTTTTTTCTTTAGATTTGTTTGGAGTTTTTAGATAAATAGGAGATTCCAGTTCTAGAGAAATAAATGGTTTCATGGTAGATAAAATAGTATGGCGACCCCCAAACTCCCATCATAGGAAACAAAGCTTAACTCTTGACAGCATTACAGGTATACTGAAAATTATTGGATTTCATTGAAGCCTATCACTTTTCCTTCCTAGTAGTTCTTTTCCTCAGAGTGGCTAGAAGGATTTTTCAATTCTTTTAGCTACATAGAATCTACTTAATATCTCTGAGCCTAAAGCAATACTCTTGATCAACAGATATTCCTAATATCATTTAAATAGTTTAGCTTTTAAATAAGAATCAAGAATTATTATATTTGTGAAGTTAACATTTTGAAGTACAGTTCGTATCACAAAATAATTTTAAAAGAACAAATATTTGAAATTAATTGATATGTCAGCTACTAAATAATATCTTATGAAGGAAATCCTGATTTGACTTTATTATTGTGAACAGAGAATTCTTATAACTTCTTGTATAGCAATCTACCTAAAAAACTAAAAATAATTATATATATATATGTGTGTGTGTGTGTGTGTGTGTATAGTTTTCAAAGTAACAAAATATCTACAATGGTAGAACAGAATTTTTGTCAAAGGGATCAGAGTTATTTGTTGCTATAATTAAGTATTTTTATCACAATCTTTTACTCAGGTGTTTATTGACCTGGGCTTTATACAAGGGCTCAGCACAAAAGAGAGTTGAAATATGAATATATAATCAAGAATCTAAATGAGGAGAGTTAAAAGGTAATAGCAAATTATCATACACATTGATAAATGATAGAAATTGTAGTTATAAAAAAGAACAGGGCAGGTTAGAGAATTAATGTAGATATGATGATCTTCTCAGAAAGACACATGCCTGAATTCTATGTGTACAAACAAAGCATATTATAAATTAGAATTTCTGGTGTGACTGTAAAATGTATTTTATACTATAACTTAATTCTCACTTTTAACAGCCAGTTTTAGGGGTGTAAAAATCAATTCCATGGTATGTTATTTAATATATACTAGTACAGAATGCATAGGCAATAGACATATACAACTGAACCAAGAATTCCCTCTACCATACTGAACATAGGAAAATTTAACACAGCAGTTCTATGAATTCCTTCATTACTCTGAAGAATATATGTTGGAGAAAATGCTTTCTCAGGAATTCTGTGGTTCACTCTTAATACACTGTTCATATCCCTTTCAAGACAGGTCCTTCTGCACTGCAATCTGAGCAATAAGTTTCTGGCTCACCCTCAGAGACCAAGTCTCCAGCTAATGCTCTCCTCCACTCACTACTGTGTCCTCTCTCAGCACTTGTTTCACGCCAACACTCTTGGAACTTTTGACTTCCTGTGTTTTACAGGTTTAGAATTGTGGTACAAAGCCAAACTTCCCCCCAAGCATCTGAAATATTAAAAACATGCAATCTATGGCCACATCTTTCCAAGAAGCAGTGTAGTTTGTGAATTAAAACTAGAGGTGTGGTGTCAAAAAAAGTTGAGATTTGAATTAATGATCTATCATCTATGATGAAAATTTTGGGGGGAAAAGAGTAGTTTTTTATTCTTCACTTATAAAATAGAAATGATTAATAAAGCTGCCTCCTAGCAATTGGTACAAATTTCAGAATAAAATCATATATGTATAGTACTTAACCTGGTATCTGACATTGATTCAATGTTCTAAGCTTTTTCTCCCATTTTTCTCCCATTTTTAATTCTTCATAATATACTTGTTAGTACAAAGACTACCAAATTGCCCTCTGTGATGGTTGATGGATAGTTTTATTAACTGGACATGGTCTATAACAAATGAACAAGTCTCTAGACCCATGTGTAAGAAATTGTCTAGGTTAGCCACTGAACATGCCTTTGTGGCATATGACTATGTTTTAAGCAGGTTATTTGATATGGGAAAACCTGCCCGCTGAGTGGTTCCATTCCATAGTTTAGGATCCTGGCCCTTTTAGAAAAGGAGAAGTAAGGTAGACATCCACTAATACATCTCAGCTTCCAGACTGTGGTGCACTGTAGGAGGCTGCTTCAGGCTCCTGCCATTTGGACTGCCAGGCTGTGATGGACTGTACCCTGAACTGTAAGTCAAATGAACACTTTCTCTCTTAAGTTACCTTTGTCTAGTATTTTATCACAGAAACAAGAAAAAAGAAAAAAAGAAAACAAACCTAATACATCCTTCCATCAGTCATTTTCCCAGAAATGCCTGAATTCCTCCTTAGCCTCCAGTTGGAAGTTCTTATTTTGGTTATCAACCCCTATAAATGTCTTTATACCTGCCTTTTCCCTTCAGCTGACGGATGACCAAATGAAACACCAACACCAGAATTCCAAACCCAGTGCTCACCCTGTTGCCCTATCTCAAAAGCTATTAGACATCCTTACTAACTGACTTAATGGGCTCAAGGCACTGTACTTTTTTCCATGAAAGGTATTTGTTGTACACAGACAAACAGAAAGAATGAAATTCTAAAAGGAAAGAATTTTTAGACCTAAGATCCAAAGGGGTTATTATAAACAACAGAGAGTGTTAAGAAAAGAAGAAGAAACATTTAAAAGAGGTCAAGAAAACCCTTCAACAGAACCCTTTTCATTTATATTGTTTCAAGTAAAAGATCACATATTCAAAATGTTCCTATTAATTTTCATATGCTGCACTGGCTCAGCATGTTTGACTAGTTCACTTCATAATGTTTTGGCACAAAAATGTAAATAATATTGCACTTCATCTTTCCATGCTCCCACAGCCCATTTTCTGCAATAGAAGGAAGACTACACCAACAGTCAGGAACTGTGCACATTCTGCTGGGGAGAGTCCAAAAATGGTTTTTTAAAAAAGGTTTTTGTCACAGTTTGTTCTTGAAAGTTTGTTCCCTGTCACCCACATCTGGGATTACAGGAGCATGCATAAACTCTTAAAATTCAGACATGGGTGCTATAGGTAGGTTTTGTTTTAAGTTGAAGCCCCATTGCTGTAGCATAATGTCAGGCTGCTCTCAAGAGAGAATGATACTACATGCATTTTGGTCTGGTGGATGGGGTTTTACTGAAAATGTATTCACAAGCAGCTGGTCACAGAAGGTACCATTGTGATCATAAAGGGGACTGGATTTCAGCCCTGGCTCTCTTACTGATTCCCACCGTAGCTTTGAGAAAGCCTAATCTCTATGTTCGTTCTCCTTGATGTGCGTCTCAGGAATACCAGCCTTCTGACAAGTGGTCAACGATGCTCTAAGATGCTCAAGCTCTCTGGCATATCTGTCTCTTTCATGAAGAAATCTGATGTTGTGTTCAAGCCAGTAGTTCTCAGTTTATGTTATTATGTAACTGCAAATGTGTGACTTAGGGAACATTGATTTGGAAAAACGTCTCTAGATATAAGTTTCCAAATTAGGAATAAAAAGTGAAGGTACTAGAAGATATTTACTTTAAGATTTTTGCCTATACTTGTCTTGTTTGATTGATCCAAATGTCTGTAACATGAAATAAGAATAAAAAAGAAAAATCTTTTTTAATTATAAAGTGAAAATGGAAATCGTTTATAGAAATATGATGGGTTAGCTTGCCGAACCTTCTTTATTTATACAAGACAAGACATTTAAAATTCTTAGGGTACACTCAAAAATATTTAAAATGTATGGATGAATTAACTAGAATACTTGAAGAAACACCCTGGAAGAACAGTGACTTAGACAGATGGAATCAATAGACAGGGAAAATCATAAGCTGTTAATTAAGTGAGTTCTACAGCCAGCAGCCTTCCCAAGAACATTTGGTCAATGCTGTTGATTTACAGTGGAAGAATAAGTGCCCACATAGAGAATAGCAAATGCATCCTAAGAATGGTGCTAGGTGAGAAGCCATGTCTGAGCTACTTTCATAAAACTGGGTAGGCACCATAAAATTTGAAAAGAAAGAAACAGAATCCATTTCCCAAGCAATCACATGAAAAACTGAGTCTCAATCTAAGTCTATGTGATAAATGAAGAAATAAATCTCTTTAGAACCACAGGCCAGTCTTCACATAAGTTTGAATCATGAGTAAATATCACTTTGGTAACCACAATACTCTAGAAGGGACTAGTTTAAGGAGTTATCAGTCTCATAGTGTCCTCAGTGTCAAACTGTCAGATGCAAATACAAACTAATGTATGAAAATTTAGGCCCCAAAGACATAGTGTTTCAATGGACCTAACACACACACACGCACACACACACACACACACACACACACACACACACACACACACACACACACACACACTCACATACACACATATATACATACACACACGTACACAGAGAGACCAGACAGAAAGAGAGACACAGAGGGGAGACTGAGATATTCAGTCACATAAACACACACAGACAAGAACACAGAAATACATGTATACAGAAATATACACACAAATAAACAAAAATATACAGAAGCACACAGAGTCAAATACATGTATAATCACACATATACACACACATATAGACACCCACATACAAGCACACATGAATATCTAGAAATATGTTACTATAAACTAGAGATAGAAAGCCAGAAATCAAAAAGAATCAAATCTTGAAATACATTACCTATATGATTATTAGATTCTTTATGTAAACTTACTGTGAAATAAGAGGAAATCAAAGTTATGCAAATTATATCATAATAAAATAAGTAGTTGAAGTGATTATAACCCTTAATTTCTGGAAGAGGCAGGTTGAATGCCAGACACATGTGGCTGAAAAGATGGTGTTTTTCAAGCTTGAACTAAGAATCCCAAAATAAGGACTTAAAATATGAAAAACAAAAAAGAAGGCATAAAGCTTAAGGTGATATAGTTAAGTACACACATAGTTTAGGTTCTGGGGAGATAATAGAGGGTCAGCATTTCAAAACATTTCTAGAATCGATCAAAGTCAGGATATCTCAGACTCATGTAGACTAACATACCAATGTCCAAAAAACCAGGTTAAATCCAACATTGGAGAAACAGAAAATATTATCTATGAGATAAAACAGAAAGTTGACTTTTTAACAGTGCAAATGAACTTAAAATGTGTGTGCCACTCACCCATCAGTGAGAATAACTTCACATAGTATTCTACAATTATGAGAACAAAGCCTATACAACAAAGAGGCTTAATGGAGAAAACGATGGTAAGCTGAGTATCTAGCCATCACTCATCATTATGGAGGTGTCTGCGGAGCCTGGCTGCCTGTTACCACATCAAAGATGCACACCAACCTTCCATTTCTTGCCCCCAACATCTCTCCCCAAAGCAGAGAGGCACATAATGTGTATGAAACAGAAATTTCAACAAGGGCCAATATACACATAATGCCAGAAAAAAAAAAAAAAAAAAAAAAACACTAGGACTATTTAAACCTTTTTTATTTTTAAGTCAGAATAAGAAGCATTTGCGAATGTTATGTGGATTTAGAGTTATAGATGCTATCAAATATGTACATCTGTTAGACCTTCTAAGTGCTCTTAAAATTGCAAATACCCAGACTACATTTGATCTCCTAAGGTAGAGACTCCAGACAAGGCATCTTCAATTTTAAAAGTTCCCTAGGCGACACGATGGAATTCCAGTTTGATTGTTCCCTGAGTTCTTTGTTATGTTATTACCTTCAGTCCTAGGAAAGCTGACGTGTTCAAAATCAAACTGCCTTGAAAGCTGATGGAGAATGGAGTACTATACATCCTACCAGTATCATATAAGAGTTTTCTTTGTCTCCATAATATAGAGGTTTCTGAAAAAAACTGCACAACACATAGCCGTTGATCTATCATATAACCCAGTATACTTCTCCTGAATACTTATCTGAATGACTCCAAGTCAAGTCAACACATCAGGGAGTCATTTATACATTGATTCTTATAGCAATTTTCACAATAGTTGAACTATGAATGCAACTTATATGTCCATCAACAGACAAAAGAATTAGGAAAATGTGATTAATATATACAAGGGAATGTTTTATTCTTACATAAAGGATGTAGTCATGTCATTTTGGGAAAAACAAATACAACAATATTATTTTGACAACAATATTAAGTGAATTAAAACAGTCATTGCAAACTGATTTATGTTTGCTATGATTTGTGCTTCTTAGATTTTATATAATCAGATAAAGTCACATGGACATATATTATATGCTAATAGAAATGAAATAGTCTAGGGGAATGAAGATGTTAAGGGAGGAGGGAGCCAGAAACACAGGATCCAAACTTTTGCTCATGATCTCTCAGGGAAAGGTCATATGGGGGGGGGTGAAGAAAGTGAATGAAGAGAGATACGTGTAAGGTCAATTAGTTACTATATTCCTAGTATCTTTGATTAATTCCAAAGAAAACTTCTGTCAGAAACAAAACGATTCATTTCAGAAAATGTTTACAACAGTGGAGTGGCAGCACAGGTGAGCCCTTAAGTATATTTTTGGATTGTGTTAGCAATAAGAATTTGGACTGAGGCAAGACAAAATGTAAATTTAGAAATAATATTTTCATTTTTTATTCCCTCCTGCCTCTATTAAACATTGGCTGTGACAGCAGAACCTTTCCAACATTCTGTTTGTTTGAATTGGACCTATGGAAACAGTGTTAGACAATTTATTCTTCAAACTTTGCCCTGCTCTCAAAATCCAAACGTGTACCCTTATGGATTCTTTCAAGAATAACAGGTCAGCCTAGTTAGCATCTTAGGTCTCAAGTCATTAAGCTACATCCACAGCCATGAACAGGCTAAGACCCCACTGTTCAGTTTCTGGAAAGTAGTGGGACACTGGATAAGCCAGACCAGCAAGTGGAAACATTCTTCAATTTTGAATTACTTTGCTTCTCTCTTTAAGTAAACATATTTGTTTACTTCAGAGAGTCATGTTTTCAGTGATAGATACTTGATGAAGACAAATCCAGTGGTCTTTCTTTTATCATAACAACCTTTGTGTTTTTGTTTGAAAAGGAAAAAGATACATTTAGTGTAAATAGCAGATTCTCCTTATGTTAAATACTATAAATATTTGGTAAGTAGAAATTCTAAATTTTATAAAAGAGAGAAATTTTTAATAAACTTATAAAAATAGGTTTTGTGTTTTCTTTAACATCTGTGGGGGCCTCTTTATCCTGGCAGCATTAGGCATAATATGCTTTCAGCTGCAAGCAAATTAGAAAAAGTTCTACCACCTCAAATCTTCAAGGAAGTCCTCTCCATCATTTGTAATATTCTCAGACTGACAAATTAAAGGACCACATCAAACACTATTTTAACTAATTGCTTACAGCAGTTGTTGTCTAAAGAAAGCTAGCAGGACTCTACCACATATGGTCACTCAGTATTTACGTTAATACTATACTTATACGAATAAGCCAAGCTGAGTTTCTAAAACAACTATAGTAACAACTCCAGCTTCTTCCAGGGCATATTTTGATGATCAGAATTTAGAATAGCTTACAGTCATAGGTGAAGGTGCGGTAATAGGATTCATGCATTAGATTACTATGCCCTTAAAATTAATTTTCTTTAGCTGAAAATAATTTCTGTCACCTACTCTACCATTATTCTATCATATGTTAATTCTGCCCTTTAAATCTGTGTTAAGTCATCATATAAAGGGTATTTTAGGAAAACTGTCCTCTTTACATACTTACTCGCTTCTAAGAAATAGGATTTTAAAGTTAGTGTACAGTTAAAAATGTGTTTCAGCTCTGGAAATGTATTGTCACGAGAATTATGATTTGTGAAACATTATGTTACACACACACACAGAGACACACATTGTGAAGACAGCTCTTAGGAGGAGACACTCCTGTGGCATTTACTAATCAAGAGAACCTACACACACACTTCCTGGCATTTCTTATTTACATATTTATCAAAAGTGGAAATCACCGTCATCACATTTTATATACCATACATCTTATATGCTGTGGATGAGGTAATTAGTATAAATGCGATTCAGTGATGTACAAATCTTGGGTGTTGTTATGCTTTGTCTGTATGAAAGCTCTCAAGGGCTCATGGCTTTGATACTTGTCTCCCAGTTTGTCTGCTTCCTAACCTACTAACATGTGAACAACTTTCCCCGCCAAAGCACCTAGCTTCCTCAAAATGAGAGACTACACTTTCATGAGTCAAAATAAAAGATCTTCCTTCCTTAGTTTACTTTCTGTCAGGTTATTTGGTCACACTGAGAATGAGTAACTAATTCAGATATCTAACAGTCTGGTCACAGTGTTTCAGGTGTATAAAAGACAGGCCCTTTCATGATTTAATCAATAGAATTGTAAAATAAACTAGTCATTTTCTGAATTACATGGCATAATTTAAAGATGTAACTCAAAAATCTACCTTATAGTGAAGTAAACATACCTTTGAGTATATGAAGGAATTGAGCTCTAGACCTTAAAGAAATTTTAGCCAGATGGTGTTTATTATAGTACTATACACAATAGGTAAGATATGAAAACTAAGGCCCATTGATCGACTGGTGGATATAGAAATGTGTAGAAAATTACTGTAGAAAATTCTGTGATATTATTTGAATGGATTTGGAAATCCATGCCATATGGATGAATCTTGAAGAAATTATGCTAGGCAAAATAAACCAATCACAGATGGCTGTCCTGCATGCACTCCCCTGGGGTATCCCACAGGAGAATGATGGTTAGTAACTGCTGAGGGGGAGGAACTACTTGCTAACTAGTGGACATAAAGTTTCCGTTATCTTACAAAAAGTTCCAGTGATGTTCCCACTGTTAGAAATAGTGAGTCACCCACACAGATTTGTTAAAGAGAATCTTCTGGACTACTTAGTGGATGAAGGCACAGGCTGCTCTGACAGAGAACCCCAGTTCGATTCCCAGTACCCACAGGGCAGCTCATGACCATGACCATGTGGCTATAACCAATAATCATTGGTTAAAACTAGTTCCAAGGAATTCACTGCTTTCTTCTGACCTCTGAGGACATTACACACATGTGGTGTACAGACATAATTGCAGACAAAACACTCATACATATAAATTGAAATAAATCGTGTTAACTGATTTTTACCACAATAAGATCAATTTTGTGTTTTTTAGAATGTCTAAACGGCTGTGCTTATCCTGTGATTATGAATAAATTATAGGTGAATGTGCATCTGGTCAGATGGAATAAATTCTAATGTTCATAAGCACAGAAGTGCATGACTAAGAGCATTCAGTTATGTATTACAAAATAGCTTTGAATAAGATTTGAATTTTCTTGAGCAAAACCTGTTTGAGGTGAAAGATTTGCCAAAGAATCTGACCAAATTATTATGTACCATAGTCACATTGAAATATTATGCTGTATGTCAGAAATATGTATAATATGTATCAAATAAACTTTAAAACAGGAAAAACTGGATAAAATTAGAGTAAACCTAACTAAAAGGACAGGATCATAGCATGGCCTTAATTCTCACTAAATCTTTATTCCTATCTCTGGACTCCATTCAGGCAAACTCCTGTTGTGCTGCAAACTTACATTCTAACAACTGAGCAAACCAAGCAGAATGTAGGGACGTGATTTTCATGACTTCCAGAAAGAACTAAGGAGTTTCCTCCAGTTATTAAAATGTGGTCATGTGTATACACTATGTAGTAGCTGCTTGTAAGATTGAAACACTTCATCTTGCAGGAAAGTTTCTTAAAACAGAAAGAAAACAACTCAAAATAGTTTTAGAAAGCCCCTGAAACTAACAAGATTCATTAGGTCGCTTCCTCCTCAAGAGTAAATGGAAAAGGCAGCTGAGAGTCCTTCTCAATTGAGCCAAGCATCAAAGAAGGCTGAGAGTAGCAGCCTAGAGAAAGTCACCGGCATCACTGCCTAGAAGGATATGAGGGTTTGTAACTACTTGCTGGCTCTTTCTGTTTTGTTGGGTTTTTCTTTACCCTTTTGCAAAAAGGACCACAGTTTTTAATACCTTTGTTAGAAAATACTGGTATTCCCTTTAGTGGTATTTATCAGCTGTCTTCTATCTTTCAAACTTGAGACTCTCTTAGCTCAACTAGGCATGAAGAGTGATACTTCAGTTACACCCAGGAAACCTTGCTTGTCAAGCTAACACTTGTCTTTGGATAAATAAGACAAAAAGAAACATTAGAGACACTGGCAGGCTGACTCTTGGATCTGAAGATCTTTGCTGATCGGATTCTCTCCATCTTTGTTTTCTGTTTACTTCTAATACTCTTATATGAGCTCCTGGCCTCTAATATTCCTGCTATTTAGAGTCTCTCAACTCAAAAGTGCTGCAAATGTTTTCCAGCAGGTACCAAAGAATGGTAATGGCCCAGGTTAGAATCCCACTGACATTCATAATGATCCAAAACATAAAAGGGCTAACCTCCACTGCAAGAAGCATCTTCAGAGACTCCAGTGTTGTCACCAGCAGCCTCTATTTTTGATGAAGGCTCACAATCAACTGTTTAAACCTACCTCTACACTACATTTTTACACCAAGCCATATGCACTCAATTTTGAGTTTCATTTATTATAGGGATCTATTCTTTTTGGTTATGGTCACCTCAGTTGGACTTGAACCAGCAAGCAAATACCTCTCAGTGTGTATGAGACCATTTCTAGAAAGATTAAACTAAGGAAAGAAGATCCACCCTGAATGTGCTCACACCATCCATGAGATGTAGCCCTAGAGTGGATTAACATGAGGAGCTGACCTGAGCACCAGCATCCTTCTTTTCCTGACTGGAGATACAGTGTGAGAAGTCCCTCACTTTCCTACTTGCATCCTTCCCTATTGTGATGGACTACATCCTGCATCCGTAAGCCAAAAGAAGCTCCTCCTTAGGCTGTTTTTGTCAGGTACCTGATCACAATAATGAGAAGAACATTAACAAATACAATTCTTTCTATACACAACTGCTTCTGAAGGCTCTTTCAATTATTTGTATGGTAAAGAGCAATACAATTAGCAAAATAATTCAGGATTGCTTCTGCTAAGGCAGAAGTTTCTAGTCCATGAATATCTTTGCCTATCAGTACTGTAATTAAAGTCAAAAATGATTGTCAAGCTAATATTTGCTGAATAACATATAATAAGCCCAACCTAACAGATTAGAGAATCACTTCTCTTTGTTAATTAAACGTGATATTGAACACGTGCCAGAAAGAACACGCTATAATGCATATTGCACAGGAATCAACCATCCATACCTTCACTACAGTGGTCTCTCTTCTGGCACTTGCAGAGTCATTCCCGTGGAGTGCAGCCTCTGCATATTGCTGTTATCATGCCTGTCTGAGATATTGCTCTCCAGTTTCCTCAGCCCTTAATCAATACTTAACTTATTGACTTTCTATGAGGAAACTCAAGGTCTTAAGCAAACTCAGATTTTTTAAAAACAAAATTACAATCAGGTCCCTGGTGGTTTTGCTAAATTGTAAACCAATTATAATTTTTCACTCATGAAGCCCACTGACTTAGAAGTTGTTACATCCAGGTATTTTTGTTGTTCTTTGTTTGTTTTACTCCTGTAACCATTTTTCTTGTGTTATTACATTATTTTGGGAATAGTGATAATATATCCTACAAATAAAAGGAAAAGTGTTTCTAGTGTGAGTGTTCCCAGCCATCAAAAGCAAGCCTTGGAGGACTTTTCTGGATTGATCCTAAATTATCATTACCATTTAGTCTAAAGAAATTGCAACAAGAAGTTCCTATTCGCTAGCTAGAACTAAGATTCTTCCAGTGGGATTTAGGCAATTTACTTATACTGAAAATAATGTAACAACTGGGCTGTGAGATAAAGGAAGACAGCCCAACTGTCAGAGTTGTTTGATTATGATAATGAATTCATGGCTGGTTCACCTAAAATAAATTAATGAAAAATGGAGATACTCCTACCCAGTCCATCGACACACAACCATTTGTGTTTTCAAGAGACCTCTATGTAGCAGTGTATGCCTTTCCTCAGGAATAAATGGATAGAATCTAGCTAGGGCAGAGCCAGTGAGAGCAGAGATTATTATACATTTGATTTACTAAATCTATATGCCTGCTGACCATATTCAGAATGTCTCCTTATAATTGGTTTTTACAAAAATATTTTGTTACCCAGAAATTGCATAAAGGATTATCACTGTTAGTTACCATGGGTATGGATGTTAGTACTGTCTATTTTTTTACAATACACGAACCATAATTCCTAGGGCAGTGATGAAACAAAGTTTCCATGTGATTAAATGACTGGTTTCAGGTAACAAAAATCACAAGCTCTGGGTGAGTTTTTAGGTTCTGGGACTTCATTCAGTGTTGGTTTTTCTAGCCACCTGAGTCTATTACTACCTATGTATACAGTAATCATGTCTGATGATACAGTACAAGCTATTATTAAGGACATTGCACGTCATTTAAGTATTAGAATTGTTTTAAAAGGATTCTCTTCTCCAGTTCCTCTTACAGAAAAGACAAGCTATACAGGGGTCAAGAAAAGGACACATGCTAGCTCAAGAGATGAAGAATTCAGAGTATTAATGGGGGATTAGTATACAAGAGTCCCTTCCAGGGGTAAGTGACTTAGTTCTCTGAATGTAATCCCAAGTCATGTAGGATGTTAATGATGTAACAGTGTTCAGAATAACTACCAAAAGAGGGTGACCTAAGCAGTTCTGAATGGTCCACTTGAAACACTAAAAAGGAAAATGAGAAGAATGCAATTAGCCCCATCCAAGGGGAACTCCAGCTGAAGAAGGTAAGCCTTCCCCAGTACAAAGGCATGCTGATGAGAGGAACAGAAATAAGTTCTGACAATGTTCTGTAACCGCCCTTCCCCCACATTTGCTCCAAAATACCTGCTTGTGTTTGCTCTGCAGTCAGGCTTTAACTGTGCTGTGTATACCAACCAACCAACCAACCAACTAACCAACCAACCAACCAGCCAACCAGCATGCCATACTAGGTAAGCCTTTGAGGAAAGTACAAAGGCAAGGATAGAAATAGACAAACGCTTCAAAAACTTTCCTCACATCCTAACTCAGTGTATAATTAGGAAATAAGCATTTTAATGAATCATATGTCCAGGCTCAATCCTGAGAGATAAAATATGATGAATCTTCCATTTCTGTCTTTTGATAGGTCAGAATCCAGTTGATTTGGAGAACAAAATTGTTTTATGTGTGTTTCCTGAGGCTGTGGGTCATAGTAAGGGCATCCGACTACATCATTACTAGATCATCCGACTTCCCAGGAAGGTACATCACAGTATGCCAAGTAACTAAAAAATCTCTGATTTCAGAGGTAAGCAGAAGCTGGAGGTATAGGTCAGATGTAGACTGCTGGCCTGGTGTGTGTGAAGTCCTGAGTTCATTCCTCAGTAAGACAAAACCCAAATATCAATAACAAAAATAATTACCTCATGTTAATAAAATAAGAGTAACATTCTAGCCTAAATTACTGTTCTCATCCATACACCGAGTTAGTATATTTTCTTAGTAATTTATTATGAAGGCTATTTTCTTTAAGAAGACATTCTTAGGAATGTTCAAAGTTCATCACTAGAACAAGAATCTATGGTCAGAAAAAGGGTGTGAACAAATCTGCTGTCCCTGAGCCTACCTCTATCATCCTCATCTCTAATCTTATGCCCTCTCCTGGGAACTCATCCTGTCTCTGTGATAATGTCTCAACATAAGCATAAAAATATTTTAATTTATTTTGGTTACTCGTGTATGTGTGTGTGTGTGTGTGTGTGTGTGTGTGTGTGTGTGTGTGTATGTGTATCTATGTAATAGAGGTCACCTTTCAGGAGTCAGTTCTCTCATTACACCATGATACCAAACTAAGGTCCTCAGGTCTGCACAGCAGAACTATCCCAGGCCCCACTATGTGCTTTCTGCAACAGGTTAACAGAAATGGACTGAAGTATTGAGAACTCTCTTCTATGCAGTGAAGCAGAATTAAAGGGGAATGAGGAGAATGCTACACACTGACTTCCTGTGTATATGAAGAAAAAACAAATGGAAAAACAATATTTAATAACACTTAAAAATTAAGGGATCTTCCTTTCTTCTCTCGAAAATCACTTTTAAAATACTAAGGTAATACTGTAAATTTTAGGGAAATATTAATGAAAGTAAAGGGCAAAAAAATCCACACACTTATCACCACCAAGTAATTATTACTCTTAATAAATAGCATTATTATTAACTAATATATTTATTCCTTCTTAAAGTTTGGGCAGAAGTCATAAACCTCAAAATATAAATCTCAGAAAAATAACTGTCTACTATAAGGATGAGTTTTCCAAAATAACAAGCTCTAAAGCAAATGTAAAAAGGATATAAAGAGAATAGCAGCCACTTGTTATTCAATAGCCACCTACACAAGTTGTCTGAGCAGCAGTTCAGACACTAACTCAAGGGTAGGAAAGCACTAGAGTCCCATCCACCTAGCACATAGCACCCCTTTTAGAGACATCTATCGGCAGACCTCTGTACTTGTAAAAAATTTCACTTACCCCCCAGGCAGTGATATGCATCATTTCTATGTGGTCTCAAGTTTCAACACACAATGTGACCGACCCACATAGCTCTGTTACCTAAAAGCACATCCCTATATGGTGTGCTACAAACATATATATATATCAAATGCCTCTGCATTCACACATGCAAGAATGCACTTGAATACTTGTTGGAGTCTCTTTGGCCTTTTTTATTCCCAGAGCTGACAAACTTTTCCTGAGTCAAGAGTCAACTAGAACTTATATTTTATTGTGAGTTCCATCACTATTGGTTTTGTTTTGTCTTTGGGTTTTTTTTGGGGGGGGGGAAGGTGGTCAATTCTACTAATGTCCCTTAATTCCTGGGGAGTATGAAACAGAAATTTAGTACCAGAAGCCTAGAGCAGAACTAAGAAAGCCTTGAGAAGAATCATCTTGGCTGTAGAGAAACAGCATATCTTGTGTGTAACGAAGAGAAGCAGCTAGCTGATCTAGCCTTCAAGGAGGAGAGTGAACGCCCCACAGAGAAGCGAGCTAGCTTTCGTCAAAAGCTCATGTGGTGCCAAAAATAGGAAACACGCGTATCCACAAGAGGAGTTCCATGCCTGAAGAGTGGGAAAGGACAAAGTCGGCGACAGCAGGCTTATGGTGTCCTTTGGTAAGTATCTTTGAAAATACTTCCTCTTTACCATTTGCAAGATTTATAATGGCATTGTTTCTGCTTTAATGAACTCCATGCTGGTCTCTGAAAATTGTTATCTCAAAATGTTTCAAACTCCTCAATGTTGGTGTTTTAATTTTTTTTAAAGGCAACTCAATTTTAAAAAGGGAGGGCACACTAGGAACTCCAAGTCCTGCCAATTTTTTCTTGCTGCCAAGTCCTATTAGTATAAATGAACGGTTTATTTTAAGAAATGCCTGATAAATGAGTCCACACAATCAGTAATGAGGGGACTGTCAGCAAAGGAGAATCATTTCCAAAATTCACTTGGCATCGAGGAGCTAACGCCTTGTAAGCTCACACTGGGTTATGTGGCCCTAGCCCCTGTGGATGCCATAAATCCCCCCCCCCCCCCCACCCAGTGAACAGAGGAGTCACTGATAAGTAGAGCTGCTAAGTTTCTCTGTGTCCACTTACAGCTCTTGAAAACTGAAACCAAAGCATGGCCATCTTCAAACTTACCTCATCAGTAGTTTCTACTCTAATCCAAGGAGTTTGTTTTATAGTTTTTCAACTTCTCCCAGGAAAAAAAAACCATTAAAGACTTTGGAGAATCATGGTGAAATTTTTCAGAAATTAAAAACAAAGCCAGTCTCAGCCAAAATAGAACAGAGCATGATATGACCAGGGCAAGTTATAGAGTTTCACGACCTATAGGACGTACACACCCGCCCAGCTTCTTTACAGGTTCCATAAAACCTACACACTTGCCCAGCACCTGTCCATATCCCATAGGACTGATGCGTTTATCCAGTTCCTATCTACAGCTTAAAGGACCACACGGATCCTGCCCACAGCTTGCAGGACCTATAAGCACACCCAATTCCTATCCTCATCCCCATGAGGCTTTCTGCTTATATTGCAAATCACTGTTCATCCCCAACATTAAGATGTGGGATAAAGAAAACAAATAGATGGGCAGCTGAATAGTGAGATGTGATGATGCCAGTGAGCAGCCTGCACAGAGTTCCTCTGTGGCTCTGTGGGATAGAGTAACCCAATCATGTGGCACTCATATTTTTATAATAAAAGAACAACATGTAAACTGTGATACTGGAAGTTAAAGAACAGCGTCCCCCTTCCCCACAACTCGAATGGAGAATTGGCCCGTCTTAGAACTGTGTCTGATGGGAGGGAAAATGATGTTCTTTTATGGCAGCAAACAGAGGCCAAGCTATTGTGGGAATGCAAACTTTCAAACTTAGAGTTTCTTATCAGTGACGCCTCTCTGTGTTCTGTAGTGTTACAAAAGTTAATGTGCAAATAAACTAAACAATTCCCTTTAGTCCTTGCCCACCTTCCATCTTCCTTGGCCCACTAATGAATACTGTGCGATGAGTTTCTACTGCTTCTGCCGCTGCGCCATTTGCCAATCACCGTCTGAAAGACATCCACTTAGTTTTGTCAGCATCTGTGTAATGTTTCTGGTGACCTGGCATTGCTGAGACTCCAAGTGGGAGACAAAAGTGTTTCATACAATTTACACTACTCATATTTTGTATTTAATATGTTTAAACACGAGGATCAGAGTTCAGCGTTTAATGCAATGCAGTATGTACACAAGCTGACTAAGTTACAGATGAGCAGAAGAGATGCTGCTCCAATCTTATAGCGAGAGGAAAGATCCCAGCTCTTCTTAGGAAATATTTACACATTCCAAGCATTCTTCCCATTATTAATAAGCAAATTTTTCACGGATCCTTGGGGACTATGAGAGAAAGTGATGCCTATTTTGCAGATGAGGAAACGGTGTCCTAAAAAGAAGCTAGGTGAATTTCTTACCGACCAGTTTATCAACAGAGCCAGAACAAGCTCCACTCAGTGCAGGCTCCCGTCACTCCCCCATCAATCTGCCTGATTTTTTTCCCCTAAGATCTCTGCTCACAATGGTACTATCCGCTCTATACTGGGGAGTTTGGTCTGTGTACATAGTCCTAAGACGCCTGCATCAGAACTAAAAAGGCTGGATAAATAGACTGTGATATGGTCTTTATCTGTGCTCAGTAAAAATCATATAGGAGTCTGGTAACATGGCTTAGTGGAGTGGATACAGTTACTTGCTCTGCAAACATGAAGACCTGAGTTCAGATCCTCTTGTACGTACAGTATTACATACAAGTATTACTGTAACGAGCCAGGCTCAGAGTCACATTTCTGGAACCCTAGCACCAGCTCGTGCAGTGACTCGTGTCCCAGGGGCTTGTTAGCCAGTTAAAAAAAGAACTGTCGCGGCTGGGGAGGCGGCCTAAGCCACAGCAGCAGCGGTCGCCATCTTGGTCCGAGACCCGCCGAACTTAGGAAATTAGTCTGAACAGGTGAGAGGGTGCGCCAGAGAACCTGACAGCTTCTGGAACAGGCGGAAGCACAGAGGCGCTGAGGCAGCACCCTTTGTGGGCCGGGGACAGCCAGCCACCGTCCGGACCGGAGGACAGGTGCCCGCCCGGCTGGGGAGGCGGCCTAAGCCACAGCAGCAGCGGTCGCCATCTTGGTCCCGGGACTCCAAGGAACTTAGGAATTTAGTCTGCTTAGGTGAGAGTCTGTACCACCTGGGAACTGCCAAAGCAACACAGTGTCTGAGAAAGGTCCTGTTTTGGGCCTTCTTCTTCGGCCAGGAGGAGGTCCAAATACAAGATATCTGCGCACCTTCCCTGTAAGAGAGCTTGCCAGCAGAGAGTGCTCTGAGCACTGAAACTCAGAGGAGAGAATCTGTCTCCCAGGTCTGCTGATAGACGGTAACAGAATCACCAGAAGAACAATCTCTAAACAGAGTCAACTATAACTACTAACTCCAGAGATTACCAGATGGCGAAAGGTAAACGGAGGAATCTTACTAACAGGAACCAAGACCACTCACCATCACCAGAACCCAGCACACCCACTTCGCCCAGTCCAGGGAACCCCAACACACCTGAGAACCTAGACCTAGATTTAAAAGCATATCTCATGATGATGGTAGAGGACATCAAGAAGGACTTTAATAAATCACTTAAAGAAATACAGGAGAACACTGCTAAAGAGTTACAAGTCCTTAAAGAAAAACAGGAAAACACAATCAAACAGGTAGAAGTCCTTACAGAAAAAGAGGAAAAAACATACAAACAGGTGATGGAAATGAACAAAACCATACTAGACCTAAAAAGGGAAGTAGACACAATAAAGAAAACTCAAAGGGAGGCAACACTAGAGATAGAAACCCTAGGAAAGAAATCTGGAACCATAGATTTGAGCATCAGCAACAGAATACAAGAGATGGAAGAGAGAATCTCAGGTGCAGAAGATTCCATAGAGAACATCGGCACAACAATCAAAGAAAATGGAAAATGCAAAAAGATCCTAACTCAAAATATCCAGGAAATCCAGGACACAATGAGAAGACCAAACGTACGGATAATAGGAGTGGATGAGAATGAAGATTTTCAACTCAAAGGTCCAGCAAACATCTTCAACAAAATTATTGAAGAAAACTTCCCAAATCTAAAGAATGAGATGCATATGAACATACAAGAAGCCTACAGAACTCCAAATAGACTGGACAAGAAAAGAAATTCCTCCCGACACATAATAATCAGAACATCAAATGCACTAAATAAAGATAGAATACTAAAAGCAGTAAGGGAAAAAGGTCAAGTAACATATAAAGGCAAGCCTATCAGAATTACACCAGATTTTTCACCAGAGACTATGAAAGCCAGAAGAGCCTGGACAGATGTTATACAGACACTAAGAGAACACAAACTGCAGCCCAGGCTACTATACCCAGCCAAACTCTCAATTATCATAGAGGGAGAAACCAAAGTATTCCACGACAAAACCAAATTCACGCATTATCTCTCCACGAATCCAGCCCTTCAAAGGATAATAACAGAAAAAAACCAATACAAGAACGGGAACAACGCCCTAGAAAAAACAAGAAGGTAATCCCTCAACAAACCTAAAAGAAGACAGCCAAAAGAACAGAATGCCACCTTTAACAACTAAAGTAACAGGAAGCAACAATTACTTTTCCTTAATATCTCTTAACATAAATGGTCTCAACTCGCCAATAAAAAGACATAGACTAACAAACTGGCTACACAAACAAGACCCAACATTTTGCTGCTTACAGGAAACTCATCTCAGAGAAAAAGATAGACACTACCTCAGAATGAAAGGCTGGAAAACAATTTTCCAAGCAAATGGTATGAAGAAACAAGCAGGAGTAGCCATCCTAATATCTGATAAGATTGACTTCCAACCCAAAGTCATCAAAAAAGACAAGGAGGGACACTTCATTCTCATCAAAGGTAAAATCCTCCAAGAGGAACTCTCAATTCTGAATATCTATGCTCCAAATACAAGAGCAGCCACATTCACTAAAGAAACTTTAGTAAAGCTCAAAGCACACATTGCGCCTCACACAATAATAGTGGGAGACTTCAACACACCACTTTCACCAATGGACAGATCATGGAAACAGAAACTAAACAGGGACACACTGAAACTAACAGAAGTGATGAAACAAATGGATCTGACAGATATCTACAGAACATTTTATCCTAAAACAAAAGGATATACCTTCTTCTCAGCACCTCATGGTACCTTCTCCAAAATTGACCACATAATAGGTCACAAATCAGGCCTCAACAGATTTAAAAATATTGAAATTGTCCCATGTATCCTATCAGATCACCATGCACTAAGGCTGATCTTCAATAACAAAATAAATAACAGAAAGCCAACATTCACATGGAAACTGAACAACACTCTTCTCAATGATACCTTGGTCAAGGAAGGAATAAAGAAAGAAATTAAAGACTTTTTAGAGTTTAATGAAAATGAAGCCACAACGTACCCAAACCTTTGGGACACAATGAAAGCATTTCTAAGAGGGAAACTCATAGCTATGAGTGCCTTCAAGAAAAAACGGGAGAGAGCACATACCAGCAGCTTGACAACACATCTAAAAGCTCTAGAAAAAAAGGAAGCAAATTCACCCAAGAGGAGTAGACGGCAGGAAATAATCAAACTCAGGGGTGAAATCAACCAAGTGGAAACAAGAAGAACTATTCAAAGAATTAACCAAACGAGGAGTTGGTTCTTTGAGAAAATCAACAAGATAGATAAACCCTTAGCTAGACTCACTAAAGGGCACAGGGACAAAATCCTAATTAACAAAATCAGAAATGAAAAGGGAGACATAACAACAGATCCTGAAGAAATCCAAAACACCATCAGATCCTTCTACAAAAGGCTATACTCAACAAAACTGGAAAACCTGGACGAAATGGACAAATTTCTGGACAGATACCAGGTACCAAAGTTGAATCAGGATCAAGTTGACCTTCTAAACAGTCCCATATCCCCTAAAGAAATAGAAGCAGTTATTAATAGTCTCCCAGCCAAAAAAAGCCCAGGACCAGACGGGTTTAGTGCAGAGTTCTATCAGACCTTCAAAGAAGATCTAACTCCAGTTCTGCACAAACTTTTTCACAAGATAGAAGTAGAAGGTATTCTACCCAACTCATTTTATGAAGCCACTATTACTCTGATACCTAAACCACAGAAAGATCCAACAAAGATAGAGAACTTCAGACCAATTTCTCTTATGAACATCGATGCAAAAATCCTTAATAAAATTCTCGCTAACCGAATCCAAGAACACATTAAAGCAATCATCCATCCTGACCAAGTAGGTTTTATTCCAGGGATGCAGGGATGGTTTAATATACGAAAATCCATCAATGTAATCCATTATATAAACAAACTCAAAGACAAAAACCACATGATCATCTCGTTAGATGCAGAAAAAGCATTTGACAAGATCCAACACCCATTCATGATAAAAGTTCTGGAAAGATCAGGAATTCAAGGCCAATACCTAAACATGATAAAAGCAATCTACAGCAAACCAGTAGCCAACATCAAAGTAAATGGAGAGAAGCTGGAAGCAATCCCACTAAAATCAGGGACTAGACAAGGCTGCCCACTTTCTCCCTACCTTTTCAACATAGTACTTGAAGTATTAGCCAGAGCAATTCGACAACAAAAGGAGATCAAGGGGATACAAATTGGAAAAGAGGAAGTCAAAATATCACTTTTTGCAGATGATATGATAGTATATATAAGTGACCCTAAAAATTCCAACAGAGAACTCCTAAACCTGATAAACAGCTTCGGTGAAGTAGCTGGATATAAAATTAACTCAAACAAGTCAATGGCCTTTCTCTACACAAAGAATAAACAGGCTGAGAAAGAAATTAGGGAAACAACACCCTTCTCAATAGCCACAAATAATATAAAATATCTCGGCGTGACTCTAACGAAGGAAGTGAAAGATCTGTATGATAAAAACTTCAAGTCCCTGAAGAAAGAAATTAAAGAAGATCTCAGAAGATGGAAAGATCTCCCATGCTCATGGATTGGCAGGACCAACATTGTAAAAATGGCTATCTTGCCAAAAGCAATCTACAGATTCAATGCAATCCCCATTAAAATTCCAACTCAATTCTTCAACGAATTAGAAGGAGCAATTTGCAAATTCATCTGGAATAACAAAAAACCGAGGATAGCAAAAACTCTTCTCAAGGATAAAAGAACCTCTGGTGGAATCACCATGCCTGACCTAAAGCTTTACTACAGAGCAATTGTGATAAAAACTGCATGGTACTGGTATAGAGACAGACAAGTGGACCAATGGAATAGAATTGAAGACCCAGAAATGAACCCACACACCTATGGTCACTTGATCTTCGACAAGGGAGCCAAAACCATCCAGTGGAAGAAAGACAGCATTTTCAACAATTGGTGCTGGCACAACTGGTTGTTATCATGTAGAAGAATGCGAATCGATCCATACTTTTCTCCTTGTACTAAGGTCAAATCTAAGTGGATCAAGGAACTTCACATAAAACCAGAGACACTGAAACTTATAGAGGAGAAAGTGGGGAAAAGCCTTGAAGATATGGGCACAGGGGAAAAATTCCTGAACAGAACAGCAATGGCTTGTGCTGTAAGATCGAGAATTGACAAATGGGACCTAATGAAACTCCAAAGTTTCTGCAAGGCAAAAGACACTGTCTATAAGACAAAAAGACCACCAACAGACTGGGAAAGGATCTTTACCTATCCTAAATCAGATAGGGGACTAATATCCAACATATATAAAGAACTCAAGAAGGTGGACCTCAGAAAATCAAATAACCCCCTTAAAAAATGGGGCTCAGAACTGAACAAAGAATTCTCACCTGAGGAATACCGAATGGCAGAGAAGCACCTGAAAAAATGTTCAACATCCTTAATCATCAGGGAAATGCAAATCAAAACAACCCTGAGATTCCACCTCACACCAGTGAGAATGGCTAAGATCAAAAATTCAGGTGACAGCAGATGCTGGCGAGGATGTGGAGAAAGAGGAACACTCCTCCATTGTTGGTGGGATTGCAGGCTTGTACAACCACTCTGGAAATCAGTCTGGCGGTTCCTCAGAAAATTGGACATAGTACTACCGGAGGATCCAGCAATACCTCTCCTGGGCATATATCCAGAAGAAGCCCCAACTGGTAAGAAGGACACATGCTCCACTATGTTCATAGCAGCCTTATTTATAATAGCCAGAAGCTGGAAAAAACCCAGATGCCCCTCAACAGAGGAATGGATACAGAAAATGTGGTACATCTACACAATGGAGTACTACTCAGCTATTAAAAAGAATGAATTTATGAAATTCCTAGCCAAATGGATGGACCTGGAGAGCATCATCCTGAGTGAGGTAACACAATCACAAAGGAACTCACACAATATGTACTCACTGATAAGTGGATACTAGCCCAAAACCTAGGATACCCACGATATAAGATACAATTTCCTAAACACATGAAACTCAAGAAAAATGAAGACTGAAGTGTGGACACTATGCCCCTCCTTAGAAGTGGGAACAAAACACTCATGGAAGGAGTTACAGAAACAAAGTATGGAGCTGAGATGAAAGGATGGACCATGTAGAGACTGCCATATCCAGGGATCCACCCCATAATCAGCTTCCAAATGCTGACACCATTGCATACACTAGCAAGATTTTACTGAAAGGACCCAGATGTAGCTGTCTCTTGTGAGACTATGCCGGGGCCTAGCAAACACAGAAGTGGATGCTCACAGTCAGCTAATGGATGGATCACAGGGCTCCCAATGGAGGAGCTAGAGAAAGTACCCAAGGAGCTAAAGGGATCTTCAACCCTATAGGTGGAACAACATTATGAACTAACCAGTACCCCTGAGCTCTTGACTCTAGCTGCATATGTATCAAAAGATGGCCTAGTCGGCCATCACTGGAAAGAGAGGCCCATTGGACACGCAGACTTTGTGTGCCCCGGTACAGGGGAACGCCAGGGCCAAAGGGGGGGAGTGGGTGGGTAGGGGAGTGGGGGTGGGTCGGTAAGGGGGACTTTTGGTATAGCATTGGAAATGTAAATGAGCTAAATACCTAATAAAAAATGGAAAAAAAAAAAAAAAAAAAAAAGAACTGTCCACATCTCAGAGGAAGATAGAGTGTTCTAGACCCCACACATAACATATGCCACCCAGCCAGACCAAAAAAAAAAAAAAAATGGCAAGAGATTTCAAAAGTGCCATCTTACCAGAAGTACACTAACTTTTCGCATACTATCTCACAAAATATTTCAAATTTGATGTCAAGTACAGGTCTGATCCCAAGGGACTGTTAAAAATTCATCTCATCAGCGGGAAAGGCAGAGGAATAGGAAATGCAGAATTTATATCTATAATGCAATTGCAATATTAAGGTAGCTCTATAATGCAATTGAAGTTTCTCAGCCTGGAAACCTGTAATCCACTGGGTTACTTTCTGATAATTTCTAGAGATAATTTTACTCTCATCTCAATTTGGGGTGACAAGAGAACAGTCCAGATCATTCAATCATGATAGCAAATAGTAATAACTATAGGAACATTTAGTGTTTCTGAAATGATTCTATTTCTGTCAAAAGAAAATATATGAAAATAGTTGTAAATCTTAAAAGTCATAGGTAGAATCCCTAAACATTAATTTTGTTCTTAGCCTTTTGGAGCCAGCTTTAGAAATGGCCATTGTATTGCTTTAACACCCTCAAGTAAGTTAAGGAGACTCTGTGGTCTTAATCCCAGGCTTACTGATCATGTTCTCACACCTCCACAGGTAATGGAAGGCCCAGAAAACAAAGAGACTATGAGAGGCAACTACGATTTTGGCAACTCCTGGTAACGGCTGATTAAACTGACAGCATCCTGACTCCAGCAGAGTAAAACTCTGGACTTGTGTATGTGTGATGTTATGGTCAGTCTTTGCACAATGAGTTGTTCTTGGGTCCTTTCTACAGAACTGAGAACCGGAATAAACAGCCACTGAACTTATTAACTGGGGCCACTTCAGCAGGTAGGTGGTAGTTAACAGAGTTGAGAGAGACAGTGCTATATTTATGAAGTGGTAGTGACTCCAAACGCACCGACGAAGCCAGATAGTAAAGGAAGGGGAAAGTACGGCTACAGCACCAGATTACGAGACCGATATGTCAAGGCCGTGCTGCAGCTCAGCACTGTTCTCGGTGGAGCTGGTCATTCAGTTTCTCCCACACAAAAAGCTTTGAATAATTCTTCCTTCACGTGAGGCAATTTAAGTGCATGTCTGTTTCTTGTAACCAAGAGAGCCTCAAGAGAACAAAGGCCCCCAAGGAAATGATTAAAGACCTTCTGGCATAGTCCAATCCTTGTTTCCAGTCCTAGGCAGTCCCTGCTTCCTTAAAACCACCAGCAATAGCCCAGAAGAGAGTAACTCCTAGTAAGGCTCCGTGTGCATTACAGAACTTTAAACTGTTTCCTTAAACATTACCACGAAGGATCACAGCAAGTACAAAGAATCATGGTTAGTACCACTCACACTTGTAGTAAGGGTAGCAAAAAGGAACTGATAAAAAGCACTATCCTAGGAACGTACCAGAAATGTGGCCACTCACTAGGGATTTAACACCAATTTTCTTGAACACAACAGGAATGTGCTAACCCAATCCCGATGTTCATGGAAAAGATGAGTGCTCCCATCTGGCCTGGCCTTCCATTCTGCACCTTTTAGTTTCTGCTAACAAGGAAGTGGGACTAAGTGGCTGTCCCCATAGGGTCATCTCTGGGCCAGGCTGATGCCACACCTCTCCATGTGAAGTTCGATGAGAACTTGTCTACGAGGGAAGTACATTATCTATTATCCTTGTGGCTGTTTTTTTTTTTAATTCAAACCTTCATTTCTTTCCAAAAATATTTTTATAGATAAAATTATATTGATCAGTCATAGAGCATGGGAGAATGTCAGACCCTTTCCTTGCAAGGTACCTTTTCATTAAAACTTCAAGGTGTTCCCAGAGGAGGAAAAAAAAATCAACATATTTTCTTTATTGCATGATTCATTATTTTATGGATAACAAATTGATTTTTTTCCTGCCTACAATCTCCAGAAGATTGTTAGAGTCTTGTGCCAACCAGAGTCTCTAAAGTCAAGTGGCATACAGGTCTGATGGGAAAGAGCTTGGGTTAGTTAGCACTGTCCGCCACAGTTAGGACAAGGAAATTAGTTAGAATTCTTTAGTCACCGCCGTTAAATCTATATACAAGTGCTTTTTAGAGTGCTACATGTTTGAATTGAGGACAAAGTGAACTGACCTCAAATCTTCCTTTCAAATAGAGGTGCTTAAATTTAAAATAAAATAATATAGAGAAAGTAAATCTAATATAAAATCTGTGCCCTCTAAGTTCCACCAGGTCTGGTAATTTGCACCGGAAAAAAAAAAAATCTGAAAAATTTTAAAAAGAAAATCGAGGATGGCATGTTTTTCCTGTGGTGGGGAG
The DNA here is from genome assembly GCF_000001635.26 of Mus musculus. NCBI lineage: Eukaryota > Metazoa > Chordata > Mammalia > Rodentia > Muridae > Mus > Mus musculus. The sequence goes on from NC_000079.6 coordinate 16,948,631, forward strand.
GGACTATATTTGGGGCACAGAAAAGCAACTAGTAAGTTATGTGATGTAACCTATAAAGCATAGCTCCTTAAAGGACAAATTTTATATTGATTTCCATGTAAATAAACTGGCTTGTTCCTGCTGAGCAAGTATGCAGATTGCTATATTTCTTCAAATCTTGACAGCTGAGAAACCAAGATAGATTATAAAATATTCACTAATTCAAAGACCAAGCAGGAGTGAGTAGGTCCTGGGCTTGTCAAATAGCAGCTGATGGATATAGCAATTCCCCTGGTTTGATCATTATAGAACACCAGCATTTGAACATTGTATCATCTCTTTGTGTTCCATAACTATTTATTGTATCGCATGTCCATGAAGATAAAGTAACACTTTAAAATTGAAAGTCTTTGAAGGTCTGTCTTGTTGCCCCCACCCAACTCCCCATGAACTTCACGGTGGTAGAACAGGGCAGGTACTAGATAGACACTTCATTGTAAGTTGAAAATGCCTTACCAGGAGTAAGCAAAAATTTGTGATAAGGACAGCCTCCAGTAAGAAGATCAGAGATTATTTGTCAGGGGAAGGCAATATGCTTATGTCTCAATAGAACAAATAGCGCACGAGACAACTTTGGAAATAGGTATGGAAATAAAATAAGAGTGTGGAAGTTGAATCATTTACTTGGATTCAAAATATGTCTGGAGAGCCTCCCTCGAATGCATGATGACTTGGCTTAATGTTACATCTCCTTTAAATTAATTTAGAAGACTATACCTGTACTGATTTATATCTACTTCCATGGAAAGAGATGAAATGATTCACTCACATTATATTTAGGCCAGAGATAGTGTAATATGGTGAGATTGACTTCTAAAAGGTATAAGGGACGGCCAGTTAAACCAGACCAATTTTTTCCTCCTAGAAAAACCACACTAGGTGTTTTAAATCATTTTAAATTCAGACTCTCATCAGTTTCAACAGTTATTCTGTCATAGTAGATGTGTGACCCCAACAATTCCCTTTATCCGTTTAAATCTCAACTCTTAAATCTGTAAAGTATAGGGCAAACACCTACCTAGCAAGGTAGAGGAAATTAAGCACCTTATACAAAGTGTGCCTCAGAACATAGGGGTGTGTTAACTGGTGATTACTGACATACCAAATAACTATAGGTATACAGATATGATATATATAATATAATATAATATACATTTATAGAGTATATATATATATGGTATGAAATTATATATGACATATTATATAACCTATATACAGATATAGTGTTGTCAACTAGGTATGCTTTTGGAAATGTGGAAAATACACCTTGCAGTCAAAAAACAAACTGTGCTTTCACCTCCTACCAAAACCTCCTGTATAAGCCTGTGAGCAAGGACAAAGTAAACAAACTATTTTTTTGTAATTTCTGTAATATGGGTAGATCAAGGTCATCTAACTTATTTTGAGCACCGTTCTTCGCTGACCCTTAAAGATAGTGTGGTGGTACTGTCAAAGGCTTTCATTGCAGAATGTTCAGGCATGTCTTTTACTGGTATTATTTAATACTTCTTTTTGTCCCTTACCAAATAAAACAAAAAACAAAAACCAAAAAACCAACCTAGTAGTACCAGATATGCTAAGTCCAAAAGTATCAAATGTTACTGTAAGCCATATGCTGGAGATTGGTTCTAATGGTTTGATTCAATCGGGAATCTGCATGTCCAGATGCTGAATGTCCTTGTCTCCAATTGGTTTTTGATCGATCAATAAAGACGCCAATGGCCAATGGTGGAGCATAGAGCAGGACACTTAGAGTTGTTCAGGTAGGATGCAAAGGGGAATGCGGAATCGCCAGGACTAGGGGAAGAAGGGTGGGCCACTATATGGGAGATAAAGTCAACCAGCCACCTGAAATTTCGGGTAAGTGGCCACTAGCCATTTTCCTGATTGGGCCTGAGGTAGCAAGGGAAGGTTTAGGAGTGCTCAGCCTTTGAGGTAGCCACGGCATTTAAAAATAAGCTAGTGTGTATGTGTTTCATTAATATATCTGCCAGGAGCACAGATATGTATAGCCAAAACTCACAGCCATATGCTGATAGATCATTCCTTTCTTCCAGAGACTGTGATGGGGGATAATAAATTCTAGGCTACCTGGATACCACAGAACAATCTCTCTGTGGCTCTGAATCCAAAACACTACCAAGGTGGGGTGTGTATTGGTGAGGTTACTTTGACATACAATTCCCAGGAACAAGAATTTAATTCCATGGGTGAGTTTTCAGTCATCATTTTGTTTTTATTTAGAAGTTGTGGTCACACGGCCCCCAATGGAGGAGCCAGAGAAATTACCCAAGGAGCTAAAGGGAACTGCAACCCTATAGGTGGAACAACAATATGAACTAACCAGTACCCAGGAGCTCTTGTCTTTAGCTGTATATGTATCAAAAGATGGCCTAGTCGGCCATCACTGCAAAGAGAGGCCCATTGGACTTGCAAACTTTATATGCCCCAGTACAGGGGAACGCCAGGGCCAAAAAGGGGGAGTGGGTGGGTAGGGGATTGGGGGGGTGGGTATGGGGGACCTTTGGGATAGCATTGAAAATGTAAACGAAGAAAATACCTAATTAAAAAAAAAAGAAGTTGTGGATCCTTTGAACCCTGTCCCATTTAAATTAAACATTACTTATAGAACACAACAATGTTCACCAGATTCATCATCAGCCAAGGCTCATCATTCTTTATATTCAAACCAAATCTCTTTGGTTTTTTTTTCCTTTTAGCAAAAATGTTTCCATTGTTACATTATACAGGTGTGGTATTTTAGGTAGTTTGAAAGAGTGAGAATGTGAGAAAAACCTATATATTATAAAATTCCTAATTCCTTTCAAAGTTTTTTTTTTAACTTCTACATAAATGTCATCACCAAAATGTAATCACAATCCTAGAAGACTCAATTCCTTTGCCCTACAGGTTCCTATATAGCATCTGAAGATCAAATAGAGGGAAACTACACTGTAATCATCCCAGCCCCCAGCTGAATACTGAGAAAGTAACAAATTAATTTATTGGTAAACAAACATCCGTAAATGTTACAGAACTGATCAATAATTACAAAGGTAAAATGGCAGGCAAATATACACTATTCTACTGATTGCCCTCTTCTACATAAATTATAGCATTATGCTCACTACAGTGTTTCCTGCCAGGGCCAAAACCAGTCTTCGGCAATAAATGTTGGAGTACCAGTAGATATACTACTTTTCAGAATTGTTTATTTTCCTCTTCCCTGTAGAGAAATGGTAGTTTAACCTTTTTTAAAATAGAAAAAAAAAAAAAAAGACTGACTTCCAAAATGCTGATATAATCACAAGCTTATACAATTGCCTGTGAATCTTAAGCTAAGGAAAGAAATAATATAGCAACCAAAAGATTTAGGTTTCCTGAGAATTGGGCAGTATTGTGCAATGCTAACATCTGATGAAGTGCCTTTTGCCCTCACGCCAGTTGTTTAAGACATTTCTGTATAAAACAGATTTATACCATCCATTTTCATTAATTTCCTGTTTCTCTGTCCATTCACTAAGCAAGCATTCGGAGGTCTCAGCCATCAATGGCGACTGTTAAGAGCTTGACCTAGGAAGTGAAGACTCCTCTGGGAGCAATTTGATTAGTTAATACTAGTTCTGAGCCCCCTGTGTGACTGTGCGAGCCTCCTTATGACTGTTCACATTCAGGAATGAATTACTTGACCTTAACTTTCTCCACAGGGGTACATACCTTAATTTTCCACACAAATTTTCAAATGGAATTAAAGAAACACTTCACTTATTTAGAGCTCGGCTATTTACAAACTGCTGGAACACATGCAAAAAGTATCTTTGCAGGCAAAGTGATGGCCTAAAATACTATGACCTTTCCCTACCAGTGAGCTGCTAATCATCTAAAGCAATTGCCCCTTGGTTTAAAAACAGTTCTTGTCACTATCCAATATTGTTTCAGCTGACTGGACAATAAGAGAAATGTATGATAAATTAGAAAGAGGCATTAAAAGAGAAAATGCACTGAAAGTGTAAAAATAACTAATCAAAAACATGTAGATGTAGGACCCTTAGGCCTCCGGTCCATAAGGACATCACATAAAAGTGTAAAACAAATAGTAATATTCATAATAATTTTACTAATTTTTTGTTGGTTGGTAAGTAGCAAACATATTTTATAAAGGAGATTTGCAAAAATCCCATAGATGAAAAATATTTCAACATGATTAACACTTGTGTAAATGACAATGATCTATCCATCACCTATGATGCTGTAGGATAACGGCAACAGTGTTAGGTAATGAAATATTTACTAGCTCAAACTTGTAAATCTTCATGCAAGAAAGACAAAAGATGAGAAGAAGGAGAAAGGGAGAACTGGAGGAGTAGGAGAAGGTGGTGGTGGTGGCAGTGGTGGTAATGGAAGAAGAGAAGGAAGAGGAGGAGGAGGGAGAAGAGGAGGAAAAGGAGCAGGAAGAGGAGGAAGGAGCAGGAGGAGAAGGAGGAAGAAGAGGAGGAAACACCAGAAAGCTATTGTTCTCCAGAGAAGACAAACTTTGATGTGTAAACTATAGGAACTTAGAACGCAGTCTGAGTTGGTGCAGAATGTCACCTGGTAGCAAGAAAGATATGGAAACCAAGCTACAGGAAAAATGTAACTCTTTTCCCTCCTGACTTTGCTTAGGAAAGTGCGGAAGGGAGAGAAGTGGGAAAGTACATGCTATTATTCGAGTTACTGCTGACGCTGACTTTGACGGATTCTTTAGGAGCTAAAGGGTTACTATGAAGAGTTGTAGTTGAACAGACAGATCAAGACAGCTACAGGCAGGCTGAGTGGTCACCCTTGTTTTCAGAAGCAAGTTGAAAGTTCCTTTACAAAGTGTATATCCTCTAATGATTTTTGAAGTAGGAAATGACTATAAACATGACAGGGTCACTTGTAGAGGCTTCCCATAAAATAACATGAAAGGATGGCCTCTCAGATTTCTGTGCTCATTCATTCATACTTACTGTAATAAATAATTATTTTAGAACAATTTCTCTCCTTTAATAGATCATAAAGTTTTAAGAATATCATCTTTTCCTTAGTTTACTCCCTTTCAGGACCTACTCATTTAGTAGCTATGGTAAGTAATTGTTTTTTTTGGGTTTTTTTTGTTTTTTTGTTTTTTTTGTTTTTTTTTTTTTATCTAAACTTATACACACCACGCCCGGCATGGTGGCGCACACCTTTAATCCCAGCACTCAGGAGGCAGAGGCAGGTGGATTTCTGAGTTCGAGGCCAGCCTGGTCTACAAAGTGAGTTCCAGGATAACCAGGACTATACAGAGAAACCCTGCCTCGAAAAAAAAAAAAAAAAAAAAAAAAACACAAAAAACAAAGGCAAAACAAACAAACAAGTTATACACACCAAGAAAAATGAGGGAATTTGAATCTGAACATTTTAAATAAAATGAATAATAATTACATCTCTATTTCCCTGTCTAATATCACATTAAATTCATTATGGTAAATTATCTGTTTGAACTTATAGAGTTCCCTGAGATTTTGGGTTTCTCTGCACTACAAAACAGTTTAGCCTCTCAAACTCACAGCACAGTGAATATGTATTACATAAAGGAAAACTGAAGACCACAATCAACCCCTCCACCACCTAGACACTGAATATCCTTTTCTATGATCTATCTGGTTGAGTTAATCTGATACTCGCCTTCACGAAACACCTCCGAACTCCATATCTAATCCAGGCCTCACATTTAGTTTGCCTGCACAGTCTGGCCACTGGCCACCTTTGCCTGTTCCACCCCCCATTTCTAATCTAACACCAGCATGCTTTCCACTGCCCCCCCCCCCCCAAACCATATCACATTTAACCACTGTATCCAGCCAGATCTTGCACATGCTTTGCCAGGCTCTAGATCTATTTGATCATTCTTTCCACAACCCTTCTGAATGCCTAAATCTACTCCAAAATTTCAGGCTTGAACCAGCACACATCCTGCACACCAGCCCAGTTCCCTATGTCTATGTAACTTAATTAAACCTGAGCCATATTTAATATTTAGGTCCAATTAAGCTCTAAAATTCTTTGATCTGGCACTAACTATCTCTGTCCACATGACACAACAGGATTAACAAAATAATACACATACCCAGATCTCATTGCAAAAATGAAAACACATGAAAGATCAAGGCATTATCCCTCCTGACTAAAATTCACCAGTCTTATAGAAATGTTTATCAATGAGAATTACCTAGATGAACCATAGGATAGAGGATGATTTTTTTTTTTAAAAGTTCATGTACTTTACCAAAGAATTCAAGTAGTTTAAAGAAGACACGAATGGAAAGGTCAATAAACTTAAGGAGAATGAACTAAAGGAGAAGAAAACACACATATAAGGCTGATATATATGATTGTGACAATGTGGTATTTTAAAACAGAATTCAATAGATTTGAAACATAGAAAAGAACTCAAGATGAATTGAAGATAGGGTTAAAAAACTTCAATAACCCAAATAGAAAGTTCCAGGGATAGAATTTACTACTAAATAGAAATGAATAAATGAATGAATGAGTCCACTCAAAGTAGACTGAATCCATTAGAATTCAAAGCTAACATAGAGGATCAAGATGAAATGAGCAAAGAATATAGAAAAACTCAAGGAAAGAACATACAAAATACACAGAACATCATGGAAAGACCAAACCTTTAAACTGCAGGAATAGATGAAGGAGAAGAAGGCCATGGAAATGGCATAAACCAAGTCAACAAGATCATAGAAGAAAACAACTTCCCAAACTAAGAAAATAGATACCCAAACAGATACAAGTAGCACACAGAACACCAAGGAGACAAGACTAGAAAAGAAACCCACTGCTACATATCATAGTTAATCAGTAAATATACAGAACAGAGAAATAATATGAGAAAGCTGCAAAAGAAGAACCACAAGTCAACATATAAAAGAAAACTCATCAGAATAATAGCTGATTTCTCAATAGAAATTCTGAAAGTCATGAAATACCTGAATCAATGCCCAAGTCCTAAATGACTACAGGCAAATATAGGGAGCAATATTTCAGGATGAGAAGGGGAAAGACCATAGCCAAGAGATTTTACAAAGAAAACTAAGGTATAATTAACCATGGCTCCAGATACATATGTAGCAGAGGATGACCTTTTCTGACATCAATGGGAGGGGAAGCCCTTGATCCTGTGGAGGCTTGATGTCCCAGCATAGAGAGATGCTAGAGTGGTGAGGGAGGAGCGGGTAAGTGAGTGGAGGAGCACCCTCATAGGGGCAAAGGAGAGGGAGGAGAGGAGGATGGAATGGGGTTTTGTGGAGGGGTAACCAGAAAGGAGGATGTCATTTGGAATGCTAATGAACAAAATGATTAATAAAAAAAAAGGAAAAAGAGAAAATCAGTGAGAACATAAATAACTTAGTGATACAAATAAAAAACGTAGAAAAGCAAGTCAAACCCAATGGATAGCAAGAAATAATAAAAATTAGAGCTGAAAATGAAATAGAATTAAAAAAAACAATACCAAGAATCAATATATCTATGAGCTGACTCTTTAAGAAGGGGATCCATCCCATAATCAGCCACCAAATCCAGACACTATTGCATATGCCAGCAAAATTTTGCTGAAGGGACCCTAATATAGCTGTCTTGTGTGAGGCTATGCCAGTGCCTGGCAAATACAGAAGTGGATGCTCACAGTCATCTATAGGATGGAACACAGGACCCCCAGTGGAGGAGCTAGAGAAAGTATCCAAGGAGCTGAAGGGGTCTGCAACCCTATAGGTGGAACAACAATATGAACTAACCAGTACCCCCCGGAGCTCGTGTCTCTAGCTGCATATGTAGCAGAAGATGGCCTAGTTGGCCATCATTGGGAAGAGAGGCCCCTTGGTCTTGCAAACTTTATATGCCTCAGTACAGGGGAATGCCAGGGCCAAGAAGCAGGAGTGAGTGGGTAGGGGAGCAGGGCAGGGGGAGGGTATAGGGAACTATCGGGATAGCATTTGAAATGTAAATAAAGAAGATATCTAATAAAATAAAAAAGAAGGTAAACAAGATCAATAGACCTCGGCCCGAGTGATCATAAGCAAAAGAGGGAGAGAATCTAAGCCTTTGATTCAGAAATGAACAGAGAAATGGTATAATAGACACCAGAAAAGTCCCGAATATTTTGAGGTAGTTCTTTTAAAACCTATACTTCATTAAGTTGAACAACCTAAAGTAATGCACAAATCTCTAGACTCAATCAAGCCACCAAAATTAAAGCAAAGAAAGGTCAGTGACTTAAAAGCCCCATAACAAATGAGGACATTGAGACAATAATAAACAGCCCTTCAGCTAAAAAATTCCAGTCCCAGACAGATTTTCTGATTAATTTTACTAGGTTTTCAACAAGGATCCACAACAATCCTTTTAAAACTATTCAACAGAAGATAAACAGAAGGTGTACCTCCAAGCTCCTTCTATGCAGCCAGTATTACACTACTATGAAAACCAGTTAAAGACACAACAATGACATCAACAAAAACAACAAAAACTCTAGGACAATATCCGCAATGAGCATACACTGAAAAATCTTAAATAAAATATGTACAAACTAAATACAGACATATATCAATAAGATTATCTTATTATCTATTATGACTAAGTGGTCTTTGTCCCAGAAGGTAAAGAAGTGATTCAATGTACACAAGTAAATAAGTATAAGTTCACATAAACAGACTTAATGACAAAATACACATGCAGAAAAAGCTTTCATGATAAAAGTCTTAGAGAAAGGAGGACTAGAGGGAACGTAAGTCATATGGAGAAACCTACCACCAACATCATCCTAAGTGGGGAAGTACATGAAGCAATTCCATTGAAGTCATGAAAGAGACAGGGTTATCCACTATTTGGATTGGTTTTTAATATTGAAGAACTAGTTGGAACAAGAAGGAAAGAAAGAAAATTAAAGGGCAGCAAACAGGAGAAATCAATGTATCCCTATTGGTAGATGACATAATTTTATATTAAAAGGATCCTAAAATTTCCACCAGAGACCTTGCTGAAACTATTAACATGAAACTCAATTAGAAGATCAAAGTGGATACTTTGATACTTTTTAGAAGAGGGAACAAAATACCTATGGAAGGAGATACAAAGTTCGGAGATGAGACTGAAGGAAGGACCATCTAGAAACTGCCTCACCTGGGAATCCATCCCATAAACAACCACCAAACCCAGATGCTATTGCAGATGCCAACAAGATTTTGCTGACAGGACCCTGATATAGCTGTCTCCTGTGAGGTTATGCCGGTGCCTGTCAAATACATAAGTGAATGCTCATAGTCATCTATTGGACGGAACACAGGGTCCCCAATGAAGGAGCTAGAGGAAGTACCCAAGGAGCTGAAGGGGTCTGCAGCCCTATAGGAAGAACAACAATATAAACTAACCAGTACTACCAGAGCTCCTTGGGACTAAACCACCAATCAAAGAAAACACATGGTGGGACTCATGTCTCTAGCTGCATATGTAGCAGAGGATGGCCTGATCGGCCATCAATGGGATGAGAGGCCCTTGGTCTTGAGAAGATTCTATGCCCCAGTATAGGGGAATGCCAGGGCCAGGAAGTGGGAGTGGGTGGGTTGGAGAGCAGGGAGAAGGGGGAAGGAGACAGGGGGTTTTGGAGAGGAAACTAGGAAAGGGGATAGCATTTGAAATGTAAAAGAAGAAAATATCTAGTAAAAATATATTATAAAAAAGAAACTATTAACATATTCAGCAGTATGTCAGGATACAAAAACAACTTGCAAACATCAGTAGTTTTTATAGGCATCAACAACAGACATACACAGAAAGAGATCTTGGATATATTCCTATTCACAGCAGCTTCAAAGAAAATAACACATCCAGGAACAACCCTGGCCAGGGAGATGAAAGATCTCTTGGGGGAGGACCCTATTAGAGGCAAAGGGGAGGGGCAAGGGTGGGATAGCATTTGAAATATAAACAAATAAAATGATTAAAAAATAATTTTTTTTTGAGACAGGGTTTCTCTGTGTAGCCCTGGCTGTCCTGGAACTCACTCTGTAGACCAGGCTGGCCTCGAACTCAGAAATCTACCTGCCTCTGCCTCCCAAGTGCTGGGATTAAAGGCGTGCACCACCACCGCCCGGCTAACAAATAAAATTTTTAAAAAATAAAAAAAAATTTTAGAGCTCTGAAGGAGAGATGCCAGAAAATGGAAAGAACTCCCATGTTCATTGAGTTTTAGAATTAATATTGTGAAAATGACCATCCTACCAAAAGACATCTAAAGATCCAATGCAATCAAATTCATGATCTCATTATGTATAAGTAGAAAAAGTATCTTAAAATTCATATGGAATCAGAAAAGTCCCAAAATAGCCATGAAAATCCTGAGCAAAAAGAACATAGAGGATGGATTACCATTCCAGACCTCAGCTATAGACCAAGGTAACAAAACAAACAGACCAAGGAAACCAAATACACAGACGGAGGAAACAAAATTGAAACTACAAGTGTGTATACATAACTAATTATAGTCATCTAATATTCAACAAAGATGGCAAAACATACACTTGATAAAGCACATCTTCAACCAAAAATTGCAGGGAAAACCGGATATGCATATGTAGAAGAATGAAATTATATCCGTATCTATCACCATACACAAAACTAAGAGCTTAAGAACCAGAGGGGGTGGAGGACACCAGAAAAGGCCCCTCTAGATCAACTGAGCAAAACTCATGTGAAACACAGAGACTGAAGCAGCAAGCACAGGCTCCCATTGGTCTGCACCAGGCCCTCTGCATATGTATTATGCCTGTCAGGTTAGGTCTTAATAGGACTCTTGAGTATGGGAAAGTGTGGGACTCTGACTCTTGTGCCTTCTCTTGGGCTTTTCCTTCAATTGGTTTACCTTGCCCAACTTCTATGTGATGATTTTTGTTTTATCTTATATTTTAGTTCTTTGTTTTGATGTTCTTTCTTAGAAACCTGTTCTTTTCTAATAAGAGACAAAAGGACGTGAACCCTGATGGGAGAGAAGATGGGGAGGACCTGAGAGGGGAAATACAAATTAACCTCAAATGGATTGAAGACCTAACATACATACATTTATTTATTTATTTATTTATTTATTTATTTTACATCCTGATTACTGTCCTCCTTTCTGGATTACCTTCCACAGTCCCACTCCCCAATACTCTATACTTTTCCTCTGATAGAGTAGCGCCCCCCCCCCCACACACACACACATCCTTGTTTATTCCCCCACCTTGGCACATCAAGTCTCAGCAGGGCTTCTTCTCCCCCTGAGACTATACAAGACAGCCAAGTTAGGGGAATAGATTCCACAGACAGGCAACAGCTTTAGGGATAGCCCCTGCTCCAGTTGTTCCAGATTCACATGAAGACCAAGGTGCATATTTGCTATGTGTGTGTGCGAGACTAGGTCCAGTCTGTGTATGCTTTTTGGTTGGTGGTTCAGTCTCTGAGAGCTCCCAAGGTTCCTGGTTAGTTGACTCTGTTGGTCTTCCTGTAGAGTTTCTATCCCCTACAGGGCTTTTAGTCCTTCCCCAACTCTTCCATAAAAGTGCCCAAGCTCCATCTAATGTTTGGCTGTGGGTCTCTGTATCTGTGGATGGAACCTCTCAGAGGTCATTTATGCTAGACTCCTGTCTGCAAGCATAACAAGAGAATCATTAATAGTGTCAGGGACTGGTGCTTGCCTATAGGTTGGGTCTCTGGTTGGTCCAATTATTGACTGGCCTCACTCTCTGCTCCATTTCACATCCTTGCATTTCTTATCAGTAGGATAAATTTTGAGTCAAAAAATTTGTGGGTGGATTGGTGTTCCTATCAATCCACTGAAGTTCCAGCCTGACTATAGGGGATGACCCCTTCAGGTTCTGTATCCCCACTGCTGTGAGTCTCAGCTAAGGTCACCCCCATTGATTTTTGAGAGCCTCCCCTATAGCACAGCGCTGAAGATACCCCCCACATACCCCTGACACCTGCAGATTTCATTCATTCTCATGGCCATCTGGCCATCTCTCCTGTTTCTCCCCACACGTGATCCTAAAATCCCTGCCTTTCCCCTCTTCACTCCCTCCTATCAGTTCTCTCCCTCCATTTGCCTCCTAAAACGATTTTATTCCCCAATGTAAGTGAGATTCAAACACCCTTGCTTGGGTCTTCCTTCTGGTTTAGGGTCTCTGAGTCTATATAATGTAGTGTAGAGACCCTGCATTTTATGACTAATATCCACTTATAAGTGAGTACATATTATGCATGTCCTTTTGGATCTGGGTTACATGACTCAGGATGATATTCTCAAGTTCCATCCATTGGCCTGCAAAATTCATGATGTCTTTGTTTTTAATAGCTTAATAGTATTATATCGTGTAGATATACCACATTTTCTTTATCGATTCTTCAGTTAAGGGATGTCTAGGTTGTTTCCAGTTTCTAGTCATTGCAAAGCTTCTGTGAACATGGTTGAGCAAATGTCCCTGTGGTATAGTGGGGCACATGCCCAGGAGTGGTATAGCTGGTTCTTGAAGTATAATTATCCCCAGTTTTCTGAGAAACCACCAAATTGATTTCCATAGTGGTTGTACAAATTTATACTCCTGCCAGAAATGGAGGAGTTTTCTCCTTGCTCCACATCCTTTCCAGCATGTGCTATATCACTTGAGTTCTTGAACTTAGCCATTCTGATGGATGTAAGATGGAATCTCAGAGTTGTTTTTATTTGCATTTCTCTGAGGACTAAGGACATTGAATATTTTTAAGTGTTTCTCAGCTATTCAAGATTCCTCTGTTGAGAATTCTGTTTAGTTAAGTACCCCAGGTTTTAATTGGGTTATTTGGGTTGTTGGTATCTAACATCTAGTGCTCTTTATAGATTTTGGATATTAGCCCTTTTTCAGAGGTAGAGTTGCTATGAAGATCCTTTCCCAATCTGTGGATTGCTGTTTTATCCTAATGACAATTTCCTTTGCCTTACAAAAGCCTTTCAGTTTCATGAGGTCCCATTTATCAATAGTTGATATTACAGCGTGAAGCACTTGTGTTCTGCTCAGGATGTTGTCTCAGGATAGTTCAAGGCTATTCCCCACTTTCTTTTCTATTAGATTCAGTGTTTCTGGTTTTATGTTGAGGTCTTTGATCTACTTAGACTTGACTTTTGTGCAGGGTGATAGATATCAAGCTGTACTACAGAGCAATAGCAATAAAAACTGCATAGTATTGTATAGGATCAGACATGTGGATCAATGGAATTGAATCAAAGACCATGAAATAAACCCACACTATGGACACTTGATTTTTCACAAAGGGAAGATGTTCTTATTATGATTCACTTGCCAAGGAATTAAAGCCAACAACTGGAAAGTGGGACCTCCAAATAACTACTGTACAAGTAAAAAAATTTAGTGAAGAGGAAACCCAAAGAATGGTAGAACATCTTTGCCAGCTATACAGCAAATAGAAGACTAATATCCAAACTACATAAATAATTCAAAGAACAAAGATTTTTTTTAAAACCTACAAATGACACAGAGAATCAATTTTAAAAAGATTTTTCAAAAGAGATTGGAGATGAAAGGGGAGTTGTTATAACAGAAAAATAGATGGGCTGGAGATCCCAGAGAACTGAGTGCAGAATCCTCAAAGAAAGAAGAAAGGGAAAGTGGCAAGGAAATATCTTTTTAAAATATATTCATTGTCCCTAGAAAGTATGAAAAGACAAATCAAAAACAGCTTTGAGATTTCGTTTTACACTAGTCAGAATGTCAAAGATCAACAAAACAACTGACAATAAATGCTGGGGAGGATGTAGGGAAAGGGAACCCTCATTCATTCCAAAAGCTAAGAACAAATCTATCCTATGATGCATCTGTATCATTCTACACAGATACTTGCTCAACCATGTTCACTACTGCTGTAGTACAGCAGCTGAGAAATGGAAAGAACTTAAATATTCAACAACATAGAATATTATTCATCAGTAAATAAAAATAGAATCATGAATAAGAACTAGAAAAGGTTATATTGAGGGAGGAGACCCAGATACCAAAGAACAAATGTCACAGTTTCTCTCTCATCTGAAGATTCTAGCTCCATGTTTTCAGAAATAAGTATGTACTACTGAAGCCTGGAATGTGAAAATGGATGATTGCAGGAGAGCAGCGAGTAGAATAACAGAGGACACTGGGAATTATTTGAAGGGAAAATGAAAAAATCATGGTGGGGGCTCTAATTATGGAGGAGAGGGAGATTAAGGAGGAGGGTAAAAAAAACAGAGGATGTCTGAAAATGTCATAAGGATCTTATTATTACCTATCTACCTAAAATTGCACATAATTCATATAATACTGTATAAACATTGATAGCTTAAATAACTTTTTTCTCATCTGGGATGCCAGTACTCCCTTTAACAAATATAAGCTATCTAACAAAAACTCCAATACTGTTCCTGATAAATCCATTTGAGTTGTTGATATGGATTGTCCAAAAGACTCCTAAAACATTATAGGCTATTGCCCTAGGCTACTTTTCAGATGCTACTTCTGAAGACAACATGCTCTTTGAACACAGGAACAAGAGAACCTGAGTTAGATTAAACCTGAAAATCTCCTCTCTAAGGAATGGTTTTAGTGGTGCCAAGAAGGATTGAACAGTATCTTAAAAGCTTCCCAAAGAGGAAAGCAACCACTAGTCCTACCCAGAGATGATGTCTATGAAGCACAACAACAACCATCGTGACAGGATAATCCCAAGCATACAGTAGTGGTGCATATGCATTGATAGTAGCCAATAGCTCTCCAATTGGATCTGAGACCCTTTCACTCAGCAAGAGAGGAAATTATGCCTACTATTAGAAATCTAGCCAAATATCTGGGGATAGTGAAGTCATGGATCTTGGAGAAAGGTAGCTTTTCTGCATGTCTTGTGCAACTTGTGAATAGGGTGACATTTTGGGAGGTAGAAGTTGTCCCCCCCCCCCCACACACACACAGGGACTTCTAGAACCTCTTGTTATATTAACTGGTGCAAAGTTGGAGCTAAGCTTGCTGTTGGGATACCTAGTGGTTTTGTCTTATCCATATAAATATGCAGACCAATGTGAAATGTTTCCTTAAAGTTGGTTCACTCTCCATCTTCCTGGGACATTTCACAATGCCTCCAACAATGAAATACTCATAAAGGAGGGATCATATATGTTTATGTGAAAATAGACCTGAAGTCCATGAGGCAAGAAAACAAGTAACAAAATCATTAAAGGCCACAAAGAGAAACTATAATCAAATCTGGATAGAGTTTTTTGAGATCTGTGTTCCTCTATACCTCAACTTTGAGTGCTTAGGGGCTCAAAGTTAACAGGCCCTAGTCTTGCCAAATAACTCACGTGTGACTTGGTACAAGCTGCCAGATAAAGCCAGGTCTTGTATTAATCTGAAGTAGCTGTAACTCACTTAGTAGTCACCCTTGATCAAACACAAGGCAACCACTACACTCTGAGGAATATATATATGTATGTATGTATATATATATACCAAGTCTTTGATGAATACACAAATGAAATGCCTTCAGGAGGTAGCAAAGCATCACAATTAATGGATGTGGATTCTTTATGAAGCCAGAATTAGCTGCAGAGTATAGCTGTGTGGCTGACCTTAGCTACATTATCACATTTCCTTGCAGCTTAGTTTATTATTTTATAAATTAAGACTGTGAGTGCCTCTCTCGGAGTGTCATCTGTCTGAAAGTTTGATATAAGGCATGTTAGTAAGGAACTAACAGCATGGCTGTGGTCACAAACAATTAGCTAGTTTTATTAAGCATCCTTTATGGTACTTGTCCTTATTTTGATGTGTGTTACAAGGTATTTCTTTACATTCATATCCCCACATATAACATACATTCTAAAGATTATCACCAAACTTATGCTATAGTTTAGTTTATAGGAAAACATGCCCCAAGGCCTGAAGCAAGACTGCCCTGTTACCAGCTCATAAGACTTTGCAGCATACTAAGTACTTCTCTCAGATCTGCAAATTTTGCTCCAAACCATCTAAAAAAAATGTGCATCTTTTTTTATAGGAAAAATACTTTGTTGACATAAGAATATAGGAAAAGTATGATCCTGAGTCCTATTTAAATAACTCACCTGGTTTTCCCACACAATGACAGTCAAATCATCCTTACTATTAAATGTCATTTTCCTAATATACTTTAGGATTTCTTCTTGGAGGTTAAAGTCTGTTTCTTCTCATTTGCCACATTAGGGAATTAACTGGGGATTTATAGGCATCCATCATATACCACACTGTCACCGCTACTCAGTCATGCATCTTAATTTCTCCACATATTACCACTTAAATCCTACCCCGTAATCACCTCATCATCTTTGTCACATTGAAAAAGTTGCTTTCCACTTAATCAACTTCATTTTAAGAGCCAGAGCATGAACAACGGTGCAGACTTCTCTTAGTGTGGTGTTATTGAAGCTCAATGAAAAGGACATGTTTTCTCTTCGAGTGATTTCTTTGATTCCATGAGAATGCTTGCTTCTAGTGCAAGAGCATCACCATGTGAGCTGTTTCTGCTCTGCACTCCAGCACTACTCTACTTCACTGCTAAAGCTTTTTCTTGTTAAATATGGCTCTAGGTGACAGGAGATGACCCCAACCCTCATCACCATGATCTCTAGGACACAAAGATCCCTGAGGTGAGCAACAGATTGACTAATGTGTATGACTGTCCACCCCCCATGAAAGGAAAAAAAAACCCTCTTTAAACAGTCCTCAGAATCCTTGGTCCCTTGAGCTATAAAGTAAGAGAAAATTTAAGCAACCAGTTTGATGTGCTTTTTTTTTCCTTTGTTAGTACACCCTAGTCATTTTTAAAGAAATAAATAGCAATTACAGATTGTCTCATGTGGCTGCAAAGTATGTATGTTCCCAGTGGTCTGACCTACAAATCACTTCTTCTCGGGCTTCTCAGAAGAGCTCAGAGGTCTCCACTGTCCTTTTTCTTAACTCCTCCATTTCCTTTACTTATGGATTTAAGGAAATGACACTCATTAAATTATTCCCATCTAACAAAAATTCCACATATAAAAAGGGACTGTATTTCTGAGAAAAGGTACAGAAATTAAAACCTACAGACCTTTGTTTAACGTAGATTTCCCAGAGATTTTTGCCAACATGGTTAACTTTGATGAGACAAATATTGCTGATTCTTGCAAAGAACCGAGGGTTACTCCATTTTGGAAATACCAAGCTGTACCATGGTCCAACTCCAATGACTTCAGGATCTCTTCTGCTCTCTCTGTGGTGACATCTCTGAAGTATCATTTTATCTGCACAACCTATTCAGAATAACTTTGTGTAGAGCTTCATGGTACAGAGTGTCCACTACATACATTATACACAAGACCTAGTTGAAAAGCGAGTTAGAGTCCAGTTAGGCCTTATAGACCTGGTGGTGAGCCTCAGGCTCTCTTTGGTCCTATGGCTGGTCATCTGATTCACCATTGTCACATGTACCCTTATGCTGTGCTGCTTGTCAGCTAGCTCTTGGCACCTAGCAAATACCAGATAAACATTTCTTAAACAAAGAAATTATGTGTTTTGTCATTGTTCTTAGAAAAGCATGCATGCTTATTTTAAGGGCTGAAAAAACTAACAATGTATCTAATTTCATTTTTCTTAAGACTCTGCTACAGTAGGTATTATTTATAGTTCAGAAATGTTCAATAATGTATTTCTACTTCTTATATGTTCTGAGTCCTTGGGCATATATACCTTTTTTAAACTATTACAGTGTCCACAAGATATTAAGAAGGATTCCACTGAGATGAATTAAGTAGGCTTGATTGTTTTCAAATGTATCTTATAAAGCTAAATTTTCTTTCAAGACTTTCTGAGCTCTAACAATCTCTAGTACACCCTGTATTAATTTTTTGTTGTGGATAGTCCTGGTGCTGTTTGCATTTTGATGCTAATAGTGCTTCCCCAGAGGGGCTGCCTGGGACTAGGAGTGAATCATGTACTCAGGTGACTTCGTGTGAACCTTCTCTCCATTTGAACTTGTAAAATAAAGGCTAGAGCTGTTGGGTAGGCAGCAGAAGGGAAGGTGGAGCTGAAAAGTTTTAGGAAGAGTGAGGAGAGGGAGGAGAGAGGGGAAGAATGAAGAGGAGGAGGTGGAAAGAAAATGGAGCAGAAGCACATGGCCTGGAGAAACCGCAAGTTATAAGGGATCTCCTAGCTGGGGAATAGAGTAGTGTAGCAGTAGATCTGCCCAATCTAGGCACACAGCTTGTATTCACATTATTTGAGTTGTGTTTTCATTGCCTGGGCTTATTTGGGTTGGAGATTTACTGCACAACTTTACAACATACATATATCTCAGATGCAGTCTACCCTGTCTTAATGTTATACCATACATGTATAGTAATGAAGTCTATACAGTCTTAAATGCATTCTATACATGTATAATACATATAGTCTACCCTGCCTTAATTTTATATTATACATGTGTAGCACATGCAATCTACCCTGTCTTAAATGCACATCATATATGTATAACATATGCAGTCTAAGATATATATGTCTAACACATGCAGTCTACCCTGTCTTAAATTTACACCATACATGTATAACACATGCATATATAAAAGTAGAATCTAGCCAATAACTTCTTGTGATATTTGAAATTTTCATTTTAATCATACTTTCTTTTAAGCAAATTTTTGTTTATGACATAACATTTAATGAGTACTTCAAGGTCACAGTCCTGTGGCCTGATTATACTAATATCATTGTGCAATATTTGCTGTAGCCATTTTTGCTATCTCTCATCTTCCTACACTCAAGGTCAGTGCTTACTACACACTAACTCTGCTCACCCCTTCCCACTCTTTGATGAACACCATTCTGCTTCCTACAGGTTTACTTTGAAAATGTTGAATCCTTCAATAATTGTCAACTACTTTATCTGTACTCTTGTTCTGACTACACTATCAAACACATGTTTGAAGGGAAAAATCATCTTTAACTTTCTTATGCCGGTAAAGCATTGTTTACGATTTAATTAATGTTTCTCAAAGTAAATCAAGGCCTGAGTGTAAAGCAAGACCAGCCCCATGTAAGGAAGTGGAAACTTGCCACACAGCCCCAGGACTAGAAGCAGGCCATTGAAAAGACACAAATGATGGGGTAAGGCTGGGTAGTGGTGTTAACATGGTCGGTCTTTTGATGACTGAAATCCATATAGAGATCACAAACATTTTTCGTTCTTCTCCTTTACAAACTGCATTTCTGTTAATGTGTGAAAAGAAGGCAACCAGAGAGAATGTAAGCCACATGTTTTGGTGCATTTACACTTCTGTGCTCTTGAGAATATCAAAGTCGCCTAACAGGATATTTTCTGGAGAAGAAAAAAATAAATAAATAAAGACCTAGTAAAACACAAACAATCCCCAAAGGAGATGTGCTCAATGTAAGCTTCAATTCATGAAATCTAAACAGAATTAATCTTATATTACCTATAAGCTAAAATAAAATAAAGTTTATTATACATTTAGTTACTTTTAAATGGAGGTTAAATCCAAAAGTCTGTATATTAGGCTCAACTTTCCTTTCTGAACAGAAAGAATATGTTTAGTGACAGGTGTTGGGTCAAATTACTCAACTAATATTTGCTCAGTGCAGCAACACTCAGCAAGTCTCACTTTCTCCATCTACAAAATGGACATGAAAAGTGCATGTACTGAATTATCCTAGGGATATAACAGATCATAGCCATAAGTGCTCAGACAGCATATAAAGAGAACTCCCTAGCAAATGTTTGCTCACATGTATCTACCTTCACATCTGAATACTCCACACCATCGATGACATTAAACCTACTCATAAAATAAAATTTTATGAAATATAGAGAAATACATTTTCCTTTTATATTGAAGAATGAGAAATACTAGTGGTATTAAAAGCAATCAAAGGTAAAATGACATTAACCCAAAGATCCAGCAACTAAGAGGATGCAGATTCAACCTGGTAGAGTTTCTCTGTGGGCTGGCTCTTCTTTAATTCTCTGGAGATGCAGACAGCATGAAGGAGTGTGTCTTCACATTTGAAAATGTTTGTATTAACTGACATTATTTCTTAATTTTTAGTTTAATCAAAATTAGGATGTTGCTTATCTGTTCTTGAAAGTCACAGCTTTTAAAAATAATTAAGGGTTTATCTTAGGATAACTTTTTAAAGGGTAAGATCAGTAGGCTTCCCACTATGCCAGTAACACAGCCCCCTGTCACTTACGTAACGTCCAGGTGAAGGAAAACCTGGGGGAGCCTTCTAAGGCCTCCTTGTCCTCCCCCTCTCCATGATGTCTTAATCATCCTCAAAACCTGAGCCCAGAAACACACTGGCTGCTAAGTCTACTGCCAGATGAAGTCATGACAACGTGCAGACTTGATTTCATTAAAGCCGATGTGTAACAAACACGGAGAAGACAGCAATAGCTCAAGCTGAGTAGATAAGTTTGGAGGCCCACAGACCCAGCTCCATGCCAAAACTTCCTTAAGGTTTGGGGTGATGTGGCAAGTGGGATACTGCCTATGACTCATTGGTTAATTCCTGGGGTTTTAATTTAACCCCTTAATGCCTACTTCTAGCTCTGCCAACATCTTTTTGATATTAACACAATGTTGTCTGCTCAATCATAATTCAACTATCATCTTTTATTTTTTTAATTTAGTTTTAAACTGTATTCATCTATATTTTAGAAGACAGAGGTTTGTTTTTTCTAGCTGATTCTGAACTTGCTATATAGCCTAGGCTGACCTTATACTCACAATTCTGCCTCAGCCTGTTGACAGCTGGGTTTACAGATGTTTGCCACCCATTTAGCTTATATGGTACTTTTAAATGAAAAGCAGGCTTTCTCCAATAACATTTTCTTTGGCTAAGTCTTCATTACAGGAATGCATCTTAACCTAGTAAAGATTTATGGGAGAGTAAATAATTTTGTTTTGGAATTCAGGCAAATATTCATCTCTTTGTGTGCCAGTGTCTCTTCTTGGTGAGATAGCAGTAAGTAGAGCCACTCTCTCTTTAATGAGCACTAAACTGGTACCACCATCCCCATCCATCCAAGAACAAATACAGTGATGAAATCAAACAGCTTGTCTATGGGGAAGTCACCTAGAAGCCAAGATAATGTAACTTCTTGATTACCTACTTAAAGTCCTTAAAATGGAAGTAGGAGCTGGAAGATAGGTTTAAAATCTACTACTTATTTATTAATTTATATATTTTATTATTTCTCCAATGTTTGAATGCTCAACTTCATTTAATTTACAACAAAGATGCACTAGAAAATACATACATTTAATCCAGAATGAGACCTCTTTGGGTAGTAAATGAAAATTAGATCCAGCTTACATGCCAAGAATTGAAGAGCCAATACTAAAACATGGTTTACGGGCCCTCTAAGACAAAAGTGAATATTTTCCAGTCACTATGGCCTCCAGCCTTCCTGTGTTATTATTTCAGTTTTGTTTTGATTTCTATGTTAAGCTCAGCACTTGGGTATTTGATCAGGTTACTTTTCGCATACTCCTAACATGGGGAGAGTTGAAGAAATACCGAAGAATCTATATGTTCAATTGAAAGTTCACCCAAGAAAATTACATTATCTTTTACTTTCCCTTTGAAAGGGTCCTCTGAGAGGCTTTTGTCTTGGGAAGAAACCTCTTGCATCAGATTCATATTGGATTTCTTGTGAAGACAAATATATTGCACTTCATGGAGGAGTAATGACAGAAACCCTGGTTCCTCCTTTTCCTCTTGCCAGGTAAGATCTGCAACAGCTTTCCCAATTGCTGTCAGTTAGTCTAAAAATTTAGCTATACTTTGATTTCAGAAACATCTACTTTCATATCTAAAGGGAAGGAAGAAAGATGAAAGTAACGAGGCAAGGTGGAGGAGTCCACGGCTCAGGAACGTCTGCTCACAGACCAGGCTAGGTAGCCACTGTGTTTACTGTTTATGCCCCAACCTGCAGACGATCTCATTGGTCAAACTTCCAAAACAGTTCCCAAAGCTGTTTACTTAAAAATTTATGTGGAATAAGCTTGGTATACATTATCTTTAGAAGTTTTGTTTTGTTTTTTTTTTCTTTCAACATAATAGCTTTTAAAATTAAGTTGCTTCAGGCAGTGCTAATGTGATTTTTCCCTCCTAAATTGACACAGAGATGTTCTGTGTCAAGACCAGAAGGGTGTTTTAGAGCATCTTTTATGAAAAATCTAGCAAGTAATTCAAATTTTAAAAATTTGCTAAAGTTTAAAATTCTTTCAATAGTTTGGCTTGAGCTACACTTGTTCAAATTGATGACTTCCCGTCCTTTATCCAATACCCACTGATTGAAATTGGTAAGTCCTAAGGATGAAGATTAGAATGCTGTGGAGAGAAATGTAAGGCTTCCTATTTTTTAAAATAATGTGGAGCTCCTTTTGGAAAACACAGATCAGAGACAAGCATGCAGAGTAATTGACTTTAGAATCCTTTCATAGGCATAGAAGACTGTGTCCCCACAGGGCACTGACACATGCACCAGTGAACGCTTCCCAGAAGTTTCTGGAGTCAAATGAGCACAGTGTATTTTCATGGGTATGAATTTGAAAGGTTACAGTGAACAACTTTAGAACTAAACAGCCAAGTCTACTGCAGTGACAGACTTTGAAGTTCAGGGCACAGTACCAAGGCCATTTTGGCACCTCCACAGAATATGGAAGGACAGCAGGATCTGCTCTGGCTAGTAGGCCAATGGCCAGTGGCACTGTAAGATGCAGTGAGCGGTTCAGTGGGAATTGACAGACTTTGTGATAATTTATGCAAGCTCTTTCCATTATTGTGACAGTCAGTGTTTATATCATCTGTCTCATTGTAGAACTTCTGCTGGGACTTGAATATGTCTTTATTTTCTATATTTAATAAGCACACATTTTTATTAATTTCACAGTTAAAAACTCAGGACAGCTGGACTGAAACATGCAGATACTTACAGCCAACCATTAGACTGAGGTCCTGGACTGCTGTGGAAGAGTTAGGGGTAGGATTGAATGGGCTGAAAGGGATGGCAACCCCAGAGGAAGAACAACAGTGTCAACTAATCTGGATCCCTGGGAGCTCCCAGAGCCTAAGCCACCAACCAAAGAGCATACTCGGCTGGTCTAAGGTCACTAGCACATATGTAGCAGAAGACTGCCTTGCCTAACTTCAGTGGGAGAGGATGCCCCTAAACCTGTACCGATTTGATGCACCAGGAAAGGGGGAAGGGGGACAGTGGGTAGCACCCTCTCAGAGACAAAGGGTGAGGGGAGAGGGAATAGGGTGAAAAACTCTGAGAGAGGGGACCTGGAGGGGGACAACATTTGGAGTACAAATAAATGAAATAATTAATTTAAATTTAAGAACAAACAAAACAAAACAAAAACCATAAACCTCAGGACACCATAGGTTTTGGTAGAAACAGAAACCATTCCTAAAATTAATCCACGATATCATCTGCTCTGGTGGGGCTGGCGTTTCTGTCTATGCTCCAGTTCCAAGGCCAGCTTTCAGATATTATGCAGAAGAGATCGAGAGACACTGCTCTAGATTGACTCTGAAACCTCTGATTTGGTTTTAACTTCATCATGAGTTCTGTCTAAGACCTCATTCATCTGATATCTAGATCACTCTCCAGAGTAACTTCAAGCCATTTCTTCCCATTTTCTCAATTCTAGCATATTTTCACAGCCTCCCGTGTGCCATGCTACAGTCTCTAAATATTGATTTACACCACACCCCTCACAGGAACTGTCTTCACTCTGTAAACTTCAGCCTCTAGTTTTCCATGGAAACACTCATCCTCCTTTTCCACATTTATTGTCCCCTGCCTGCCTTTCCCACAAACTAGAAGCTCTGTGAGCCACTAACTCTACCTAGCATCTTTGAATAGTGAAGAGAATGCAAATTTTAGTTAATCTGTGTGGAGAAGGTTAAGTATTTTGCATTGGCTAAGCAGTACTTTGAGGTGTGTTCTGTTGGTACATAGGTAGGAGCTCTTTAGTAGAGGGAATGCCATGTGGATTTCCCATCTAAAATAAGAATCTGAAGATGCTGCATAAGAATGGTCATAGACCAGATGTGACTCACATTGTAATCTCAGCAACTCTGAGAGAAAGGGAGGATGAACGCTGCAGATGTAAGGCCTGGGCAACACACTGAGTTCCAGGTCAGCTACAACTGCATAGTGAAACTGTCTCTAAAACCAACATATTCTTTTTCAGGATATATGTTACCAGTAATAATATGAGACCCTAAGTATGCAGCATATGGAAATTCAGACCATATCATTATTCATTAATAACAAAGAAAATATAGATGGGTTTGTTAATAGTAACAATTTAACTCTAAATACAAATATGAATATACTTAGACACAAAACTATACAAATTTAGAAAATTCAAAATATGTCTCTATTATATAACCAAAAATTAATTAATGAGCCTGAAGTTTGATAACTTTCATATTGATAAATTTATAGAAAGATATCCTGTCATTAAGATAGACATTCCAAAAGTATACATGAACTGTATAGAAATTAAGAAGAAATAATCTACCAGGGATAAAACCAGAAAGGAGATAGTGTAGGAGAGCTGAAAACTTCATTGTAAATTGACTTTTTGGCTCCAGTTATTTGTTCAGCATTAAGCTCATCCCTCCATCAGGAAGTCTTCTCAAAGGCCTGGGTTTCTTGCCCTATGAAAACAACTTAAAACCACCTTAGTCAATGACAAACAGTAAGGTTTGCTGGTTCGATGTTAATACTTAAGTGACACTATAGATTTGGTGTTTCTTCTAATTCTTTAGCCACTTGTCATGGGACATAATAGATACACAGAGCAGAACTGAGATCAGCATGCTGTGAGAAATCAAGCCAGCCATTGTGTGTACTCAGAAATAAAGGCACCCATTGGAGCAAAGCCTGTGGCTACATTTCCCATCTGATCACACAGATGCAATAAAGGAACACAGAAAGAGACTAAGGTTTTGTGTTCTTTGTTACACACGTTATTGTGACCATAACTACTTGATACATTCGCAGATTAAACTGAGCAATGGGGATAGTCTCCCTTTCCCTAAATTAAAAGAACAAATCTCTTTCTTGAGATTGAGTCTTTATTCTTTTTATACAAAACCCAGCAAATTTCACATCTAACAGATGAGGAAAGTGGCTCTCCAGTGAGATTCTCCTACATTCTCCACTGGGTTCTGTTTTCCTTCAGGGTCTGGCTAACAACTGTATTGTTTTAAAATGAAGACTGTTTCTTCTCATTTATGGGGATGCAAATGACTCTATGATCTCATCTGTAAAATATGGAGTCAACTTAGATCAGTAGTTCAGAACTCTGTTTTGGGGTCTCTTGTGAAACTGTCCAATGGGCATGGGGTGGCTATATTTGCTTGAACTGCCAGCAACTGTGAACATTAATTCCCATGATCCAATCCACATAAAACTGGGCCCATTGGTTTTCAGTTATGGAGAACAGAGAAACTCAAGTGCCACCCCAAGGATTTATAACCATTGTTGAGGGAAAGGGGCTCATGAACTGCCCTTTTCCCAAATACTTATGTGATTAACAGTTGCCAAAGGAGACAAATGTTTTTCCTCAGTGGTATAACTACCTCTAAGTAGCCATCTCTCCATAAGGAATCCATTACCATGTTCTTGTTAGTAACCCCATTATACTGACTAATTTACAAAGTTATACTTGAGTGGATCATTTGTATGTTTCTGTTATTTGTGCCTTGTCTGGGACAAGAAGACATTTGTCCAAGTCCTCCCACAACAAGTCCACATATGTAAGGAAGGAGATTGGAGAATGCAAGCATGTGGAGGGGCAAAGCAGGAAAACCAAGGGCCTGGTTGGACTCTTCATCTAGCAACGAGCAACATCCTTTGATCTGTTGAAAATATAGAGACTTTGTAATAAAAAAAAATCACTTTCACTGTTAAAAAAATTAGAAACTGAGCAAAATAGTTTTAAGGTTTTCTCATCCTGAAAGTATTGCAATGGCTGTTTTGGTTCTAACACATTTAAGAGACTATTCCATACACACTTGTAATGAGGTCTTAACTTGGGACTTTAAGTCTAAATTGTGTTGCTCTGCTCTCTCTGTAGAGATTAGGGTAAGTCTGATTTGGTGGCGGCTCAAGCCACTGCCTGTGCCCTTAGTGTGTTTTCCAGCCAAATGGTCTTTTCTGACCTTTAAGCACACCCAGATCTTTTTATATCAGGTCTCAAACCTTGCCTTTTTATTCTTCAAAGCCAACTTTATTCTTTTTTCAACTTTAGTTTATAAAGCAGCCTACCAAATAAGTGTTCCTCAGTCCCCCAAACTACAGAAGCATCTGTGTACTTGTCAGTCTCTAGGACAGCACACTTTATTTTTCTTTATTTCGGAACTTTCAGAAGCATTGTTCATAGTATTTGACGTACTAATAAGTACAAGGTCTGTGTGTGGACTCCAAAACAATACCTGACATTCACCCTATGCTCATTGTATGGGTGAATGAACATACGACTTTATCAACATTTTCTTCAAGATCTTTCTAAATGCCATGTTAACATGTATAGGCTGTGATTGTGTGACTCCCTCATTAACCTTCATTCTCCACACAGAACCCTTCGTACACCCTTCACATCCACACCCTCTCAATTTGCTTCTATTCATTATTTTTCCCTCTGGATACATGTTTCTGGTTATCAACGGTCATTATCTGAGCAGCTTCAGGAAATCTTATCAGGTTGCTTTTGAAACTGAAAAATAGAGGATGCTCCTGGCTATCACAAAGATGGCTCCCTCTGGAAATGAAAATGGCATTTTTGCCTAAGCAATAGACTTTGGTGGGCTTATCTGGTATGGGTCAACATTTGAAAACCACAGTTTATTAGCACTTAATTTTTTGACCTGGAAAGTCAAGATCTGTACATTGGACCACAGTTCTGAAAGATGGCCACTCCCACATTCCTGTTCTTCTTCTCTACCTTCACAGAAACCACAAAATATTTCTGGTCTATAACATATCTATTATTATTATTTGTCTATTGGTAATTACATAATTTACTTTCATGTGCCCATAACTGCATAATATGGAATAAGGAAACATGTACACTTTTGTCACTGAGACATTTAACATTCTTTAGTGAAAAGACACATAGCCTGTAGTCTCAGCATACATTCTTACAAGTAGGTATGATCATAGGATTTCCCTTTTATACAAATTATACATTTGAGTTGTTTTTCCATAAGTTCTTTAAGGAGCTTTCAGATCCCTGCGGTAGGAAGCCTATGTACAGTTGATGAATGAAGGTGTTAAGTAAAATAACGAAAAAAATTCAAACCTGGGACTGAAATCTTCCCCACAGTTGGATGATTCATCTCCATAACAAGGCCATTGTGCAATACCTGAAAACAGAAAACCAGAAACATAGTTTATAGAAGTAAACTATATTGAATCTCAAGATATAGAGACAGCCATCTATTTAGTCAACATTGAAGAAAGATATGACAAAACAGAGATCTTTAAACTTTCCCTTGAAAATTGTCTCTTATTGTCATATATACTAATTGAAGCCAAAAGTGGCTAAGAGACTCATGGACTGTAAAAGTACAATTAAACAAAATCTTGTCATACTTAAAATAATAACCTACTTTAAATATAATTTATTGTCTTCCTTCTTTCATCTAAGTGTCCTGCACTAATGTCAAAGGTCACCTTATCTTTTGTGTTAAATAATGGCAGGATCTGGACAAAGTCAATTGCAGGAGGGAAGCTCGGACCTGCACCAGAGGAGGCCATGGGAGATATACATGCACTTCTGTCCATCTGTTCAGTGGAATTAGGAAGTCATTTCAATGTGAAGAGTGAGTCTGTGTCCAAGAGGCAAGTCACAGCTGGAGGTGTAAGATACAAGACTATTAAGATAATCACATGAGTATAGTCAAATGATAAAGAGTCTAGGAAAGACCCAGGTTAGGAAATTGAGCATGGAGGTTTACCCAGTGATATTTTCTATGATGAAAAGACTTTACAGGTTCTCAAGAATAGGGTTCTGATGAGGGAACACAAAAAGAGCCAAACACCTCATGCTAGAATGCTGAGTAGGTTCTTCTGTGCTGAGACCAAGATCGTCCTTTCAGTGTTCCCTTAGGGAAAAAAGTAGGCATAGCTTGGGATATGACCTAAGGCCATAGGTCAGTTACTACTACAGTATCTCACCAGGAGCATATGCCTGATACACCTGAGTGCTTTGGTATTTGACTACATAGCCTGGAAATGGGGGTTAAATTCTTGTTATTGTTCAAGAATCTAAAATCTGCTATATATAATCAATATATATAATCTGCTTTACCTATTATTAAGAGTAGGCCATGATGGCTTGAGGCCAGACTCTGCAATGTAAAAGTTGAGTTACTATAAGACAAAACATTTATTTTAAACAACTAGAAGAATACAAAATGGGAGATTGCATCTTTAGCAACTAAATTGTAAACTGTGTTTCCTTACCTGAGGGTAGTCCTCTCTTTCTATCCTGTACATGATAGAAGCATTTCAGTGGTGCAACACACTTAAGGACTTTGAGTTCATACCAGAACAACAGTAATAATGGTTCCATAGCATTTTGAGATTCAGATTTAGTGAACCATATTGTTACCATAATGTATTTATAAAAGGTGAGGGTGTGTGGAATAAGAGCCAATAAAAACATATTCTTCCATAAAAAAAAAAAAAAACCTATGGAGAGATAGGACTGATATCTACTTATCTACTTCTAATGAGCATTTGGGTTACACTATGACATAAGTCATCATTAAGATGACTTCATGGGTAGCCTTTTAAGATTAGATGTCTGATTCTGCTGTGCTCAAGTATTCTGGTATCCAATAAGGTTGTGTGAGGAATAGCCACTGTTTCGGAGAGTAACTCTCTAGCAAGAATTCAACCCCCATCATTCAGGCCAATGCTACACCATATGGAAAGCCTTGCTAGCAATGCCTTGCTTTTCTTTTGGCATTACCAGGTTTGTACACACGAGCTGGCCAGAGAAAACCCTTGCCAGTGTTAGAACTGTGCTATAATTTAATTCTAGTGTGGCTCATTCTCAGCATCCACCCAGCACAGCCTCCTTCTCTGTGGGGGTGGGGGCTAAATGCCAGCCGGAGGTGCTAAATCTCAGTTCTGCTGAGGACAGGAACAAAAATACCAAGCTAAATTTCACTCGAAACAATTATCCGCACACTGAATCATTCTTCTCTTCTCGTATCTCTGTTGCCCTCCTGACTACCTCTTTGTAATAGCGCTGCAGTGCTACTCACAAAAGACAAAAGTGAGTGTTCTTAGCTAAATATAACTTAACTGATAGCATTGAAATTAATTAACGCTGAATTTTAATCACGTAGCAAATGTTAAGTGTCAAACGTGAAAGGGTAGTTGGTAAAGGTCAAGGGACATGTGTCAGAGTTTTGTGAAGCAGAAGCTAGAGGCAGTTGATTGAAATATTTCACAGAAGCAGCACTAGGGATCACACTTCTTTTACCTCTAACTTGACTGCTATCTGCACGTAGTAGTTCCTAGTTGAGACATTTACCAGATCAATACTTAGCTTTAAGCAAAAATACAAATTTGTCTGATGTTTGGCATGAGAAACTGACCTGCCATTTCTCATTGTCATTTGCTGTGACATCTGGACAATGAAGCCAATCCGCAGGACTGAGCTTTGATCCATACAAAAAGCTGGCTTGACTGCATCTCTTGGCAGACACTCTCCTTTTAGTGTACAGTATGGAACTGGTAAGATTCCATAGGCTTTTCTCTTGGCCCAGGTCTTATGGTCCCAGAGACAGTACTGTCCCTGGAAAAAACTGCTCAATGACCTAGAATCTTAGGTAATTCTCCCGTATTGTTTGTGGAGCTTTTCCCAGCATCGTTTTCAAATAGTTCTGAAGTCAGAAGACTATCTTAACATATATCTCACCCAGGACCTCCAGTGTGTTGTCTCAACAAGGTTTCATTGGAAACTAAGGCATGCCTCCTGCCAGCTCTTCTCAAACATTTCCTTGGAAAGAGTTAGTAAATGGCTCATCTTCCTTCTCTCATCTAGCCAAGACTCCAGTATCTAAAATTTTAATTAAAAAAAAAATTAAATAAATATTTTCTGTATTATGGCCACCAAAAATGGACCAGAGAATCTTCAGAGACATAATATAGTTTTTTTTTAAGTATATATATTGTGGCCGGGGGTACACCTGAGAGTTGATATCCATGAAGGCCAGAAGAAATAGAATCCCATCCCTTGGAGCTGGAGTAACAAGCAGGTATCAGTATCCTGATGGGGATGTTAGGAAGCAAACTTGGGACCTATAAAGGAACAGTGCACTTTTAACCAGAGCCTCCTTGCCAGACCCCTTCAGGGACTTTAAACTATAATTTTCCTTTATGTAGATTTCTTGACTTTAATTTCATTCTGATCACTCAGAGTCTTCTTATTTCATATTAAATTATTTCAAAATAAATAACTTCCCTGGAACTCTTATGTGAGTTTTGTCCTTTGGCAATGTTTTAGATTAGACTGTTTTCACCCCCATTTTACTACCTTTTTTTTCCCCAGACCTTTCATTGTTTGGGAGGACCTCTAAATTTCATTTCTTCTTGATGTTTCAAAAGCCTATTCTTGCCAAGAATAGAATTTTAGATAGTGCACTAACCTCTTTAGCAAAGTATCAGGCCTATTTAAAATAAGGACTCTCTTTCTTTCTCAGGGGTTTTACAGAGTGACAGCCTAATGATAGTCAAATGGTAATGTATTAATGATGGGGTGATAAATGTATACCTTAGAGTGATGTGAGCAATGCAAGTCTAAAGAAAAGTAAGTCTTTTTATAAAGTACTATGGAAGAAAAAAAGAAAAATATCTGTAATGGAGCACTAGAAAAACAAACAAAAAAGCACAAAATTTAAAAACTGATACCCTCAGCTGTCCCTGTGGGCACAGGCCTGTAATTCAAGCTGCTTGAGATACGGAGGCAGGAGAATTCCAAACGCAAGTCCTGTGTGGGTTACAAACTGAGCTCAAGGCCAACCTGGACAGATTAGTAAGACCCCGTCTAAAAATTGAAATGTGGAGGGGGGGGGGTTAGTGGGGCTTAAGATACGGGAAAATGCTATGTGTAAGACTCTAGGTTCATTTCCCAGTCTCTCCTCAGCACCTCCACATACAGATACCCTCTATCCAACACACACACAAAATGTGGACAGTAGGAAAACCAGCTTAAGAC
The DNA here is from genome assembly GCF_000001635.26 of Mus musculus. Taxonomy (NCBI): domain Eukaryota; kingdom Metazoa; phylum Chordata; class Mammalia; order Rodentia; family Muridae; genus Mus; species Mus musculus. The sequence goes on from NC_000079.6 coordinate 16,980,090, forward strand.
TGCACTTTCTTTGCACATATCAAAACTGAGGTGCTACCAACAATGGCATTAGTAAGGATGCCCAGAAGAAGACGAATCTAGGCAATTTACAACATATCCCCATTTGACAAATTCACTTAATTCAACAAACTCCACACAACTCTGATATGTGGGGCACAAGGAAGGGGCAGGCAATAATAATCAATGAGTTTTACCAAAATTTGTAATTATAAGAGAGGAGATAGAAAACAAAGGCCTTAAGCCAATCTAGAACATAAAAAAAGCTCCACGAGGAAGGAACAATGTCCAGTGAGAAGCAAAAATTTAATTCTTCCTGTTTTAACACAATGTGACTCCTGTCATAGAGGTCAGTGAAGGTCATTCAACAGAAATAACACTGCAATTAAATATTATAGCCAACAACAGCCATAATTAATGCAATGTCAGCAGCTATAACAAAACTCATTTAAGACCACTCACTATATTATGAACCAAACATGTTTCATTAAATCTATTGATTGACAAGACAAGGCCCAAAGTAGTATCTTCTCTTCAATGATAAGATAATGGTGGCTTAAAGAAAGTAAATACTGACCCAAGTTTTCACAAGCAATTGCCAGTTGATCTTGGACTGTAATTAAGTATGTCTAATGCTAGTCATTTAGGAGGCTCTTAGCATTCGGATAGTCAGTCAAAGGGAAAAAACTGGAGAAGCATAATTTGATTTGCCATGAGAATAACTGTGCAGTGTGGACAATTCTGTAAAATCAAGTCAGTTGAGAGGAGCAATGAAGCTAAAGCAATTGCTTGGCATCAGGAGGCACAATAAATCAATACATTAAACTGTTCCCTCATAGGAAGCAAAGAACACCCTGGCACAACTCAAAAGCTGTGCAGTGGGAAGGAATTGCACCCAAAATGTGAGGGGGACAGATCCAGCCATTGATCTGGGGCAAAGCACTGAAGAACTCTGAGGCTCAGAATCCCCACTATATGAAAGGGTATTAATTTCTCTATTGTATCTGTAGGAATTAATTGACATGATAGTTATGGCCCTGGCACGTATTGTGGAAGGACTTTGTGTCTAGGGAAATCTAGAGTTTGCTAAAAATAGTTAAATAACAACCCTACCAAATTATAAAACCCAAAAGAAACTAATATTATCCAGTTAATTCCAGGGTTGCATTATAATGCCTTCAGTTAGCACTTCTAGGTAACCTCAAGGGCTATCTTGCAAACAAGCATGGGAAGACATTCCAGGGATCATGCTGAGAAGGGCTGGAAGGGACGAAGTCATACCTGACTAGAAAATGTTCAGAGTGACCTAATAATCAACAACAAGGAACACTCCATTCATACCATAAAACATGTTTACCAAACCTGAAGAACATCATTATCAATCTACTTCATTAGGAAAATTCAGAAAAAAATAAAAACAAAACAAAAACCATTCAGTAAAATCAGAAAAATTCAAAAAAATTTAGAAAATAAACAAAAACAAAAAACAAAAAACAAAAAAAACAAAACAAAACGTGCAATAGTATCTCAGAAAACAAAAGGATTACATTACTCTCATTTATCATTAAAATCAAACAGTCCTTATATGAAATGCTTATGACAGAAGGGATTTTTCCAATGCTGGAATAGTTATACACACATAATAAGATTTTGGAAAGGATACACACTTAAGTATACCATATAACTTATGTTCCATCTATACTTTATATTCTAGTTGAAAGCTAATTTTATAGGATGTTTTCCTAGTGGACTTATATTATGATGCAACCCATATTATAAGATGAAAATTTCCATTTGTGGTATCAAAGCACTCGGTTTTGGAACATTATGAATTTCAGGTTGAGATCATTCACATATAGCATCAACGTTAGCAATTTAATCATTCTAGTGTAAAAGGAGAATAATTTTGAAATAGCATTTGAGAAGTTCCATAAGCACTGCAAAATTTATGATAGATATAGCCAAGAAGTTAGTTCAATTGTTATAAAAAAAAACTTGCCACAGAAAATATAGAAATAACATGAAGCCATGAAACAAAAAGTGGGTAAGCCCCCAGCTCTGCCTAGACAATGGAGATTAGCTTTAAAAGCTGGTGTTCAGAGCTTTATTCTTTGACTCAATTTGCTTTTCTCTGTTTTTTTTTGCTCTTTCTTTTCTCTTCTTTTCTTTTCTCTTCTCTTCTTAGTTTCCCTACTATTTTAAAATTTTTATTAGTTCACTAAGAGTTTCACAAAACATGTATTGATCACAGTCAACTTCCCCTTTGGCTCAATTTTGATAACTAAATCTTATTTTCAAGTTAATACATACAATACTTTCATACTTTAATGTGAAAACCTCATAATTCTGGGGTTGAAGAGATAGCTCATCAGTTATGAATTCATGCTGTTCCTACAGAAGACACTGGTCCAATTCCCAGAATCCATACAGTAGCTCACAAATTTCTGTAATTCCAGTTCCAGGTAATCGGATTCCTTCTTCTGGCCTCCACAGGCACCAGGAACATATACATATATACATGTAGTTAGAACATATGCACGCACACACACATGCATGCATGTGTGCACACACATACACATATCATACTTTAAGTCATGCATTAAGCATTATAATATATATATATATATATATACATAGTTCAAGAACTGCTGATACAATGAGCATGTATTCACCTAATACCAGAATAAGAAAGTAATATTTTTAACAGGATTAATGCCCCAAGTATGCTTGTCTTAGTTAGGGTTTTACTGCTGTGAATAGACACCAAGACCAAGGCAAGTCTTATAAAGGACAACATATATTTCAGGTTGGCTTACAGGTTCAGAGATTCAGTCTATTATCATCAAAATGGGATCATGGCAGCATCTAGACAAGCATGGTGCAGGCAGAGCTGAGAATTCTACATATTAATCTGATGTATTCTAGCAGAATACTTGCTTCCAGGCAGCTAGGATGTGGGTCTTAAAGACCATACCCACAGTGACACACCTACTCCAACAGGACCACAACTACTCCAACAGGGCCACACCTTGTAAAAGTGCCACTCTCTGGGCCAAGCATATAGAAACCATCACAATGCTCAGACCCAGATAAAATCCCAAATAATCAGTCAGCTGAATTTCTTACTTTTATAGTGTCACATATCTATATACTTTTAACAATGAAATATTTAGTTAACTTACCACTTATATGCATATATATTCTCTAACTTGCTTTTTTCTTGATAGTATTTCTATGATCTAACTATTTTGAAGTATATAGCTGAGAGCTAATCATGGCCATTATTGTAAAGTATGGTGCTGAATAAGTATACCATGATTTTGTACTTTTTATTGTTATATATTGTCCATGTGTTTCATTGTGACATTCTTAGATATACTTATTATATCATGGATTTTTATCTATTCACTTTGTTACTCTTTGTTTTCTTCTTCCCACTCCTGTTGATCTTTTCTTTTCCCAATTAGGCTTCTTTCTGTTTTCATTTTTTTTAAATCTTTTTTTTTTCCTTTATTGATATCCCAATGAGTTGCCTTAAGGTTGTATATAAACAGATCTGCACAATATTGGATCTGTCAGCATTCAGTAATGAAAGGGTGGTGAAGCTCATGAACCCACAGCCAACTGAGAATGCATAAAAAGTTAAGTATTGTCTTTATAATTAAATACTTACCCAATTCATTTGCACCCTTTCTCAGTGCCTTAACTGTTTTTTGGTATTGAAATTTCAAAGTTCACATATTTGGGATATGCATTTCTTATGGTAACATAAAAAATAGTAGAAATGAAAATACGGCTTTATTTCTCATTCATTTTGTGATATGTTTGGCTAAACAAAATTCCCTGCTCCATCATTCTCAATTTACTGACCTTTGTAATATGTTCTGCAGTTTTTATTTATTTTGAAATTCTTCCCTATGCTTAGATAACAAGGATATTCTAAATTTCCTTGGAAATGTTTAAAAGTTGATGAGTTCCCTAACAGCTGAGAGAAGAGTTAGTGGTGGAAGGAAATTTCTCTGACTTGATAAACAATATAGATACAAGTTAATGGTCATGGTGCATCTTAGAACCCAGCACATGAAAATCTGAGGCACGGTGGCAGAAAGGCTTGCCTCTTAGGGATACAATACCCAATTTACAGAAAAGTAAAGATCAAAAATCAAGAAAATAGAAAAGAGAATGAACAAAAGTACTAAAGCTAATATCACTATAAAGAAATTAAGTACTAAAATTTAACCATAACAATACAGATTGAGCAAGCTAGAATCTAAAAGGTACTGATTAAAAATAAATCAAGGAAGACTTCAACACATAGAAATGGGAGCGGGGGAGGCTATAAGGGATTTTCGGAGAGGAAACTAGGAAGGGGGATAGCATTTGAAATGTAAATGAAGAAAATATCTAATGAAAAATTTAATCAAGACATGACCTTACTTACAGAAATGATAGACCTGTGATCAGTCACCAACATACAGCTTCTCTATGTACTAATTGTTGGAAAGCTGAAATGCTACAATGTTATATGTCTATAATTTGTATGTATTCTCAACTGCATTGCCACCCTTAATTATAGTGTGGTAACTATAATAGACTGAATCTGCCTTTTGTTTATGTAAAATTCTCTTGAAAGAAAGAAAGAAAGAAAGAAAGAAAGAAAGAAAGAAAGAAAGAAAGAAAGAAAGAAAGAAAGGAAGGAAGGAAGGAAGGAAGGAAGGAAGGAAGGAAGGAAGGAAGGAAGGAAGAAAGAAAGAAAGAAAGAAAGAAAGAAAGAAAGAAAGAAAGAAAGAAAGAAAGAAAGAAAGAAGGAAGCACACCTTGTGTCATTCTCACTGTTGCAGGACATAGTAAAAGGAGACCCAGCACGTTCCCGTGCATGTGTCCTGCTACTCTCATCTCTAGTGCTCTCAGTGTCCTGTTTTGTTTTGTTTTTTTGTTTGTTTGTTTGGTTGGTTGGTTGGTTTGGTTCGGTTTTTCGAGACAGAGTTTCTCTGTGCAGCCCTGGCTGTCCTGGAACTCACTTTGTAGACCAGGCTGACCTTGAACTCAGAAATCTGCCTGCCTCTGCCTCCCAAGTGCTGGGATTAAAGGCGTGTGCCACCATGCCGAGCTTCTGAGTGTCCTCTTCTTATCTCGTGGAAACTCTGGCCCTGAACTCCTGAAACATCTCCACCCAGCTCACTAAGTTGCCACTGGTGGGTCGTTTCCATACCAACCCGTGCTTAAAATCCCCCATGGCCTTTATGGTGCATCTCAGGCAAACCCATGCCTTGCCTCTGTACCTTTCTTTCTTTAACCCAGACAAGCCACAATGTGAAGGAAAACACAACAAAAACTTAGTTCAGAAATGACAGTAACTCAGTCGCTGTGTGCAGCAAAATCCCAAGTAAGCTTTATTAAATCTAAATCCTCTGATGGTGAATCTTGGTGGATCTGCCATTGAAACCAGGAGACACCTGGAGCTACGTCTTGTCCTCATGCTATCATGGTCCAAAAAAACCCTAACTCTCGCCTGCTTCCTCTCTTCCTCTATCCAACTCAGAAGTCCCACTTACTCACCCAGTGATTGGCTCCTTTATTCATTAGTGGGTGGTTCACAAGAAGTCAGCAGAGTACATGACTGGTTCCTCATTTGCAACCCCTCCCAGGAGAGCAGAATTGGGATCAAAATACAAGCAACCCCAGGGATATCCACAACACTGTCCCCTTTCTTCCTACTTAAAAGATTCTTTTATCTCAGATATAAATTGAACACAACTATTATCATTTTGTAATTTATAAAGTACAAGATAGATCTAATACCTGGTCCATCATTTTTGTCATTAAAATAGAACATTGTCATTTATCCTAACTTAAAAGACATATAATTGTACACTTGACTTATGTCCTGGCTTTAGATTGTATGCCATCTGAAAACCAGCCTCTCAAATCTGTTCTCCCAATGACCAGGTCAGGATACTCTACACGGCATAGATAACCCAAAATGTAGAGGTTTAATGTGTTTTTTGTGAAGACTCACATTTTTGTAGTTAAAAATTTGTTTTTCTTCAAGAATCTATATGAAAAATGCTAGACTCAAACCTTGTGTTACAATATTGAAAATAACAATAAAATGAGACTGAATATGTAGATGTGCTATACTTACATAGATGTTCTACTGTGGGGACTAAGAGGAAATGGCATTAGCAGAGCAGACTGCTGATGGAAACTAAGAGAGCAGAGTAGAGAACTCAAAAAGAAATCCCTAAAAGCATCTCTAAACAATTCTTGCCAAAGACACAAATAAACCAGACACAACTTGTTTTTAACAGTGGAACTGAGCAATTAGCAAGACAAAACAAAACAAAAATAAGAAACCTCAACCTAAAGTTCTTTTGTTTCTTAAAATGTTATTACTATCACATGCACCCCACCTGTTTCTAGACTAAAGCCAACCTCCTACTCTACAACTTTGTGTCCAGTTATTATTATTTCACAACTCATCAACACCTATTTGTGCTGTCCCTGTATCCCTGGTGTAAGACCATTCACTCAATTATGGTCAACCTACCAAAAATCATACTCTTAAAGAAAATTGACCCTCACTCCTCTTCAAGACATCAACTGGGTATAGTTCCTCAATTTAGAAGTGGGGCCCATACTCCCTTTTGCATTCGAGAACATTGGCTGGCTTGACTTGGTGCAGGTCTTATGTGACATTATTTCTAAGAGAGATAAGCAAATGTCTGCTGACCTCAGAAGAGAACCAATAATAGATAAACAGATACCATGCAAATCCAACATCATGAACCAATGAGGTCTTCAAGAGTAATTGTAGGAATGTGCATGGGAAGTTATGTATGGAACAAAAGGAACTGGAAAAGAGCTGCACCACCAAATCCGAGAGGGCCTGTGCCTTGGAAAGTGTCGCTCTGGCTGGCCCTTGAAAATCTGGGGGAGAGGATATAAATCTCGCTCTGGGCCATACCCAACACGGATGACATATCTCAAAATCTAGAAATCAGGAGCGCACTCCACAACCAGCAGGCAGCTCAACATTTAGAAAATGTTCTTCACAGAGAGCTCAGCTGGTTTCTGTTCTTTTCACGAAGTCTCTGCTTCTTCCAGGCAGCCATTTGTCTAAGATTATCTTCTCGTGGCCCTTATCATTTCTATGGAGAGGAAGGAATCTAGTAAATTTGGTCAGTTTCAGGGACTTCCTGAAGCCATTCAGTTAAATTTACTTCCCCAGAGGAAGGAGATTTGCAAGATGGAGTGCTTTATTACACCTCAGATCATTGTTTCATTTTATGTCCCTATAAACATTCTGTTTTAGCAAGCCTATGCCACAGAATAGTCTGATTTCTCTACCCTTTAGAACTCTATCTTAAAATATTTTGTTGATTTACCTCCCTTTAACTATCCTATGCTTTAACAAGCTTCCTTCCAACTTGTAGTAAGGTCTTAATCTTGGAAGAAACTGCCATACAGTGGGCAGCAACCACTGAGTTCCTAAGTTTAGCAGTTCTGTTTTTTCAGAACTATACTGTTACTTTCCAGGCCTTGATCTCACAGTTCTGCCATTCTCTTATCTGTGATGGTCCTTGAGTCTTGGGGAGAGCTGTGATATAGTAATGCCATTTATGACTAAGCACTCTATTGAAACTTACTCTTGGATCTTTCACTAAGTATGTGTTTCTGCTTTAACCAATATCCATTGCACAAAGAAATTTATCTGATAAGATCTGAGAGCTGCACTATTCTTTGAATATGGAGAGATACATTTACAGAGCACTTTAATACGACATCAAATTACAGAATACCAGTTGAGGATTTTTCCCTGAGGCCTCTGAGCCCACCTGCTATATCTACTCCAGTAGTGACAAGCAACAGGCCCTGAAAACCTGAGCACTGTTCCAAGGCGAAAAGTTCATGGAAACTTAGTCTCCTGGAACCATGGCATCCGTGGAGTATAAAGAATGCTCCAATGTCTTTGCTTTAGTTGGTAAACGGATCTCTGTGCTTTCCCTTAATATTGCTTTATTACAAGTGCTCCTAAGGATTGATATTTTGACATATAGCTAAATTAGAGTCTAGGCAGTCCTTAATCTGACCTTGGGCATGGATAGCTAAATCACTGCCCTACACAGAAATTTACCATTATCTAGGAAGAAGGAAGTTTGTGACCTAAGGAGGAACCAGAGTAGATACTTAGAACTATAGGAAGTTAGTTATGAGTTACACCCATACACAAACAAGTATTTACAATGGCCTAGGGGTAAGGTGGACTATACAATAGACTAGAGTAGGAACTATGGCAAGGGCACGAAGCCCTTGCCCCTGGCTTCTAAGATTAAGTGGACCTTAGGTGGAGCTGATTTTGATCCCAGTTGTTAACATTGGATTTTATCCCAGTTGGTTCCTGCCAGTCCTTCCCTGTTTGCATTCCTCTTTGTGTAAGAATCCAGTAACTTCTTTGTACCTTCCACCCAACTTCCCTGTTTTCTTCTGTATAAAAAGTTTGATGCTTGATTTAACAAATTACATTCAGATTCACACTCCCTTGTGTCAGGTCTGTTTGTCACCCCACTTTCACTGACTCTTTGCCCACCTATAACCGAACCTGAGTTTTGCCCATGGATGGAGGACCCAAGTGAGGCTCATCTGCGGCACCCACCAATCATGGGTTCATGGCCAGAAGTATAGCTTAGGCATGTATTTCTTCCTGTGGAGTAGGCCACAAAGCCAATCACAAACCAGTTGGTTACATGCACAATATTCTTGCCTCTATTGCACACATGGGTCATTATGCCATGCAAGTCATTATTAGAATCACAGGATTCAAACCTGGGTAATAGTATTGACAATTCACACTCAAGTCCTCACATCTATTAGCCTACATAGCACCTTTTAGTACTACAAAAGCGAGAGATTAGGGAGAAAGCTCTGGTTAGTGTCGAGTCAAGTTTTCCACATCGTGACCAATGATTGTGTTATCTTCAGCAATAGTCTTACCATCAAGTTCTTGTGGGAAGACAAGAGTAATGGGAATATTCTCTATTGTTCTGAGAGTCTCTAAAAAACTTATGACCAACAATTCAAGGGGAAATATCCCATACCTGGAACAAACTATTATTTGATTATCTGTGGTTTCTGGGTGCACATAATTCCCTGTGTAGGAAACTATATCTATCTCAATGGGTATGGACTTGAAATTAAAAATAAAAATATAATAATTTTTATTATTTCCTTTATTTGGGATTATAATTACATCATTTTACTTCTCTTTCTTCCCACAAAACTCTTCCATATACCCTCTCTTGCTCTTTTTCAAATTTATTGCATCTTTTTTCATTAATTGTTGTTACATACATTCATGATTATGTATGTGTGTGTTTTTGTATAAATAAATGTAAACAACTCATTACAGTAAAAAAAATTACGGTCTAACTAGATAATATTTCTAGGTCATAAGCAAGAGGTTACAAGAGATGGGAAAGGAAGGACATGAGAAGTTACTGTCATTGATTATTAGAAAGTATGGATTAAGCTGAGAATGTGATATGTCTATAATGACAAACGCAAAAATAGATCTAAATTTTTCAATAATTATGTTCATTTCTGGAAAGGAGACATCCCTGGTAAAAATGTAAAATGATATGGCTCCTCTGGAAAACAGATAGTTTCCAAAAATAGATAGATAGTGGATGCGAGATAGATAGATAGATAGATAGATAGATAGATAGATAGATATAGATGACTAGATAGATAAATGATATATACACATATATGCATAGAACCAGTGAGGAGGAAATTTTTGGTTTACGTGGAGACTCCCTTGTGCCATGTGATGTTTTCCTGGAAGCTGTCTTGTAAGAGCATGTTTTGCTGAAGGAGACACATGAGAGAATGCTGTTGAAACAGATGGCTTTAACAAAGAAGGTAGATGATGCTTTGCTGGAGCTGACCCCTGAGAGGGCACATGATGTTTAGAATGAGTATAAATATAACCCCACCAACAGTGAGAAGATCTTCTTCCATTGGTTCATCTTGCAATGTTTTGCTGAGCTTTGCTGATCTTTGCTTGTTATGACTTCTTAGAAAGAAAAGCACCAAAGAACTCCCCGTAGTATTCTGGATGCTTCTTGCAACTTCTTCAGACTCATGTGGATTCAGCAGTCAAGATTTCTTCTGGATCATACCGCTGCTACTGATTCGTGTTTGTTGTTTGCCAATTGAACTGGACTGCCACCACTGACTGTGTTTGATATTTTGGACTAGACTGCTGATATCCTGACAATGGAGATTGGAATCCCCCATTGATCTATGTCTAAAAAAGTCCATATACTCGTTGTCTTATTAAGCATCTTTTTCTGCTACCTCTTGTCAATGGGCTAAAATGGAGATTGAAACATTTAAGAACTCTAACTAAAGTAGGTTTTGAGAATTCTAAGCCTATAAGCCAGCATCTATATTGTTGAACATGTATGAAAAAATTATATTCATATAAAATCTACACATGAATATTCATAGTAGTTTTCTGTAATAATCAAAATTAGAAACATAGAGATGTCTTTGGCAAATATTCCACAATATGGAGTAATTCTTAGCAGTAAAAAGGAACAAACAAATTTACACAAAAACCTACATGACTCTTTAGAGGGTCATATAAGAGAGAAAAGCCAGTTTGAGGTGGTTTTATAGTAAGGGACCCATTTCCATAGCATTCAATGATGACAAATCTAAACATGGAGAATTTGGGAGAGAGTTGAGAGTGCTGGAAAGCGGGGAGAGGGGCTCTACAGCTATTAAAAAAGCAACAAGGAAACCTTGCAAGTGGTGAAATGGTCTTTGTCTTGACTAATATGCTGGCCCTGATGTTACAGGATGATTTCACATGATGTTGTCATTGGAGAAATGGCATTAATGGTATGTTGAACCTCTGTATTATGTCTTAACCGCTGCATATGAATTTCCATTTAATTTGGTATGATAGAGAGTTGGATTTTCCTTTTCTCTGAGTGATTCCTGAGCAGCCTTTCCTCTCAGTGACTCTAGCACCAATCCTGCTATCTATCAGTCATTCTGTGATGGGCTTATTTCTGGCTTGTTGGTCTATGACTTTCCTGCCAGGTCCACAATGACTAAATTACTGTGGCTTTGCAGTGAGTCTCAGTGTTACATTTGGCAAGATCTATGACCTGCCCCTGACTTATCCTTTGTCCTGAGGGGTTCTTGGCCCCTAACTCTTCTCTATAAATCTCAAAGTTTGCTTATCCAAGTCCAGGAAATCCCTATCGGGCAGAAAGAATATTCTTACCATATTATCTTACTCCCATTAAACATTTACTTTAGCAATTTCCATTTATTTAAGTCATCCTTAATATTTTATAAAGTGTTAGTATTTTTAATAAAAGCTTTGTATATTTTTCCATTAGGTGCCTTAGAAGTACATTGTAGCTGCTTGGGAAGAAGTTAAACTTTTGTATTTCAATTTTTCGGGCTTTTGCTGATGAAATTAATTTTTTAAATAGTTTTTTAAAATATGGCAAAAATTCCTAACAATAATATGTTAATACACTTCTCGAGTTTTCTGTAAAATCAATAATATTCTTACAAAATTAGTTTTGTATTTTCTTCTAATTATTCCTATTTTTATTTGGCTCCTCATACAGAATTTAATTCCAGATATGGCAACTAATGTTATCAATGAGTGAGTGTGGCATTAGTAGAATGCATGTTTCCTTTCCTGCTTTTTTTGTTTGTTCATTTGTTTGGGTTTTTTTGGTTGTTGTTTTTTTTTTCTAGACAGGGTTTCTCTGAATAGCTCTGGCTGTCCTGGAACTCACTCTGTAGACCAGGCTGGCCTCGAACTCAGAAATCGGCCTGTCCCTGCCTACCAAGTGTTGCGATTCAAGGTGTGCGCCAGCACGCCTGGCTCCTTTTCTGCTTTTAAAGAATACATGTATCATATTTCAAAAAGGGTGTACTTCTACCAAATTAATATAATCACACCTCATCAAGTTCAGAATCTTTTTCTACTTTGATGAGGAACTGCCTGCAAGCTTTCACTTTAGTGAGTACTTTTAACAAATCTATTGAGGGAGTCATAGAAGTCTTCACCTCTTCACTAATTTGTTAACATGAGGAAATAATCCTCTTATATTTATACAAACATGTTTCAAGAACAAAGTGATTTTTTAAAGTTCTGTTTGATCTTTTTTTTTTTTTTTGCTGTTTTTTTTTGTTGTTGTTCTTGGTTTGTTTTTTTCTTTGTTTCTTTTTTCTGTTTTCTTTTTTTGTTATTTTCAGGCATTATATTAATATGCAGTCTTTTCTGTACCAAGAGAAATTTTATTTACAAACTGTGCAAGGAGCCTTTCTTTCCCTGCTTTCTGAATTCACTTGTGGAGGACTTCAATAGCTAGTGGAAACTATTCTTAAATTGTCTGGTGTTTAATCACTGAGAAGGTTTTTAACAATTAAGTATTCTTTTCCTCTATATGTGACAGAGAGATGAGTCCTGTTAATCCCATCTGCTAGTTTGGAATTGTGTTTGTTAATTGGAAGATTGAGAACATTGACATTTGCAGTTATTGTTAAAAGGTAGATATTAATTTCTGTGATTATTTTTTGCTATCATGATATTTAGCTCCTTCTTAATCCCCACTTATTTTAGTATCTGGGTGTGGTTTAGTCTTTGACATAGCTGCACATATGGGTCTATCTATCTTCACAGTACCTAGGGTTCCTCCAGCAATCTGTGCTAGTGACTTAGTGGTCACAAACCCCTCTAGTTCGTGTACTGCTTAGGGTGTCCTCATACCTGACTTCAAGTAATAGTACAGAGCCATTATAATGAAAATAGCATGATGATAGCACAACAAATATGCTCAAAGAGCAATGGAACAAACCAGAAGAGCCACAATTAAACCCACACTACAGGAACTATCTGATTTGGACAAAGATGCTGCAAGAACACATTAGAGAAGATACAGGTTTCCACCAACTGGTACTGAGGAAACTGGATGCCCAATTTTGAACAAACCAAACTAGATCTAGCTCTTACCCAGTACAGTTAAATGGATGAGAGACTAGGATATAGGTAAAGTACTATTTAATAAACTAAAATATTCTAAATGCCCCCAAACCAAACAACACACTTAGTAAATGTGTTAATAGAATAAACAGATATTTCTAAAAAGATGAAGTACAAATTGCCAAGAGCATACAAAAAATGTTCAACATCAAATGTAAATCAAAACTGAAGTGAGGTTCCATCCATCTTAGCTCTATTAGAATGGCTATTCTAAAACAAATAGCAGCAGATGTTGGTAAGGATGTGAGGAAAGAAGATACTGGTACATAGCTGCTGGGAATATAAATTAGTCTGTCTGTACCAGAAACCAGAATGGAGCATCCTCAAAAACCTCAAAATTACTACAGCACCTAGCTCTACTTGTGGATATATATATATATATATATATATATATACCAAAGGACTATAAACCAATATCACAGAGATACCTGCATCTCCATGTCTCCTGCAATACATTATCCACAACAACTGTAAATGGGGTTAAGCAAAATGGTTGTTCACACATGAACAGATAAATAGAATATTGTGTATGTACATAACTGAGTTGCCTTGAGTAGAATGAAAATTACGTCATTTGCTAGAAAATGGATACAAGTAGAGAAGAGTTTCCTGAGTGAGAAAGACAAATGTCACAGGTTTTCTCTCATTTGTAGATCCTAGGATTTTATAAATACACAAAACCATTAATGTATGTAAATGATATTAAAGCAGCAACAAAATTGGAGGAGGCTATGAGACTAGTCATGGAAGAGACGAAAAAAGAGAGAGAGAAATGAAAGAAAGGCCACAGAATGAAGAGAGTATGTGCCACCATGGTTCTGGCACCAGGTCCTCTGTGTGTGTGTGTGTGTGTGTGTGTGTGTGTGTGTGTGTGTGTGTGTGTTTGTATGGCTTCCAGGTTATATGAGATTCCCAAGTGTGCAAACAAGTATATCTCTGATTCCTGTGCCTTCTCTGAGGCTCTTCTCCTTCTGTTGGTTTGTCTTGTCTAACTTTGATTTGATAATTTCTAATTTGTCTTATTATATTTTATTTTGTTATATTTTAAAAAAATGAATGAGTGAGAGAAAACCACTAGGGTCAAGGTTAACAAGTGAGCTCCCATACCTGCTAGAAGAGGGAGAACCAGGTTTTTCCAATAGAGTGATACTGGATGTCTCAAACACTGCAGGATAGGCCTCATGTTCAAAAGTAACTGACCGACATAAAGTGAACTTCACAGTTTTTTGTGAGTGCTTTTATTTGATTATAATTCTATGCTTTTTGGTGTGTGTGTGTGTGTGTGTGTCTTTATATTTTCTTGGTTTTAAGGGATTTTGTTGTTGTTTTGGCTTTTCTCTGTTTTTTAGAAAGAACTTAAAGTTGGGTGGGTAGGGATGGAGAGAGGATCTGGAAGGACTTGGGGGAGGGGAAGCACATGATCAAATACATTTAAATATAAAATTTGTTTTAAATAGTAAAATAATATTAAAAAGAGTATGTCAAAATATAGACTTAAACGTAACTAACTTTATGAAACCTAATATTCTGTAAAATAAATATAGACCAATAAAGCAATTGTAACAATAATTTTAGTACTCATTGTTTGGCATGCTGTTATTTCACTGTGATTGAGAAGTTGTGAAGAAAAGTGCACTCTTGGGGTGGCCTCTAAATAGCTTTGAGCAACTGAATTAACACTTAACCACAGTTCATAGTAAATTCCATTTTGTTCCTGAAAAAGTTTCTTTTAGTAGACTGGGCTGTTCTGATGGCCTAAGTTAGTTCCCGGTGTCCCACATGACAGAAGGAAAGCCACCAGAATATGTGAGTTAACCTGTGACTTCCACACATGCAGGGCATGCTTCACACCCCATGCATACAACAGTTTTAAAGTTTTTAATTTAATTAAGTTTTAAAACACAAATGTTACAGAATTTCTAACGGCCCATGAAGTTGTCAAATACATTATCCTAACATTATTGCCCATTATTCACAAATTTCCAAGTTCTAATTAATTAAAATTTTATTGTTAAATTTTAATTTGCATACTAACTCAGGTATTTATTTAACCATATCTGTATCCTTTAATTAAAGTATTTTTATAGAATTTGCATGAATTGGCATTATTGATAAGTTTTAACTCATTTTAATATTGTATTCAATGCCCCCTCCCTTTTTTGGTTCTACCAAAAAAGTATTCATGCTTGACATTGGTTTCCCACCTTTAGAAGATATGGACTTTGTCCTTTTATTAACCTTTTTCCTTGAGAAATTCTAACTTGACTTAGTTACTTTTCTGTTGCCAGAATGACATGCCTCAGCAAAAGCACGTTAAGGAACAATGAATTTACTGCATTTAGAACTCAAGGTTATAGTCCATCATTTCGGGGAAAATCCCAGCAGCCTGAACTTGAAGAAATCAGTCACATTGCATCCACAGTCAACTCCAGAACGTGGTCAAGCAATGCACACAGCTCTTATGTAGTCCATGGTTCTTCCCATGTGTGGTGACATTCAGTGGCCTAGTGTTCCCACCTCAGTTACCATAATCAAGACAACCCCCACCAAAGCATGCCAATAGGCCAACTTAATCTAAAAACCCCTTCTTGGAGTTTAATCCCTGTGACTTTATCTTGTGCCAAGCTGAGAACTAATACCAGCCCTCACACAGACTTATCAAAATAGAAACTGACCGGTGCATATCTTGTTATTCCCTGCTAAATTATGTGACAGATGCCTCCAGAAAGTTTTGATTCCTAGAATTCTTAGCGTCTTGAAAAAAGTTTTTTACACTATCCTTAGGCAAAAAGGAAAATGTTTAGTTTAGTTTTGTTTTTAAAGTAATTTTGTTTTGTTTATTAAGTAATAAAGTAAAAATGCATTTATTAATATGAATTTATGTCCTAATAACTTCATAATTGTTTGAAAAAATAGACATAAATTACAAGACAAATGATATTTTTATTTCCTTCAAAAATAACCACAATTGCTTTCTAATAGTGTAGTCACATTGAGTAAAGTTTAACCTCTTGAATCTTAGAAGAAAAACAGGTTTCTCATCATCATACTTTGTGTTTTATTTAATTCATTGCATCTTGGGATTTGCTTTTTGTGCATAATGATATTTATCCAAAAATCTACTTTGATAGGCATTGAAAGTTATGCATGGAACATGGTAGAAGAGTTGGTAGAAGAGTTAACTCTCAATGTGATTAGCCCTGGGTTTGATTCCAGTAACACACACACACCAAGACAGGAGGGAGAGGGAGAGGGGGAGGGGGAGAGGGAGGGGGGGAAGGGAGATGGAGGGGGAGGGGGGAAGGGAGGGGGAGGGGAGGGGGAGGGGGAGGGGGGAAGGGAGGGGGAGGGGGAGAGATACAGGGCTAGGAAGAAAGGAAAGAGATGGGGGTGGTGTGTCAATCAAAGTTTCCAAGTGTGATTCCTGTGAAACATGAACTTGCCTAGAGCTAGTACTTTGAGTTGTAGCCAGCAGTGACACTTGTGCTTTCTGAAAAGGCAGAGGCAGCTGTGGTAACCTCATCCCCACTACCCTCACGGACCTCACTCAAAACCAAAACCATGGCACCACACTTATCCTTGTCTTGTTTACTGATTTTCTTTTAATAAAAACACCCATGGAAGGAGTTACAGAGACACAGTTTGGAGCTGAGACGAAAGGATGGACCATCTAGAGACTCCCATATCCAGGGATCCATCCCATAATCAGCCTCCAAACGCTGACACCATTGCATACACTAGCAAGATTTTGCTGAAAGGACCCAGATATAGCTGTCTCTCGTGAGACTATGCCGGGGCCTAGCAAACACAGAAATGAATGCCCACAGTCATAGAATAGAGGAATAGAGGCTGGGCGTGGTGGCGCACGCCTTTAATCACAGCACTTGGGAGGCAGAGACAGAGGCAGGCGGATTTCTGAGTTAGAGGCCAGCCTGGTCAACAAAGTGAGTTCCAGGACAGCCAGGGCTATACAATGAATTCCTAACTATGTTCAAATGTTTTAATTATCTTCTGTATATTCTCCAGCAACTTCATATTAGATGTATGTCAGACACGCATAGATGGGACTGCTCAATATGTCTCTCCATCTCTGTTTCTAAATTCAAATGAATTTATGGAGGTCCATACCTACCCATGGATCCTTTCTCACTGTGCTTCATATACTTCAGTTTGCATAGTGTAGAGTGACTTTCCCTGTGGTGCTTCATACTTTTTCTCCAAGTACTTGGGCTACCATCAAAATAGAATCACAATATATTTAAATTGCTATTTGGCTTTTTTTGAATCCCAAGTTGAGTTGATTCCTATATGTAGAACAACTGGGTTGGAGCAAGACCATCTCATGGGAGATTTTCTGTTTATATCTTTCCTACAAGAGAAAAAGTCCAGATTGCCCACTGTTTCCTACTTTAGTTTTCAATGCAGGTTTTAAATTTGCTTTCTCTCTACCTAATTACTGGTGCTGGCTTTGCTGTGTGCAAACTTCAACTTGAATCATTTACTTGACCTCTCATGTAACATGGGCTTCCAGATTTTTGTTCTGTCTCCTTAACTGAGTGACTGAGTGACTGCTCTTCTAGGAATGCAGCTTTGAGTTTTCTATAGGTGGGTCCTCTAACCGCTGAGCCACGTCAACCGCACCTGTCTCTGTGTCTTTTGTCCCTTGAAGATAGAGCTCGAAGGCACTAGCTAGAGCCGATGCTGGTGTCAGTGAATACTGTTTTCAAAGTCTACTTAGAGCAGCAGATCGTCTAATGCCATCCTCAATACTCTCAGACCCAGAAGATTTCCAGATACGTCGCTCTAAGCTACATTTTTGAGGCCTAATTTGGTACTTCAATCTTTTCCAAGATTAATTAACCCAGGAAGTAAGAAGAATAACAACTATTAAATAAAATAGGAAATACAATAGAATCCAGTGATTATAAAAGTGATTTATGAACTTTAAAGTCAGGATATTAAAAGTCCAGATTTGTAACCTTAATTCAATTCTCCTTAGAACCGGTTGCTACAAACTATGGTGAAAGTTGAGAAACTCTTCCTTCTCCCCAGCACAGGGGCCTGCAAAGCCCTGTAAGGGGCAACTTGCCAAGAGGTGGTCCATAGGGTGACTGCCCGTGCTGTCTTCACTTTGAAAGAACCATAGGATTTCTTAATTCTTAAGCATTCTCCAGTTGCCCTGTGGGAAAGTCAAGTTTTATTCATTCTAAGAACAGGTCAGGAGGTTGTAAATGTATCATCTTTCTCAGTGGACTTAGCCCTCTTCCCCACAGCAAGATTCTGGCCAAGAATTTGGAAATCTAGGCTGAGAGGTAGAAGTCATCTAACTTTTTTAAACAAAAGAGCCATTTTTAGAAATCATAGAAGTTATTTTTTCACCAATATTCGTCTATTAGTCAATAAACCACCACGCTAATGTGGATGGCTGCAAGGTATACCATCTGCCAAGGTCTTCAGGGATGATAAAGACCACAACAACAGAACATGAGAAGGAGAAAGGATGGTGAACAGGACCAAAACATACATGAAAAAAACTACATTTTAAGTATGTGAACTCTAAGTGAGCAGAGCTAATTTACATGTCAAGAGTCGTCATTTTTGCCAGCATTTATGAGAGAGTATGAAAGGACTATACAAAAACTCTGTTTGTCTGGGATGGAGAGATGGCTCAGTGGCTGTCCACACATTGGCTCACAACCATTAGCAATATGACTTGATGTCCTCTTCCGGCATGCAGGTGTACATGTAGATAGAGCACTTATACATACAAATAAATAAATAAATCTTTAAAAAAATATGCCTGTCATGAAGAAACACTATGCCCTGCTCTTGTCTTCTATACTCATGCCTGTTTGTGCATTCATGTCTGTTTGCACCTTTGTTTGCCTTTTTTATAGATGAAGACCCAGATAGAGATAAAGTGACTTGTGATAAAGGTCTGCCTGATGACAGAGCCTACAGTCTTTTTTTATCACATTATGCTGCCTCAAAAGCATTCCGTATGCCTTTCCACTATCATAAATTCCCAGTGTTCCTGACCTGGGTAAAATGCAGACATAAGGAGAAAGAGTCCTTGGAGATTTTGAATATTCCAACTGATTGCTATTATCAAATTGTCGTTTCTTCTGTTGGCACAAATACAGCCTTAGAAGGTCAGACATGGGAAGATGTAAGAAGTTTTATGGACACTGTGCTATCTGTCCTCCTGATGACACTGTGCTGAAAACTATGGAAAAGAAATCTCCGTTGGGATCTAACTTCAGCACAGCATCCATCTCCTTATTTGGTACAGGAAGGCTTTCTTTAGTGAGTCCATGGGAATATGGAGAACAGGATGAAACAAAGCATCCACATCTGCTTCCATAACAATTTTTTTTTAGTAAATTCATGCATGCCAAATATGTTTAAGACTCATTGTGGATAATTCTTCACACAGGCCAATATAAGTTTAACCCAGGAAAATAATTTATCATTAGTAAATCACAGAGGAAATGTTCTCAGGACACACAATTTAGTAGACCAGCCTCAGATCACAGCATGTCTGATAATTGTGAGGGTTACACCATCTTCCACTAAAAGCAAGATGCCACTTATTTGCATGTGCCGTTCTAAAAAATCTATACATGACAAAGAGGCAACCAGAAGGCAATGAAACAGCTACAGAAAGATCATGGATACTGTAGAATGTACCCTCTGTACACATAACTATTCAAAAATATTACTCAGGTTCAAAGGGAGAATAGCAATAGTATGATTAACTAAAATGTTTCTAAGACTTAAAAGCACTGAGGCAGTTGTTCTAAAATTCAATAAATCTGTGCTTTCATCTTACATGTTGGTTTGGTTTTCCTGGGCATTTATGCTAGTGGAGAAATGCTTTGTTCTCTGCAGGCAAATGCATGTTTGCTCTAGGGAAAGCGATAAGGGAAACTATTTTAGGAAGGAGCCACATGACTCAGTGTGGGAGAGATAATATTGATAAGCATGAGCCAGGTCACTGATAACTCTATGGCCAAGTGATCCTTTGGATACAACCACAGATTTTATCAGCAAGAAATGTCTGAGTTATGCATCTATATTTTTGGATTGAATTAGCTGTGTTGTGGAGCGACTGGATGGTAGGACATAGAAACAGACTGAGAGGCATGAACCCAGCCAAAAGTAAGGCCCGAGCTCCTCTCAAACACATATGTTTTCCCAGCTGACGTTTTGTGTCCAGAGGCTCATAATTTTAATCATATGTCATCAACCTGCCTTACAGACACATTTTCAGTGTGGATATTCATGGCAGTGTCATGTCTGAATGATGCAGCCAGAACAGTGGCTGCTACCCCTGTCTCCTTCCAGTATCTGAGAATCTGATGTGTCTGGCTTCCAACTGCATGATGTGGCTTCCCATTACAAGCAAGCTTTTTCTCTGGAGAATGACACTCGACACTGTCCTCACTCAGGGTATAGACATGGTCCTCTTGGTCATCCTGAAGACTTCCCATAGCTAAGTTCTGTTATCATAGACATCTTTGGCTTTTATTCATAATGATTTTTATTTATTTCTTGAAATTTTATCCATGTATAAAATGTATCTTGAAGATAACCAACACATTGCCCTCTCCTATTCTCCCAAACACATTTTTCTCAACTTCCTGTCCTCTTTAATATCATTATTGTTATTGCTACTATTATTGTTATTATTATTATTTTACCCATTGAGTCTAATTAGTGCTGTTTGTAAATGTGTGGCTGTGAATCAAACCTTAGATTGGTTGTAGTATGTTTAATAATGTCAATGTATACATATGAAATTACAATCCCTGGAATTCATATATTTTACTATATCTAGAAAACAAAATTTGCAGATGGGATGGAATTTTGAGATTGCCAGACTTCCCTAAGTTATGAGTTAGACTTTCAGTTCCACAGCTAACAAACAGGCAAGAAAAGATGACAGGTATAGAGATGAAGGAACAAAAATGTGGTTATCAAAGCAGAACAGAGAAATGCTGCCACAAAGCAGAGAATTTGCTTTTTATTGCCATGAAATCTAGAGGCAGGAAATGAAGCAGAGGCCAGGAAGGGATGCTGCTTATTGGCTTGCTCTTCATGGCTTGCTCAGCCATGCTTTCTTATACAACTCAGAAACATCTGCCCAAGTGAAGCATCACTCACAATGTTCTGGACCCTTCCACATCAATCTCTAAACAAGAAAATGTCAGAACAGGCATGTCTAAAGGCAACTTAATGGAGGCATATTCTCAACTGTGGTTCCTCTTTGCTAAGACTCTAGGACTCCAGAATTTTAGGTATCTTACTTTTAGCTACTTAATTTGCAGTACACCAACTGTTACACTAACCCTAAGAAAGTATATTCAAGCACTTAAGATAAACCCAGATAGATTAATAGGAAGTATTAATACACCGAGATAAATCGGAACTCAGCTTAGTTTTTGTATACCTAGATTGTCAGACCTGCCACACACACACACACACACACACACACACACACACACACACGAATTCTAAGCCTTATAGCTTAGGCTTGTTCTCAACTAGTTTGTTTAACGTAATGACTCATTTATACTAGTCTACCTTTGTCACATGCTCTGTTCATTCTCATTCAGTTCCCATAGGTCTGACTTCTTCTGTGACTGACCTTCTTTCCCAGAGTTCTAATCCCTACCCCTATGCCCTGTCTTTCCTCTCTTGACTCAGCTATAGGCTGTTAACTCTTTATTAGACCAATCAGAAGGTGAAGGATAAGAATGTGTACAGAACACCTAGACAAGTGATACATCATAAAAATAACAATACCGAAGTCTGGACAGTACTCAGCACTTGGGTACAGAAACCAACATTTGAATCCTACCAAGACAACCTTTATGAAGTGCACAAGAAGCTAATCCCAACATCCTTATTTAAATAAATCCCTCCCTCCAAACAAAGTCAGGAACAAAAAGGGAAAAACTGTCCAACCCAGATGAGATGTAGAGCATCTACTTAGTGGAGCCCAGTATTCTAGCAACAAGGACATAGACTGTTTCCAAGGAATGTTGTTGCTTTCCTGCTGTTGTTGAAATCTTTGAGAACTAGCCTTTCCACTTCCAGTCACCTAGTAGAAATCTGAAACCAAATACTGTTTTCCTGTTAGGACTTCAGTGATAATTTATGCAAATCATTGAACCTATTAACAGATGAGTCCTTTATGGGGTTCTGTGTCACATAAATGCAGGTGTGTACTATTTCTGGTCTTTTGGTTCATTTGAAAGATAGTTGATTTTTAATGACTACTACATACTGTTTTTTTTCCTTATTTTTTCATTTTTTCTCATTTTTCTCATTTTTTTCTCATTATGAAGGCGTAATTTTCAGATGCTGTGTTTTCTCTATAACATAGAAGCACTCAGAAACAAGATTAAATGATGAAGAACATTTAGCAGGTACTTCAGAAGATGCCGTTCTTTTCTAAGAGTAGAGCTGACTAGGGAAGGGAGATTTCATCATTCAGATCTAGCACTAATTACATGAGATGGTGTTGGCACATTTGAAGCCTCTCTGTTGTCCTAGTTGAGGGATTGCCCAGGTCAGATTGGTTTGCAGCCATACTTATGGAGATTCGTCTTGATTGTTGACTGACATGGAGAGGTCTAATCCACTGTGAGTGGGGCCAGCCTGGGTCAGTGGTACTGGGTTATATAAGAATGCTAGCTGAGTGATAGCCATAAAGAGAAAGAGAGTAAGAAGTCTTCTGTAGTCTATGCTTCACTTCTTGACTCCAGGTTACTGCCTCAAGTCTCTGCCCTGAATTCCCTTCAGGATAAGCTGTTATTTGGAAGTGTAAGCTAAAATAAACCTTTCTTGGCCAAGGTTACTTTTGATCTTGGTGTTTATCATAGCAACAGAAAGCAAATTAGGGCAGCTTGTCAGGGACTCAAAAGCAGCAGTACTGGAAAGTCATCTTCTTGCACAGAAGAAGACATCCCCATAGCACCACAGATGGAGTATCCCTTACCCTTCAATTAACCTTGTTTAATTTACAAACTCTTACACCTCCAGAGGCCCTGAGGACACATATAATTAGAGCAGAATTGCATACAAATGGTTGGGAGGTGCAGGAGGAAACAGCTGGATTCTCAGGTGAAGAGAATAACCCTCCCCACCCACTCCTTTTCTAAGTGAATGACAACAGCCAATAGGCTTGCTTGTGATCCTCCCTTGCAACCTGCCATAACTGATTTGATGAAAATGGTTGCCCCAGTACAGGGGAATACCAGGGCCAAAAAGGGGGAGTGGGTGGGCAGGGGAGTGGGGGTGGGTGGATATGGGGGACTTTTGGTATAGCATTGGAAATGTAAATGAGTTAAATACCTAATAAAAAATGGAAAAAAAAAAAAAAAAAAGAAAATGGTGTCCATTTTGTTCAGAGGACAGTGTTCTACAATAAACACAAAACATACTTGGCACATATCATTAAATAGATTTTGCTGAAATTATTTTGTTATCATTGTCAATCATTTTGGTACTTAACACCTTCAGTACCAATTAATCTCCATTGTGCACAATTTCTGATGAAGAGACCTATAGATCAGCACTCAAGTGAAGTGGTTCTTATAGTGTGGTCTCAGGCTTTATATTATAGTGATTAAGTGTATTCAGGTAAGTTTCAAAGTTTCTTCCCCATAGGTGGGTCTTTCAGAGAATCTCTTTTTCTTTAGCTCCAGCTAAATATATAAAGTAAAATTAATACAAGAAAAGCTATTTTGAGGGCAGAAATGATTTCTCAGGGGCAAGGTGTACAGATTGCTGTTTGAGAGGACACAAGTTTGGTTCTCAGTCTCCACAGTAGCTTATACAGTCTGTATGCTCTTTAGGAATCCATGGAGACCAAATAAGCAAGAAGTGAAAAGACATCAATGAAGGCAAAACACCTATACACATAAAATAAAATGAAAAGCAATTTAAAAAGAAAATATTGTTCTAGGTAAATAAAATGAAATCATCATAAGATACTATATGTCTAAAGCGGAAGTAATGACATCCATGCACAACATTTGTAGACATTTATATTCTTAAATAACCTTCAAGGTTACTACATACATACATATATATGTATATATATATATATATATATATATATATATATATATATATATATACACATTTAGGGAAGACCCCTGATTGATATTGGATAACCAATAGGAGCTCATTTTGGGGGAAAACTATCCCTCTGCCATAGTCCTTAGTTGATTTTCATGAAGAAGAGGGACGTTGTGAAATTTCCCCCATCAATGAATCAATGTTGCCATGTCAACTGGTATTATCATAGTTCAGGTCTCATGTAGGCTGCCATATTGTATTTTATACATGTAGCTCCTGTGCCATATCTCGAAGGCAGTCTTGTCCTCTGCTTTTTATAATTGTTCTGACCCCTCTTCTGCAGTGTTCCCTGAGACTGAGGTGTAAGGGATGAGTTGTAAGAAATATCAGCTGGGATCTGAGTATGGGCACTCCATACTCAGTTGTTTTCTGAATTTGGACCAATTGTAGCTTTCTGAAATTGTCTCTATCTGAGGCAAAAAAAAAAAAAAAAAAAAAAAGGAAAAGAAAAAAAAAGTTATTTGATGGAGTTGAGAGACACACTTACCAGTGGATAATAATAAATGTTAAGAATAAAATTAGGAACTGTGCTGGTGAAGTGTCAAGTGCCTTAGGATCATTGACCTCACTAGCAACAGGCAGTGACTTAGGTTACAGTATCAGGCATGATTTCCCTCCTAATGATCAGGCCTTAACTCCAACCTGACAGCTATCAGTTGCCACAAAGATATTAATGCCACTGTTGTACCTTGAAAGATATCATGCCAAACTGTCATTGTTGTGGGTCATGGTAGGTAGGACTATTCATTGCATCTCTCCATTGGCACTTTGTACAGCAACTTTTAGTATTACAAAAGCTAGTCCTCAGGAAAGAGACTTTTCGGTCAGATCTAGCTCAAATACTCCAAGTCCTTTCTTTGAAGCACATGGTGTCTTCTGCAATAGGGACTACCTTCAAATCCTAGGAGATGCCAAAAGCAACCATACAGTCTGAATATCATTGTAGCTATGTTATATATCTTTAAACCTGGAATGGTAACTTCTCCTGCATTGTTCTCTTTCAGGATTGATCTGCCTGTCCAGGGTCTTTTGTGGTTCCACTTTTTTCTATTTACATGAAGAATGGTGATAAGATTTTGATTGGGATTACTTTGAATATGTAAATTGCTTCTGGTAGAATGGTTATTCTCACAATACTAATATTACCAGTCCTTTACCATGGGAAGATTTTCCATTTTCTAGTGTCTTCCTTAATCTTTCTTTAGAAATTTAAAGGTTTCATTATAGAGGAATTTTATCTTCTTGGCTCCTATATATGTTATATTCTTTGAGGCAGCAATGAATAGGCATGTGTCCATGATATATTTCTCAGCATGTTTCTTGCTGGTGTTATAGAAAGGCTACTGATTTTTATAGGGTGGCTATGTATCCTGACACTTTGTTGAAATGATTGATGACATCTTTTAAGTTCTCTAGTGGAATTTTTGATATCACTTAATGAATAGCATCATTTCACCTATAAATAATTATAATTTTATATTTTCTTTTCCTAGGTGTGTTCATTTAATTTCCTTTTCTTTATTGCTTCAGCTAGTACTTAAAACACTTTATTGAGAAGAAATGGGAATTGAGGCCAGTCTGGTTTCATTCCTGATTTTAATGGGATTGTTCCCATTTAATTCTTTCTCCATTTAAGATATGTGGGCTTTGGATTAGCCAGATGTAGTCTTTATGTTCCTTACAAGCCTACTCTTTCTGGGACTTTTATCATGAAGCCCTGCTAGATTTTGTCAAAGGCTTTTCCCAAATCTACTTATGTCATTTTTGTCTTTCAGTTCATTTATCTGACTTACTACTGCATATGATGAATTACCCGTTTCTCCACAACAGAGCCAAATTCATCACAGTGGATGTATTTTGATTATATGCCTCTATTCATTTTACAAATATTTTATTTAGAAATTTGGATCTATGTTAATCAGAAACAATACCTATAGTTCTTCATTATTGTTGCTGTTGTTGTTGTTGTCATTTTATGTATTTTTCTTGTTTTGGTACAGAGATATATTGGCTTCATAGAAGGAGCTTAGAAGTGCTCCTCTTTCAGGTTTCTTTAATATTAATTACTGGTTGTAGATCTTCTTTGAAAGATCAATATATTCTGCTGAAATACATGTGGCTTTATGGAGTTAGGTTTATAATTATACTTTCCTTATTTGTTATGGATCTCTTTAGGTTATTGATCACTTCTTGGTTTAACTATTTTAATTAATGGATAAATCTATAATTCATTCATTTCTTCTGATTTCCCAGCATAATAGAGATGTATTTTTAAAGGGATCTCTTGTAATACTCTGAATGATCTTAGTGTCTGCTGGAATGTTTCTCTGTTAAATTCTGATCCTGTTAATTCTGCTGGGTTGATTTCTTTTCATTATGTGGGCCAAGGAGCTGTTCATCTTGTTTACCTTCTCAAGAATTAGCAGTTAGCTTCATTGAGCATTTTTATTTTATTTTTTTTTTGTACTGCTTTTTGTTTGCTTGTTTCTATTTCATTAATTTCTGCCCTGATTGTTTTATTGTTTCTTGCAATCTACTGGGTTTGATTTTGGTGTGTTCTTATTTTTTCAAATCTTGGGCTGCATCATTAAGTCATCTATTTGTGTTCTTTCTGAATTTTCTAACCAAGCACTTAAGAGTTATAAATTTCCCTATAGAACTGTTTTAATGTTTCCCAGAGGTTTTAGTGTAATGTTTTCATTTTCACCTAGTTTCAAGATTTTCTTTTCGATTTTCATTAGTGATTTTTTCTTTATCCCACTCATCATTTAGTCGTGATATATATATATATATATATATATATATATATATATATCTCCATGAGTTTATATTTTAAGTT
Organism: Mus musculus; assembly: GCF_000001635.26. Taxonomy (NCBI): domain Eukaryota; kingdom Metazoa; phylum Chordata; class Mammalia; order Rodentia; family Muridae; genus Mus; species Mus musculus. The sequence goes on from NC_000079.6 coordinate 17,007,155, forward strand.
TTACTGTGTTATGATGAAATAGTACACATGGAATTATTTCATTTTAAGAAATTTTGTTAAGTTTTATTTGTGTCCCAAGATGGGCATCTTGTTCCCCTTCCCACTACCTCTCCCACCCAGTTCCCTCCATCCATCCATTTCATATGTCTATTTTATTTCCCCTTCAGAGTGAGATTCACACATCCTCCCTTGGGCCCTTCATATTACTTAGCTTTTTGGGGTCTGTGGATGTAGCATGGTTATTCTGTACTTTAATGCCTAATGTCCACTTAGAAATTAAAAAAGAGAAACATCTCTCATGATGAGTGAGATGATGTTTACTGTTTGAGTAGAATATTCTGTGGATATTCTTAAAATATTGTATCATTTATTCTAAGGTTTTTCTAATTATTTTTTGTCTAGATGGTCTGTTATTGGAGAAAGTAGGCTACTGAAATCATCTACTAGTAAAGGGTTAATGTTAATAGGAGTCTTGTTTACAGTGCTGTGATATTTATGAAACAGGGTACACCAGTGTTTGGTTACATAGATGTTTAGTATTTTAATGTATTCTAGGCTAATTGTTCCCTTGATTAGAATGATATGTCCTACTTTATCACTTCTGATTAGTTTTATTTGGAACTCTATTTTGTCACACTTTAAAATACTATTGCTTTCTTGCTTCCTGATCCCATCTGCCTAGAATACTTTCTTTTATCCTTTTAATTTAAAGTGATATGTGTCTTTAAGTGTAAGTTGAATTTTTAAATTTTGCTTTTTAATACATTCAGCTACACTGTATCTTTTGTTTAAAAAGTTGAGTTCATTCATATTTAGATATTATTGATAGGCATGGGTTTACTCTGTAGGTCTCTAATGGTGTCCTTGACCCCTCCAGCTCCGTCAATCATTCCTGCAACTCTTCCATGAAACTCCTTGAGCTCTGCCTATTGTTTGACTGTGGGTTTCTACTTGCTCAACTATGCTCATAGCAGCTTTATTTGTAATAGCTAAAAGTGTAAACAACCTAGATATACCTCAACTGAAAAATGGATTAAAGATATAGTACATTTATACCCAGTTATTAAAAACAAGGACATTGGCTGGGCATGGTGGTGCATGCCTTTAATCCCAGCATTCGGGTGGCTGTGGCAGGCAGATTTCTGAGTTCTAGGCCAGCCTGGTCTACAAAGTGAGTTCCAGGACAGCCAGGGCTACACAGAGAAACCCTGTCTCAAAAAAACAAAAAACAAAACAAACAAACAAACAAAAAAAAAACCAAGGACATTATGAAATTTGTAGGCAGATGAACAGAACTAGAAAATATCATCCTAAGTGAGATAACACAGACCCAGAAAAATACACACAGTATGTACTCATAAATCGAAATTAGCCATTAAAGTATAGAATAACCATGCTACATCCACAGACCTAACTAAGC